>NC_143513.1:19344864-19992364 GCF_031878675.1 Megascapheus bottae | reverse complement strand
AAAAAAAAATCTCTTGTTCCCATTTCCTGGAGTTCATTTAGATAAAGTCTTGTGTATTATGCCTTTTGGTTCCTCTAATATCCTCCTTTGGTCTCATTGTGTGTGAATGCCTACAGTCCTGTATAATTTATCATGTCCTCATGTGTTTCAGATCTAGCTTCTGTGTATGAGAGAAAACATGAGCTGTTTTTCTAGGTGTGATTTACCTCACTTAACATGACTGGTTCTAGGTCTATCCATTTCCCTGCAAATACCATTCTGATGGTTGTGTATAGGCACTGCATTTTTGGATCTACTCATTGATTGTAGAGCATCTGGCTGTTTCCATAAGTTGACTATTGTGAGTAGTACAGCAATGAACATGGATGTGCACGTGTCTCTATAGTATTCTGCTTGTGATGTTCTGGGTACATGCCCAGAAGTGGTATGGCTAGATCATAGGAAAGATCTTTTTTTTTTTGAGGAATCATCCATAGTAACTTCAGTGAATTTTTTTAAACATTAAGTATGTTTATGTCAAGTAATGAGTATATTTCTTTTTTTTTTACTTGGCAAGGTTTTGCTTTGTTTGATAGCAGGTATGGGTTGAGGGAACCCCATGACCCTGCCCCCATGCTCCACCACGTGGACGACCCACGGCAGTGGGTCAGGGGACCAACCAGAAGACTCAGCCGGAAGGCATTGACTTCAAGGCATGGTGCTCATTTTGCCCGTGGCCCCTTCTCCATGGGCTTTCCGATGTCCTTTCCCTGGAGCTGGAGGCCAGTGGCTCTCTCGGTTTTGCCTAGAACCTGGTTATGGGGAATGGCGCATCCAGACTCACAGTCTGCAGTGACTTGAGGCTTTTCACTGATGTTCATAGCCAGGTCCTACTGTGTCAGTGCATTACTCTGCGAGCCTCGCTGGGTCACCTTGCCCGCTTCCAGGGTCACCCTGTCGTGGTGCAGCTCCTCCACCTCCTGGTCCAGCTTGGCTGTATTCTTGGCGATTGAGTGCTGCTTGCTCTCACCAGCAGCCCATTCCTTGGATGTTTCCATCACCTCGTCTTTTAGCCACTATTAAGATGGCCTGCTTGGTCTTAGTCTGCACGGCCGTCGGGCCCTTCTTGTGGTGTCCCACTTGCTCTTGTCCATGACGTGGCGACTCCGGCAGCTGCTCCTAACTCTGCGCGGCGACACCATGAATACGTTTCTTTTTGAACAATTTCACCCATCTCTTTATGCATTTCCAGTCTGGTACGTTTCTTCATAAGGATAGTTGTAGAAGGCAGAAACTTAAGGTTAACAATGGCGTCTTAAAGCAGTTAATAACTTAGTGATGTCTGACCTTTGGATTTTCTATATGGACTTTGAATATAGGAAGAAAGATTGAATAGAAGAGACCTCCTTTTTAAAGAGGTTAAAAAGTAGAAATAAGAGTATCATTAAGCTAGGGGTTGGAGACATGGCTCAGTTGGTAGAATACTAGCCAATTTTGAGTGAAAGCATCAGGTGTAGTGTTAGAATCAGTCCTGGACCTGTTTCCCCCCTCCACCCCCCAAAAAAAAGTATTGTTAAGGCAAGATTTTTTTTAAGGGAAAACAAGGAACTGTATTTAGAAGAAATAAAGAAGCAGGAGAAAAATAGCAATACCATGTTTGGGGGGGGTTGGTTTGTTTTGGTCAATTGTGGGACTTGAACTGTGGGACAGGGGCACCATCCCTGAGCTCTTCAGCTCAAGACAAGCCCTTCATAGCACCGCTTCTGGTTTTCTGGTGGATAAGAATCTCACAGACTTTTGTACCTGGCTGGCTTTGAACTGTAATCCTCAGATCTCATTCTTCTGAGTAATTAGGATCATGGGCGTGAGCACTGGCACCTGGCTCATGCCATGTTATTTACTGTAGAGAAGAGGAAACAAAACAATACCATAACTCATACGAAATAGCTTGAGACACTTCACTGTGAGCCTTGGGTGAATGTGCAGTGAGATTTGGAAGACTGTTTTGAGTTCTAGTAGAAGGTGGGTAAATTAGACAAGGGCTGTGGTAGGATGTTGATGTCCTTAAAGGCTAGAGATTCATTCTTCTGCACAAGTGCTGTTTTTGTTTTTGCTCTGGTGGTCAGCCATCACTTAATTCACAATGGATACAGGAGTTAATGATAGGTAGAAATCAGGTGAGATAAGCTTATTAAGTATAATGGATAATAGGAAACTAATGAAAGCTGGTGGCTCATGTCTGTCATTCTAGCTACTCAGGAGGCTTAGATCTGACTGTCATGAATGGTTCAAAACCAGCCCCAGCAGAAAGTTCTTACCTCCAATTAATCAGCAAAAAGTCCAAAGTGGAGGTGTGACTAAGTGGTAGAGCACCAACTTTGAATGAAAAAGCTAAGGGATTGTACCCAGGCCCTGAGTTCAAGCCCCTCTCTAAAACATTACAATGAAATACTTCAAGTATTTGAACTGAGCAAGGAGTTATAAGAATCAGTGATGTAAAATACTAGAATTTGAAACTGGAGGTTTGGCTCAAATGGTAGCATATTCACTGTGTGACAAAAGATGAGCGATCATAAGGCCTAGAGCTGGTGATTCATGTACTATTATGTACATTTATTACTTTAGGTGTGCTGTAATGGATTATGGCAATATTTAGTTGCCTGAGATAACACAAACTAATTTTTTTCTCCAATTCTGGAAGGCAAGAGCCTGAAACCTGATTCTGTGTTAAGAGTGGATCCTTTTCTAGATTCCTGTGGTTGCCTGACTGATTTTTCTCCACTTGAGCATGCATTGCTTCTATCATCGCTTTACCTTTTTTTTTTTTTTTGAAAATTCTTCTTCCCCTGTCATTAATCCTACGCAGATAGTTCTTAAGATTTTTGCAACTCCAAGATCTTAATCACATCTAAGTTCCTTTCACCACACGAGTAACATTCAGGAGCAGCTGTTAGTAGGTAGATTGTGACTTTGTGACTCCATGTACCCGGTGGAGTGATGGAGCAGACGGCGTTTAAATGTTCAGTACATGATAAGGTCACAACCCCAAGCGTGGGGAACCTGATATGGGAAATGGATGATATAAAGTTCTTCAGCACCTAGACGGGTCTCTGTGCAGAACAGAGCTTATATTTTGTCGAGGGTGTGGCCTTCCCAGCAGGTAATTGGATAGGCTGAGGCACATGTTGATGTAAGGCCAGCTAACAGCCCAGGTGCCTTTTGAGATGTCATTGACATGGGACTCCTCATCTCATTCCTGTGTCCAATTGGCAGCATGGTGCTCTCCCTAGGCAGTGCTGTTTACCATCCTTGCTTCAGGAACCTCAGCTCAACCCTTCCCTCTTCCCCTCTTCCTCTCCCTCCCCTTTCTATTCCTCCTGTCTCCCCTTCCTCCCACTCGCCTTTATCCCTCCTCCCTTCACCTCTTTGCGTAAGCCTGCCTTGAATTTGGTCCAGTGCCTGTAGTATGTGAGGTGACTCTACTCTTCAGGACAGCTTTGATGTTTTATTCAATCTGTCCTTAACCTCACAAACCAAACCAAACATTGGATTCTTCCTTTGGTTTTTCAGGTTTTGAGGCCTTGTTTATTCTCCATGTATATCTACAAAAGAATTTTTTTTGTCAGTTGTGGGACTTGAACTCAGGGACTGAGCACCATCCCTAAGTGCTTTCACTGAAGGCTAGCACTTTACCACTCTGACAGCTCCATTTCCGGTTTTCTGGTAGTTAATTGGCACTACGAGTCTCACTGATTTTCCTGTCTAGGTTGGCTTTGAACTTTGATTCTCAGATCTGAGCTTCCTGAGTAGCTAGGATTATGGGTATGAAATACCAGTTCCTGACAGCACTTCATGTTTTTAATGCTTTCTGAGTACTGTTTCTCTCTCTCCCCTCATCCTGTCAGATTAAATTTTTGGGAACAGGAGCTATGTTCTCATCAAAGACTCAATAAATAAAGCTGGGTATGGACTAGCTTTTCAGTCTGTACTCATTGTATCTTGGTTGGAATCTTAAGTCATCTCAGTGCCCAGGCCCTGAGTTCAAGCCCTAGTACTGGGGTTGGGGGTTGAGGTAGCAGGAATGGAAATTTCACTAAATGGAAACTATATTGGCCTTTCACTATCAGGGAACAAATGTTTTGGAAATGTTGTTTTATAAGTTTGGGCTTTTTAAAGTTTTTCTAATATTTCAGTTTCTTTGAAAGAAAACTGAATATATATACGTATATATGTATGTATATATTGTTTTTTTTTTCTTTTAGCCAATCCTGGGGTTTGAACTGAGGATCTTGGTGCTGCCCTTGAGTTTATTTTACTCAAGACTAGCCCTCTACCACTTGAGCCACAGCACCATTTCTAGTAGTTTATTAGAGATAAGAGTCTCACAGGCTTTCCTGCCTGGGCTGGCTTTGAACTGCAATTCTCAGAACTGAGCCTCCTGAATAGCTGGAATTACAGGCATGAGCCACCAGCGGCACCCGGCATATTTATTTTTTCCCCCTGATGGAAAAAGACCTCAGTATTATTACAGAAGGAACCATACAGGGTCAGGTAAATGTTGGTCCTTATGGCTGTGTTATTGGGCAGGCTGTGCCCCCAAGTGCCGGCCTCATTAAAGTGGATGAATGCTAAGCTTTCCAAGTTTACACCTCTCATTTCTCCACGATCTCCTTTCTCAGGTGACAGGATGCCCATCCGTGCTTGGCATGTTCCCTTCCCTATCCCAGAACTGTTGCACTACAGCTTGAAGTTCCCCAGCTGAATAAATACTTGTGATTTCAAACAATGTACGTGATTTCTTTTCCCATAAAAGACATGGCTTCATATGCGATTCTGTCTTAACTAAACATGGGCAAGTCTTTTCTTGGGCCACAGCTTTGTTTCTGTGTGGTAGGAATTTTATCCTGACTTGTGGCTTAATTATTGTTTGTTTAAAAAGAGGACCTTTGCTCGTGGGCTTCCCTCTGCTACTGGAGACAGTGCTTGGCAGTGCAAGGCACGGCCTGTACTACCTCTTGCCGATCAGGTTTGGTGTGTGGTGTCTGAGTTTAAGGGTCACTTCTACTTTACTGTATATTTTTAAAATATTAACTTTACCACTGACTTACTCATTTTTAACCCTTTATTTCCCTGGGTTAATTTTGTATCATGGATAGCCTCAAAAATCCTCTGATTATAAATGGCCTTTCGGAAGTAAATTTTTTTTTCTGTGCCAAGTTTTCCATGACTAAAAGACCTGGGTAAGTAACCTAGATTGGTGCTCTCAAAAACTTTCAAAAACTGTAGCTCTAGTACACGGGGAAAAGAAAATACCAGTTCATAGTCATATCTGAAAAAGAATGGAATATCCTACATGTACGTAGGATAGGTTGTTTAGTCACTTTTAACAGACCTTGAAAACGTGTGTGGATTAGTCTACTCTTGTGGCTTGGGTCCTTGAGAGGCCACAGAATTTATTACAAGATAGTGTCACTGTAGGGAATCCAGTCCTCTTACAAGAGAAGTCTTTCAGGGAGACACTTCTAGTGAAGCCCCTAGATGAAATCCCCAAGCCTTCTCACAAGCTACTCCACATACTGGAGTCATTTGTTGCTGGCATGGTTGGGCCGGCCGGCATTTTAGAGTACACCCATTTGCCCTTTTGAGTTGGTTTGTAGAGATGTGTTCCCTGAAAGGATGACACCTCCTCCACAGACACTTTGAGCATGGAAGACGGTATGTCCAGTGCTGTGTGCTTTCTCTGCAGTAAGCACCCCTAGATCAGTTGTCTGTCAGTGTTCTACTTTTCTTAACCCTGTTGCTCTGGAGTTAGAGAAGTGAGTGGAGGTGAAGAGGGTGAGAACAGGGCTGAGAACTGTGCATGGTTTTTTGTGTGGCTCTGGCCATTTGGGACCTTTAACTCTCCTTGGCAGTTATTGACATCCATTCAGTGGGTAGATCACACTTCCATGTTCCTGGAACCTAAGACTTGATTGATTACTACCAAATAAGCTACTAGTCATTACGAATGTTAAAGAGGTTGATTTACATGTTCAGAGGTGCTGGTGGAAAGATGTGTGTGCATCTTGCTCAACAGGTAACATTGTTTGCTTCTAGCACGAAGGGAATGGGTCAAGGTGATGAGGGCTCAGGTGGGAGCACAGCGTCTGCCTGCAGGCCAGGGCTCTGTGGAGGGACACTCCTGGGGGCAGGTTACACGACAGCTTGTTCTTGGTCTTAGAAGTGAAGCTGAGTTCATCTGAAGGAATGTGAGGAGTCTTAGTCCCCAAGGGACTAAGAAAACCCCCATTTACAAACAAAAGGACCAGTAACCATCTTACAGCAACGAGGAGTTGCGAGGAGTCTATGTACATTTAAAAAAATGGCACCCGCATGTGACAAGGGGTTTCAACACATTTCCATATGTATTTACAATATACTTTAATATATTCAACCTCCCCTTCCCATATTATCTCCTCCTCCTCTCATTCTTTTCACCTAGCTAGTAGTACTCTTAATTTCAGGACTTTGGTTGTGTTGTTTCCCTCTAGTTTCATATGAGGGAAAACAGGACCCTTGCCTTTGTAGGCCTAGGTTATTTTACTTACCACAATAATCCCCAGTTCTATCCATTTTCCAGCAAATGGCAAAATTTCATTCTAAATGACTGCCATTCCTATCTTTAAAAAAATGGGAAATACTGCTGGACACTTACATCTCATACCTGTAACTTAAACTGCTCAGGAGGTTGATGTATAATGACCATAGTCCAAAACTAGTTTGAGCAAGAAACTTTCTAAAGAGTCTGATCTCCAATTAACCCCCAGAAAAAGTCAGGAGGGGACTGTGGCTCAAGTTGCTATAGAGCCCTCCCCTTGAGCAAAACAGCTCAAGCACAGTGCCCAAGTCCTGAGTTCATGTCTTGGTTTGAACACACACAGATTATTATGTTCATTGTGAATTTAAAAAAATTGGCTGTGAGGCTTGAACTCAGACAGAGCCTGGGTTCTGTCTCTGAGCTTTTTAGCTCAAGGCCATTGCTTGACTGCTTTGAACCACAATGCCAACTCCAGTTTTCAGATGGTTAGAGATTAGATTCTAAGTAACTAATTGCCCAGTTTGGTGTTGAACTAGAATCCTTAGATCTCAGCTTCCTGAGTGGCTAGAATTAGAAACCTGAGTCACCAGGGCCTAGCTGAATATATGTATTTTTTTAAATTTAAAAATTCTACCGTCTTGGGGCAGTAGTTAGTAGCTCTATATTTTGTTGACTTATATAGGGCAAACTAATTTATCTATTTTTCTCTAAAGCAGGTGTGACTGCTACACTCGGCCGTTTCATCTTCCGAACCTTAGTGATAGCTGGGGCTTGACATGTTCACAGGTATCTCTGGACTTTGCCCGTGGAGAATCATCATGCCTTTGGAGTTCCTGGATTTCTCAGGGCTAGTGAAAACTCTCCTTCCTGTGTTCTACCTTCTTTCTGGCTCTACCTATTGAGCAGAGCAGTTTTGGCCCCCATTTTATGACACCCTTGAATGTAGAGAAGAACAATTCCTTTTTGCCCTTCCTTGCCCTCCCTGTCCCCAACTATTCTGAGGCTGGGTGCTTTGTGCCTTGGTGTAAGTTTGCTGCGCTGACCAGCATGGGTGGTAGCAGGTGATGGCTGGTGTTGTGCATTTTAATTCAAGCATTACATTTTATATATTGAGTATCCTAGAGTATCAATGGGATCTTCTGGGTTTCGCAGTTCTTTGTTGCTTTATATGCATTGTGTTGTCTTTTGAACTCAGCAGTGTATTACAGTCAGGGATAGCTGGGCACTGATGGCTCATGCTTGTAATCCTAGCTACTTCAGAAGGCTGAGATCTGAGGATCACAGTTTGAAGCCAGCCCAGGCAGAAAGGTCCCTGTGAGACTCTTATGTCTGATTAACTACTCAAAAGCTGGAAGTGATGCTATGGCTCAAAGTGGTAGAGCACTAGCCTTGAGCAGAAGAACTCATGGACAGTGCCCAGGCCCTGAGTTCAAGCCCCGTGAATGGAAAAAAACAAGTCACAGATGCAAGTGGTGTTTAATGAATAATTACATAAAAAACATGTAACATTGTTTTGTTTTACTTTGTATATGTTAGAGTTCATTCAAATCAGAGTATGTAGTGGATTTGTGAATGGATAACTATTGATTTTTAAAATTTTTACTTTTACCTGCAGAGAAACCTTACACGTTTTGCAATTTTGAAGAGGGGCAGTACTGAGGTTTGAACTTAGGGCCTCTGTTTAAGTAGGCACTCTACCTTTTAAGTCTAGCCCACAGTTTTGTTATGTTTTTGCCAATCTGAGGCTTGAACTCAGATACTGGGCTCTCTCTGACTTTCTTCTTGCTCAAAGAAATTCTCTACAACTTAAGCCATAGCTTAATTTCTAGTTTTTGGTAGTTTAGTGGAGACAGTCTCATAACCCTAATACTGTCCTGGTTGATTTTGAACTGTGGTTCTCAGATCTTAGCCTTTGGAATAGCTAGGATTGCAGGTGTGACCCGTTAGTGCCTGGCTCAGTCTACAGTTTTGAAATGGTGTTGAAACTTTGTTTTGCCTTGGTGACAGATAACCCTAAGAAGTTTTTTTTATAACTTTGGCCATTGTAATAAACTCCAGTTTTATGTCTTCCTTGAGATTCCCTTCTGAAGACTAGCCAATGCTTTTAGATATGTTCCCACTTTTTTTTTTTTTTTGAGACAGAATCTTGCTTTGACACCTAGCTTACTTGAACCAGAATTCAGTGGTCCTATTTCAACCTCTCCTAGCATTGCCAGAATAAAATCTTTTCTCTTCTGTGGTGTAGCATCTACTGCCACCTTTACTACTATTTTTGCTGAGGAAAAAGTAACGTTTTTGGTATGTTGTATTTTTGTTTTGTTTGAAGAAATTTTAAGTTTTCTTCTAACGGGCCCACTGGTTTTTCAGAAGCCCATCAATGCATAATTCTCCGTGTGTTCATACAGTTTTCAGTTTGTTTCATTATTGATGTTTCTTGTTTGATGTTCTTCACTATTGATATTTCCTTATGCAATTACTAGGCTTGAACTCAGGGCCTAGGTACTGACCTGAGTTTTTTTGCTCAAGGCTACTGCTCTACCAGTTGAGCCACAACTCTACTTCCTGGTTTTTGCTGGTTAATTTGGGGATAAGAGTCTAATGGGAGTTCCTGTCCAGTGTGGTTTTGAACCGTAATTCTCAGATCTCAACCTCCTGCATAGCTAGGATTACAGTGTGTGCCACTGATAAACAGCTTGGTAATGTTTTCTGGTCTCCTAGAAGCCCATTTATTCTTCATATTGCTGCTTCCTGCCTCTGTAGTAGGGCAGATAAAGCACAGGGTCATTTCTTGTGTCCTTTCATGTGCATGTGAAGGCATTTTGCTTTTCTCTTGAATGTCTACAATCAGTTAAATTTGCATCCTCTAGCCACTGTATGTCGGTAAAGGAGAAGAAGCGTTCTTCAAAACATTTTCATTTCCCTGGCAGATACCTGAAGACAACTTCTAAACAATCTTCCAAAGTAGTTGTTCCTACCAGCTAACCCAGACCTCAGCAATACTTAATATTGCAAACTTAACCCTTAGAGTATTATAGGACCTTACTTTATATGTATTGATAACAGCTTTATTGAGATACTCATCTACTATCAAGGACTACTTTTTAATGTGTGCAATTTCTAGTGCATTTTTAGTACCTTCACGGAATGGCAGAATGTCAACATTATTTTAGAATATTGTTGTCACTTTAATAGCAAACATTCATTTTCTATTTTCTCTTCTTCCCAGCCGCTGGCAACCAGGAATCTAATTTATTTCTGTAGATTGCTGTGTTGTTTCAGCACACACTGGTTTATCTTTGATAGCTGTTGCAAACAAAAGCAGTTTGCTAGTGGCAAGAGGTACATCTGAGGATACGGGAGTGCTCTCTTCCAGCTTTTCAGTTTTCTTGTGTATCTATAAAGTTCCTTTTAAAAAGGAATGAAGTACCAGTGCATGCTGAAACATGCTTGAACCTTCAATGTTAAAAGAAGCTAGACACAAGAGGCTTCATTTTATTCCCTTTACAACACATGAAATGTCCAGAATACAGGCCTCCAGACAAATGAGGACCTGTGAAAAATCGCTGGTGCAGCCTCCGGAGTCCACTTGACTCTTTTTCATGTCTGTTTTCTGATGGATGCAAGGCCTTCCCTTCTTTGAAGTGTACTCTTTCAGTCCTGGAAACAGGGTTAATATCTACCCTGGAAGATTGGATGAGTAGAAGGGATAATACGTGTGGACAGCCAGGAGTGTTTGGTGGCTATAGAGACTGCAACTCTGAGTGAGCTGGGGCCTATACTTACTGGATGAGGAGTCTCAGTCAGATAGACTAGCCAGCCACCTGTTAAACTCTGGGAAGACAGGCTTTCCTGGGAGATTCAGGTGCTTTACCTGGGAGACAAAGGTGTACATTTGTGTTCTCTAGAGTGGCTTTCTACAATTAGGAAGCTTGAAGCAACTGAAATTCATTTTTGTACAGTTCTGGAGACCTGAAGTAAGAAATGAAGTTGCAAGTGAGTGTCTATTCTAACTGGTGGTGGCCAGCCATCCTTGGCATTTCATGGCCACAGCTGCACTGTTGAATCTCCGGTACAGTGGCCACATTGTGTTTTCTGTATCTCTCCACATTCCCTCCCCACTAAAAGGATATCTGTCATTGGATCAGAGTTACATATCCACAGGTACTGGTGGCCCTGAGCAGTCTACCCAGTACAGGCAGTTTTTCAGACTGAGCAAGCAGGAGCTGTGGTCTGTGTTCTTCAGGTAATGAGTGTGTTTTAGCTTAGAAGTAATTAAAAGGGAATCAGAAGTGGATGAGACATGAAGCTGTAATGTTGAACTTTATTTTTAAAAAGTTCTTAAAATTTTTTCTTCTGGGCTGGGGATGTGGCTAAGTGGTAGAGTTGCTTGCCTACTGTTCATGAAGTCCTGGGTTCCATTTCCCACTATCATATAAACAGAAAAAGCTGGAAATGGTGCTGTGGCTCGCCTTGAGCAAAAGAAGGTCAGGGACAATGTCCAGGCCCTGAGTTGAAGTCCCAGAACTGGTCCAAAAAAAATGATATTCCTTCCTTACAGACACGTAGTGGATGCTTCTTCTGTTTATGGTCAGACACTAATTTTTAAAGTGTTTTTCTCTATTTGAGGAAATTGCCATGTTATGATTCTCTCAACCTCTTCTACTATTGACAGCACATTGTCCCATCCCCTCGCCAGCATGGATGTCTGTTAAGTGTGACCAAATACAAGACAAAGGCACACAGGACCAAACTAAGTTTGTGCTCGGCTGGTAAACTGTACTGACAGTGTTGGGCCCTCTACTGCTGAGAAGCAGTAGCTCTACCTTTCCCTTACAAAACTCCAGGTTAACTTGGCTAGTGAGTAAATAGAGCCTTGGGGAACTCAGCTTTCTGTGAATAGACTTGATTTCCTAAGAAGTTTAACTCGCTTATCTTCTCACTGTAACTTTCTCTTGACTATGATTGATGGACTTCTGCTACTTACTGAAATCTTAGGTTTATTTAAGCATTCCAGCATCCAGTCCTAGTTGAGCTTTTATTGAAATGGGTACTGACGATATTTCTAAAACAGCATGTACTGGGATAATGTTGTAATCTGAGGGGTAGCATCTGGTGGGGCAGGGAAACTTGATCAATAGAAATTTGGACTGAAGGCTGGGAGTGCTTGCCTAGTATGCACGAAGACCCAGGTTCAATTCCTTGGTACCACATATATAGAAAAAAGCCGGACATGGTGCTGAGGCTCAAATGGAAGAGCTCTAGCCTTGAGAAAGTCCAAGGACAGTGCTCAGGCCCTGAGCTCAAGCCCAGGGCTGGCAGAAAAAGAAAAAAGAAAAAGAAATTTGGACCGAACATGGTTTTCATAGACTTAATTAAGCTGTTGGTCAGTTGATGAGTCCATTTGAGACAGGATCTCACTGAGCAGTTTTTAAGGCAAATAGAATATGCCTGGGCTTTAAGTACCCTCCCCCGCCATCAGTTGTAGGCCTTGAATTCAGGATTTGGGCACTGTCTCTGAGTTCTTTTGCTCAAAGCTACTGCTCTACCCATAGCACCACTTTCAGTTTTCTGGTGGTTAACTGGAGGTAACCTTGTCCCACCAGGTTTCTAATCATAATCCTCAGATCTTAGCCTCCTGAGAAGCTAAGATTACAGGTGTGAGCCACCAGTACCCCCCCCCCACTCACTCTTACCTCTTTAATGCACACTCTACGATTGACAGCAGCAGCAGTGGTGGTGTTGTATCTATGTGGCCTATGTGCAGGGCCTAGGGACACTAATCTCCTGTCTCCTCTATAGACTTGGCCTATTCTTGACATTTAAGTAAATCATATATTATATGGCCTTTATGTCTGCCTGTCTTTTTTTTTTCTTTTTGAGACAAGATCTCTGTGCAGCGCACCTTGATCTCAAATGCATGATCCTCCTGTCTGTATTGGAGTACTGACATCTAGCCAGGGTCTGTCAACATAGTATTTTTGAAGTTAGCTGCATTTTAGAGTGTGCTCTATTCCATTGTCCATCTTTGGTTCTCCATTCTTTATTGTTTCTGTATTTTGAAATGCTACTGTGAACATTGTGTACATGTTTTGGGGCAGATGTGCATTTTTAGTGCTTCCAGAGAAACACTTAGGAGTGGAACTGCTGGTTCATGTGTGACTTCTGGGAGGAATTGCCAGACTGTTTTCCCAAGTGATTGCATCATTGTACATTCCTACCTGAGAATTTCAATTTCACTATATCCTGGCCTAAACACTTGTTATTGTGGTTTTGGTTTATGTTACTCTAATGAGTAATGAGGCTGTTCATTGTTTCATGTATTGATTGGCCTCTTGAATATTGTTTATGGGGGAATGCTTACTCAAAATCTTTGACTAATCTAGTTTTTTAAAAACTGAGTTTTGACAGGGCATCAGTGGCTCATGCTTACAATCTTAGCTACTTTTGGGAGGCTGAGATCTGAGGATTGAGGTTTGAAGCCAGCCTAGGTAAGAAAGTCCATGAGACTTCTATCTCCAATAAATTACAGAAAAGGCCAGGAGTGGAGGTGGCTTAAGTGATATAGCACTAACTAGCCTTGAGCAAAAATACTCAGGAATAGTACCCTGGCCCTAAGTTTGTTTAAGCCACAGGATTGGCACCAAAATAATAAACAAATAAAAAAAGAGCTTTATGTAATGGTTTGTTTTTTCAGCCAAAGCCTCATGACTCTTACACTGAGATACATCCATAATCCCTTTTTTTTTTAAACCTGCTGGTTCTAAGGCTTGAATTGAGGACTTGGGCACTGTATTTAAGCTTCATTTGGTCAAGGCTAGTGTACTACCACTTGAGCCAGAGTTCCACTTCCAGCTTCTTTAGTGATTAAAGACTCAAGGACTTTCTTGCCTAGGCTGGCTTTGAACCAGGCTCCTCAGATTTCAGCCTTCTGTGTAGCTAGGTACTGGCATGAGTTGCCAGTGCTTGGCTTGTCTCTTCAATTTTTAGTAATACATTATGAAGCGCAAAAAATGGTGCTCTATTCTGTTTTATTAGTACAGTTACTAAATACTTATTTCAGTTTCAGTTCAGCAGTTAATATGGCAATATAAATGTACTTGTACACACATTTTCTCTGACATTCTTGACAATTTCTTTAGTCATGACTAAATATAATGTATCATAAGTTACTTATATTTCATTTCATTTTAATTCATTGGTGAGATTGGGTTTTATGGTGTATCTATTCCCCGTTGGCCTTAAACACAAGATCTGCCTCAGCCTCCTGGGTGTTGGGATTGCAGGTATGAACCACCATACCTGGCTGCCCTTATTTTCCTTTCTTATTGTCTAATGGCTTTAGAGAAGTGTTGGAGATGGTTTCCTACAGTAGATTGCAAGGTTCTCTAGTGCCGTCTGGTTAGTGCAGCCGGGCACTAACATGGAGTAGCTGTGATCACATGTTGGTGTCCCTTGCCCATTTGCAATTGGAGCTGTTGGAGTTTTCCCAAAAATTTTGATCTGTTTAACCACATTATGAAATTTTACAAACTACACCAATTGAAAATGATATTAAACCCATTAAAAGTGATACGAAGACCCTGTAACTGCTAATTTGGTCCAGACATGAACAGGAAAGCTTGACTTTCCTATAAAGAATGTTCTAGGTATTCTGTGATAAAATCCTGAGGGGCTGGAGCATCTAATCCTCATCTGAAGGGTGGGTCCTTGTGAGAAACATTTTTCAGTGTTGACTTTGTAACCATCTTTATCTTCTTAGGCTTTCTATCATTTTTTTTTAAATGTGTTAAATAGGGTGCAAGTGTGTGCTCATGTGGTAGAGTGCCTGACTAGCAAGGGTGAGGCTCTGAGTTCAAACCTGAGCACCACCACTCAAAACAACAAATGTATTGAATAGGGATAGTGAGTAAAATGCAGCTGGGAATAGCTCTGCTGCTTCTGTGGTCTTGGCTGTTTTCTACTTTTTAGTGACTTTATTCAGAACTAGACTTTTTTTTTTTTTTTTTTTTTTTGCCAGTTCTGGGGCTTGAACTCAGGGCCTGGGCACTGTCCTTGAGCTTTCTCAAATCTAACATTCTACCACTTTAGCCATAACACCACTTATGGCTTTTTTTGTGTATGTGGTACTGAGGAATCGAACCTAGAGCTTCATGCATGCTAGGCAAGAACTCCACTATTAGGCCACACTCCTGATCCAGAATTAGACTTTTGACCTGCCTTTTACCATTCTCTTTTCTTGTGATTTGTAACCATTTGGAGTGGTGACCTCTGACTATTTACTAAAGAAATAAGTCACCGAGTTCTGAAAGTGCTGTGTGAGTTTAGCCTTTCCTGTTCTATGAGGCAGTCTCACTATGGAGCCCAGGTTGACGTCACACTGAAGACTCTCCTGCCTCAGTTCTTCAAAGTGAAGGATGTCAGACTGATTATCACCAGCATTATCCACCCTAGCTATCTATTGAGTGATAACTTCCTTACAGGTTTTGCCTTTTCTGAATGCCTTTATGGGACAATCAAAAAACAATCTGGAGAGGCCAACTAAACTAAAGTGATCTCTTTTTTTATAGTTGAGAGTGCTTCCACCTGTTTTGGAAGCAGGTGGTTCAAAAAATCCTAACAGTGTAGCTTTTACACATGTTACCACAAACCAATGTTAATACTGTCATCCGATTGAGGTATATTGAAATGGCAGATTTGGTACTTGGAGCTTCAGTTATTGACTCTGCAGCGGACAGTTTTTGGTTTTCTTATTACAAACAAGAACTGATCTGTTTTTCAGTCTGAATGTTTGTATTATTTAAGTTACATAGCGAGATAAAACAGATTTATGGGTCAAGGTTAAGACTATGGGCTCTAGCATCTGACAGCTGTGATTTGAATCACTTCTCTGCAGACCCAGCTCTAACGCTGAGAACCTTCCTGCACTGGACTGTGTCCATCTAAACAGGAAGATCATGTTACCTCCTGGGATTGTGTAACTTAAAGTGATAACTCAAATGTTACCAGCCACTTTAACGACCAAAAGGCAATACTGTCAGATGAGAAGCACAAGTCCCACAGGAATTTTAAGGCACTTGTTAAGGACTTGGGGTCCTACTCTCTGCGTAAAAGAGAAGCCCTTTGAGATTAGAGAGAGCTGTGGCTTGATCAGCGTAGCACTGACTGCCCACTAGAAATACAACAAGCCTCTTAAATGCTCGGATGCTCTTCCGCTGTGACTTCAGAGGCAGCAGAAGACACGGTGGCCCTCACTTGTCTCTGCTTCCCTGACTATTTGGAGTGTTAAACTACTATGTCCTCCCTACGTTTGCTGGAGGATCTAACTTGTGAAAATTGAGTGTTTCCAGAAAGCTGCGACATTGAGCTCTGTGTGGCTGGACTGCTACGCCTGGGCTTTTCTGAAGGTAACGGAGGTGCAGCAGGTTTTATGAGATCACCATGGGTGAGAGTCTTTCTTAGCTTTGTAAGGGTTTGAGTCATTTCTGGATGATTATTATGCCGGTAACAAGGTGATATTTTTTCTGTTTGGGTGTTTGAATTTTGTGCCAGTATTTTGCTATAACTTACTGGGGCCTGCAATGTAGGATTGTTCTTTTCATATAGTCTTCTCTCAGAGAGATAGAAAAGGAGAACGTCACCAGGATGATTGAATCTATATTTGACAAGTGCTTCCTGTTTCTATAAAATGTCTTGCACCATATTTGAAGGAAGTTACACCCTCTTCACATAGCTGCTCTACAAAGTGAATTTTGTGGAGCAGTTTCCCCCATCTTATTTAAATGAGGACTAATCAAAACATCTTCTTTATGGTAACTTTTTCTGAATATCTAAGACTGGTTTTGGTGTTGGGAAGGTTACAGGGTGGCCAGGTATGTTTTTGGCAAGGTTTGTGTTGGAAGACACTAAATGCTTCTGCTTTGAATATCACAGTGCTTTTGGTCCTGCTATGACTTTGTTACAAATACATATAAAAAAGATGTGGAAGCACAGATACCCATCAGCTTTAGTGACTACGGACTTTATTTAGTGTCGGTACTGGGGCTTGAACTGCTCTCCCTTAGCTCCTCTTCCCACTTGCCCTCATTCCCTATTTCCAGGCTGGCACTGTACCACTTGTGCCAAAACTCTACTTCCAATGTGGACTTACACAGTGAGTTTTATACAAGGGCTATGGGCTACAACTCTGTTAGTCAGGAAATGAGTTCAGTGTTTCTTGGACAATGTCAACCCTTCTTTCATTTTCCTCCACTTCCCTCTTCCAGCCCCTGCCCATGTGTTGTATAGTTAAATTTTTACATAGTGTATATTGAATACCGTGACTGCATTTGTTCACACTTCCCTCCCTCCATCCCTGTGCCTTCTCTTTGCCCTTCCCTGCAAAAAAAAAAAAAAAAAAACAAAAAACATGCAACATCAACAATAACAAAAAGTTATTTTAAAAGTTTCCGTTTCCTGGAATTTGTTTATAACTATGGATTTGTTTTTTGCCAGTCCTGGCTTGGGCACAGGGCCTGAGCACTGTCCTTGAGTTTTCTCAAGGCTAGAGCTCTACCACTTGAGTCACAACACTACTTCTGGCTTTTTCTATGTATGTGGTACTGAGGAATGGTACCTGGGTTTTCATGCACTCTACCACTAGGCCAATCTCCCAGCCCATAACTATGGAATTTTAAAGGAACCTAGAATTAACTTCCATTGGCCTTAGGATAAGAGTTACTTTGTGATTTTTTTTTTTCCTGTACCTTATGTTTTAATGTTCCTCATTGGGGTACTAGGCATTGAATTCAAAATGACCGATACTGCCCTTTCTTTATTGCCCTTAGAGGTGAGATTAGCTGTGGTTGCAGAGCCATGCAAAGGTACCCCATTTCCAGAACATGAAATGTCATACAGAGCTTACTGCCCAGTGTGTGGCTTCATCTTCTGAAATACAAGGCAAAAGCAGCACATAAACAAACAGGATGACTTGGAATCTAAGGCCATATGTATGTATCATAAACTACCTGCCAATATAAGTATAGCAGCCAGTGGGACTATAAAGGATAGATTGCTGTGACACACTCATAATCCCATGGAAGGCTACTTACCATGAGTCTAGTGGGAGAGTAGGGATAAGGGAGGATATAAAATGATATTGCTTGGGGCCAGGAGTTTGGCCTAGTGGTAGAGTGCCTGTCTAGCAAGCATAGTGTTTCAAAGCTAGCCTGGGAAAGAAATTCCATGAGACTCTTATCTCCAACTAGCCACCAAAAAGCTGAAAATAGAACTGTGGCTCAAGTTGTACAACACTAGCCTTGAGCAAAAAAAGCTCATGGACTGTGTGTGCCCAGGCCTTGAATTCAAACCTTAGGTGTGTGTGTGTGTGTGATGGGCGGGGGTGGGGGAAGAGATAAAGGAATATATTTGAGCAAGTTTTGTGCATGTGTGTTCTAGAGTTAAAACTAGGAACCAGTGTCTCCTGTTCTTATGGTGTGTATATGCTAGTGTCTGAAACAGATGTGTGAAATAGTGTGTGGTGTCTTTAAGTGCTTAGAAGGAAAAATGTGAACATTAAGCTTTTTGATGGAAGGTATAATTAGAGGCAAAGGTTAATGTGCTTCTAGTAGTGTACTGAGAGGTAATTGACGGAGTGAAAACTTCCATGAAAGGGCATTCTGTGCACAAGTAGGTATCAGCCTTATTCCAAAGAAGAAAAAGGTATCCTACAAAGAAACCCTGTTAGAGTTAAGTAAATAAAATAAAAGCCTAAAAGATGCCACATAAGGCAAAGCTTCCTTTAGAGTTAGTTGATTAAGTAGGAGCTCACCATAAAAATGTAGGATGTTTCTTATTTTGCAGTAGTGGGTATCAGATCTGGGACCTTGATTTTGTTGGGTGAGCAGTGTACCCATGCCCTCGGCTCTCAGCTCCAGTCCTCCCTTTGTGAAACTTCTTTTTGAGGTAGGGTCTGACAAATTGCCCCAGTTGGCCTCGGACTTGATCTTTCTGCCTCTGCTTCCTGAGATGCCTACATTCATGTACCACCAAGTAAACCCATTTAGCAACCTTTTTTTTGTTGTTTTGGTTTTGTTTTATCCTGGGGTCAGAAAATATAAGTGTGTAGTTTCTGTTTTAATAGTCCCTTCAAAGAAAAAAGAAACATATTGATAACAGAGCTTCAAATTCACATTTCCAACCAAGTATAGATTCAGGAATGTTGATCTACTTTACACTTTTTATTCTACATGCTTTGAGTATGTCAGTCTTCAAGAATGCAAGAAGAGTATCAAACATGCTTTCTTCATTTTCAGGTCTGTTCCTGTTATACATAGTAGAACTATAAAAAGAAGTTCTTTGGAAAGATCTTACAAATTCATTGTTTCTTAACTTGGTCCCATCTCGTGACTGTGTGTCCAAAGAGGAACTGAGATGGTATTCTCAAGTGTGTGAGAAATGGGTGCTCTTTTCTTCCTCTGTCTCCACAGCCTGTTTGTGAGGGCTCTGACACTGTAAAGCTGCTGATGCTTCTTTTTGACTAGCCTTAGGAAATGAGATTCATATTCAGGATTAGAAAGCCAGCCTGGCGATTCCCCTCTGCCAATAATGAGGCTGAGGCAGGAATATGAATTCAATCAAAGCCAGTCAGGCTTTGGGTGAGACTGTCTCTATTCAGATCATGGGCTGGGACAATAGGTCTGCAGTAGTCTTTGCCTAACTTGCATAAGGGCCTGGGCTCAGTCCTCAGTCCTACCCCAAACAGGGGTGGACAAGAGAGAAGTCAGCATCTCCAAATCTCTAGGTGGTGGTGACTCTCCCTTAGCTATATGGTACAAATTTCTGGCTAACTTTTGTTTTTCGTTCTTTCTCATCAACAGCTCTTATTTTTAAATAATCGTGCCCTGACTAATAACTTGGGAAACTCAAAATTGACAATTTTCTCTTCCCCTCCTACTAGGTGCTGGATGGTTTACTAGTCCAGTATGGAGTGGTGGAGAGCTGTGAGCAAGGTACAAGTCTTCTGAATTGCTTTCAGATTTGTAAGAGGAAGGAAGGAAGCAGAAAGAAAACTAACTTTGATTCTCTTTGCTTTTCTCTTTCTCCAGTGAACACTGATTCAGAAACTGCTGTTGTAAATGTCACCTATTCCAGCAAGGACCAAGCTAGACAGTAAGCAGTGTGAATCTTACCTGTTAATTCATCAGGCTAAGTACAGTAACTTATATTTTGTGGATTTCTAAGGAAACTTCATTTGGGGAAGTGCGATTCTGCAAATACACCTTTCGTCTCTCATTTGAATGTTTAGTAAGAAACTGCATTGATCTTGGTTTATTCCCTCTAAAGTAGATCCTCAGTACCATTCATAGATAGAGTATGAAGCTGAACCACAGCCTACTTGCAGAAAGCCTGAGCCTGGATTTTGCTTCCACATAAATTCCTTTTCCTTCCGCCTGTGACACATTATTGCTAGTCTATTTGAAACTGGTAAGTTGATCATGTGTTAAGCCAACAGAAATTGAATGTTCTCTTTTCCCTGAATTCTCTAATGATTACTACTGACATTCAGAAGCTGGCAGACATTGAACCAATGTTGCTTTTAGATTTAAGCAGCATAATTAATAAAACTACACAGATGAATCTCTGGTAAATTTGTAGGCTCCAAATGATCTAATGCATTGACACAGAGAGAGAGGGAGAGAGAGAGAATGGCAGAGAATGTGGGAGAAAGAGTGAGGGTCCCAGGAACCTAGCCTTTGTCATCTGTGTTTGGGACATACACACCAGAGCATGACAGAGTCCCCAGAAGCACAGTGCAGAGTGGGTGGCAGTTGACTTTGGGAGAACTGAGGCTTTACTGTGGGAATGGAGAAGGGACCCCTCACCTCTGCCTAAGCCCTAGGGGGAAAGGCAAATGAACTTCACTGTCACCAAAGGCAGTACACACACAGAGGGCTCACGAAAGGAAAAATAGTCCTAGGAAGGAAGTGGCCATTCAGGAGACAGATGGAACTTACATTTTTAAAATGGATCCTATATGCATGGTTCAAAATTGTAAAAGATCTAAACATGTACATAGTGTGAATCTTCCCAGCATTGTTTCCTAGCAACCTTGACTCTGTCAGCACTGTGGAAGACAAACATATGCTTCTATTTTTCTTTTGTACAAATGCTATTTAGAATATGACCGTGTAGATGTGAAGTGATTGTATTAGTTAATCCCTTCTTGGATGTTTAGACTTTCCCAGTGAGGTACAGTGTTGTGGTGAATCTCTTTTGCAAATATCACTTTTGGCACGTGTGTGCATATGTCTACAGGATAAATTCCTGAGGTAGAATTGCATTTGCTATTATCCTTTGTAGATCTGAAGTAGTTTAAGTCTTCTTAGCACTGTGTGAGGGTGTTTGTTCATACACTCCCCAGTGTAGGGCTTTATCAAATATCACCTGTCTAGCAGAATGAAAGTGATAACCATTCTGTTAATTTCAGGTACCTGTGGCTCACATCTGTAACCTTACTCAGGAAGCTGAGATCCAGTAATCATGGTTCAGAATTAGCCTGGGCAGGAAAGTTTGTGAGACTCTTACCTCCAATTAACTACCAAAAAAGCTGGAAGTGGAGCTGTGGCTCAAGCGGTAGAGCACTAGCTTTGAGCATAAAAAAAGCTCTGAGTCTAGGCCCTGAGTTCAAGTCCTAGGATTGGCATTAAAAAAGCAAGGGAGACTGAATAATTTTAATGTTTAACTTTGGTTTATTTTGGTTTGTCCTCTGTTTTAATGAAAAAGGCTACAAACAGAAGGAAATATATATATGGGCTGTTAGGCGTGACAGGAATTGTGGTATTTAATTCATCAGTTCTGTCATGTAAGAAGACTATCTCACTTTAAACCAGCAGTATATTGGGAGGGGAACGGATGCCAGGGAAAAGCAGAGTGTCCATGGCTCTTTACACTCATGAAAAGATCTTCATGGGATTCTTGGCAAGTCGTCTTTATTAGATGGAACAAATGGTAGGATTTGAAAACTTGCAAAAGGCTAGCAAGAGGAAGGCAACAGGCTTACTTTAACTGGTAAAGTCATAGGAGACACATGTTGGAGACACACCTACCTGGCTTTAAGGAAGTAAACTTAATAGAGAACAAAGTAATGGATAATGTAGCATATAGCTCCAGATTTCTGTAAAAAAAAATATATATATATAGATATATATTTTTTTAATCCAAGGCATTTACTAATTCTCGGGGTGGGGTGGTAGTAGGGGGAAGTATGGGAGGAGAGAAGGGTCTGTTGAGACAGATTTAATCTTAATGTGACAGTAAGCTTAATGTGGAGAATTGTGGTGTAATATACTGAGCAAAGCCTTAGTGATACCAAGAAGGTAGGGAGAAGGTGTTAGGAATTGTATAATTTTGGTAATTAGGCAACATAGGCAAACAGATTAGGCACTTGAGTTAGGAAAGTCACATCCATTCACTCAGTTCTTGTACTGAATGTTAATTCTTGGCCACAGGCAGACAGCAAGGCCATGTCCTTGTCTGCAGTGGAGTGTGGAGAGTACTACTTGGAGATCAAACACCTGAATTTAGTTTCTGCTGCAGTCAAGGAGCCTTAAGTAATACTGTCCTCCAACCAACTACCATGAATTCCGAGATTAAAGAGAATTAGAACTCCATTGGAGTAAAGCATAGAAAACTCAGTTTGGAGCCAGGCGCTCATGGCTCATGTCTGTACATCCTAGCTGCTCAGGAGGCCGAGATCTAAAGATAGTGGATCAAAGCCAGCCCAGTCAGGAAATTATCTGAGACTATCTCCAATTAACCACAAGAAAACCTGAAGTGGTGCTGTGGCTCAAGTGTTAGAGTGCTAGCCTTTAGCAAGTGTTCAGGGACAGTGCCCAGGTCCTGAGTTCAAGTCCCATAACTGGCCAAACAATAACAAAAACCCAAAAAACAAAACAGCTCAGTTTATGATAGTTTGTTTCCAATAATATTTTTTTGTGTGTGTTTGGGTCATGGGGCTTGAACTCAGCTTGGGTGCTGTCCCTGAGCTCTTCAGCTCAAGACTACCACCCAACCCCTCCCTGGGCTGGGTATTGTCCCTGAGCTCTTCAATTCAAGGCTACCACCCTACCCTTGAGCCAAGCTCCACTTCCCATTTTCTAGAAATTACTTGGAGATGGGAGTATCAGGTCCTTTTGTGCTAGGGATGGCTTTGAACCTTGATCCTCAGATCTCAGCCTCCTGAGTAGCTAGGATTAAAGAATTTATTAACATTGATTTTTATATCATATTTCAAATGATGTATTTAACAAACAAGTATTCAAGAAAGGAATCTATACAATCACTGGCACGAACATAATTAAAATTAGGCTGAGGGTTTGTATGTCATAGATACATATTACTCTATGTAATAAAACATTATGTCTATAGACCCATAAATTTTTATGTCTGTGTAGTTGTGTTTATATTTCTAATACCATGTCCATAGCATTGGGTACACAAATACTGAGTCCTCGCTCTTGTACTGTGTGGATCTAATAGCTACATATTAAGGATACCATGTGCCTTTTGTTCCTTTAGTCTTGACTTGTCTCCCTCAACATGATTCACTCTAGATTCATCAACTTCCCTGCAAATGCCATTATTTTATCTTGTTTGTTGGCTATGTGGAATTCCAGTGTGTGTGTGTGTGTGTGTAATCACATGTTTTGTATCCATTCATCTGCAGTAGGGCATCTGGATTGTTTCCATGGCCTGGCTATTGTGAATAGTACAGAGATGAACATAGCTGAGCAAGTGTCCTTATCATATCTTGGGTTATGATGTTAAGGATAGATGCCCAGGAGTGATATGGCTGGATTGTAGGGAAGGTCTATTTTCACTTCTTTAAGAAACCTCCACACTGCTTTCCAGAGTGGCTGAACTTGCTTACAGCAGTGCAGTAGGGTTCCTTTTTCTCCCCAACCCCGCCAGCATCTGTCATTGTCTGAATTCAAAATCTTAGCCATTCTTTTCAATAATTTTTTAAATGGATATAGGGTATGATTTCTCATTCTGGGAAAAAAATTTGAATCTCATTGGATAAATTCTCAGATAAAGAATATGCCCTAGAGTCACCAAGCTCAGGCCTTCGTCATGAGGGCTGTCTTGTTCTTAGTTGAGTAGTGTCTGCTCCTTAGAAGTCTGAGAGGTGTGGGGAGAGCTTGGGGGTTTACAGGATACATTCCAGTGTCCATTTATTGAGGGTTGCTCGCTCTCCATAAATCTCAGATTTTGGTTAAGCCCACGGTCATGGTTCACCTCGCCTAGTTGGCATTCATTTCTTACCCATGAGGCTTTTGAGGCACTTAGACAACTAATCCTGACAGGCTACTACAGTCTAATTCTGTGGTTTTGTTTTTGCTTTTGTTTCTTGTAAAAACACTTACACTGCTTGACCCCCTGCGTGTGGTGTTTTCCTGGTGAGCAGCACCACCTGTGTGTGGCGCTCTCCTTTAAAAGCTCAGCCCCACAGAGGGTCAGGGCTTCTATTAAACTGACTCCTAGCTCTGTTCACCAAGTGTTGGTGACTCAATTGCTGGGGATTTTGAGGATCCTCAAATGGCTGGGATATTACATATGGAGGCCCCAGCGAGATCCCAGCCTCAGGCCTTGATTTTGGGAAGCCAAGGACTGGTGAGCCCTGACCTTTCAAAGGGGGTGGCCACTGAGAAATTCCTCTCAGCCCAGGAGAAGGGTAGTAGCTTTTCCTGGCCACATACTTCCTGAGGTCAGTGTTGAGGATTTAAGGAGGAGTATGGGAGTATGTGTAAATTCCTCTGGAGGTGAGCATTTTGTATACTGACTGAGAACAATGAGTGTTGTTGTGTTTTGTGTACTGACTGACATGACTGGTGAGTGTCTAGTGTCCTTTTCACCAGTTGAAAGAGACTGGTGAGAGTCTAGTGTTGTGTCTAGTGAAACAGACTGAAACAGACTGGTGAGCATTTTACATATTGGCTGAAACAGGCCGTTGTGTGCCTGTTTGTGGGTGAGCTGGATGCAGCTGTATTCCCCAACCTGAGGTGGTGGTGAGAGGTGGCCTCACTGTTGGACCACCAGAATCTAGTTAGCACCAGTTGAAACAGACTGGTGAAGTGTCTAGTGTTCCAATTGAAACAGGCTGGCACCAGTTACACTGAGTGTCTTATGTTCTGTATACAAAATGAACCCGAATTGAACCTGAACTGGACCAGAACTGGACCAGGACAGGTAGGTGCTGACTTGGGGTGGGTTTGAGTCCCACCTGAAATTTGTGTGGTCACTTGTTTGTGTTTCCATTTACCAATGGCACGACATGGGCCAATGGCCTAGTATCTACCCCCGGTGTAATTAATGCTTGAATGTTTTTCTGATTTCAGAAGTAGAGCCAGTGTTCGTGGGCCATCTCTGGGCTCTCTGGTGAGCTAGTTCAATGTAAACTAGTCATGTGAGGATTTCTTTAACCTACCCCTTCTTCACACAGTTCATAGGATCATCCTTAGGAAGCCTGGACACCCGAACCAGATCCCCCAGTTCTGCAGGAGCACAGGAACCTTGTGGATGACTTGTCCCCTCCTTTTTCTGAAAACCCCAGGCTTTAACTCTCGTTGAATCTGTTCTCTTTATTTACTAACCCACTTGGATAGATTGACAGCAGGTTTTACAGATCCTCTATCTCCGAGGAGTGGGATAGGAGCCGTCAGATATTTGCAAAGCTGCATGCTACAGTCACCTTCCAGGAGATTGAAACCAATGTGACTGAAAACCAACGTGAAGCCTGCCTTTGGCAAAAGCCAGTCAGCTCATCTTTACCTTCAAATGGACAGACCCAGAAGGCAGTTTCTCTGGCCAGCCAACCTAGACAAGACTTTTGCAAGGTTTTAAGAACTCTCCAACTCTTTGAAGCCCCAAACCAAGACCTGGCAGCCTTTTGTACAGAATATTCAGAAGTAACTCTTCCAGTGGTGCTGATGAAATAACTCTTTCCATGTTGATGACATCCTACTGACTACCTCAAGCAAAGAGGTTTGTGAGGCCACCTGAGGCTTGTTTAAAACCTTGAGCATTTGAGCTACAAGGTATCAGCTTAGAAAGCACAACTTTGCATAATAGGCTACTTATCTGGGCTATGAGTTGAAGGAGGGATAGCAAACCCTGTCCAAAAGGAGAATTGAAGCCATTCAAAAGATACTTCCCCCTTCAACCAGGATTTGCTGAACTAGCTGAGACATTGTATTTGACAATAGCTGGAGGAGATACTTCCCCTAAATTGGGGAGGAGCAACAAGGGACAGGCCTTGGACTCATTAAAGTAGGCCCTGATCTTGGTCTCGTCTTGGCCTTTTCCAGTTTGCAGGGACAGCTTTCTGTCCCTGAACAAAGGTGAATAGCTATAGGACTTGGGCTGCTCAAGAACTTATTTCAGGCCTTAAGTAGAGAAACCTCTACCCAGAAAGCAGAACCGATTACCCTGAGGCTGAAGCTGCAGGTAGGCAGAAGGAAAGAGTAAACTTCACGGATAGCAGGTATGTTTTTGCCACAGCTCATGTCCATGAGGAAAGAGGCCGATGAACCTCAACAGGAAAACAATGTGGAAGAGGTCTTGATAGTGTTGGACACAGTCTGGCTCCCCCGGAATGTGGCCATTGTGCACTGCCCAGGTCACAAAAGGAATGATTCCCTGGAGGAAAGGGGAAAATGGGGCTACTGACCAAACACCTAGGCTGGCAGCAAAAGGATAGGTAAAGCCTACTGACGTTTTAGTTGTGACCCCCTCTTCCAGAGCTCCCCAAAGCCTGCTTACTTAGATGAGGACTTACAGGTGGAAGAACAAATGCTTCTAAATACTTTGCCTTCAGATTGAAGACATTTGAAGACCAAAGAATTTTTAATTTCTCATGCCTTAGGAAAACACAAGCACATCAAAACACCCGCATGAGGAAAAGCTTTACCAATTGTTGTCACAAGCCTACTTTATTCTCCACCTGAAAAATCTTGGGCATAGTATTGTTTTTACGTGTGTCAGCTCCCAGTGAGTAGATTAAAAAACCCTCTGTTCCAGAAGGAGTGTTAAGAGCTATGACACTTTTTCTTGGAGAACTCTGGGAAGTAGATTTCCCTGAGACAGAGCTAGAGAAATAGGACGTAGGCATTTGCTTGTCTTTGTAGATACTTTCTCAGGTAGGTTGGAGGCTTACCCAATTAAGATAGACTGCCCAGATGTTAAGAAAGTTGCTGCAGAAGATAATATGTAGGTTTGTTCTCCCACAGGTAGTTGGTCTTGACAATGAGCTTGACACTCAGGTAAATGGCTGAGTGAATTGAAGCTCCAAAGATAATGTTTTGGCATTTAAAAGGCTTTTTAGGGGGCTGGGAGTTAGTCTTAGTGATAAGAGTGCTTGCCTAACATGCCAGAAAATGCAGGTTTGATTCCTTGGTACCACATACATAGAGTTGGTGGTGATGCTGTGGCTCAGGTGGGAGAGCTCTAGCCTTGGGAAAACCCAAGGACAATGCTCTGGCCCTGAGTTCAAGCCCCAGGACTGACCAAGAAAGAAAAAAGCTTTTGAAGGATCTTTTGATTTGCAAAGTGAGATCTGGTGTTTTAAGGTATAAAGCTGTTGACACTGTAATTGGGTTAAAAAAATCGAGGAGTTTGGGATTTGGGGATTTATTTCCTTTGGCTAAAGTCAAAGGTCAAGTATTGTTGGGGAAAATGAAAAGAGACAGGCCAGACTTGATCTTCTACAGGCGAGGACAGTTTGAGATAGAGCAGTAAGAGACACTGCCTTCTCTGGGGCTTGGAGACTGAGCTAGAAACAGAGGAGTTGGGTTTCTATCAAGGTCTAACTACGGAGGGTAGAGGGACATGAAGAGCTTTTCTGCTGAGCCCATGATGTAATTACAGCTAGGATTAGATTGCCCTGCTGGGGTCAAGCAGTCTGCACTTGATTTGGTGGCTTGCCTGGTGTCTATATGCATCTGGGAAAGTGGGGTGCAGGGGTGGGGGGTGGGGTTAATCCTTCATGCATTAGAAATCTAAATGTGAAGGTCTGTTAGTATGAGAAACTTATGTCTGTTCTGTCCATCTAAAACTGCTTGGGTATCAAGAGAAAGGGACTGGTCTAGAAGTCCATACAGGGTGGAAGAGAATAAGCTGGTGTGAAGATGGTTCAGCCAAACCTGGTTGGATGGGCCGAGGGGACCAACTTCATATTCTTTTCCTGGCAGACTGACACTGGAAATTTGATGTGGATGATTGGTATTTCTAAACATTGCCCCTTAGGAAACTTTAAAAAGAGGGTTAAAAAAGGTCTAAAAGGTGGTTAAAAGTTTATCTGTGTGATGTAATTTGTTCTCAATACTATTTTGTAATTGAATGTATTTCTTTTAAAAAGAGGCATATGCTAGTCTGGAATTCTTAGTACAGTGATGGTGCTTGTAATTCTTGCATTACCAAAAAAGGTTCTCTAAGAGTTAAACTTGGACCAGAAACAATGGCCTATTAAAAAATAGATGGCCCATAGGGCCAGGAGTTTGGCCTAGTGGTAGAGTGCTTGCCTAGCATGCATGAAGACCCAGGTTCGATTCCTTGGTACCACATACATAGAAAAAAAGCCAGAAGTGGTGCTGAGGCTCAAGTAGTAGAGCTCTAGCCTTGAGAAAGTCCAAGGACAGTGCTCAGGCCCCGAGTTTAAGCTCAGGACTGGCAAAATTAAAAAAAAAAATGAGGCAGGATAGAGAAAAAAAAACCCACAGGAGAATGACAATTGGCAGGAGTCTACACTCTTTGTGGAAGCCTTGAATCACTATAGCTTTGATCTGGTCTATCGTCTTCTATCAAAGGTTTGATTATATACAAAGAAGGGATTGGGAATTGTAGTAACCTGTCAGGATTAGCTGTCTAATGCCATTTTTTGTTTTTTGTAAAAATACACTGCTTGACGACCCTCGTGTGGTGTCTTCCTTGTGACCACTGCGTGTGGTGTTTTCCTGGTGAGCTGGACCACCTGTGTGTGGTGCTCTCCTTTAAAGCTCAGCCCCATGGGAGGTAGGGGCTGCTCTCTATCAGCCCGAAGGTGGAGAGTAGCTGCTGTGCTATTAAATAGACTCCTAGCTCGTTTCACTGAGTGCTGGTGACTCCATTGTTGGAGGGTTCTCAGACCCTTAGAATGCCTGGGATATTACAAAACAAAGCACTTCATAAGGCTTGGCAATACAACTGAGTGAGTGATCCAGTGCCCACTTGGTCCGTGCAAGGCTGAGGGTTTATTAAACACCTAGAAGGAAGCAAGAGTGTGAAAGTTAGCAGCGAGGGTGCATTTTGTGGTATTGCTCTGTTACTGTGCGGTGCACTGCTTTTCAGATCAGGACTGGCCACGGGTGCTGAGGGACAAGGACCTGGATGAAGTTGTTTCTCCTGCTCCTCAGCTCTGTGGAGGATTCCTCAAACAGCTGTGGCTAAGACAGATTTTTTTTGTGGTGATTTCTGCCACCTTGTGGCTAAGAAAAACCAAAGCTTCCTAGCACATGTATTAGAAATATATTTGTTCTAAGCTTGCCTGGAATCATTAAATTCTTGAAGTAATAAAATTACTAGAAACAAGTGTTTAAAGCTCATTAGGAAGAGAAGTTTGTGTTTAGCAGATGCAGCGGATTGAAAGGCTTTAAGTCTCTGCTCACCCTCTTCCTTCCTCTTCCAGGAATGCTGAGATAAAGCCCCTAAGGGTTGACGGTGCTCTCTGGAGGATAATGTGTCACAAATTATCCTGTCCAGTATGTAGACCTTTGGTTCTTATGTTGTCCTGTGCTTGATGTTGTCATTTGCAGCGTGGCTTTCTGTGGGAGCACGGGACTATCGGCATTGGATGTGATCTGTGCAGATCCGTTTCTCTCACTGCCAGGCTCTGTGTTAGGCACACGTAGTTAGAAGTGTTTGAAACAATTTGGCTCATGGGAGAAGAAACCATTAAGGTTTCAAAAATCTTTGTCATCTTTTTAATTGTAATTAATAGAAGGATTACCTTATATTCACCAGAGAGAAGGTGCATTACTTCACAAACATTGATACCCTTTCTCATGTTTTGGTCCCCATTTCCCTCCCCCACCCCCACCCCCATCTTGTTTCCCCCCCTTCCCTATCCTATTTCAGAATTGAATGTCAGTAGATGTATTGTTGAAAAGAAATTGGATTCTAGCATTTGGGAGACGGAGACAAGAGTTCTTGGCTAGCCTGGGCTACATAGTAAGACCCTGACTCAACAAAACCTCCCAAACACAAGAAATGAGACAGATGGCCCAAGAAACAGAAGAGAACTTCTTGCCATCCAAACATAATTACTGCTACTTTTTTTTTCTTTTGCAGGACCCCGAGCACAGGGTTAGATAACCATCCTTGAGTTCTGCTGAACTGAAGGAATGTATTTTGAATAACTATAAAGATAATATTCACTTCATGTCTTCCAGATACAATAGACTATGTGAAAATATTTTAACATTTTGCCACGAACTTGAAAGACCACTGTGTAACAGAACTTAATATCAAACTGTGAGCATGGAAGGTTTCAGCGACTTAGGCATAAGAAAGCCATTGTACTACAGTCGGCGTCCTCTCTAGTGCCTTTTAGTTATTTCCAAGTTTGGAGGACTGGACTCTGCTTTGTTAGGTATTTGTCTCCAGAAAGGTTATTTACCCTTTTTGTAACATAAGTGACTTAATTTGTGGTCAGAAATCCTTGCGTTTTCTCTTTATCTCTCCCCTTTTCTTCCCCCCTCTTCCACCCTTTTCCTCCTCCCCACCTCTCCCTCTACCTGTCTCTTTCCCTCTCTCCTGTCTCCCCCACTTCCTCTCTCCACTCTGTTTTTGATGCTATTGGGGTTTGAAGTTGGAACCTGTGTTTGCTAGACAATATCCTTCCATCAGAGCCACATACCACACTTTGTTCTGAAGCTAGCATTACTCAGTTTTATAGTAAGAAAAGGAGTGAAATGGAACTATCCTTCTTGTTTGCATATTTAGTTAATCCCTTCATTTTGCTCAAACTCTCCCTTCCCCCTAACATCCTCTCCCGTGATATACGAAGGGGCTCAGTTACATGAGTAATGAGTACATTTATTTTTGGACAATGTCACCCTTTCCCTTGCTCTCTCCCAGCTTTTCCCTCCCACCCTACCCACAAGTTGTGTAGTTCATTTTCTTTTGTGTTTTCATTGTAAAGGTGATGTACAGAAGGGTTATAGTTATGGAAGTCAGGTAATGAGTACATTTCCTTTTGGGCAGTGTCATCTCTTCCTCCTGATTCCCCCCCCCAAAATTGTCTAATTTTCAATAGTGTCTAGTTAGCATCCTTGCTGTATTTGTTCCCCGTTGTCCCTCCATTTCTGTGTGGGATCAGACTTCTTTGGGGAAAATTTTCTACTTCCAAAAATTGTAAAATTTCAACCTATTAAAAAGTCAAAACAACTTGCAAGGTTTGTTGTTGTTGATTTTTGTTTATTGTTTTTTGTTTGTTTTTTTTTTGCTTAGTCCCAGGGCTTGAACTTGGGGCCTGGGCACTGCCCTGGAACTTTGTCAAAGCTAGTGTTCTACCACTTGAGCCACAATACCACTTCTGGCTTTTTCTGTGAATGTGGTATGGAGGAATGGAACCCAGGGCTTTGTGCATGCCAGGCAAGCACTCACTCTACTGCTAACTAGGTCATGCTCCTGCCCACAACTCCAACTTTCTATAATATGTATCAGTTTTAATAGAATTTAATTGTTCCCATTAGAAATAAATTATTTTAGAGCTATTAATCAACATTTCCTTAAGAGATCTCTAGGTGTATGGCTCAAGTGATAGCAGCCTGGCAAACATTGTCGAAAAGTGGGGAAGGGGGCAGGAAAGAGAACAATATGGCAAAATCTGTCAGTAGTATGGCAGAATCTTTCATGAGGTTATTGGTAAGTATGTGTCTATAATCCTTTGATTTTTGTGTAATCAGTGCACTCTGACATAATCACATGGAAATATCCCAATACTCTGTTTGAAGGAAAGCAAAACACAGAGCAATGAATATCTAACCACAATTAAACATTTTTTTATGGTCTCAGACTTGGGACTTGAACCTAGGGCCTGGGTACCATCTTTGAGCTTTTTTTGCTTAAGGCTAGCTAGTATTCTACCACTTGACCCACAGTTCCATTTCTAGCTTCTTTCTCTTCTTTCTCTTTTTAAATAGCCCCACTTTCCTTCCCGAACTGGCTTCAATTCTCAGGTCTCAACCTCCTGAATAGCCCCCAGTGTCTGGTTCCCAATGAGGCTTTGAAAGAAGATTCCACACATATCTGTGTCAAACATGGAAAGGACTGGTCCATTGGCTGGGTGTCACAGCTAACAGGAGTTCTGACAAGAGCCTTAGAGAGTTGTTGTTGATTGCACAATATTCCATCCCTTCTGTATGTCTATGTGACTTGAGGTCTCTGACAATCAGTTTATTCATGTGTTAGGAAAGGACAGGACAGTGATATGAGGGATATGGGCAGAATTCTGGATGCCAATGAGCCTTCAGAGCTGCTTGTCTGAGCCCGTCTTCATGCCATGGTTTCATTGTCTTGTAGGGAACTAAGGAAGGGCCACTTTCTTCCTTTTCTCCCACTATCTCCCTCCCCCTCTCACAAGCTTCTTCTTGTTCATGGAGAAGTGAAAAGTAGATTTTCAAGGGGACAAACGTGCAAGACACAACTGACAAGAGAATGTGGAACAACTGGAGAGCCTATTTTTCTTTTCCTGTTTGGACTGAACTCGGGGCCCTTTGGAACAGAATCTGAGCAGAACTTAAGTGGCCATTGTTATCATTAGGAATAACAAAAAGGAGGTGTTAAGAATGATTATATATAATTTATGAAGTCCTGGTTATATACATTAATTTATTATTGGTTCTTTTAAAATATATGTGAGGGGCCGGGAGTTTGGCCTAGTGGTAGAGTGCTTGCCTAGCATGCAAGAAGACCCGGGTTCAATTCCTCGGTACCACATACATAGAAAAAAGCCAGAAATGGTGCTGAGGCTCAAGTGGTAGAGCTCTAACCTTGAGAAAGTCCAAGGACAGTGCTCAGGCCCTGAGCTCAAGCCCATGACTGGCAAAAAAATAAAATATATGTGAGGTAGAATAAAAAGGATAAGCCTAAAAACATAATAAATCGGGTACCATACATGATAATGAATACATAGTGAACATTATGCATTATACGTATATGTACTTATAAAGACTCATATTGAATTTAAAAAATAGGCAAAACTAGCCTCTGGGAGAGGTAACTATAAGGAGGCCCTTGTTGCTGTGTGGATTTGTGTAGGTATACCTTGCTAAAATGCAGAGATGATTGCCTAGGAGTTGGGTGTTTTTTCAGATAAATGTTAATAAAGTCAAAGGATGAGGGGGGCACCTGAAGTTCTTCTCAGATACTAATATATTGAATGTATTAAAAACTAGCCAGTGTCCACCTCCCCTCCTCTTGTGTCTCCTATTTCTTATTCATTTCCTCTCTGTGTCTTGGTGGTAATTCAGATATAAACCCTGAAGAGAAAGAACTACCGTTTCCCAGAGTTAGCTTCTAATAAAGTACTAAAACTTGACTGAGTGATTGACTTAATACCCAAAGTATTAAGTTCTATCAGTCTTCTATACATGGTTTAGAGGCATTTGTCCTCTGGGTGTGTAAATGTTTTAAAGATTTGTGCAAGGGTATGAATTAATCTTTTCTGTCCTGGCTTGGATCACTGGCTATGACAAGTACTCATTCATTCCTCTCAGGGTTATTCATTTATTTATTTATTTAGATGTTACTAAGCTGATTCAGGTAAAGAAGGGCTGAATCCTAATGACAAAATTTGCTTTCTTTTGTCATTGGTAGAAGGCAGAACCTATTGGCCTTTTTCTTACCTGTGTGAACTTCAAAGGAGAAATAGGGGTGATTATACAATTGTGTTGGGGGTGATTATACAATTGTGTTGGGGGTGTTCCTTGGTAACCTTGAATGGAGCCCATGGGTGCTGCTTTGTGTAAGAATTGATCATATCAACCTGTTCCCCTTCCCACCCCTTTTGAACTTTCAGAGCCTTAGACAAACTGAATGGATTCCAGTTAGAGAACTTCACCTTGAAAGTTGCCTACATCCCTGATGAAGTAGCCGCCCAGCAGAATGCCTCACAGCAGCTCCGAGGCCGTCGTGGGCTTGGGCAGAGGGGTTCATCCCGACAGGGGTCTCCAGGATCAGTCTCTAAGCAGAAACCGTGTGACTTGCCTCTGCGCCTGCTCGTTCCCACTCAGTTTGTCGGAGCTATAATAGGGAAAGAAGGAGCCACTATCCGGAATATCACCAAACAGACCCAGTCTAAGTGAGTATTCCCAAGTATGGTGGGTGCTATGGCAGAGATTTGTTCTGAAGATTAGGCCACCTCTTTTACAGTACTTGGGAACGTTGAGGGGTAAAGTCCAAGCTTGTGATTTGATATCTTAGTGTTCATTTGTATACATCTCAAAGGGAACCTCAAATTTTCACACATGAATGGAAAACAAATGACACCTGATCACCTCTGGTGGGAAAGGCCCTGGCAGACAAGAGGGCAGCTTCTCAGTTGTTCTCTGCCTCGGTCCTTCCTCCCTGCCAGCACTCAGTGCTAAGGACCTCATTCTGTGGGTGGGATTAGTCCGCTTGCTCTGGGGCATTATGACAGATCAGTCCTGCTTTATTTCAGTAAAGAATTGCTCATCCCATGGTCTAAGTCTATTCTGTGATGAAGTCCTGTGGAAGAGTGGAATGGCTTTTTCTTTGTAGTGTTTGATAGTTTTGCCAGGTTTTAAGGACCTAGATGATCTGTTTAAATGTTGGAACTAACTTCCCTGGAGTAGACCCAGGAACTGTGAGGTTCTCTTTCCCTTCACAGTCCTAGAGCCAAAGTCAGAGCCAGACACAGAGAAGGCTTTTCTTGGATTTGCCAAGTGAGTGAAACAACTGTGTTAGTTTTGAAGCTTTTACATATAGCCCAGATTGACATATTTCTGAGTTTGGAAACCTCTGTGCATTGTTATGTATTTTGTCTTAGAAGCCATACTGTTCAGTAGGTGCCAATTTTGATCCAGAGAAGCCTGGTGATGGATACTCTCTCCACTGCTCGCTCTGAGTGCTGCAAGCATTCATACTGTTTGCTTGTGTACAAACAATAAGATTTTGGGGACCTTGGGCCAACTAAAATCGAACTATAATTTCCATGAGTTTGTCTGGCTTTAATCTGAAAAATTTAACCATTTCTTGCTTCCTGTGATCCATCATTACCTGCAATAAGTTAATACGTGGTTTTCCTTCTTTGCCATGCAGCAGATTTCTTTTCAAGCTCCTCATTTCCTTGTCAGATACAAGAAGTGAGGCTTAAATTTGTACTGTTTTACTTAAAGCAGGAAGAAGGGGGATTGAGAGGGGAAGTGGTTTTTGTTGCATCTGATGATACAGAGCTCTGCCCAGTAGATTTAATTAACTCTTGCCATTGGAATTAATCGTTATTAGGACCTAAGTTGGTGGAATGGTCTCAGGAGGCCATTCTAATCACCAATACAAAGCCTTCCTTTCTCTCAAGGGATCAGAGTTTAGTAGCCTTCAGCACACTGCTAGGTGGAAAGACTGCAGGAGAAAAACATGACTGACCATGACAAGGTTTTCCAATACAAGCTAGGAAGATGATTGCTTAAACTGATTGCTTAATTAAATTTTTAATTATAATTTCTTGGTAGCTTTTATTTATCCTTGAAAGGTAGATGACTGAAATCAGCACATAGCATGTCTGTGGATATTCTGCACAGTACAGAACATGGACTTATGCATGGCATAGCCCTGTGGAATTCCAGCTCTAGCAGTCTTTGTTTTCAATTTAAATGTTGGTCGTGGGCTCAAACTCGGTGATTGGGCACTCTTCTTGATTCTTGAGCTTTTTTTTCCCCCCCTCAAGGCTAGTGCTCTACTTGGAGCCATAGTTCCACTTCTATTTTTCTAGTGGTTATTTGGAGATGGTAGTCTCATGGACTTTCTTACCCAGGCTGGCTCTGAACTTTGATCATCAGATCTCAGCCTCCAAATAACTAAGATTACAGGCGTGAGCCACTTGTGCCTGGCTCTGGCTCTAGTTTTCTTGATACACCATCTAGCTCTTGCTGAGTAAGCCTGAATCTCAGGCTCTTTGACATGACATGTTTGGTCTAGAGTATCTAAGAGGAAACTTAAAGCACAGATAGCTAGGGCAAGTTGAACAAGATGCTCCTGGAATTAAACTTGTCTTGGAGTCATCAGTGTTGACACTTGTCAAGTTTCCATCCTTGAGGGAAGTGAATATCCTCCCCAGAACTCCTGTGACTTTGAAGTCAGTGATGTGGGCTGCTGTGAATCCACATTTATGGCTCTCGTTTTCTTTCTGCATGTGCCTGCGATCAGAATCGATGTCCACCGTAAAGAGAATGCAGGGGCTGCTGAGAAGTCCATTACTATTCTCTCCACCCCTGAAGGCACCTCTGCAGCTTGTAAGTCTATTCTGGAGATTATGCATAAGGAAGCGCAAGATATAAAATTGTGAGTAAAGAGGGCTTACCTGTGGAAGAGGTTTCTAGCTGGTCTATTTTAAGTTTCTCTGACAGATTACTTGGGGATTACCAACAAAGAGAAATGCTATTTAGATGGGCGACAATTCAGTGTGAGGCACAAGATGCTTAAAATATTTTACTGTTTAATTTTCGTGCATGGTTGAATATGGAGCAAATGGAACAATGGGGAAGATATGTCCAGCTGTAGGGGAAGGCGGCTGGGGGCTGTAGAGAGCCCATCTACCTGAGGTGGGCCCAAATCCACACTGGTCCTTTACTAAGAGACTGTGGGACCTCTGGTCATGTCTTCCACCTAGACCCCACAAATAGGGGGTTTGGACTTTAACAGGTTCCCAGTTCAGTGCTGAGGTAAGTAGGAGATTTATGTGGGGGCTACAGGTAGGAACACTGTATCTCTCTCCCATAGGGTCTTGGAGTAGAGTTCCATGCCACTTAATTGCATAAAAGGGCACTCACTGTATTGCAAGTAGGATCTACAGTAGCCCCCCTTAAGTTAGCCCAGGGACCTCATCACCAATACATAATTTGTAGAGATCACTAATTAGGTTCTGGTAATAAAATTCTGTATGGGCATTGCATTGTGGCAATTCAGTTGTTTTTAGTATGAAGAAAGTAGGAAAAAAGTGTAAAAGCTCCCACTTGATCTTAGGCCATGCTCCAGTGTGTGACAACTGTTGATCGTCTTCTGTTTTCCTCTTAAGCATGTATCTCCAGGTATGTATCTTAAACTAGCTTGTAGTACATTTATATATTGTGTTCTGGTGTTAGGAGTTTAGGTGAATGAGACTCCCATCACTGAAGGTAGATATTCTCTGAACTGGATATAGGAAATTTTTAATTTATTTTTGAGGGGATCAGAAGGACTACAGCCCAAGTGAGCAGCCCAAGAAGGTTGTGAGCTGAAGGCTGTAGCGCTGTTTATTTCTAGTTCCAATCTTATATACTCTCTTCACACCAAGAAACTATAGGGGTTACATCAGCACCAAATGGTAATCAAGTCTCAGATCAATTAAGCAGAAGGTGATACAACAATAATACACTTGTACCAAATGGTAATCAAGTCTCCGCAGAAAGATAAAGCAATAAAGTCAGGAAGTTCATAATACTGACATAAGGATATACAATTTTTTTCTTTTTGGCCAGTCCTGGGCTTGAGCTCAGGGCCTGAGCAGAGTGAGTGTGTGTGTGTGTGTGTGTGTGTGTGTGTGTGTGTGTGTTGGTACTGGGGTTTAAACTGAGGACCTCTAGCTCTTGACTCACTTTTCTGCTTAGAGGTGGTCCTCTACCTCCATTTGTAGTTGGTGGATATTGATAACTAATTGGAGATGAGAGAATTCATGTGCTTGGGCTGGCTTTGAACCACATCAGCCTTCTGAGTAGACAAGGTTACAGGCCTGAGCCACTGGCAGCCTGGCAGAAAAATCATTTTAAAAATGAACTCATCAAATACTCAGTGTTTTTTTACCCACTTGATCACCTCCATTCATGCATTGAATTACGCTAATTATCAGCATATTTAAAACCATATTTGGCATAACATCTCCCATTGGAAGTAGGTAGGAAGTGTTAAATGAAATGAATTAGTACTTTCTATTAAAGAGTAGTTTTACTTTGCCTCATATTTTAAATCATTTTTTTTCTCTACAGCACTGAAGAAATTCCTTTGAAGATTCTAGCACATAATAACTTTGTAGGTCGTCTTATTGGCAAAGAAGGAAGAAACCTTAAAAAAATTGAACAGGATACAGACACTAAAATCACAATATCTCCGTAAGTGCTGTCTTGCCTGTAAATTAGAAATCTATAGACACTGCTTTAAAGTGTAAACTTAAATTAAGCTCCGCCCAGCTGTTTCAGCAAGCATGGAACATCACACTAGATATTAATCCTCAGACTCGGACCATTGCCCACTCCAACACATCCTGAAAGTGTGGTCTTCTCTTGTAGAAGAGATAGGAGGAAGAACTGATTACTTTACATTCATGTTTCTAGCTCAACTCTTGATGAGGTTTTTAGCCTTCCAGGCATCCGGACAGCAAGCCTCAGGACCTCCTGCTCTTGGTTCATTTTAGTTGAGAGCTGATGCTCTCCCTGCTTCAGCCATGCCTCCATTGCTGTTCTTTGATGTTGTAGTTTCTGCATTTCTCAGCTTAAGACACTAATTGCTCAGTACCTTTTTTAATTGTCAAAATGATGTACAGAGGAGTTCCAGATACATATATAAGATAGTGAATACATTTCTGCTTGAACTTTGTTACCCCCCTCCCCGCCCACACACACTGTACTCCCACTTTCCTTTCTTTCCCTATCCTCCCCTGCCCTAAGTTGTAAAGTTCATTTGCAATATATTGGCTTGTGAGTGTCGGCTGTTGGATTGGTTTGCCCTTTTTTCCTTTCTCTCATGTTGCTCCCCTTCCTTTCCCTAATTCAGATAACATATATACAATAAAACCTAGTACCAAAATCAAATACAGTGACAACAGGGGATAAAACATAGGGAGAAAAACAAAAGAAGAAATAACTTCACATAGTGCATTAAAGTTAACACAGTACATTATCCTCTGCTAGGAAAATCCTAGATACATACTATTTATTAAAATAAGGGAAACCATGGAGTCTGTTTCTTTGGTTCCAGTTTGCTTCACTTAGTATGATTTTCACTTCCTTACGAATGCAGTTCAGGATCTTAGGATTGCTTTGAGGATCCTGCTGGCTGTTGGCAGGGGCCTCAGGAACTTGCCATGTAGGTCTCTCCATAAAGTGATCTGTCCAGTGGGATGACTTAGGAAGAAAAGTGAAACTGGCCTGATTTTTATGGCAAAGCCTCAAGAGTTAATTTTTTTGTGTGTGCTTGCAGTACCATTGATCAAGTCCAGGGCCTCATACATACTAGACAAAACTCTCGAATCATTTGTCATACCCTAATCCTACCTCCTCCACATCTTACCAAGCTCTTCATGTCTGGGTAACTTTATTTGGATTCTGTGAACTCAAGATCATCCTGCCGCTGCCTCTTGAGCTGTTGGTATTAAAGGTATATGTCACTGCATGTGACTAGAAGTTCACTCTTACCATTGTCCTAGTATTATTTATACAAGTTAGATCCTAGATATCTTTGAGATGGTCAAACCAATGATCTGTATGTATATGTGTGCATAAAACATTTTTCCCTTTGCCTGCATGGTGGTGAGTGTTAGTATTCTTAGTTTCCCTCAGAGTACCCAAAAACATGGAAAGAGATGGGTGAACTCAGAGTGATGAAAATTGCAAAACAATGTTTGGCAGGGATTGAAGTCATCTTTGAGTTGTCTAACACAGTTAAACTTCTTGTTACTGAATATATTGTTTACATTTTTAACAAGCTTGAGGAAATATACAGTATGTCATTCCTCTGACTCAGGATTAGTGTATGTTTTCCTGGTGTGAATTCTAGCAATGCGAAGGAGTCACCACTGTGCGCTCTTTTCAGTCTGTGCATTTAGACTGTTTCCCACCGTGATGTCTTCCTGCTTTTCCTCTCAAGGCCTTTGGCCAGTTTAGGTAATAAGTTTCCTCAGATAAAAGTGTTAGTAGATTTTGAAGCTTCAGCAGGTCCTGGGTTAAATAATCAGGAAGTTTTTGAATGCCTATTGAAAGTTTTTAGTCTAGTCATCAGTGAACCATTAAAAATTTTTTACTTGAGACAGATTGAGTTATTTCCTCCAGCCTACTTTAACTTCTGACAACACTGTCCCCCTCCTCCCCCCCCCCAAAAAAAAGAGCTTAGATGCATGGAGTTTGGTTTGCTTTTTGGGACTATTTCCATGCATTTTCCTTGCTTAGTGACCCAGGAAATGCATTTGCACAAAAGGCCAATTAAGCCTAGAATTGGTCAGTACAGACTTGGAACATACTAAAAGGTTGCATGCCATTAAAACTACATTCTTCTCATTTCTTTGGAATTCACTGAGATTGTGAACATGGTTTGATGTTAAGTACCCAAGAAGTAAGCCATGTTTAAAACTGGGGCTTAAACTATATAATTTGATAATGTTTGACAGATTAGGAGGGGAGAGAAACCTTCTCCTCCACAACTTTATAGTTCTTGGATTCCTATCTTTTGGAGTTTATTTCCCATTTTGTTTGACCACCCACTTGTGCATACTGCCAAGGTTCTACAACTTGCCATCTGTGGATGAATTATTAACTGTCTTCCTCCTGCAATTTCCATTCTTTTATCTTTTCCACAGATTGCAGGAACTGACGCTGTATAACCCAGAGCGTACCATCACGGTGAAAGGCAGTGTCGAAACCTGCGCCAAAGCTGAGGAAGAAATCATGAAGAAAATCAGGGAGTCTTATGAAAATGATATTGCTTCTATGAATGTTAGTTTTAACATGAACTTTCTGTTTCATGAAGTTAAAAGATTTTGTTTTGTTTGGTGTATTGTCAGGGTAACATATTGAGAGGTTACAATTCGATTCGCCAGATAAAAAGATTTTCTAAATTGTTAGACTTTTACCAACATCTGAAATATGCCTGGGTAGTAGGAGAGACACAGAAATTAGGCTTAACTACCTCTTGATTTTTAGTAAATTAGCTTTTGAGCCTTGGGTTCTTTAAATATGAGGATGCTTATATCTGCCAACTACAGATGAATATGTATTATGTTCATTTAAGGAACACTCTAGAAGGAATGTGGGCTTTAGAAAGGCATGTGAACTGGACTTGAATTCTAATCAGTGATGAGCTCCAGCCTACTTTACCCAGTGTGAGTTTTTTCTTCACCTGTGAAATGGAGTTATAATAGAGCTTGCATATTTATTAGGATTGCAATAGCCACAGTTCATATAAAAGTATTTTTTAAAGAATAAGTTTTTGGGGGTCCTACTGTAATCCAAGCTACCCAGAAGGGAGATCTGAGGATTATGGTTCAAAACCAGACTGGGCAAACAAACCTGAGACTCATATCCAATTAATCCCCCTCTCCTTGCCTCTTCCTTCCCCCAGAAAAGTCACAAATAATTTGTGGCTCAAGTGGTAGAGCACTAGCCTTTAGAGGAAAAAAGCTAATGAAGCCAGGTATGGGTGGCTCATAACAGTAATCTAGCTACTCAGGAGGCTGAGATCAGTGGATAAAGGTTTAATGTTGAACTGTGTAGCTCAGTCCCTGAGTTTAAGTCCTACTACTGGTACCAAAAAGCAACAACCAGATTTAAAGATGTAAAGCACTAGCTGTGAAGCATAACTCTGAGTTTAAACCACAGTACTGCCAAACAATAAAAATACAGGTTTAAGAGCCAGGCATGGTGGTGGCACACATCACTATTTGAGGTGTGTGAGTCTGGTAGATATTGAGTTCAAGGCCAATAGGAGCACTTTGCCAAGGCCCTATGGTAATAACATTTATAGTCTAGAAACGGAAGTAAGCAGTAGAATGCTAACCTTAAGCACAATGCTTTGCACTATAAAATAAAGATAGCAAAGGCTTAAAATGTACTTAGTTCTTCATATAAACACTTGGCCGTATCAAGAATGGTAAATGGCAAAACATTCTGTGCAATGTATCTTTGTCCATTAAAGCCAGTTCATGATATTCTTTAATTTGTGAAATGGTGCTGATAATGGTATATTTTGGAAATTCTTGTTTCCAAAAAAATCCAGCCCGTCTTAAGTTTTTTTTTTCAATTTATTGTAATTAATAGAAGGGTTACAGTTATATTCATCGCCATCTTAAGTTTTAAAGTACATGAATTAACATTTTCCCAGAGGGCCTGTTGTATGAAATAGGAAACTTGAATAAGGCAGACGTGACGCTGTTGATCCTTGTGGGAAGAGGGAGATGCTCATCAGCTAACTCCTTTGATGACCCACCTGCCACCTTCCCATTCTGCTTGTCCAGATACTTTAGAGTCAGCTGGCTCCAGCCCCAGTATACCCAGCTTTCAGTTCTACTCCCAGTGGAAACAATATCTCTTCAATGGCTCTGTCTATTCCAAAGATAAATTTATTTGCAGTAGTTACATGAAAATGTGATGTCATTTCCAGACTTTGTTTCAGGGTAGTAGGTTCAGGAATAAAAAAGATTTTTGTACACTGATAATTTTCAGATCAAATCTTGTTGACTTACCTTTTCAATAAATGCAAGATTTTGGCAGGGTTCCCATAGCCAACAGCACTATTTTTTTCAGTCTGAGTAGTGTGGGGTGTTAGTGAGAGAAATGAAGGTGCTACTCTTTTCTTCCCTCAAGGCACCTCAATGCAGCTGTCGCTTAAGCGGCTGTGGAAAACCACCCCACAAATTAAAAATGCCATGATCTGTAAACAACTATAAACATGTCTAAGTAAAGCACTATGGAATATCTGCTTAGTTCTACAATGCAGTTCTTTTTATTAACATGAGGGTATAATCTGAATACTGTCACTTAGAAATGCTCACTTTTAGTTTTTTAATGGTCAATTAAAGGATGTTTTTACCATTGCAGCTTCAAGCACATTTAATTCCTGGATTGAATCTGAATGCCTTGGGTCTGTTCCCACCCACTTCAGGGATGCCACCCCCCACCTCAGGGCCCCCTTCAGCCATGACTCCTCCCTACCCACAGTTTGAGGTAAGGTCACTGGCCTCTGCTTGCTTCTGGTTGAGTGGGATCCAATCAGGCAGACAGTGCCTTATGGTCCTGCAGTGGTGTGACCTGTGGTGCTACCAGGGAAAAATCTTGATAAGGGGCCAGATGTCTGTGTGGTCTCTCATTTGTTCGAAGCCAGTGCTTTCTGGTTTTTAGCAGTAGGACCTTTTAATTTGATCCAGTGAAAGTAATTTGATCCCAGTGAAGGTAACAAGCATGAAGTTCTTTTTTTGAAGGTTTTGTATGAGAAGGTTGTCAACAAATATTGAAATGTTGGTGGTTGTGACTATGGAACAGGAAAGAGTTTTTTGTAGTTGTTGGCTGCTATTTGTTTAGTCTGGTATTTTTTTCAGTGTTAAAAGTTAACGTTGGTTACTTGGTTAGTTGGTAAAAGAAAAGAGCTTTTAAAAATGGTTCCTGTTGGGCCAGGACTTTTGCCTAGTGGTAGAGTGCTTGCCTAGCATGCACGAAGACCCTGATTTGACTCCTTGGTACCATATACATAGAAAAAAGTCAGAAGTGGTGCTATGGCTCAAGTGGTAGAGCTCTAGCCTTAACAAGGCCCAAGGACAGTTCTCAGGTACTGAGTTCAAGACCCAGGACTGGCCAAAAAAAAAAAAAAAGGCTCCTGCTAGTGGTGGGCACCTGCAAGCTTACCACTCAAACTGAGGCAGGAGGATCACAGGTTCTAGCCCAGCATGTTAGTTACACAACACAAACAACAACAAAATGGTTTCCTTCCTTTTTGTCACCTGAAAGTTTACTGCTTTAAAAGGTCAAGAAAGCTGGGTGTGGTGCCTCACGCTTATAATCCTAGCTACTCAGGAGGCTGAGATCTGAGGATCACTGTTCAGAGCCAGCCCAGGCACAAAAGGACCTGAGACTCTTACCTTCAGTTAACCTCTAGAAAAATGGAAAGTGGGGCTTGGCTCAAGGGTCAGGTGGTAGCCTTGAGCTGAAGAGCTCAGGGACAGCCCCCAGGCTGAGTTCAATCTCTATCTTGCGCTCTCTCTTGCGCGCTCTTTCTCTTGTGCGCGTGCACACACACACACACAAGAAATTCAACACAATACATTGTTTTCTATGTTATCTATCTTTTAAGTTGCTAGAGTCAAAAAAGCCTTTTCTTGTATACTTCCAGTGGGGTCTATCAAGAGCCTGCATTGAGTTAGTCTCCTCTAACAGTACTCTAGCCCCATGTCCCCCCATCCCTTTTCTTGCCAGTCCTGCGGCCCCTCTTCCTTGTTTTAAATGGCATTGCTTTTTTTTTTCTTTAAAGCTTCCATGCCAGTGGGTTACAGGTATAGGATAGATCTTAGCTTTTGATTGCCTGCCTGCAGAGGTTAGATTTGCACCATCCCACGCTTACTCATTGTGTCACTGCAGGAAGGAAAGGATGTCAGTTTGTCTTGTATGATTATGGTGGTATCCAGTTTTCCATTCGTTAGGAATGAGTCATCAGTATCTTTACAGTATCTTCATTTGAGTTTTACACCTGTTGCTGACATGAGCTGAAATCAATCATACAATGCTAGTTTTCCTTCATTCTTTCCATTCATTCACCAGCAGTCTTCTGCATAGCATATGTACTCACCCACCTAAAGAGATGATGGTTTAATCTGCAGGTACACTAGAATTGCTCTAGGCTGTTTAAATCAGGGTCCCCAGGGGAAGGCACTTTAGAAAGTATCCCAGGTATAGCCTAGGCCAGCAACAGTTGCCTTGGAACAGAACTGAGTGAAAGCTTGTGTCCTGCTTACCATCAATGAAAATCTCAGTGGGAGCAAGCAACAGCCCAGCTTTACAAAGCTGTCAGGTGGCTGTAGTTCATTTCATTGTCAAGAGCTGATGGCTTACCTGCAGTTTTGCTGTCCATTGTGTGACTTAATCTAGTTAACCGTGTTCCAAAAATCACATAACATCACACTTTGTTTTTTATTACTCTTTAGCTGCACCCAATTTATAAATTAAACTATTATAAGGACAATGGTATTTGTAAGATTTGGTACTGTTGGTGATTTTAGGATAAAGGAAGTTTTTCTACTGGACTTTTTGTTACATGTACCTAGGGGTCACACATTTTGAAATATATGTAAGAAATTGTTTTGAAAGGCAATTAACCAAAGCAGTGCCATTTTTTCTGCATTTTACATTTCTTTTGACTTTATTATACTCGTCAGCAATAATGAGGGGTCTGTGATTATTTTTTGGGGGGTGGTGGTATTGGGGTTTGAACTCAAGGGCCTTGGCTTGGGTTTGCATCCTACCACTTGAACCACACCTCCAGCCTAACTTTTTTTTGCCAGCTCTAGAGTTTGAACTCGGAGCCTGAGCACTGTCTTTGGGCTTTTTCCTCAAGGCTAGCACTCTGCCTCTTGAGCCACAGCACCACTTCCAGCTTTTCTATGTATGTGGTATAGCGCAAATGAACCTGGGTCTTGTGCATGCTAGGCAAGCACTCTACTACTAGGCCAAACTCTAAAACTTTCTTTATTGAGATTAAGTAATTACATATATTTCATAGTACTGTAGCATTACACTTGGCTAAAGTCACGATCACTTTTTTTACTTTCAAATACCAATAAGCATCATTTAAATCTGCAAAATTTATATATGTTGAAAAATGCAAAATCTTCTACTCTTTTCTAGAAAAAAAGTTTAACTGTTAGAACATTGACAAACCATTTCTTCCCTTTTGCTAGTGTATCAGTTGTTCCCTGTTTCTCTCATTCTCTTCCCTCCACCGCCACCCTTGCATTGCTTAATTCCATTCCGTCAATGTCTAGTGCAGCTGATGGCCCCGTTGTGGTACCTGAGCACTATCCTTGGGCTTTTTCCTCAAGACTAGCACTCTGCCATTTGAGCCATAGCACCATTTCTGACTTTTTCTATGTATGTGGTAACGAAGAATCGAACCCTGGTCTTTGTGCATGTCAGGCAAGTACTCTACCACTAGGCCAAACTCTCAGCCCCAGGTACCACATTTTTAAATCCATTCATCTGTAGTGGGGCCTCTGGGTTGTTTCCAGATATTTCTTGGCTATTGTGAATAGTGCAGCGATGAAACAGGGCTGTGCAGGTGGCCTTATATCCTGGGTCATGTTGCCCAGGGTAGATACCTAGGATTGGTATGGCTAGCATTTTACTGGGTTTTTTTGGAAATGGAGTCTTGTGGACCTTTCTACCTAGGCTGGCTTCAAATTTCAATCTTTTAGCTTTCTGATGGTAGGATTTCAGGCCAAATGGTGGTAGACTTGTGACAGTAGTTTTTAGGAAATGGCGAACAGCACTGGTTGATGTATTTTTCTCAGCATCTTTTTTTTTCCCCCGCTTTTTGGATCAATACTGGAGTTCACACCATGGCTCCGGGCTCTACTGTGGTAGTTTTCTCTCAGCTGACAGTCTTAACTCTTGAACCATGCTGTTTGAAGCTTTTCTTCTGTGCATCCTGATACCTGTTTTCCCTGATGAGAAGCTCATTATTCCTGGTTGGGAAGTTGACTGAGTAGGGGCATACTTACCTAGCACAAGGTATCAAAAGTAAAGAGAAGTGTGCAGTCTTTAGTTGCTATCTCAGAAAAGGCAGATTTGACATTACCTTCAATGTCCTGTAAGTGGAGCCCATCTCTGCTTTAAGTAGATAATGATGGCTGTTAGAAGCTGATTCTGTATTTTTATGTATTTCCTCCTTTATCTTTGTACTTGTTTTCTCCTTCCTGGTTTATAACATTAGAGTAGAATGCTGTATCTTGTCTTTGGATAAACCACTATCTGTGTTCCATTCCAGAATTTTGCCCCTCATCCTTCTACAATATTCTCTTTTTCTTTGAACCTGCCAGGTTGCTTTTTCCAATAGGGCCAATGGGCTGGTTCTTCTACTAGACAAAAAGCCTCTAGTTTCTGCCCGGCAGCTGGCTCAGGCAGTACTTTATTGGCAAGCTTCTAGTTTATAAATGACAGGAAATGCTCCTTTCAGAAATGCTCAAACAGTAGGGAAGAGGCAATTGGCAGCAAGTGAAGCAGAGCAGGAGCTGGCACTGGCATCGTGCACATTGCCCTGGCTGGATGGTGTTGGCAGCTTGCACTTGGGTTGGCAGGAGTAAACCTACGGGCTGTTGTCTCCAAAATCTGATAGCCTCTTTGGAGTATTCCCAAAAGTCTCCAGAATGATAATGTCACCTTCAAACTGCTAACTTCTGCTGATGACAAGATGGGTACTTCTTTTCGGTCTAATTAGTTTTAAGACACTCTGTAACAAACAGAATACTTTCTGAATTGAAATTCCAATTTTTAGACTGGAGAATTTTCATGACGTCTCAAGTTCTTAAGATTTTTCATTGTGGGTGTTCCTCCTTTGTTGGTAAACAGTTCCCAAGTAAATAACTCACTGAAATCCAGAGAAGTCTTTACTGTTGAGTTTGGGAGAGGAACTTACTTTTTGCCTTCTATTTTTTTTTTAGTTTATTTTTCAAGTCATGAAAATGAGTCAGTTTGCTCTCAATTCCAGACAAAAATCCATTTAAGAACAAAATCCCCCCAACCCCAAATATGTACTTTACAAGGAAAAGGGCAGCACTGGCATCCTTCCACATTCCTGGAGACTGACCCCGCTGGCTGGCGTGCAGGTTTCCTTGCCTTTGTGATGTCTTAGGTTTTGTTCCCCACAAAGTAAATACACTTAACCTTACTATTTGCTCATATTTACGTCTCATCACAATGCATGACTGGGAACTACACACTGGCAGACGTCAGCAGTTATGCAAGTCTAGCTGCCACAGCTTTCTTCTTTTAGGATTTCAAGCCATAGCACAGAGTATGCCAAGAAGCCCAAAGGAGCTTTTGCTGGTAGGCAATCTGGCGGAAACCCACTGGAAAGTAGTTTATATCCTGTGAATATCCTTCACCCTAAAGAATGTATCGAGAAAAGCTTTTTGTTGTTTTTTAAACTGTACTAAAAATAGGTGCCATAGCATTTTCATATATGCATATAATGTATTTTTTGGGGTCACCCTTCCACTTCCATATCTTTCCCTTAAAGTTCTAGATTCCATATGAGAGAAAGTGTTGTCTGGGTATGGATTCCTTGGTACCACATACATAGAAAAAAAGCTGGAAGTGGTAGAGCTCTAGCCTTGATAGAAGTCCAAGGACAGTGCTCAGGCCCTGAGTTCAAGCCCCATGACTGGAAAAAAAAAAATAGGGTTCTGTAAAAAGGGTTCAATTAATGCATCTGAATATTAATTTAAATTCAAGGAGTCTATAAAAACACAGGGTTTTTATGTGACTGTTGTAGTCTCAGAGGAAAATGTACTTACAAAGCAATCTATGGCCAGAGAGATGCCTTATACATAGGAAACTTGGGCAGATTAGGTGATGCTCAAAAATGTCTTCTGAACTTTAGACATCTGGTGAGTCATTTTAAGATACTTTAGGTGAACATGACTGCTCTTCAGTCTCGAGCAGTATCTCTCTGCAGGAAACACTATGTTTGCTTCTAATTCTGCATTATTTGACAGATTCTGTTGCTCTGTTCTCATATCACAGAGCATTTTTTTATTTTATTGTCGGTCGTGGGCTTGGACTCTGGGCCTGGACGCTGTTCCTGAGCACTTCAGCTCAAGGCTACCACCCTACCCCTCGAGCCACAACACCATTTCCAGTTTTCTGGTGGTTAATTAGAGAGGAGTGTCTTGCGGTCTTCAGTGCCTGGGCTGGTTTTAAACCTCAATCCTCAGATCTCAGCCTCCTGAATAGCTAGGATTACAGGTATGAGCCACTGTACCCTGGCAAACTGGGCATTTTAAAGTCAGTGTAATAGTCCTTTACAGTAATTTACCCTTTCAGCTAACATTTGGTCCTTTGCCTACTATTCCTTTCCCAACACTTGTTACATTTCTTTGGGAGGGAAGGGAGGGAGTAGAACTGGATTTTGATTTTAGAGCCTTGGCTGTCACAAGGCTAGAGTTGTATCCTTTAAGCTACACACCTCCACGACCAGCCCTGATTTTGCTGGCTATTATGGAGATAGAAGTTTGGAGGACTTTTCTGCCAGGCCTAGCTTTGACCTGCAATCCTCATTGCTTCTTCAGTAGTTATAGAGGCTTGTGGTTCTCTGCCTGGGTTTTCTGTCTTCTTAATCTTCATATTGGATTTGTTACTTTTCATCTTTATAACCCGAAAATTAACAAAAACATGGTAGCCTTTCATTACCATGTCAGAAAGTTTATTGCTTGTTGAGCTTTTGAGGTGTCATGGTGGCCATCTGTTACGTTCTTAGCTAAGACACATGCTGTGGCTGTGCTTTTGAGGTTGGCACTTTTGTCCCAAGAATGATGTGGAGGATGAAGGCTGTTAAATTTCTATCCTGAAGAGATTTACAAGGTTTTTGGGGGGAGCATCATCAGAAAAAGTTTTAAGCAAATGAGTAGTTTTTCTTTATAGAACCGGCGCGAATCAAGCCCTAGATAGTTTTAAATTGGCTGTTAGCTTCAAGCCCTATGTATGTTAACAGATTTTGGTTTTGCATTATGTTGATATTCAGATCCCTATCCTCTTATTTTTCCACTGCCTATTTTTTATCTTTCAAATTGGTTTATAAGCAACATATAAAATTCTGGAATGAGGCCCAAGGAACAAGGAACACAATATTCACAGTAAAGTATTATGCGGTAGATGTGGGCTAATTACAGTTTAGATTTAAGCTAATTTTTAGCCTTATCATTCCTAAGCTGACATCTTTTATTTATATTTAATTAAAACACAGTAAGGATGTTTTAAGTAAAATAGATACTACTGGGAAAAAAAAGAGTAAGCATTAACTTAACATGCTTGATAAAGGACAGAGGACACAGTGAGCACACCTCATGGTCAATGTCAGCATTGAATCAGTTATAAAATAAGAAAAGCCCTAAGGAGCCCATGGTGTAGGGTGACTATATAAGACACTGCAATGTAATGCCTTCCAGAGAGGCACTCACTCTTCCTATGACTTGGATGTTCTGAAAAATAAAATAATTTTATTTGATGTCTTATGCTAGTGGATATGGATATGTAAGATATACAATTGGGTTATATCAGGCAGTATAGGCCCCTAAAAGGAGGATGTAGCACAAGTGATAGAAAACCTGGTAAGTGAAAAGACTTGAGTTCAAACCACAGTTCTGCCCAAAACAACAGAAACCCAAAAGTTAGACAAGCCACTGCTGACCATGCCTATAATTCTAGCTACTCAGGGAGGCTGAGATCTGAGGATAATGGTTCAAAACCTTCATGGGGGCAGCAAAACCTGAGACTGTTATATCTAATTACCAAAAAAGCTAGAAGAAATGATGTAGCTCAAGTGGTAGAGCTGTAGACTTGAGGTGGGTAAAAAAAAAAAAAAAGCTGAGCTATTGCCCAGGCCCTGAGTTTAAGCCTGGGGACTAACAAAAAACAAAGTAAAACCTACATATATTAAGGGTAGGTATGGTGTCCTTGAATGCTGCCTTGTTTATTGATATGTAGGCCAAAATTCCATTTACTTATCAAGAAACTACCTTGGGATAGTTAGTAGTTGGGAGATACTAGTGGTTAATGCAGTTTTGTTGTCTTTGTCTATATATTTCAAATTTGTATTTTACTGGCACTTTGAAACTTAGAAAAAGTGAAATGAAAACACAAATTCTTTTTAGAATGTGTATGCACAGTACCTCCTTATGAAACTCTTGCCAACTTACTGTAACTTTTCTAATGAGACTACTATATGAGAATGTGCTCATCCTAAATGATTTAAAAAGAACATAAAAATAAAATTGGCTGGCACTGGTGGCTTAAGCCTGTAATATTAACGATTCAGGAGGCTGAGATCTGAGAATCCTGGTTCAAAGCCAGCCAAGGCAAAAAAGTCTATGCGACTACAATTAACCATACCAAAAGGCTGGACCTAAGTGGCAGATTTTGGCTTTGAGCAAAAACAAAAAACAGCAAATTGCCCTCTCCCATCTCCCAACTCAAGGGTTAGCCCCAATATCAAAACAAAACAAAATTGTAGCAAGTAAGCATGTATGTATTGGCTTTCTTTTCTACAGCAATCGGAAACGGAGACTGTGCACCTGTTTATTCCAGCCCTATCAGTCGGCGCTATTATCGGCAAGCAGGGCCAGCACATCAAACAGCTTTCTCGGTTTGCAGGAGCTTCAATTAAGGTACTGTTTTGCCAACCATGGCTGTCTTGGTTCTTCAAGCAAATTACAGAGAGATGAGTCTTCTATCCACTTGATAATTTCAATTGAAAGTAGCAGGCTGTCTTGGATTACGTAGGGTATGACAGAAAACTCCAACCACTGTGGCTTTAACAAGGTAAGTAAACTTTTCTCTCCAGAAAAAAAATCTGGCAGTGCAGAACTAGATATCTCTGCCCTACCAGGCTTTGGATTTACTATTTCCCTTAACCTCATCTTCCCCAGGCATGACCCTTCATGGTCCCAGGGGACATGATTCAGGGTTCTGACAACCAGCCAGTAGGGCAGATGAAGAAACGTGAGCCTTTCTCACAAGCAAGCCTCCTTTAATGGCTATGGCACATCTCAACTTAGTTCTACTCTCTCAGAACTTAGACAAAGCTAAAGAGGCTGGGAAAGCTCATCTGGGTTAGCTACCACTCGGTTAGGTAACCAGTATCAGGACAAATGATGCTGTCTGAACACAGAATAGGTTCAAAGATACTGTGTTTGGATATATTCAGGCAATTTTAATATTAAACAAGAAACTTCTTGCTTTCTGGAAAAGAGGCTTGATAAAACCGTAAGTTTCTCAGGCAAACACCAGTATACAAGAGATTGTATGTTTTATAAACTTTTTCAAAAAGACTTAAAAAGATAACAGACTAGAGGCATGGTTCAAGTGGTAGAAAGACAGCCATGAGTAAGAAAGCTAAGGAACAGAGAGGGACCTTGAGTTTAAAGCACACATGTACACGGTAAGGTATTTACTATATAATCCATAAACCTCACTCCTGGACATTTATCTGAGGAAAATGAAAGATGAGGTTTACACACTGGGGAAAAAAAGCCATTGAAGTCAAATATTTACAGCATGTTTATTGCTATAACTCTGCCCAAATAAGAAACCAATTATCCTTCAACTGGTGAATTGGCTAAGTGTGCTTCATCTATAGTATAAATACTGGGAAAGGCCTGGGTTGAGATGACATTTTCTCCTTCCTTTTCTTAAATTGCAATGATGTTTTGGTTTGTTTTACATAATAAGCTGGACATAGTAGCACAGGACTGTAATTACAACATTCAGAACAGTGCCCAGGCCCCAGTACTGGTGTGTTTCTATACACACATACATGCACTGTCCTGTCTGTAATTATTTTGTACAGCAAATGTTCTATCAGTTTTAAAGTAACACTTAATCATCTGGGTCTCAAAATAGTTTCTTCCAAACTCTCTTAGGTATATTGGTTTCTGCACCATTACTCAAGCCTGGTCTTTTTATGTGATTTTTATATATTCTGAGAAAACAGAAAAGTCTGACTTGTCCTTTTTCCTGCACAGTTACTGTTATTTTATTTGGCATGCTATGCCAATAAGTTTATTTGATAATTTACTAAGTCCAAGACTCAAGCATTTGCTTTATAAATTAAGTAAAAGGGATTTCGCAATCTTGACTATTAATGTGTCCCTTCTTCTGAAAGTTAGAGAAAGCTGTGGGGTGCAAGAACCTTGCAATGGTAAGCAGAGTTCCATAGAGTTTTCTGGGACAGGTAGTTCTGGAGCAGAAACTCTCTCACTGGTCTTATTTCTCCAGCCTTCCATTTCTCCATCTGTGAAATGGAGGTAACTCATGAAGATGCAGGAGGGTTAGCTTTAGGCAGTGTCATGTACATAGTGTATAATGGAAGTGCCATGTGACTATGTAAAAGGCAGTGCTAATTGTGGCTTAATTTCTAGTTGTGCATTTTAGTGAGGTACATCTGTCAAGCTCATTGGCCTACAGTTTCTATCAATTACACCTGAAAGTATAACTAGTTGGTGATGGTCTGTTATAGATTGCTCCAGCAGAAGCACCAGATGCTAAAGTGAGAATGGTCATTATCACTGGACCACCAGAGGCTCAGTTCAAGGTATGTGCTTAGTGTGTAAGCATCAAAGAAAACTATCTGAAGTTTCATTTCAAGGATAAACTCAAGCTTTTGTTTTGGTCATGAGGTTTGAACTCAGGGCCTGAGCTGTTTTGCTCAAAGGTAGTACTCTACTACTCTGAGCCACAGTGCCACTTCTGGTTTTCTGATGGCTAACTGGAGATCAGAATCCCGAGGACTTTGCTGCCTGTGCTGGCTTTAACTCCAGTCCTCACATCTCAGCCTCCTGAGCAACAGGGATTATGTGTCTTACATAATGGGAAATCTATTATACCCGTGTCTTCAAATTCCAATTATCTATTAAATACAACACTTTTTTTTTTTTGGTGAGTGTTGGGGCTTGAACTCGGGGCCTGAGCACCAAGGAATGGAACCCGCGTCTTCATGCATGCTAGGCAAGCACTCTACTACTAGGCCAAACTCCTGGCCCCTAGTAAATGTTTTAACCCAGTTTTTTTAATTGTATTGTCAACAAGCATAAATCAGCTAAAATTAAAAAAATGTGTGTAGTTGAGCGTGGTGGCTCATTCACACCTATAATACTAGCTACTCAGCAGAAAAACACTAAGAGGACTATGGTTCTAGGCCAGTTAGGCCTTGAAAGCTGAATGGGTTATACACACTTGACATCTCTTTATACATTGGAAATAGAAACTGAAGTCCAGACCAGCAAAGGCATAAACACAGGACTCAGCTTGAAAAAAGTAAAAGGTGTGGGCTCCATGGGTAGAACATACACTTGGAAAGTGCAAGATGTTGAGTTCAAAACCCAGTAAAACAAAAACAAAGAAAGTATGGCTCTTGATGAGCTCAGCATTGTTAGCTATGTAGTTCTTTCCTTACCTTTTCTTCTTAATTCTTAGTGCCAGAAAAGATGTGTTGGCTTTCAGTAGTGGAGTATGAGTGGCCATTGTCTGTAAAAATGATTTTCTGGTTTGACTAGTAGTTGCCATTAACTGTTTTCATGAGGAAAATGTGACTTAGCCTTCTTGCTACATTTAGTTGGCTATTCTGTGATAATCATTGTCACACTTTGTAGCACTCCTAGCTTTTGTGTCTTAACTTCAACAACCTTCCAGATGTAGATGTAACAAAGGATTATTCCAGGTGGGTTTAGGCCTTCTTTAAGTTAACTGATCTTTCTGTTTTAAATATGAATGATACTGAACAGACATCTCATTTGTAGGCTCAGGGAAGAATTTATGGGAAAATAAAAGAGGAAAACTTCGTTAGTCCTAAAGAAGAGGTGAAACTTGAAGCTCATATCAGAGTGCCATCCTTTGCTGCTGGGAGAGTTATTGGAAAAGGAGGCAAAACGGCAAGTACTTCAGCAAAACCTGTTGAGGGGGTATGAAAGGGAAAATGGTGGAAGGTATTTGAGGAGTGCATTTTGGCTAATTGGTAAAAAGCAAGACCATGTTTACCAAGGTTTGAAGAAGATTGCCTATTGTTCCCTGCACACTGGTATCACCAAATCGCTGATGCATATTTCAGACTTTGTGTGAAAGGGAGATCCCATACTTGTATGTTTTCGACATTGTCTTGTTAGCTTTAAACTTATTATACCCTGAAAAGTGAATGGTTTCTTATTGCTACCTAACAGCCTTTAAGCTGTTTGTAATTTTGAAGTGATGGACAACCAGATTTGAATGTAGTTTTGCTACATGTAAATGGGCAAATCCGTTTCTCTGGATGAACCTTAAAATGGGGATAATAGTCTGTAAGCTAGTAGATTCAGTGGATAATAGTCTGTAAGCTAGTGGATTCAGTGGAATTTATAAAGCCTGGAACATAGTATGTACGTAGGGATAAGTGGTGATTGTGTCTTATGCCACTTAGTATGATTCTGTATTTCAGGTGAATGAACTCCAGAATTTGTCAAGTGCTGAAGTTGTTGTCCCTCGTGACCAGACACCTGATGAAAATGACCAAGTTGTTGTCAAAATAACTGGTCACTTCTATGCTTGCCAGGCAAGTCGGCTTTTTGTTCCTTAGATTGAAGCAGTTCTGCATGGATGCTCCCACCCCATACAATATTTACAAATATTTAACGTTTGGGGGACACTGAATTCTTTACGGACTGTGTAAAATGTGTGGGTGCCTCCAGGGACACACTGCTCTCTGAACTGTTGATTCTATTTATTTGTTCACAAGTTGGTCATGATATTACTGATCTGAAGGATGTTGTAAAGCCCTTTAAAAGTCATTTTTTCCTCATCCATATTTCAAGATTAATTTCTATAAACCATAAGATTGGTTTCTATATAATAGGATTCAAAATGCATGTCACTGTCCCAGGCACAGTGTCAAACACCTCTGTAATGTACCTCAAGCTTTCCCTAGCCTCTAAATTACTGAAATAGGGTCTCAGTAATTTTGTCCAGGCTATTCTAGAATTTGTGATTCTCTGGTATCTTGTTAATTTTCAGATGGATTTCTATTTTGAAGTTGCTGAAATGGAGGGACAAAAAAACCTTGGGGGGGGGGCGAAGTGTGGCCTAGTGGGTTTGAAAACCTTAGTACTACATACACAGAAAAGGCTGGAACTGGTGCTATGGCTCAAGTGGTAGTGTGCTAGCCTTGAGAAAGCCCAAGGATAGTGTCCAGGCCCTGAGTTCAAGCCCCAGAACTCCCCCCCCCCAAAAAAAAAAAAAAACCCCAAAAAAACTTTTTAGGAGCTCATTACCTATAATCTAAGCCTCTCAAGAAGCGATGGGGAGGATTTTGATTCAAAACCAACTTGAGCAAAAAAGTTAGCAAGCCCTATCTCAACAGGACAGACATGGTTGTGCAAACCTGTGATCCTAACTATGGGAGGCTTAAAGGAGATTAAGGTTTGAGAGCTGGTTGCCGGTGAAAAAGATTGACTCCATCCTAACAAAAGGGCTAAAGGACACAGATCTAGTGGTAGAGCACCTATCTAGCAAGTACAAGACCTTGAGACCAAACTCTAGCACCATCAAAACCCAAAAAAGTTTAGAAACTTTTGATTGTGGAGGGGAAGCTTTTTTTCAGAGCTATGTCTTTTTTTAGGTTGCCCAGAGAAAAATTCAGGAAATTCTGACTCAGGTAAAGCAGCACCAACAGCAGAAGGCTCTGCAAAGTGGACCACCTCAATCAAGGAGGAAGTAAAGGCTCAGGAAACAGCCCACCACAGAGGCAGATGCCAAACCAAAGACAGATTGCTTAACCAACAGACGGGCGCTGACCCCATCCAGAACCACATGCACAAGTTTTTACCTAACCAGTTGTTTCTGAGGACCAGGCAACTTTTGAACTCCTGTCTCTGTGAGAATGTATACTTTTATGCTCTCTGAAATGTTTGACACCCAGCTTTAAAAAGAAAAGAGGGGGAGGGAGGGAAAGAGCTCTGCACTTCCCTTTGTAATCTCGCATATAACAAATACTCGTTTCTTCTTAATATCCCCTATATAATGCCAGAAATTGGCTTAAATGGTGTAGCCACTAAATTCATCAAATGAGTAAATTAAAAAAGTAGATTGCTCCTAAATCCAATTGTCAAAATTGGAGCCAAATACAATTACCACAGGAACTTAATTAAATGTTATGTCATTAGTAAAGAAAAACCATTTTTATCTAACACTAACACAAATAACCTAAGGGAAGTGCTAAACGGTGTTGGCAGGGGTATTAAATGTGCATTTTTACTCAACTACCTCAGGTACAGTAATACAGTGAAAAGCAAATTGTTCCTTTTTGGAAAGTTTTATATACTTTGAGTCCAACCATTTTTTTAAAAAAATTCAGTAACCTATATCAGCAGATAGGCAAATAAGAAATTTTGCTTCTGGCTGGTGACAGTAAAGTAGGAAAATTTTGGGCTTTTGGAGGCTACAAGTGGAAAATCCAACAAGTATTCAAAGATAGGGAGCAGTCAGTGCCTGTATTTAAGGAGCAGCCATACCATGTATTTGTTTATAATTGGGAATTTTTGGCAAAGTGATGGCAGGAGGCTTTGAAACAGCTAGTTTAAATGGCTTCAGGAGACTTCAGGAATTTTGTTTAGCTGTGTGATTGAACGCACACTTATGCTTTGTGCTTTTGACTATCACTGTATGCATTGATGAGGTGCAGGATTTATACAGGAAATGCGCCAGCTTGGGCTTGTCTTACAGGATGTTTAACTTGCCAATATAATTCAGATCAAATGATCTACACGGATTCCAGAAGAATTGCTTTGTAAGAGATAGTGACAGTGTTTGAACACAGTCATGTATTTTGAAGATTTTAAGCAGTGGATAATTTTTTTTAACTTCACCTAAACTATTATGTAGAATATAGCAGGACTTCTGTATATCCTGCAAGCAGTTACTTGAAAAATAAGTCAAAAGGTAGAGAATGCAAGGAAACAGTTTTGTGAATATAATTTGAATAACTGAAAACATCAGACCATTGATGAATTCTTTGCCCAGTTTGTACAAATGTGTGGGTGGTCTCCAGGGCCACACTGCTCTCTGAATAGTTTTTCTGTTGCTTTTGTTCACAAGATGATTACAGTCATCACATTACACTAATCTAAGGGTGTTATAAAACCTTTAAAAATCTTTTTTCCTCATTCAAGATTAATTTCTACACACTCTAGGTAAGTTTTCTAAAGATCAGTATATAATGTAGACGACTGGAAATGTCTTCCTAAATACTTTCTAAAAACCAATTTCTTTTGTAGTTTTAGCCAAAAAGTGCCCTTTTCATCATTGAATTCATATAGCGTTCTTTTTTCCCCATACAATGAATTTAAATTGCTAAAATAAAATCATGTACATGCTTTTTGGTTGGATTTCAGGTGAGATGTATAAGGCCAGAGCTCTTCCTCAATATTTGATTTTTTTAATAATGACAGGTGCTGTATAGGAATTTATAGCTGCTGGTTTAAATTCTGCCATATTTCACTTCTAGCCTTTGTCTGGCAAATCATGTTTTACTTTCACTTAAAGCACCGGTAATTTAGAGTATCTGGTACTAAGAATGATTCTGTAATTGAGTTTTGTACTTACCATATATGCATCATTCCTCATCTATAATGTGCCCCAAACGCAGCTTCATTTTCCAGATACCCTGATGCAGAATAAAATTTTCCATTGTTAGATACAGCTTGTTTTGCACTATTTTTCAGATGAATATATGTTCTATAAACTTGAGCAGATTTTGAACAATGATATATGTATGTCAGTGTTGAAATATACACCATTTCCTTCAGCTCCTGAGACATTAATGTGAACACTGATTATTGCGTATGAACTACAAGTTCCAAAAATTTACCCTAAATGGTGTAAGAATATGCTGGTGTTGACTACTGACCTCTTACCTCAAAGTAAATGAATTCAGTGTGAGGTGATACTGTACATAGAGTTAAGCAAAATTGTAAAAACAAAAACCAGAGCACAGCACTCAAATCACAAGAACCAGTGCTAATATTTAGGAAATTTCAGTAGCAAAGACAAATGTTATAAGGTATTGTAGATAAATGGCTTGAGTGCCCACACATAAGGTAAATCAGACTGGTTCTAGCAGCAAAATTGCAAAGGTAAGATTTAGGACCTCTATTTTCCAAGAAGTAACTCAATCCAAGTCTGCAATGACTGTTTTATTCACTTTTAAGTTCCACTGGTGCCAGGGAAGAACTATCATCTTCTATTCCAAGAATGAAGTCTTCAGGTAATATCTCAGGTACCATTTGAGATAACTGGTCATCATAAGAACGTAGGGTCCATAATTTTTCTAATTCATAGGTTTCTCTGGTTTCTGGGAGCATCAAATGAATCACCATGCTGCCTATTGGGGATAAACAAGAATTACAATTAGTATTGTTTTCCCCACCTCTACTTAGTATGAATCTGGAAAACTACAGCAGTGGTTCCAAGATCATTACCTGGGAACTTTTTAAAAGGGCAAATAATTGTGGACCCTCACTCAGAAAATGAAATGCTGGGTTCCACTTAGGGGACTTCTCCATGGATACTGCATATTGCAAATAGTCCAGAAACAAGTCAGTACTATCAAGGTTTATAGTCTTAGCAGAAATGTCGTCTATCAAACAGTATTTTTTAAGGCACAAGAAATCTACAAAACATTACACAAGGTATCGCTACAAGATAAATTGATCCAAAATACTTACAGTGGCAAAGCTGGGAAACTCCCACCTTTGGTGTCTACCCACAAGAGCAAAGTACCCTGGCTTCCTAGTAATTATAAAAGACACTCTAATCTCTGTGCATGTGTCAGCTGGCCTTCTGTTGCGAAAAGGGTTCTAAGATGAGACCAGTACAAAATCTGTTCTAATTGCATAATCTGGTATCTATGAACCTGGAAGGACAACTTGGGACAAAAATCTATGACCAAGCTTACTTACATCTCATCCTCACCCCTACAGTCCTTTCTCTACTACACTAAAGGATCTATCCCACCTGAACCATGGTATTCATCCTGTTCTACTTTCTGGCCCCAGGTGGTTAGATAGGTATCTATTAATACATTCCTCGGGAGTATACTTCTTAGAATATTTTGGTCAAGTAAAGCTTTCCTTTCACACATGAATAAGACTACCTGGGAATTAAAAATCAATTAGTACTTTTAAAGTAACTTACCAAAATCTACACATAGCCAGTCATCAGTTTCCTTTCCTTCAATCTTAACATGAGGCTCACTTTTACATTTTAGATGTTTGTACTGAAAAACAAAGCCAAACCATATATTAAAAAGTGAGGGAAGTCTCTGCTAGTAGGATCTATGGCCTTTTTCTTAGTCTGAATTTGGAGACTAACTTGTTTCTTATAGCTATAAGCCCTGAATATGACTGACAGGACTAGATTTGAGACAATTCTATCTTCTACATCTCTTTCCTTCCAAGGGATTAACCTCTATATATTACCTTTTGTGCCAGTTAACTTGCTCTTTACCCTTGGAGAAAGCAGATGCCCCTTTCCTGTTTGAAGGCAGTGCCTTTTCAGTACTACTGGTTTTATATAGGTCTTAATAAAAAGAACGTTTTCTGATCACAATGTGATGTCAATTCATACTAGAAATCAGCACGAACTAATAACTACACAAAAATCCGCTTCATTTTTCTATTCACTAAGCAATAAAAGAAAATCCTTAGAAATAAACCTAGCAAAGGACAAAGGACTTAAATAAATGAAAAATATCCTGTTTCGTAGACTGAAAATATATTTATTTGCCATCAGGGCTCAAACTCTGAACTTGGGCTCCATCCCCAATCTCCCTTTTGCTCACCGCCAGCAGTCTAACCACGTAAGCCACAGGGTTAGTTCCAGTTTTTGTGGGTGATTAATTGGAGTTAGGCGTTCTCACAGACTTTTCTGCCTGAGGTGGCTTTAAACAGGGACCCTCAGATCTCAGCCTCATGAGTAGCCAGGATTACAGATATGAGCTCCCAGCACCCAGTTTGTAAGACAGTATTTTTGAAATCCAATTATGTTTTCAAAAACAAAAAATTCATTCTAAACTTTATACAGATTCTCAAGTGATCCTTAACGGCTATAAACAATTTCATACCCAGATTTAAAAATTTAATATTGAGATTGGGTGCTCTGTTTGCTTGGCATGCTTGAGGCCCTGGGTTCAACTCCTTGTACCAAAGCAAAAGACTTAGTATAAAACTAAATCAAAATATGAGGTCCTTAAATATAGTAAGAACTACAGATCAATGGAAGATTTTCAAGAATAAACTTTCACCCATATGGCCAAATGATATCCAATACAATTGCAAGGGAAAAGCAAGTCTTCAACAAACACTGCCGAGGAATCTGGATGTCCATATGGAAAACCTCATCTAAAAAAGCTTAAAATTTGGGGTTTGCACCTCTGAACATCACCTTTATAATAAAGATAAAAAATTATTTTAAAATGTAGGGTTGTAGGCATGACTTGGTTGACAGAACACTTGCCAATGAGTGAAAGCATATCACATACCAAGTTTGAGTACTGGTGGAAGGCAGGGGACTTAAAATAGACTAAATGCCTAGCATAAGCCCTAAAAGTATAAAACAATAGGAATAAAGCTTCACAATGTGAATTGGGCAGTGATTTCGTGGATATATCAAAGGCAAATACTTTTGGAGCTAGGGAAGGAATGTAGCTCAGTAGTAAATCACTTGCTTGGCATCTCTGAAGCCATAGGTTTGATTCCCAGCACAATGCCACTTAATACATCAAATGACGATGGTAAAAAATAGGCCATCTATAGAATGGCAAGAAATACTTGCAAATTACATACCTGCAAAATACATAACTACACTCAGAAAATAACTCTTACAACTAAAAAATTTTTTTTAATTAAGCCTGATTTAAAAGTGGACAAACAGACCTTAGTGCTGATGGCTCACACCTATAATTGTAGATATTCAGGAGGCTGAGATCTGAGGATGGTGGTTTAAAGCCAACCCATGTAGGTCCATGAGATTCCAGTTAACAAAAGAAGCTGAAAGTTAATCTGTGCCTTAAGCAGTAGAGAGATAGCCTTGGCAAAAAAAAAAAAAAAGCAGAGAGGGTTGGGAATGTGGCTTAGTGGTAGAGTGCTTACCTAGAAATGTACAAAGCCCTAGATTTGATTCCTTGGTCCCCACATACACAGAAAAGGCTGGAAGTGGTCTAGCACTAGCCTTGAGAAAGCCTAAGAACAGTGTAGGTCAAAGGCAGAGTATCTATCTAGCATGGAGAAAGGCCTGGATTCTATCCCTGTCAATGGCAGATGGAAACATGGCACCAGAGTACAAAGACTATGTTTTGGTTAGAATGTAGAGAAATTAGAAACCTTGTGAGGATGTAAAGTGACATAGTAATTATGGAAGAGAATATGGTAGGTTCTCCAAAAGTTAAAAGAATGACCAGCAGTTCCAGTTTTGGGCGTATACCTGGAATTAAAAGCAAGTTTACTGCACTATTCACAACAGCCAAAGTTGGAAGCAACCCAAGTGGCTATCAATGGAAGAATGGCTAAACAATGACCTCCATACATGCAGTAGAATATTACTCTACCTTCAAAAAGAAAAGGGCACCAGGTACTAGTGGCTCAAGCATGTTGAAATCCTAGATACTCAGGAGGATGAGATTTGAGGACCATCATTCAAAAATCAATCCAAACAGAAAAGTCCAATGAGACTATCTCCAATTAATCAATAAAAAGCCAGAAGAGGAGGTGTGGCTTGTTACAGTGCCAGCTTTGAATAAAAAAGCCAAGTGAGGGAATTTGGCCTTTTGGTAAAATGCTTGCCTAGCATGCATGAAGACCCCAGTACCACATACATAGAAAAGCTGGAAGTGGTGCTGTGACTCAAGTGGTAAAGCACTAGCCTTGAGGAAAGCTCAAGGATGATGCTTAGGCCCTGAGTTACGACTTCAGGACCAGCAAATAAATAAATAAATACATACATACATAAATACATAAATAAGGGCCGGGAGTTTGGCCTAGTGGCAGAGTGCTTGCCTAGCATGCACGCAAACCCAGGTTCAATTCATAAAAAAAATGCCAGAAGTGGTGCTGAGGCTCAAGTGGAAGAGCTCTAACCTTGAGAAAGTCCAGGCCCTGAGCTCAAGCCCAGGATTGGCTAAATAAATAAATAAGCCGGGAGTTTGGCCTAGTGGTTAAAGTGCTTGCCTAGCATGCATGAAGACCCGGGTTCGATTCCTCGGTACCACATACATAGAAAAAAGCCGGAAGTGGTGCTGAGGCTCAAGTGGTAGAGCTCTAGCCTTGAGAAAGTCCAAGGACAGTGCTCAGGCCCTGAGCCGAAGCCCAGGACTGGCAAAAAAATAAAAATAAAAATAAAAATAAATAAAAAAATAAAAATAAATAAGCAAGCAAGCAAGCAAGCCAAGTGAGAACAAGAAGCTCTGAGTTACTCAGCGGTGTTTACCTAGTAATGTACAATCCCCTGGATTAGATCCCAACACTGGGAACATCCTCTAGTACATTCTTTACAGATGACCTTTGAAGCCATGATCTGAGTCATCACTAAAGGACAAACACTGATTCTACCTATGTGAGATACTAAGAATAGTCAACTTCCTAGATAACATGCATGATAGCCATATGTGCAAGTGGGAACAGAGACTTATTGTTTGGAGTTACTGTTATTTAATGGGTACAGAATTTTATTTTTGCAAGTTAAAGTTCTAAGGACAGTAGTAATAACTGCACATCAATGTGACTAAAGCCACTAACCAGTACACATAAAAACAATTACAAGGGCCGGGAGTTTGGCTTAGTAGTAACAGTGCTTGCCTAGCATGCATGAAGACCCAGGTTCAATTCCTTGGTACCACATACATAGAAAAGGCCAGAAGTGATGCTGTGGCTCAAGTGGTAGAGCCCTAGCCTTGAGGAAAGCCCAAGAACAGTGTTCAGGCCCCAAGTTCAAGCCCTAGGACTGGCAAAAATAAAAAAACAAAAACCCACAATTATAAGCCAGATACCAGTAGCTCATGGTTTGCAAGGTAAAGTTCTAAGGACAGTAGTAATGATTGCACATCAATGTGACTAAAGCCAATAAACAGTACACATAAAAACAATTACAAGCCAGGTACCAGTAGTTCATGCCTATAGTTCTAGCTACTCAGAAGGCTGAGATCTAAGGATGACAATTTGAAGCAAGCCTAGTCAGGAAAGACTCTTTATCTATAATTAACCACTAGGAAACTGGAAGTAGCAATATGGCTCAAAGTGGTAGAGTACTGGCCATGAGCAAAGAGCTCTGGGACAGTATCCAGGCCTTGAGTTCAAGCCCCAGGACCAGCGCAACAATTATAAGCCCTACATTATACCATTATACATATTTCATCATAAACTTTTTTTTTGTGGGTCATGGGGCTTGAGCTTGGCCTGTGTGCTGTACTTGAGCTCTACAGCTCAAGGCTACCACCCTACCCTTGAGCCTGGGTGTTGTCCCTGAGCTCTTCAGCTCAAGGCTACTGTACTGCCGTTGAGCTAAGCCTCACTTCCCATTTCCTAGAGGTTAGAGATAAAAAGTCTCAGGTCTTTTTGTGCCAGGGCTGGCTTTGAACCTTGATTGTCAGATCTCAGCCTCCTGAGTATCTAGGATTATAGGCATGAGCCATCTTGCCTGGCTCATCACAAACTTTAACCTTAATTGCACTCTCTCCATTTTCATTACTTTGTAAAGGTAATTTTTAATCCCTTATTTTACCTCTTTTAGAAATGTCTCTGAAGAATCTCTCATTCTTTTTATATTCCCCAAGTACAAAAATTGTCATTACTGAGTCTTCATGTTAATCCATTACACTATTATATCTGAAAGAGGCCCTAGCTTACAACTCTTCTCTATACCACTTATTTACTTATTTATGCCAGTCCTGGGGCTTGAACTCAGGAGCTGGGCACTGACCTTGGACACTTTTTGCTCAAGGCTAGCCATCGAGCCACAGTGCCACTTCCAGCTTTCTCTATGTATGTGGTACTGAGGAATCAAACCCAGGGCTTCATGCATGCTAGGCAAGCACTCTACCACTAGGCTATGCTCCCAGCCCTCTCCATTCTTCAGAATCAATCTTTGTTCTATCACACTATATATACATCAGTCTATTTTTACACCCCTTCTTATAACACTTTTCTAAGCAATTCTGGCTATTCTTCTGATCTTGTCTTCAGCCAATTTTTAACAGCACAAGAAAACTCCATTATCTTATAGAATGGTGGCAGATCAATTATATGGTTTCAAGATTCAGTCCAATTGGAAAATATGCCCACCTTGCTTTCCTTAAGACTTGTAAATTCACAGAACAAGGACTACACCATTTTTACTGTCCAATACTGAGTATAATGTTGAAGGACACTAGAAAAACTCAAACACTCAAACAGATAAACACTGTCTAGAATATTTTGAATTTTGGAAATATTTTATAGATCTCTAATATGATAGCAAAATACCTTGAAATGTGGCTAGTGCAAATGAGTACTACAACTAATAGAATTTAAGTTTAACTTACAACTAAATAGTTTCTGTGGCGAATGGCTACTATTCTAGAAATCTTTCTGATTTATACTATTTTCTAGCTTGCCCTTAACTTTTTGTGGCTCAACAGGGTTGAATTCTATATTTTTCACTATCAAAGAACTTACAATAAACTCTTGTAAATTTTGAAAGTTCAGGATTCCTCTGAAGCCCCAGTCACATAAGAAGTGTTGCTCCTCCATCTGATCCACTGATACTATTCCCCTGAGTTAATGGTCCAGAAAAGAAAAGAAAGCATCCTACCTACCATTTTCACAATGTAGTAGGCCATAGCATGTATGTGCCGGGTAGAAGTTCCACTACCAATTACAAAGTAATCCGTATACTGCATTTCTGGAGGAACTTTGATCACACAAATATCTCTTGCATTTTCTTGCCTTAGAAGTGAGACCAGCATATCAATGTCAAACTTGAGACCAGTATGATCTGAAATGCATAAATGTTTGTCAGATAGCCAAGTAGAAGACAGACCTGTGTGCATCCAGAGAAACAGTCAGAGAGATAGATGTGTCCCAGAGAAAATAAAACTCCTCCTCCTTGAAATGATCCAAAACACTTTAAAAGACAACAGTGTCCAGGCCTCCTCAAAGTTAAACCTGAGAAGCAGTTTCATGTACTCCTGCTCAGCTTTTCAGCCTGAGTGTGTGGGTTACACAGAGCCACTCTGCATCCTTTGCCAGTGCCACAAGTAAGCAGAACGAACCACAGATTACTTGCAAATGACTTTCTATTCACTGTTACTGAAATGTCCAATACACTTCAAACTCAGAAATGCTTTTACAATGTGGGGAGAGGGTGAATCCCATTCAAAAAAGGATACAGAACTAAAGATGTGAGCTGGGAGGGCTCAAATATCCCACAGTCTTCAACTGAGATAAACTCAGACTTACACAGGCAGCCTAAGATCAGAAAGAGCTAAAACAAATAATTCTCATTTTTCAACAAATTTTCTTACAAAGCAATCTGAGTTATTAACTATTATCTATGAAAATATTTTTTTTCAAGCAGCGATTTACAGTTTGCTCTTCGGTTTGGAGTATAAGTGTGTAAACATATAGCTCACTTAAATACTAAAACTGTCTCCAAAGAACCAAACAGCTAATTAAGTTCCATCGCATCACCTGGTGACAGTGGCTTATTCCTGTAATCCCAGCTGCATAGGAGGCTTCAGATCTGAGGAAGCCAGCCTAGAGAGGCAAATCTGTGAGTCTCTCACGTTCAACTACCTAGTAAAAAGCCAGAAATGGTTCTGTGGCTCGGGTGGTAGTGCGCCAGCTGTGAGCTAGAAAAAGCTGAGAACGGGAGTCAGAGTTCAGAGGTTCTTAACCGCGACCCATCCGAGTTTACACGCGTCCCTTGACCCGAGCTTCTGGCTCCTCCTCAGAACCCTCTGGCCCCACTTCGCCGAACCCGAGGAAGAGCGAGAAGCGTGTGAGGACAACGAGGCTGGGCCGCCAGGGTTCCGGGGTGTCCTTCGATGACCGCTGGCGTTTGGAGACCACAGCTCATTCCCCCCACCCCGCCCCCGGGCCTTCACTAAGAAACAAGCCCCTTCCAGCTTCGGGTCTACAGCTCTGAGCGCCTGAAATGCATACGGAAGGGAACTCCGGCCGCCTGGGTCGGCACCTGGCTCCACGCCCGTACCTGCAGCGCCCGGCTCTGCGCATTCCTCGCCGCCGGCCGGCTGCTCCTCCAGCTGAGACCCATGGTGTAGGCCGCGCACAAGATCCCGGCTCAGACCCGCCAAGCCGTGCGCGGCTCCCGCAGAAAGCCGCCCCTCCGGCAACAGCTGAAAACGGGACCCCAAAAACAGTGCGGGCCGCGCTCCCACCCAGACAGCCCCGCGCCCCAGGAGCAGCGCGACACGCCGCGCCACACGGACGCCGAGCCCCATCTTAGCGGTCGCGGCGCACCGACGTCACGGGGCGGGGCCTCCCGAAACAGCCCAAACACTAGGCCTGCTGTGGGCGTGACTATGTCCCGGAGGCGGGGCTATGGGCGGAGTCTAGGAACAAAGACGTTCCCATCATCCCCGTCTCGTTCAATACACAGATTCCCTACCATCTGAATCTCTCCAGTCGTAATTCCTAGAACTAAACATAAAACTCCTTAACTTTGATAGTTTCTAACTTAATTGATATGGTCAAAGTGGTCTCTGGGTGAAATGAGCCCCATGCTTAATAATATGCAGGCAACATGGTGTATTCCATTCTCAAGAAAAGCAATTTCTCATCATCTATGAGTTCAGAGACACGGGTTGTCAGGTCTCCATCCTTAATTACCAAAACTCATTTGAAGCTAGGCTCCGGTGGCCCACATCTGTGTTCCTAGCTATTCAGCAAGCTGAGAACTCAGGATCATAGTTCAAAGCCAGCCTGGACAGGGACATATGTGAGACTTTAATCTCCAATTAATCAACAAAAAGCTGGAAGCAGAGCTGTATCTTCAGTGGTAGAGCACCAACAGGAGTGAAAACACACACATACAATTTAAAGGTGCTGGTGGTTCACTCCTGTAATCCTAGCTACTCAGAAGGCTGAGAGCTGAGGACCATAATTGGAAGCCAGTCTAGACAGAAAAATGAAAAACAAGTTAAAAATCTTTATGCACCAGAAAGCCAGAAATGGAGGTGTGGCTCAAATGGTAGAACATTAGCCTTTGGAAGAAATGGTCAAGGACGCCTGGGCTCTGAGTTCAAGCCACACCACCATCACACACACACACGCACACGCACGCACCTGGTTCTGGAGCCTGGATTAGACACAGTGTCTAAAGAGCCCAAGGACCAGTAGAAACCGTAACGTTTTTATGAACTTAGAACGAGGGCAACAGCCGGAAGCTTTGAGACACAGGTGACACTTGATAGGGCCTTCTGATGTTAAGCAAAGCCTAGAGGTTGGGGGTGGGGGAGAGGCTTCCTTGGCTGCCTCTCATTAGGAGCTGAAGGGCTGTAGGTACTATGCACATGATCTAAGTTAGCCACCAACAGTCATGGTGAGTCTAAGCAGAAGTACAACCTTTAAGACGGAGGATGATGATTTCAGGGAAAGGCCAAAAAGTCAGGGCTCTAGCCAGCTTTGAGTGAAATAGCATAGATTTTTATCCCAATTGGCAAGCTCAGATTGCACACAGCAAACCAAAAGGTAGTCAATAATTCATTCTTTCATAAATAATGAAAAATTTGGGCCAGGAGTTTGGCATGAAGACCATGTTCCTCGGTACCAAATACATAGAAAAAGCCGGAAGTGGTGCTGTGGTTCAAGTGGTAGAGCTCTAGCCTTGAGAAAGCCCAAGGACAATGCTCAGGTCCTGAGTTCAAACCCCAGGACTGGCCAAAAAAAAAAAAAGCTGAAAAATTTCCAGTAGTACAGAAAAAAACACAAACTACTCAGATTCAGCAAATATTTATGTTATATTTATTTCAAGTTGTTTATTCCTGGAGAAAGAGAACGTTTCAAATTCACCTGAAGCTCCCACCACCACCACCAAGCCATAGCTAACCACAGCCCACTGTTTCCTGTGAACCAAGCACACTTCTGGCTTTGAAATTTGTATGTATTCATAAATCATTTATGATACCTCAAAAATTTACTTAAATATTATTATACTGTACAGTGACCTATGGTTGATATACCATTGTTCTTTTTGTGTACGTTTCCCTAATTACTGTGGTTGAACTGTTTTTTGGTTTTATTTTCCTCCCCCAGACCTTGGATTGTTCCCCAGAACCTTGTACATACTAGGCAAGTGATCTACTATTGAATTACATCATAATCCTCAGCCTCAAGGAAACGTATTTTCATATATCTATTTAGAGTTCTTTTTTGAGTTGTTTGCTAACCTTTCCAAAATTTAGTCTCTCTAAAATTCCTTATAGAAGTTTGAGTGTGTGTGTGTGTGTGAGAGAGAGAGAGAGAGACAGAGACAGAGACAGAGACGGGGGGGGGCGGGAGTGGGAAAGAGAGAGAGAGAGAGAGAGAGAGAGAGAGAGAGAGAGAGAGAGAGAGAGAGAGAGAGAGAGAGAGAGAGAGAGAGAGAAGAGGGAGAGAGGGAGAGAGGGAGGGAGAGAGCGCGTGCGCTGGGGTGTATTCAGGCTTGAGCTTAGGATCTCAAGTTCTACTTTAGCCTTTTGCCCACAGTTGAAGGCTAGTGCTCTACCACTTGAGCCACAGCTCCACTTCTAGCTTTTTGGGACTTAGGGAAAAAAGTCTTATGGGCTTTGCTGCCCAGGCTAACTTCAAACCACGATCCTCAGATCTGAGCCTTCTAAGTAGCTAGGACTATAGGTGTGAGGCGCCAGCATCCGGCTTGACAGAGTAGTTTTTGAAAGGTGGTGGCTAGCCATGAGTGATAAGGGAGATTCTGAAGAAATCAAAAATTGAAAATTTTCAAGGCCTTTAGTCCTTAAAGGGAAAATGATAGATAACAGAGCCATTAGTGAAGAATTGGGAAGAAGAGACCACAAGGTCTCAGAGAACAACACTACTATAAACTCACACTAGGCAAAACTAACACCAACCTATATGTTCTTTTGTTTTTCCTTCAAGCATTTAAAAGTAGACAAACTTAGCTTGTGGGTTGTGTAGAAATATGCAGAGGGCTACCTCTGGCTGTGATTTGCTGGTCCCTGAATTAGAATTTAATCCTCCTGGAATCACTATTAGGAAGAGGGATATACTACCCTCCCAGTCTGCACAGCAGAGCATCAAAGCCCAGAGACTTGAGAAGGTGCACATGCAATTTATTTCCTCCCCCAGCCTCCATTTTCCAGATGAAGAGGCCTCAGGACAGAGAAAAGAATGAATGGTTTTCCAGTCACCTAGTTCTTGCCAACATGAAGCCAGGATGGAGCCCTACCTAATTTCCTGCACTCAATTCCAAATCACATTTAAAAACTGCCTCCACAAAATCCTTTTGCCACAGGCTCATCAGGATCCATCTTTTTTCACCCTAGAGAAGTTTAATAAACATTTTAACATGAAGCACTTGTCTAGCTTAAACTTTGACATTTAATCTTTATTATCAAAACTAACTAGCAAGAGACATTTTGATTAGTGAGTTGATATGGTATTTGTGGGAAAGCCATACACAGAATGAAAATTAAGTACAGAAATACCCTCAAGGCACCCAAGTTTCAAAGAGTTTATGGAAAAGCTCTAAAGGAAAAAAAATGTGTGTCTGTGCCTGTCCTGGCACTTGAGCCGGAGTGCTATCCCCCCCCTCTCTCTTTTTCTTTTGGGGGGGGGTGGTCATGGGACTTGAACTTGGCCAGGGCCCTGTCCCTGAGCTCTTCTGCTCAGGATACTGTCTAACCCCTGGGCCTGAATGTTATCCCTGAGCTCTTCAGCTCAAGGCTACTGCCCTACCCTTGAGCCAAGCCCCACTTCCTGCTTTCTAGTGATTAATTGGATATAAGAGTCTCAAGGACTTTAGTACTTGGGCTGGCTTTGAAACTCAATTCTCTTGAGCCCTGCTTCTCTTTCTCTCTCTTTTTTGGAGATAAGAATTTCAAGGACTTTCCAGCCTGTCTTGTCCTCAAACTACCTTCTAAGTAATCAGGATCACAGGTGTGAGCCACCAGCAATGCAAAGTTTTTCCCCAGAAACTTGATGACAAAATGGGAGGTGCTCAGGTATAAGTGGAAGAAGAGTTACCCTGAGATGAAGCTTGGTTAACAAGGCTGGCTCCAGTGTGGCAGGGCTAAGGTCAGCTCTGTCACTCTAGTGTCACCTCCCCCCCTCCCCCCCCAGGATGACAATCTTCTTTACCTGTGGCTGGGTTTGGATTTACTACACAGTCTGGCTATATAATGAATGTATTGAATGTGTGGTCCTTGGAAGCCCAAAGTTATGAATGAGTCACAAGTGATTAAAATGTAGACATTTATAAAGGTTCTAGGAGAAAGAAATTCTTAGAATTATTTATTACCTACATATTCAATTTTCTTTGAAAGTTCTAATTCTCAGCAGGCATTCGTCAAGCCATTCATTATCTTCCGTCCCTGAAGTTAAATGAGTAATTGCAAAGGTCAGTTGGATGATATAAATCTAAAGAACTCACAATTTTGGCCCTGCCTCCTGCATTTTTTAAGGGAAATCTAGGGAGGTTTGATGAGTATTTCCACTTGGTTTGATTATTTCCACTTGAAGCTTCCTTGATAACTGTTTATATGTTGCTCTCTGCTGCCCCCTGCTGATGTTAGAAGGGAAGAGCAGATCATAAAACCAATAATGCTGAAATTTGGGTCCTTTGGAACCATATTATCAGCCATCTAGAAACTTGTTAGAAATCCTAATAATGGAACCTTCTGGCACAATACTTAGAGACTTTAGGTGTGTGGCTTAGCAACCTGTGTCTTAACAGATCTCCAGGTGATCCTGCTGTAACTTGAACTGCCTTTTCTGCCTTGGGTACTAACGTTCTGGCCTCTTATTAACTCATCACAAAATCAGTAAAGCCCCTCCACGCTGCTTCGGTCTTCAGGCATCACGCTGCAACCCCTATTCAAGGAGCTTTACCCTAGTTCACTTTTACAGATGGATTTGCAACAGCTCTGTTAAGAAAGTCAGGAAGGAATGGGACCCAGTTTACAGACAAGGAGATTGAAAGAAAAAATCAAAGGATGTTCCCAGAGTTACTCAGATTTAAGTAGCAGAGCTGGGCTCAAATCTGGTCTTCTGATTTTACACCTATTCCAAAGGCTTTTTCAATGACCCTGAGACAGGGGCCAACTCTTCAGCGTAAGGGTTGTACTGTAGACTGTAAAGGTGTAGCAGCATTCCTAGCCTCTAAACACTAGAGGCCAGTAGCACCCTACTCAACCTATGTCAGCCACAAATATATCTAAATGTTGCCCAACATCCCCTGGTGAGCAATTCCTGCAGATAAAATTTTGTTTTTATTTGGAGTAAATGTCAAACCAGAAACTTCTTTGGGGTTCTTGGCTATCTAGAAAACAATATTAGACCAAACGTTGGTCTCTATAATGTCTTCACCATCCATTGTTGTTTGTTCTAAATCATCACCTATTACTGAGGATGTGTTTCAGATTCCTTCACTTGTCCCTACAATTTTTTACTTTTTTTTCCAAGAAAGAGCTAACATAGATTCTAGAATTTCACTTGGCTCCGATTTAGTCCTTATCAGACAAACTATGTTCTGCAGGCCAACTAGATCCCATCACCTGTTTTTGAAAACAGGTTTTTGCAGGGATTCAGCCATACTCTTTCATTTATGCAATGTTGAAATCAGCCATACTCTTTCATTTATGCAATGTTTTTTTTTTTATCTGCAGTCTATAATGGCAGAGCTGAGTAACTACAACAGAGACTGGATGACCCCAAAGCCCAATTATTTACATCTTGATCCTTAAAGAAAAGTATGTTGACCCATGATCTAGAATCTTACTCCCAATTTTTGAGTTTTATTTTGGGGTTCTTTTTCTTCTGTGGGGTTATGATATTTTCATACATGTATAACGTACTTTGGTCATATTCAACCCCAATTAATCTCTTTTTCCCCCTCCCCTTCACAACTTTATGTTATACATGGTATGGATTATTCAAATATCCCTAAACCACTACTTATAAAGATCTCTTAATTAATTGATTTTTTTTCAGGTCTTGGAATGACACAGACGGCCTTGTGCATTCAAGGCAAGTGTGCCCTCACTGAACTACATCCCCAGACATAATCTCTTATTTTATGTCAGCCCAATTAGACATATTTATTTGTTATGTTAAAATTTTAGCTAGAATTCCACACTCTACATTACATATTTTTAAAACAGAAAATATGTGTGAGCTTATCAGTGCTTGTCAAAACGATAAATGAAATTGAAACTAAATAATACAAATAGTAACAAACCAATTTATTTTTCAGGAGGGAGAAAAAAGAATGTTTCGTTTAACATATAACGCTTATAAACACATGATTTTAGTTATAAATGGAGGTAAAAATGTGCTCTAACCAAGTTGCATGGTTGTAAATATATGAAGCAGAGTATACAGGTATGCAGATAAATACACAAGGGTCTCAGTACTCTGAAGGCAGGACCACGTCCCAAGTGCCAGGGTTGGCATACAGAAAGCACTAAATAACTGTCCATAGGAATGAATAATAGAATGGCTATACCAAAAGCTAGCATGTACACCTATTTATTAGATGACTTTTTTCTTTTTGCCTTTTTGTTTGTGTCTTTTCTCCTTTTTAAAATTTGTGTATGCAGTTCATTAGCTTTTTTTGATTAAGGCTGGCACTCTATCAGTCCTTCTGGGCTTTTGGAGGTTAATGGGAGGTAAGAGTCTCAGGGACTTTCCTGTCCCGGCTGGCTTCAGACTGTGATCCTCAGATTCTGGCCTTCTGAGTAGCTAGGAAAACAAGTGTGAGCCCCCAGCCTCCAGCAGGTGAGCACTTAAAAACAAACAAACAAGCAAACAAGTATGCACACTGTCTGAGAGGCAGGAGCTCATGCATATTCAATGAAATGGAATTCAATAAGCATGGAGCTAAAGCTAGCCAGAACTACAATGGTGTTTCTGCATATGATTATACAGAGAGACAGAAAATGTCCAGCCTCTTTTTAGCAGCCAATCTGGGTCAGAGTCTAATGAGTCTTCCTACTCTTGGGACAAAAGTATGTCTACCCTAAAGCAGTACAATGTGAATTATAGCACATAATGAAAGGTAGTAGTTCTAAAATTTCATTTAACTAACCTCCCTAGCTCATGATACATCTTACAGCACAATCTTTAGGAAAGAAGATAATGGTGATCCCCTTCTGCACAGCTCACATTAACAGCACTGAAGAGAGGACTGTTGCTCAGAAATAAGGCAGAAGACTTAAGGACTTCCCAGTATGCCCTGCAGCAATGGATTCTTCTCCTGGTCTCCTGGGAAGATGGCAGACTTGGCACGGTGGAGGCAAGCATGCAGCCCTTTGTTTCTGATTGCCTTTCCAGAACTGTTTTCTATTGGTTTGTATTTCTTGTGTTTTCTGAAAACAACATGTTGCACAATTAAAGCTGATGTTACCTTCCATCTTTCTGATGGAAGAATATCTTCAATAAATTGTACTTTCTAAAATCTTTTCCATGGCAGACACAAAAGAGCTAATTCTACAGAACCTAATCTATGGCTTGTGAAGATATAGTTAATTTTACATTTATATAAGAAATGTGCACACTCGGGGGTGTGGGAGGGGGAGGGAAATGGGTACCAAGACATGTGGAAGGGTATCAATGTATGTGAATTAATGCACCTTCTATCTGGCAAATATCATGTAACCCTTTTACTAATTACAATAAAAAATTAAAAAAAAAAGAAATGTGCACACTCATTATAATTGGAATTTTGGGGGGTTTTTTTGTTTGTTTTTGGTTTTGGGTACAAGTAAAACTTAGGGTCTTGTTCTATCCCTTTGCTTTTTTCCACGTACGGCTACTGTTCTATCACTTAAGTCAGACTTCCAATTTCTGGCATTTCAATGGTTAACTGGAAATAAGACTCTTACTAACTTTTCTTCCTGCTGGCTCAGATCTCTGTCTCCTGAGTGATCAGAATTACAGGTATGAGCCACCTGTGCTCCATTGATTGGAGATTACGCGTTAAACATTATGTAGGTACAGTAAACTACTGACACCTGGGAGCACTTTTAGGATTTTAAAAAAGGAATATTAACAAGTCTCAGGTTAGTATTCCTAGTTCAAAGGAAGATTATTTTCTCGTAACCTAAATGTATTAAAGGAAAAAAAAGGAAATAGCATATTTGTGCAGAAATATGCTATTGACTACTGACAGAAATATGCTACTGCTGGAAAGATATACAAGATTAAAGTGTTAGAAACGTAAACTTACGTGTACATCAAGGCAACAATTGCGGTGATAATTATGGCCAGGCAGCCGAGGGAGATCAGGGCACCATGTGCCATTCTTAAAGGGAAGGCTGTGTCTGCAAACAGGAACAAGATATTCATTACATCTTCCATTCACAGGGCTTCTATTTGTAATAATTAAATAAATGAGGAAGGGAGTTCTCACAGGAGGTACTCTCCTCCTCCCCCCGCCCCCCCGCCTTTCAGCAATCTTTTTTTTCATTAAAAACATTAATACACAGTCTTTGGATCAGTTTATCTTCCGTTTAGAGAACGAGTTGGTGTGTCTGGAGGACTGTGTTAAGGGTTCAGGGAAGGACGTCATGGCATAGACACATATGTTCAGGTGTCTGTTGAGCCAGCGGCACACAGATGCCCTACCTGCTCGCCTGCTGTGTTAAGAATCTTGGGAGTTCCTTGTACCTACCATGGTCTTCCACCCCCACATCCTCTGCGACAATAACCTCCAACCGGCTATTTCAAGTCTCATTTGCGTTCTGCATGGCTCCTGTTCCCTCCTCCTGCCCCCAAGCTACTTGCCTCTCTCCCTGGGCCTGGATCACATTGTGTTGCCAGCAGTTTCCAGGTATCCATCCTCCCTCCCTTCCTTATTTCCTTCCTTCCTTGTTTTTGTGTGCCAGTACTGACTAGGGCTTAAATTCAGGGCCTTGCTTCTCGCTTGACTTTTTCCACTCAAGGCTGGTGCTCCACCACTTGAGCCACATCTCCACTTCCAGCTTTTGGTTTGTTCATTGGAGATATGAATCCTCATGGGCTTGTTTTTTTGTGTGTGTGAGTTTTTTTCTTGGGGGGTCCTCAGTTTGTTTTGAACTGTGATCCTGAGATCTCAGCCTCCTGAGTAGCTAGGGTTATAGGTATAAGCCACTGGGACCAGCTTGAAAATTTCTAAATGGAATTCCTTTGTCTACTGTTAATATTTTGCCTCTCCAAGCACCAGAAGGATGAAGAGTAGAGTTTCTGTTGAGTCTGCAGGGAAAGTAAGATGGTTTGTTATCCTTTCTGTGTAATGCTTGGTAGATCGAACAAGTATGCTGGGGCTTCTCATGTTTGCTGGCTTCCTGTCCTTACCAAGGCAGACTCATTTGACTCCTGGTCTCAGCCTCTCCTTTGTTCCCATATCATTGGGTACAATTATTAGTTTTTTGATGGGCTTTACCTTTGTCCTCTTGGAGTATAAATCTCTTGAAGCATACAATGATTATATCTTATTATTACTAATCCATGATCACAGCTGACTTTAAAAAAATTACTAGGCATAAGTAAACCTGAGTTTCTTTCTCTCATTACTGCCCTATACTTGTTTATAGTTGTTTTCTAATGCCAATTCTCAAATCCCTATTAACAATGATTTAACAAAGGTTTTTGGGGATAGAGGTTGGCAGTAGAGTGTTTGGTACACTCAGAGCCCCAAATGTGCTTCCTTGTAAGACAAAAGATTGCCACTACTACACTGTTGGTGGGAGTGCAAACTTGTTCAACCACTATGGAAAGCAGTATGGCAGTTTCTCAAAAGACTAAACATAGAGCTCCCCTATGACCCAGCAATTCCACTACTTGGCATTTACCCATTGGTCCAGAAACAAGGACATACTAAAGCCACTAGCACAACAATGTTCATTGCAGCACTATTTACCATAGCAAAGATATGGAACCAACCCAGATGTCCCTCAGTTGATGAGTGGATCAACAAGATGCAGTATTTATACACAATGGAATTCTATACTGCTGTCAGAAAGACAATATTGCCCCTTTGTAAGGAAATGGAAAGACTTAGAAAAGATCATATTAAGTGAAGTAAGGCAGGCTCAAAAGAACATAGGCTCAATGTTTTCTCTCATTTGTTATAATCAGTAGAAACCTTGGGCTCTCCTAGCAGAGATTTACAATAGAGCAAAACCTAGATACATAAGGCCATATAGTTTGACACTAAATGAAAGGACCTCCAGGATATAGAAACAAAAGCCATATAATGAGTGATTGTTGTCCTTAAAGTACTATGTTATCTCTTATCTCTTTTGCTGTCCCTTGGTTATCTCATATTGTTACAGTATTTCACCTGGTTATCTGATATATTGTATCTTTACTTATTTGGCTATTTGAAATAGGATAGGGAAGGGGGAAAACAAGATGAGGAGCGAGGATGGGGGGAGGGAAATGGGGACCAAGACATGAGAAAGGGTATGAATGCTTTTGAAGTAATGCACCTTCTATCTGGTGAATGTAATATAACCCTTCTATTCATTATAATAAAAATATATGAAAAAAGACAAAAGATAAATTTTGCCCTGGAATATAATTGAACATGGATGGCAAAGCCTTCAATGGCTTTGACCTTGGGACACACTTTATCTGTGACATCCACTGCTCAAAGGACCATGAAACAACGCTTACCTTTGCCAGGAATGGAGATCAGTGTGCTGGTGAGGGCCAGACTTGTGTCATCCTTCAGAGTGAAGTTCACACAGTATGTGCCAGGCCCATTGAAGGCTCTCCTCGTGGTCAGCAGAGGCATCTCATCCACATTTGCTGGGCTGCACACCACATTGTGGGTGATCTGGCAGGTGGGGTCGGCAATGATGGTACAGACCTCTGTGGGGTTGCTGTGAGGTGGAAGAGTGGATAAGGACACACAGATCACAGGGATGCAGTTAGGGGTGGGAATGGGGGAGAGATGTTACTTTCAACATTTCCATAAAACCTAACTTCAGCTCACTCATTCAAATCATATAATGCTAAATTGTAACATATGATTTACTCGCGCGTATGTGTGTGTGTGTGTGTGTGTGTGTGTGTGTGTATGATATTGGGGCTTAAACTCAGGGAGTGTGTTTTCAACAGGCTTTATTTTTATAGCAAGAGCTCAACCACTTGAATCATGCTTCCAACCTAGCATTTTGCTGTTTAGTCAGAGATGGAGTCTCATGGACTTTTCTTTCTAAATTGGCTTCAAACCTGGAATCTCTGATCTTAGTCTCCTGAATAACTATGATTATAGGTGTGAGTCACTGGAGCTATGCTTTGACTTTTTTAGGCTTTAAACTAAGCCTAGGAATGAGGTAGCATTTTCTCTTCATTCCCAGGAAAGTGAGGCCTGGAGGAGCAAGAGACTGTATCTCCCGGGGTGAAGGACTGGCAGAAACTGAGCAAAGCCCCAGCCATTCCTGCTATCCTCTGGTCCCCAGAAGGCTGGAAGATACAGATGGCTGAGGTGTTGGACAAAATCATTGTCAGGAGGCAGGTCCAATAAAAGTGTGAGGACAGCTGCATCACATCTGTTTGTGTGGGACTTGCTATGTGTGAGGTACTAAGAGAAGGTCATGACATGGTCTTGCTTGTTCTTTGGGGTGGCTCCTTAAAGAAAGTAACACTACCCCTGTAAGAAGTGACAAACCAGCTCAGGGAAGGGACACGTTTAGGCCAAGATAATGACAACAGCTCATTCTGCTCTTCTATGAATGTTGGAGAACCTCTTATTCTGTTTTACCAAAAGAAACTCTGTTTTAGATCATCCCAACCTCTTGATTACTCTATGTATTTAAACACATAGTAGGTTTTTGTTTTTGTTTTTGAGAAATGCAGCTGGCCTCAGCTTCATGAACTTCTTACCTCAGCCCCAGTGAATGCTGGAATTACAGGTATATACCACTATGGTTGGCCACGATTTTTTTTATTACTTAAGTTACACACATGTAAATTAGTCATTTTAAAAAGATATCTAATTAATAATTTATTTATATTCAGCTTATTGTATATAGTCTGACCAAAGCATAACACATTACATTATATTAGGAAAAGCTTAATCAGTTATAGAAAAAGGATTATCATGAGACAATTGGGCATTGGGTTTCTTGGGTTTCAGTCAGAACTCTGGCCCATGAACCACATTCTGCTAGGTCCTAGTGGTCTGTGACCAAATTTTGTGACCACTATGCCTCATTTGCCTCATCTGGAATTAGAGAGACTTAGGATGGTAAGGATTTAATATGAGAAGAGATGTAAGGTGTTGAAGACATAGTGAATGTTCAATTCAAAGTTCAGTTAAAGATAGAGAGTCTTGCTCAATTCTAACAACGAATGTGCTGGATAGAACCTTCCTTGTAGAGTTTCTAATAACTAAGAATTTAAATCAGCTTAGGAGGGATGATTAGTGGTCAAGGCCTTAGTTCAGACACGGGGTCCTTTCTTGACGAATGCCTTTGGCAGAGACCATGTACTTACGTCCCTTTGAAGGTCACAGTGAAGTCCATCAGGGAGCTCTCAGACTGTGACTCGGGCACTGGGACATCTGTTATCTGGATAATATTAACCTCCAGGATTCCCTCTAACAGAATGACCGGCATAGAAAAACAACAAAACACAGAGTAAACCAAACCACGCTCATGTCAACTGAGTATGTCCACTCAGTTTCATATGTTGAAATCCTAATCAAGATTATGGTATTAGGTGATGGAGAGACCCCAGGGAACCACATATGGCTTCTGTCATGTACAGATGCAGTGAGAAGATGGTCATCCTTGGACCAGGATAATGGCCCTCACCAGACCATCAATCTACTACCACCTTGATCTCGACTCAGTCTTCAGAACTGTGAGAAATCTCTCAGAAATTAATCTCTGGTTGGAAGCCACCCACTTAATGGTCTTCTATTATAGAAACCCAAATGGATTAAGCCACACTCCTTAACAAATCAGAAGAGCAATGGAGACAGTGATCTTGCCAACCCTGGGAAATCTGGGAATTTATGCATGTTCATGTAATATGGGACTGTCCCAACTAGATCCTTGTTTCTAGAGCTGGAGTGTGTATTAGAAAATAGCATCCCCTCTAGGAAGATGTTTTAGAAAAAGGTGAGCCTGGTCAGATGCAGCCCTGGCTCAGAATGTGGTTAGCTCTTCTCAGGCAGAGGTGACTGGCTTGGGATACTGTTTTGACTTCCTGTCTCTGTCCCCAGAACCAGAGCTTACAGTGTCCAAAAGACACAGACCTGTGAGATGGCCTGTTCATCCTTCCTTTTATACACAAAATAGTGACGCTGTGAAAGTTTGCAGAGAGTGGAAGATGGTAAGAATTGTGGTAATTCCATTCTGATCTTTCTTTCTCCTATTCATTTGGATTTCTGGATACATGAGTGGTTCAACCCCACGGCAGGCTTGTTCACACTGGGCTTTGTAGAGGGCCCCTCTCTCCAGGATACATAAGGAATGGTAGCCAGTGAGTTGTCTTGCTAGTGTACATTGGCATCATCTTGGAGCCTTTCTAGTCTAGCCAAGTGACTGTGATATCCTTGTACATGGACATCCATCGCCACTGGTCTTTTTTATGATTAATTGCTTTTATTTTATTTTTTATTTTATTGTTGGGGTAATGTATAGAGGGGTTACGGTTACATTCGCCAGATAGTAGGTGTATTACTTCTTACACATTGATACCCCTTCTCATGCTTTTGTCCTCATTATCCTCCCCCCACCCCCTCCCAATCATCTTGTTAATGTATATACAATATGCCAGGTAACAAAGTCAGATACAGTAACAATATGAGATTAACCAAAGGACAACGAAAGAGAAGAGAAATAACATAGTACATTAAGAACAAAAATCACACAAGATAAGCCTCTTGCTTCCATATCCTAGAGATCCTTTCATTTAGTCTCATCCTACATGACCTTAAGTACTTAGGTTTTGAGTGATTGTAATCCTGTGCTAGGAGAGTCCTAGATGTCTACTAATTATTACAAATGAGTGAAACCACTGAGCCTATGTTCCAGAAGATGGCAGACATTCAGACAGAGCATGTGTACCAGAAGCAGCTGACCATCTTCCAAAATAAGAAGAGGGTGCTTCTGGAAGAAAGTGGCAAGGAGAAGCTTCCCTTGTACTACAAGAACATCGGTCTAGGTTTCAAGACACCCAAAGAGGCTATTGAGGACATCTATTTTGACAGGAAATGCCCTTTCACTAGTAATGCTTCCACTGGTCATTAGCCTTACCTACAATTGTGATGGTGGCTTTAAAGTAACCATATCTGTAAATCTGGCAGTTTTCATCAGAAATCTGGTTCAGCTCCAGGGAGTTGTCAGCAGCAGGCTCTGGAATGTTTTGAAAATAAAGAGTTTAAAATAGTTGTCTACAATGCAACACAGTGTAACCACAAATGGAAACATATCCAAGCACAGGTAGCTCATGCTTGTAATCCTAACTACTCAGGAGGCTGAGATTTGAGGATCAAAGTTTGAGGCTAATGCAGGCCTAGAATTCAAACTTGAAGATTGGCAGGTGCGGACTTGTGCACACACATGCACACACAGATCTCTTATTTCTAAAGCCTTAGTTGTCTGGTATTTATAGCAAATAGAAAAAAAAAGCTACCAATAGTCTATTCAGGGGCCGGGAGTTTAGCCTTGTGGTGGAGTGCTTGCCTAGCATTCACAAAGACCCGGGTTTGATTCCTCAGTATCATATACATAGAAAAAAGCTGGAAGTGGTGCTGAGGTTAAGGGGTAGAGCTCTAGCCTTGAGAAAGTCCAAGGACAGTGCTCAGGCCCTGAGCTCAAGCCCATGACTGGCAATAAATAAATAAATAAATAAAATAGTCCATTCATTAAAATAAAGCACTCCTTTTAGATTGAGTCATAGTGCCCTCTCGAGGCCAATAGAGGACATATCAGCATGGGGTGCCAAGATGTGGAAATGGTCAGAGAAGCCATAGCATGAGGTAGGGTGAAGAATCAGAAACTTCCTATGGCAAATTTTTAATTAAGAACTTCTTGAATATCTTCACAGACCATTAAAAATGGGTGATATTTAATTAATATGCTTTACAGTAAAACACTTTTAATGGCTTTCTCAACCAGAAATGCCATTCATTTTGGGCCACTTGGAAGTTGCTTTCTACACCAGATGTGTTTCCAGATGGGAGTTGGTGGAGTGGTGAAAGAAAACGATTGTGATTGTTGTTCTTGATGTACTATGTTAATCTCATGTGGTTACTTATCTAACTTTGTAATCTGTACATATGTTTATTTTGTAACTGTATATATATTTATTTGTTTATTTAAAATAGGGAAGGGAAGGTGGGTAAACAAGATGATTGGGAGGGGGTGGGGGGAAATGGGGACAAAAACATGAGAAGGGGTATCAATATGCAAGAAGTAATATACCCACTACCTGATGAATGTAACTGTAACCCCTCTATACATTACCCCGACAATAAAATAAAAAATAAAAAATAGATAACAATAAAGAAGGCTATCAATCAAGAAAAAATAGAGAAAGAGAACAGGTATATGGAGAACAGTGGGAGGAAGGAGAAAAGGCCTGATCCTTTATAAGGGGTGAATGTGTACTTTCATAACTATGGAAAATGTCTGAGATCTGAGGACTCTGGTTCAAAGCCCTCCCAGGTAGACAAATATGTAAGACTTTTATCTCCAGTTAAACAACAAAAAGCCAGAAGCAAAGCTTTGGCTCAAGTGGTAGAGCCCCAGCCTTGAGTGAAAAAACTAAGGGAGAACCTTGAGACATGAGTTGAAGCCCAGTACCCATACTTAATGCAAAAACAAAGCCAGGTACTATTGGCTCATGCCTATAATTCTAGGCTGAGATCTAAGGATCACAGTTCAAAGCCAACCTAGGCAATAAAGTCTGTGAGACTTGTATCTCCAATTAATCACCACCAAAAAAAAAAAAAAAGGCAGAAGTTGAGCTATGGCTCAGTGATTGAGCACTACCCTTGAATAAAAAAAAAGCTTGGGGAGCCAGGGGTGGTAATGCCTGTAATCCTAGCTACTCAAAAGGCTGAGATCTGAGTATTGAGGTTCAAAGCCAGACCAGGTACTAAAGACGGTGAGACTCTTATCTCCAATTAACCACTAGAAAACCAGAAGTGCCACTGTAGCTAAAGGGGTAGGGCAGTAGTCTTGAGCTGAAGAGCTCAGGGACAGTTTTCAGGCCCAGAGTCCAAGCCCCATGATAAAACAAAACAAAACAAATCAAAAAACAAAACAAAACTCAGGGAAAGTGCCCAGGCCCCTAGTTCAAGCCCTGCTTCATCTGTATTACCACCACTTCAAAGTAAAACTATAATAAAGACTACACAATTCTAACCGGGCACAGTGGCTCATACCTATAATCCTAGCTAGTCAGGAGGCTGAGCTCAGAGGGTCATGGTTTAAAGCCAGCCCGGGCACTAAAGTTTGTGAGACTCTTATCTCCAATTAAGCACTAGAAAACCGAAAGTGGAGCTGTGGTTCAAGGTGTAGGGCAATTGCATTGAGCTGAAGAGCTCAGGGACAATGCTCAGGCCCAGAGTTCAAGCCCCACAACTGACAAAAGAAAAAAAAAAGACTACACAATTCTTTTAAATAGACAATTGTTTCCTGATCTGTTTTTGTTTTGTTTTGTTTTGTGGTGCTGTGGAAAGAACATAGACTTGTGAAATGCTAGGAAAACATTCTCACAATTAACTGTCGCTCAGCCCCTTAAGTAGAGATTTAGTAATATAATCTATGCTTTGAGGAAGTAGCTCAGTGGTCAATTACTGGCATAGCACCTGGGAGGTCCCAGGTTCAGTCCCAAATACTGAGTACACACACACACACACACACACACACACAGATATATATCTCACATGAATATTCTTTAGCCATTAAGAAGTCTACCTCAAAGATCACTCAGAAAATACTTACCTAGAGAAAGGGAGGGTGATGCTGGAGAAGGACAAGGCTTGAGCACTGCAGCTTGCACAGTGAGGTTAAGGTTGAAAGTTCCATTGAGCACATACGTGTGGTTCGAAGTATGGTTGTTGGAAATAAACAGGCCAGTGTTATCCCCGAAATTCCACTTGTAGTAAATGTCAGACTCATTGAGAAAGTGGCTGGGATCATGGATAAGGACATCAAACACAATTGGGAGGTCTCGGAGGAAGGTTTCCTCAGAGGAATTTCGATTGTTCTTCTGGGACATGGTCACAAACACAGGAATTTGATCTAAAAAAAAAAAAGGATAGTATGCACAGCAGTACTGGGGCTTGAACTCAGGGCATTGTGTTCTTCAGCCACGCAAGGCTGGTACTCTACCACATGAGCCACATCTCTACTGCTTGCTTTTTGCTAGTTAATTGAAGATAAAAGTCTCATAGATTCTTCTTTTGTTTTTTTTTTTTTTTGCTCATCTAGATTTGAACTGTGATTCTTAGAGGAGCTAAGACTATAGGGATAAATCACCAGAGCCCAGCAATTGGTTGATTTTAAATAATGTTTTTATATTTGAAATTAAAATTAGGACCAGGCACAGTGGCTCACATCTGTAATCCTAGCTATTCAGGAGGCTGAGATCTGAGGATCCTCATTTGAAGCCACCCAGGGCAGGAAGGTTCATGAGACTCTTATCTCCACCACAAAGCCAGAGCTAGAGCTACGTCTCAAGTGGTAGAGCACGAGTCTTGAGCAAAACAGCTCAGGGACAGCATCTAATCCCTGAGTTCAAGCCACAGGACTGTTACAAAATAAATAAATAAATAAAATTAGACATAACAACAGCCTGGTTTTCTTCTTATATGAAAATTTTCTAGACTTTTTTCAAAAACTCTTCTGGAAAATTGGTGGGAACAACACGATTAAATACATAAGTTTGAGTAGGGTCTCAGACTGAGCGAAAACCTAACCCACAGCACTTGGTGCTTACCTTAATCCACTAAGGTCAAGAAATCTAAGGGCCTCATGCACAGTTAACTCAGAGTTTCTGCCACGCACCTGTGACCACGTACACATCTTTAACCTGAGCGATGGGAAGGTATGCCCAACCATGTCTTCTGTAGACGGTCACTTCCATGACTTGAGGACCAAGAGTTAGGCTGGATGTGTTAATAGAAACTCTTGCTGAACACCGCCCCAGTTTCTGGAAATACTGACCTTTAAGACAATGAACATTTTTAGTTACTGTCAATATCATCTTATCATCATAGGAAGTTCTTTCTCCAAAGGTTTCCCACAATGATTTGTGGGAGAGCTTTGTGAAAGGCTTGGAATCTTGATCCTCTGGATCACAATTTCTTGAGTGCTCCCCACATCCCCTCTCATCCATTTAGAGAAGGGAAACAGGCTTCTAATGTACTGTGATTCCACACAAACAGAAAGTGTTCAGAAATTCTGTCTGAAACCTTACAAAACAAACCCACAGTAATGTATGTGCAATGACATCTAGTTAATTGAAGTGGTAAGAGATATTTAGTGGGATAACACCATATTGGACAGTGAAACACATGCTTTGTCTATAGGAAATACATTTAATATAATACTAACATGTCCAAAGGAGTTAAAAAGTTATTTTTTCTGGCACCAATAGCTCCTACCTATAATCCTAGTTACGCAGAAAGCTAAAAATATGAGGCTCTGAAGTTCAATTTGAGCCTGGCCAAGAAAGTTTGTGAGACTCTTACCACCAATAAACTACTACTTGAACCCTAAGTCAAACTCTAGAGCTTGCGCAAAAGCAGCTCAGGGACAATGCCCAGGCCCAAGTCCTGGACCAACACACACACACACACACACACACACACACACAAGTTATTCTGAAAAATTTAGCATCAGTTTTGTAACAATATGACTACAATTATATTATTATATTTAAAGGGCGATCCATATTCTCCACTTTCTAATAGTATTTCTACATAAAAACACCGTCAATCACAGGTGAATGGTGGCTCATTTCTAATCTTAGAAGGCTGACATCTGAAAATCACAGTTTGAAGCTAGTCCAGGCAGGAAAAGTATCGGAGACCCTTATCTCTGATTAGCCACCAAAAGCCAGAAGTGGAGCTATGGCTCAAGTAGTAGAGCATCAGCCTTAGCAAAAAGAGCCCTCAGTTCAAGCTCCATGCTTAAGCAGCATAAAAACAAACAAAACAAGAAGTTATAGATTACAGATACAAAGGGATAAAGTGATTCCTTAAACTTCTTTCTTTCTTTCTTTCTTTCTTTCTTTCTTTCTTTCTTTCTTTCTTTCTTTCTCTTTCTTTTTGAGGGTCATGGGGCTTGATCTCAGCCTGGGCACTGTCACTGAGCACTTCAGCTCAGGGCTACCACTCTACCCTTGAGCCCAGCTCCATTTCCTATTTTCTAGACATTAATTGAAGATAAGAGTCTTATGTCCTTTTGTGCAGAGGCTAGCATTGAACCGTGATCCTCAGATCTCAGCCTACTGAGTAGCTAGGATTACAGGCGTGAGCCATCGTGCCCGGCTTTAAACACATTTCTAGAGCATCTTTGACTTATGCCTTTTCTTTCTCCAATTTCTCTGAAACTAATTGCTACTAGCTGGCAGAAGACTGGTGTGTCCTGGCCTGTTTAGGCATTGTAAGATGAGTACATTTGAGATGGTGAGGTTTAAAAGCCACATTTATTGTATGGCTGAATGAGTGTGATCATAGCATGTGACTTGCAAGCTCTCCTTGTAGTGATTGGAGGACAACTCCGCCGGAGGCAGTGGGGGAGGAGGGGCTGTAAGGGAGCTGGTAATACACAAGGAAATGTTAGTGCCCACAATGAGAGACAAAACCATGTGCCACTGAGGGAGATCTTGAGGAAAACGGAAATCCACGAAAGTCTTATTACAAAAGCAGAGTTAGCCAGGTGCCAGTGTCTCACACTTGTGATCCTAGCTACTCAGGAGGCTGAAAACTGAGATTCTTGGTTCAAAGCCAGCCCTGGCTCCTATCTCCAATAAACCATTCAGAAAAAGCCAGAAGGGCTGCAGCTCAAATGGTAGAGTGCTAGCCTTGAGCAAAAAGTGACTCAAGGACAGAGCCCAAACCCAGAGTTCAGGCCCCAGGACCAGCCAAAAAAAATTACTTGAGAACATATAGCATAAATAAATTCCCATTCATGTGCCTCTGTATTATGGGCTGGATTCAAATTATGATCCTCAGATTTCAGCCTCCTGAGTAGCTAGGATGACAGGTGTAAGCCACCAGCAACCCACAAAATTTTTATTTGCTATTTTAGATACAAATATTGAGTATCTTCATTTTAAGAGATAGTTGAATTTGCCTCCTTTCTCATTTTAATTCTTTGCTGTCCTGGGGATTCACAAGGTTATCCAGGATTTTTATTTTTCTTCCTCCATGTCCACCCAAATAAGGAAAAGTAACAGAGTACCCGTTAACTCTTGGTGCTGTAATGAAAATAAAGAAACAGAAGACTCCATTTTAAAAGGTAAAGGAAAGACAAGGCAATTGATAAAAGTCCAACCATGTGTGTGAAAGATGTAGATGAAATTCCCTTTCTTCCATCTGTGGGGGTGAGGAAAGGGCTTCCCATCAGGAAACACCTGCTGGCTTTGGTCCATGTCATTTCCCCAGATACTGTCCTGGGACCACTTGTACACGTAGGAGTCAGGAGACAAGCCAGACTCTAAAAAGAAAAGGAAACAAGTCAAGAGTGGCTTCAAGTGCCCACTGCACGTCACTCATACACGGTTTTGTAGTTTTCTTTAACCAGTTGGAAAACTTCTAAATGACAGGACTAAAAACCTAATGTCAGGGATTTGTCCAATAGAACACTTGGAACTTGTGCACTTTCCTGTATAAACATATTTCAAGAAAAGTATAATATAAACTAAGATTTTAGGAAAGTTCAACATGGAGCTTTCACTTAATTCACTATTAATCTCCCCCAATTTCAAGCGTATTCAAAGAAGAGGGGAGAATGTATGATATTTTCATATGATACATTCTAACAGAAACTTTTTTCTTGTTTCATTTGACATCATGACTCTATTTTATTTTTTGTGGTAGTCCTGGAGTTTGAACTCAAGACCTGGGTGCTGTCGCTGAGCTTTTGTGCTCAAGTTGAATGCTCTACCACATAAGCCACAACTCCACTTCCCACTTTTTGGCAGTTAATTAGAGATAAGAGTTTCCTAGACTTTCCTGCTTGGGCTGGCTTCAAACCTTGATCCTCCAATCTCAGCCTCCTGAGTAGCTAGGATTACAAGTAGAGACACCATACCGGGCAACATCATGGTTCCTTATTCCTAAAAATGTTAGCTAAGAATGAGCAAAGAGTAAGGGGACCTTCCACCGAACTACACCACCACCATCACACCTCCCACAGTCCAGACCATGTCTGCATACCACATCTAGCTCTTCACATCAGCCATTTGTCTCTTCAAATGATTCAAAGAAAACAACAACAACAACAACAAGCCCAACTCTATACTGGGCACCAGTGGCTCATGCCTGTAATCCTAGCTACTCAAAAGGTTGAGATTTGAGGATTATGATTTGAATTGAAATAAGCCCAGGCAAACAAATCTAAGAGCTCCTATCTCCAAGGAAGCAGCAAGTGAAGGATTTCAGCAATCACACTGCTCTCTCACTCATATCTGTAAGCTGCTGTCTCACCTCTGTAATCCTAGATACTCAGGAGGCTGAGATCTGAAGATAGTAGTTTGAAGCCAGCCCAGTTTAGGAGAAAGTCTGAAATTAAGCACATGTATGTGCAAGTGCATGCACACACACACACACACACACACACACACACACACACACACACACACACTCACCCAGAGCCAGAAGTGGAGATTGTGACTCCAGTGGTAGAACACTAGTTTTGAGCAGCAAAACTCAGGGACAGTACCCAAACCCTGAGTTCAGGCCCCAATATCCATATACAAAGAGAAAACCTCAAAGACACAAATAAAAATAATGGTCAGCAGAAACTAAACTCATCAGCAAACATCTGTTAAATGGACTATTTGGGGGGTGGCTAAAAATGTTCCAAGTAATAAAATCAAAGCTTGAGTCTATTAACCTAGACTTTAAGGGTCCAAACCTTGGATATATTGATACTCAGGTTGATGAAAGGGCCGGGTTTTGACCACACACTCACCCTCCATCATCAACTTGAAGAGGAGGTGGAAAGGGATTCCGGCATTATCTTGCTCTTAGGTGCATTAAGATTTTTGATCTGGGTCCCCAGTAGCTTAGGAGAACTCCTTACCATTTCTGCAGTTCTTCTCATACACTATGTCACCATTTGCATCTTCCTTTTGGCATCTGGGAAACACCAGATTCACCACAAATGTAATATTTGAACCCAGCAGTGCTGGTGAGTCACTGGTCAGGACTGCCTGCACACGGCCTCCTAGGACAACAAAGCAGGGATGGAGTTCACTGAGTCAGCATCGCTTTCTCCTTCCATCCGAAAATAAACATTGAAAAATAAATCAAAATATGAGAATGGAAGGAGCCATAGATTTCTTTAGAATGCATTAGATTCACTTTATGGAGGTTAACGTTCTAAAAGCTGAATAACAACAATAAAGTGAGACTAGTTAAAAGATTTGCTAACTATAGAAAGAATATTTATTTAGGAAAATTAAAACAGCAGAGCACTGGTGACTAAAGACTGTAATCCTAGATACTCAGGAGGCTAAGATCTGAGGATCAAAGTTTGAGGCTAGTCCAGGCAGAAAAGTCCATTAGTCTCTTAATCTCCAAGTAAGCAGCAAAAAGCTGGAAGTAGAGGTATGGTTCAAGTGCTGGAGTACCAGCTTTGAAATTAAACAATGAAGGGAGAACATGAGGTTCTGAATTTAGCCCCAATACTGGTACAAAAATAAAAATAACTGGGCTGGGAGTTTGGCCTGGTGATAGAGTGCTTGCCTAGCATGCACAAAGACCCAGATTTGATTCCTCAGTACCACATACATAGAAAAAGCCAGAAATGGTGCTGTGGCTCAAGTGGTAGAGCTCTAGCCTTGAGAAAGTCCAAGGACAGTGCTCAGGCCCTGAGTTCAAGCCCCAGGACTGGCAAAAATAAAAAATAAAAATGACAGGGCAACCCACATAACACCCTCCTCTTTTATTTATTTATTTATTTATTTTTTGAGCCACAGCATCACTTCCAGCTTTTTTCTGTGTATGTGGTACTGAGGAATCGAACCCAGGCCTTTGTGCATGCTAGGCAAGCACTCTACCACTGGGCCAAACTCCCGGCCTCACCCACCTCTTTTGACACATCTTCCAATATATCATCTTATCAACCATCCAGCCTTCCCTCCACATAAAAATAAAAGTAAAAAATAAAATCTTCCCATTGGATTAAAGAGAAAGGATAAAATTGTGTTTTTTTTTAAAGTTCAAAGTCTAATAGCTGAAGGACTCTTTTATCTGAACTGAATGATGATTCACTTTCTGATAAACCACCCTACATCAGAGCCAGAGGTGGGGACCATTTCAACTTTAAACACATTTGAGACTAAACCTGTACTTGGAATTTTCTAAGAGTAAACATTATTTTTTGTAGCTTAGTGAAAAATACTGGGATCAGAGAAAGATACCCAAAGCCAAGAATCCTTAGCTTGGCAATCAGGACATCATCTGTCATATTGGACGCATGAGCCATGCAGTCTTACAGGCTCTCCAAGCAACCACAGGGATTAAACTAGGAAGCTCCAGTTGTCCTGGTGGAATTTCTTCTTCCACATACCTTTCCAAGAGTTTTCCCATCTTGCATCTCCTGGCTTCCACACTGGGTACAGCTTTTCATTCCAGTCATTTTCATCAGAAGACCAGCCACGTAATTGGTTGTGCTCCCTTGTAGAACCAGGATGTCTTTCACTGCCCAGGACATCATGAAATCCTGTGTCAACATTTGAAAAATTAATTATTTGTCTAATCCATTTCCCATTTAGTTCTTATATAGCAATGGTGATAGAAGCTACTCATTTCAGTCTGTTGGAAAGCAAATATACAATATGTCCAGAACGTGGTGAGTGCTTATAAAAAAAAAGCCTACTGCATTTACCTTGAATATAGTGTTTTGATCCAATCTCTGCATGCAATGTGGATACATTTAAATTTTTAAAAATTGTTATGATAAAGGTGATATATAGAAGAGTTAGTCACATAAATCAGATAATGAGTATATTTCTCTTTGGACAATATCACCCCTTCTGTCTCTCCTAGATTTTCCTCTCATTTTCACACTTAGGTTGTATAGTTCATTTAGTGAGTGCCACTGCTGGCTTTGTTGAATACCTTTTTTTTTTTTTTGCCAGTGCTGGGCTTGAGCTCAGGGCCTGAGCACTGTCCTTGGACTTTCTCAAGGCTAGAGCTCTACCACTTGAGCCTCAGCACCACTTCCAACTTTTTTCTATGTATGTGGTACCAAGGAATTGAACTCGGGTCTTTGTGCATGCTAGGCAAGCACTCTACCGCTAGGCCAAACTCCTGGTCCCTGACTACATTTTTTTAAAGCTAATGTTTCTTAAATATCACTTGGCTTCTCTGAGTATTTGGGTTTGATTTGAAATCATTAGGAAAACTGATGTCAATGTTTGTCAGACCTGTTTTTAAATCTTTCCTCAGTATGAACTAATCTCTGGCTAAAGCAAGGCAACACCAAGCACAGAAATGCTTCTATGATTCAGAGACTCATAGTGGGAATGGAGGGGCCTCTGGGAAACAGCCTTTTTAGAGCCCAGAATATGGTCTGTCTTGATAAAATTTCAATTTTCAAATACATTTGTGTAGTCTATATTTGTTGAATACACTGTTTTGTTTTTTAAAAATTGTCATTTGAGATGAGGTTGTAGTTCCTTGGCAGAACATTTGCTTAGCAGAACCCCCCCACCCCCACAATCTATATTCTATTCTCTGGAATTAAGAAAAATCTGCCTGCTCTTTACTTCAGTTACTAAGAGTAGAAGTCTTTATATTTGCCAATAGCTCATGTTTTCTTCCAGTTTATACTTCATGCATTTTGAAGCTCTGTTGTTAGAGTTGCATGAATCTAGAACTGTTAAATTAATCTTGTTGATGTAGTGATTTTATTATTAACCCTGGCTCTATTCCTTGTTATAAATAATATTTTGAAATTAATGCTAGGTGTTTAGCTAATACATAATTTTTACTTTAATCATTTTTATTTTATATCATATATATGTATATATCTATGAACTTCAGTTTGAATTCAGGGTCTCGTGTTTGCTATGCAGGTACTCTATCACTTGACCCACACTTCTAGCCCATTTTGTTTTAATTATTTTTTGGCTAGAGCTTTGAGTTTTGCCCAAGTCAGCCAGGATCAAAATTCTCTGATTCTTGTTTTTATTAAAGAATTTATTGACATTTATTTTACATCATTATTATTCTTGCATAGCTAGAATCATAGTCATCTGCCACTGTACCCAGCTATTGGTTGAGATGTGGTCCACTAACTTTGTGTATGTGTGTGCACGCACATATGTGTGCATGCAACAGTATTGGGCTTACACTCAAGGCCTGCGTACAAAAGCCACATCTACACTTCCAGCTGATTGCAGGTTAATTGGATATTTATGCCTAGACTGGCTTTTTGTATATGTGTGCCCATCCCGGGGCTTGAACTCAGCCAGGATGCAGTGCCTGAGCTTTTGTGCTCAAGGTTAGCACTCTCCACTTCTGGCTTTTAGGTGGTTAATTTGAAGTTAAAGTCTCACAGACTTTCTGCCTGGGCTGGCTTCAAACTGTGATCCTCAGATCTCAGCCTCCTGAGTAGCTAAGACTATAGACATGAGCCACCAGTGCCCAACCTGTCCTTGAAATTTTTTGCTCAAGGTTAGTTTGCTTTGCCACTTTGAGCCACAGCTCCATTTCTGGCTCCTTGGTGGTTGATTGGAGATTTAAGTCTCATAGATTTTCCTGTCCAGACTGGCTTTGAACCATGATCTTCAGATCTTAACCCCCTGAATAGCTAGGACTACAGGTTTGAGTCATGGGTGTTCAGTTTCATTAACATCTTTCCAGAAGTGACCTTGAACTTCAGTCTTCCTGATTTCTACCTTATGAGTAGCTAGGCTTACAGATGTGAGTGATAGCACTCAGCTGCATTCTTATATTTGAAAGCAGTTTCGTATGGACAGTATGTAGTTGCTTATGTTTTTATAAATCTAGTCTGATAATCCTAACATTCATTTCAGTGTTTAGGTAGCTTACACGTGATGTAACTATAGACATTGTAGGATTAAGTTTACCATCTTATTATTTAAAAAAATTTTTTTCTGTTCAAGAAACAAGTACCAGCTGTGGACACTTGGCTGTTTCTGAAATACTTTATCAGAGAGAAACAAATTTTGATCTTGCACAATCACAGATTTGTAATATCTCTGTTACCTATTCTATACTTAGTTTATATTGATTGCTAGTAATTACTCTTTAAGAGAATTAAAGTGAAAAATGAAACTAAACATTTTTTTCCTGTTCATTTTATTTTACTTTCACTAGTTTATTAGGTATACCCCTACCTTTTGTTTTAAGTAGTTGCTCTAGAGTTTATAATCCTTGGTTTTTAATTTTTATTTATTTTTTTTGTTTATGTGGTACTGAGGAATTGAACCCAGGGCTTCATACATGTTAGGCAAGCACTCTACCAATAAGCTGCATTCCTAGCTGAGTTTACAATTCTTTAAAACTTCTTTATAATCTTGAAATGATGGCTACCCACTAACTCTAGAGAACATACAGTTCCTACTTTCTTTGATGGCTATAGCAGATCGGTTAGTCATGCCACTACTTAAAAAAATGGAGTAATACTATAATTCTGATTTTCTAATTAGCCTAATGACTAATAATGTAGAACATTTTTTTCCCTTTCCAAAGCCAGTACTCTGTGATTCTGCAAGAGTATTCCTATTTTGAAATAATTATGAAGTGAGGACAGGAAATTTGTGTTTACTGATAAACCTTTGTAACAGGATATTTACTTTGAATGGAGTCACATGGAAAGAACTAAAATTCTTTCATTTGAACCAGTTCTAAAGACTTAATATGATTCATACAGGGGCATCTTTAAGCCGGTGGTAATGAGGAGCCATGACTAGTTTTAAGAATGAATCCTGTCTCCTGTTCCAGAGTCTACTTTATCAAGTTCTGAGAGACTGTTTCCAGCAATATAATAAAAACTCAGTTTTCCCTCTTCTGATCTTAACTTTAAGACATCAATGACAAGCATACAAACATAAAAAGAGTAACAATGAGCCAGGAGTTGATGGTTCATACCTATAATTCTAGCTACTCAGGAGGCTGAGATATGAGGATCATAGTTCAAACCAGCAGAGGTAGGGTCCAGGAGACTCATATTAACCAATTAACCACTCAAAAGCCAGAAGTGGAGCTGTGGCTTGAGTGGTAGACCATTAGTCTTGCTCAGGGACATTTAAGGACAGCATCCAGGCCCTGAGTTCAATCCCAAGGAATGGCAAACAAAACAAAACAAAAGAAAAAAAGTAAGAAGGAACAGCTACACTGGTGACTAGAACAGAATACAACACAGAAATAGACCTACACAACTATACCAGTCATGAGCAAAACAAAATAAAACAAAAACTGAGCCAGAATAATTCAGTCCTAATACCAGGAAAAAGGCAGGGGAAGGGGGGAGTGATTAAATAAAAGAAACAATGCAATGACAAAAAGACAAATTTTTAAAGAAACAGTGCTGTAAAAAATAGAGCATAGATGAAATCTTTAGGATTTAGAGCCAGATAAGAATCCTTAGACTTTGGGCCGGGAGTTTGGCCTAGTGGTTAAAGTGCTTGCCTAGCATGCACGAAGACCTGGGTTCGATTCCTCGGTACCACATACATAGAAAAAAGCCAGAAGTGGTGCTGAGGCTCAAGTGGTAGAGCTCTAGCCTTGAGAAAGTCCAAGGACAGTGCTCAGGCCCTGAGCTCAAGCCCAGGACTGGCAAAAAAAAAAAAAAAATCCTTAGACTTCACCCAAAAAATCATCCATAAAGAAAAAACTGACAAGTTGGAACCTTACCAAAATAAACATTTTGCTCTATGAAACTACTAAGAGAAAAGGAAAGCTGCAGACATGGATAAATTATTTGCATAGTACATTTCTACTAGTAGATTAGTATCCAAAATATACAAAGAATTTTCAAAACTCAACACTGAAAAATAAGCAATTCAATTAGAAAAATGGGTGAAAAGCATAAACAGCTATGTCAAGAAAGGAAATGTAGGTGGGCTCTGGTTGCTTACACTTGTTATCATAGCTACTCAGGAGGCTGGGATGTGAGAATCATGGTTCAAAGCCAACTGTGGCAGAAAAGTCGGTGAGACTCTTGCAATTAAGCAGCAAAATGCCATAAATGGAGACATGGCTCAAGTAGTACAGTGCCAGATTTGAGCAAAAAAAAAAAAAAAAAAAAAAAGGCCAAGCGGGAGCATGAGTCCCTATGTACGAGCTCCAGTATTGACCTGTAAGCACACACAGAACAAAACAAAACAAAAGTCCCAGGATGTGTGGATAGTAAGTAAACATGTGAAAAGATACTCAATATTTCTAGCTGGTAGGAATATACACACCTTAGCCACAGTGAAAACTCCCTGTCACAGTGTAAACAAAACGAAGAGTAACAGCAGTTTCTAATGCAGGTGAGGATGTAGACACTGGGTCACTCATAAGTCGCTGATGGGAATATAAAGTGGTCCTCTGATAGTCTCTTGTAAAACTTACCAGGCCATCACCATAGAACCAGTTGTATGCTTGCATTGTACTCTTCGTTATGCATCCCAGGGAAATAGAAGTTAGGTTCATCCACAAATCTATACATAAATATTACTTATTCATCATAGGTCAAATTGGAAGTTAAGGCACTGGTGGCTCAGCCCGGTGACCACCTCTGCAGGCTGGCAGGGAGCTCAAATGGGTTTTTCTCTTCCCCAGGCAGGGCAGACTTGATCAGCGGCCTGCCAGCTGTTGAATTCCATACCCTCTCTGGCAAAGGTGACAATCAGCACCAGATCCTGACAAACACCCACCCCAGGTCCTCAGCGCTATGTGCACCCTCCAGAGTGCAGTCAGGGAAGTGGCCCAGGATAGAGTCCAGCCCGGGCCTCCAGGTCCCCAGGCTCTGAGCATCTCCGGCTTCCACAAGGATCTCATTCTTCTTGGATCACAATCCCCCAGTCCAGGGCTCCCACTGGCTCCCCACCCCCTGAAGGAAGAGGCACCGGCACCCCTGAACCTGCTCTTAGAACTACTCCGAGAAGCAAAGTGGGGTCTGGGCTTGGCGTGGAGGGGCGGGGTAGGGGGGGGAAATCATTGCTGTATAAAAGTGAATGTGAGGATCATCTGAACAATGCAAACAAAGTAGCCAGTATAGCACCCCCACACATGGGTCTGCCTCAGTTGAGTTGCTCTTAGGCTCAAAGGGCAAGAGAAGGTTTTACTCAAGCTGCTCGGATGCTCAATCCCAAATGTGCCACTGCGATGTGATCCCACAGCAGCATTTTATTTTTTTTAAATTTTTTTATTGTAATTAGTAAAAGGGTCACATGATATTTGCCAGATAGAAGGTGCATTAATTCACATACATTGATACCCTTTCACATGTCTTGGTACCCATTTCCCTCCCCCCCCCCACATCCCCCTCCCGTCTTGGTTTTCCCCCCTTCCCTATCAAATTTCAAATATCCAAATACAAATAAATTCAATATATCAGATGACAAAGTGAGATACTATACCAATATGAGATAACCAAGGGACAGCAAAGGAGATGAGAGACAACATAGTACATTAAGGACAACAATCATTCATTATATGGCTTTTGTTTCACTATCCTGGAGGTCCTTTCAATTAGCTTCACATTATATGTCCTTATGTATCAAGATTTTGCTCTATTGCAGATCTCTGCTAGTAGAGCCCAAGGTTTCTACTGATTATGACGAATGAGGGAAACCATTGAGCCTAAGTTCCTTTGAGTCTGGCTTACTTCACTTAATATGATTTTTTCAAAATCTTTCCATTTCCTAACAAATGGGGCGATGTCATTCTTTCTGACAGCAGCATAGAATTCCATTGTGTACAAATACCACAACTTGTTGATCCACTCATCAACTGAGGGACATCTAGGTTGGTTCCATATCTTTGCTATGGTGAATAGTGCCCACAGCAGCATTTTAACGGGGAATTTTTAAAGCCCAGCACCAGGAGCTCTCACAGTTCAAAGCCACTTCAGGAAAAAAAAAAGTCAGTAAGACTTTATCACCAATTAACCACCAAAAAGCCAGAAATGAAGGTGTGGCTCAAACGATAGAGCATCAACTTTTAATGAGAAAGCTAAGAGAAAGCACCCTGCCCCTGAGTTCAAGCCCCAGTTCCAGAATAAAAAACAAAACGAAACAACAATGAAGGCATTAAAAAAAAGAAAACCCCTCTAAAGTAGAACTATGGGAGAGAGGAATACACTAAGCATGGTGACCTCATGAGCATAGCACGCTCCTGAAGGTTAGGGGAATTTCAGCTCAGTTAGCAAGAGTTGGTGCTGCGGGGGATGAAGGAGCCTGTTTCCAGATCTGGGAGCCCCTTTCATCTGAGCTCTCCATCCTTTTGGAAGGATACGAAAATTTTGATGGACAGAGACTAGCCTCTTCCCTGTGGCCACTGTGTGGTAAGTACTGGAGAAAGGGCTCCAGGAGAGTGGCATGGGCCAGAAGCAAAGATGGGATTGGAGGTCTGTTGCTTTCTTTCCAGCATTCCTTCTGTTGGTAGAAGAAATGGGTGAGGCTGTAATTGTTTCCCATGGAGTTCCAGCCTAGCCCCATCAGAGGGCATTATTATCCATCACTTGAGCCAACAGCCAGAGAGTGGGTTAAACACCAACAGAGAAACAGAAACTCACGTTTGGTGGCACAGACTGGCAGCCTTGAAACCAGCAGTAGCAATCCCAGGATGTGGTAGAGACATTCCATGCTGAGTTCTTACAGGCTCAGTCAGGGCATCACTTGTAATTCTTCTGACTCCATCCACCCTGAGCAACAGTGTTCTGGGCTCTTTATTTTAATGAAATACGGGGCCTCCAGGCAGATCATGTGATGGCATTAAGCAGCTGTGCCTGATCTGTTCTCTTGAATTCAACCTCATGTGCTTGTGACTCACAGGCCTTTGGCATCTATTACTCCCTTTTCAGAGGCACGCTATTTGGATGTTGTAATTCCCTATCAGTTTTGAGGGAACTTCTTTTCCAATGACTCTATTTTAATACTCTTCACCAATTCCAATTTCAGTTCTCCAGCCTCACTGAAGTGGATATACTGTGTCTTTCACCACCGCTGCCTCCACCTCATGCATCTTTTTAAGAATTTAGGTAACAAGCTCAGTGTGCTGGTCAATGCTGTACATCATTTCTCCCCAAGAGGAGATAGTTGTGGAGGTCTCCTTCCAGTCATTGGTAATCATGTCATACACATGTGGATTAAAAACATACCTGTGAGCTGGGTGCGGTGACTCCTATGCAGGAGTCTGAGATCTGAGGATTACAGTCCAAAACTAGCCAGGGCAGGATCATCTATTTCTCCCTTTCTTTCTCTTTTTTCTTTCTTTCTTTCCTTCCTTCCTTTTCTTCTTTTTTTTTGAGGGGGTGCCTTGAACTCAGGGCCTGGGCATTGTCCTTGGACACTTTTTGCTCAAGGCTAGCACTCTGCCACCTGAGCCACAGCACCAGTTTCATTTTTTTTTTTCTGTGCATGTATTACCAGGAAATAGAACCCAGGGCTCTGTGCATGTTAGGCGAGCACTCTACCACTAGGCTACATTCCCAGCCTTTTCTTTTCTTTCTTTCTCTCACAGATGGATTGATTCCAAAGAACTAAAAATCAGGTAATTTGTTTCTTGGTAATCAGGAGTAGACAGTGTGTAATATCTAGGAATAGGGATATTTGGAATAAAGCACATCTATACTTCCAGGCTTTTTATTTTAGCGAGTTAGTGTGTGCAAAATCAGGCATTTCAGTGTGATATCTCCACAGCTTGCACAGTATACATGGACAACAAATTCACTCCTCCACTACATGCCCATTGCGCGCTCTCTCTTTCTCTGTGTGTGTGTGTGTGTGTGTGTGGTGTGTGTATGTGTGTGTGCGCGCGCCTGTACTGGGTCTTGAACTCAGGGCCTGGGTGCTGTTCTTTAGCTGTTTTTGCTCAAGGCTGGCATTCTGCCATTTGAGCCTTCCACCTCCATTTCCCTTTGCACTTTTCAAGCAGTGTTGGTACGTTTCCACATGCTGCATACATACACCCACACTCATATGTATGTGTGTGTAACTTCCTTGGATTTTCTTCATCTTCACTATGTCCCCATTGCCTCAACTGTTGCGTTCACATTCTAGTCTCATTACCCATTTTAGGGCTATTCTTTCTAAATGAAAGAATAATTTTTTGAAAAAATTATTTTTGAAAAAAATCATTATGAAAATTATTTGAAATAGAAGATAATCATTGTGTTATTATAGACACAATTGCTTTAGTTAAGAAATGACATTGAGCAAAGCAAGTAATATCAAGTTTTGAGAAAGGTCTCTAATTGCCTCCATGCATCTTCGTTGCTGCCACCCTTCTGGTGGCTACAGTTCTGGCTTGAGGAGCAAGCAAGTACCTGAGATTTGGTGTCTGCAGCAGCCACACAAAAAGGACACATGGAGGACACAGTGGAGCCACAATGGACTAAAGCCAAATTAATTTTTTTTCCTTCCTCATGCCAGCTCAGCTTGTTATTCAGCTGGTGCTTTATTACGTGAGCCATACCTACAGCCCTGGTTTTTGCTGATTATTTTGGAGATGGAATCTCAAGACTTTTTTGTCTATGTTGCCTTCAAACTTCAGTCTTCTGGATCTCAGCTTCCCGAGTAGCTAGGATTACAGGCATGTGCCACAGACCCTCAGCTTGCAAATGAACACTTTTTTTTTTTTGCCAGTGCTGGGCTTGAGCTCAGGGCCTGAGTACTGTCCTTGGACTTTCTCAAGGCTAGAGCTCAACCACTCGCGCCTCAGCATCATTTCTGGCTTCTTTCTATGTATGTGGTACCAAGGAATCGAACCCTGGTCTTCGTGCATGCTAGGCAAGCACTCTACCACTAGGCCAAACTCCCAGCCCCAGCACATTTTTAAATTTAGAAATTGTTTTACCATAGGGCCTCTCCATCTTTTGTAAATAGTTACTGTATTTTTTCTCTACTACTGTTACAACAAATTATTAGAAATGCATTATTTTATGGTCCTGGAAGTCAGAAGTCTGAAATGGAACCAGGCATTGGTGGTTCACACCTATAATCCTAGCTACTCGGGAGGCTAAGATCTGGGGGACTGCAGTTTGAAGCCAGCCTGGACAGATAATTCTGAGAGACTCTTTTTATATTAAAGAATTTATTAACCTTGATTTTTACATCATATTTCAAATGACGTATTTAACAAACAAGTATTCAAAAAGGGAATCTCTATATACAATCACTGGCACTTAGGTTTTAGAACATAATTAAAATTAGGCTGAGGGTTTGTATGTCATAGATACATATTAATCTGTGTAATAAAACATTATGTTTATAGGAGACTCTTAACTTTAACTCAAAAACAACCACAAGTGGAAGAGTGACAAAAAGAATATAACCCTAACATTAAGTAAAAAAACAAAAATGAAGCAGGAATGTGAGGTGCTGAGTTCAAACCTCACTGTTGGCACATGCATCCATATGCACAAATACATAGCAAAGTCTAAAATAAGTGGCACTGGATTAAAACCAAAGAGTCAGCAGGGAAGCTCCATGGGAGAGGGTATCTTTAACTTTCCAGCTTTTAAGAGCTTTCCATAATCTCTGGCTTTGTTGCAAAGTCACTGCGCAAAGCTAGCAGTGGCTAGAGATGTGCCCCATCTTATTCCTCTAATTCTGAGGCTCTGGTCTCTTGTGGATTTACAGCATTCTGGTGACCATAGCAGGCCTCCTTGGATAATCTAGGACCATCTCATTTTAAAGGTCAGTTGATTACCCATCTTTTTACTTATTTATTTTTAAATGCCAGTCCTGGAGCTTAAACTCAGGGCCTGGGCACTGTCCCTGAGCATTTGTGTTCAAGGCTAGTCCTTTACCACTTGAGCCACGTTCCACTCACTCCCAACTTAAGAGTCTCATAGACTTTCCTGCTTAGGTTGGCTTTGAACTGTATTCTTAAGATCTCAGCCTCTGGAGTAGCTAGAATTACAGGTGTGAGCCACAGACACCCAGCTGACTACCCACTTTTAATACATCTACAACCTCAGTTTCAACTTGCAATAGCACACACTCACAAGGCTTGTGGTTAGTGGTAGGCGTCCTTGGGGGAGGGCTTTCCCACTAATCACAGTCATCCAGTGGATGATCTGTCTGCAATCTATAAAAAAAAGGTGAGTGGTGGGAACAACGGTAGAAAGCAGCTTCCAAAGCTTGCAGACCTGTTGAAACAAAGCCCTCAACATTTGGCAGAGTAGGAAGGCAAGAATAAATCCCAGATAAAGGGATCAGTTCAAAGAGAGAGGCCATCCATATGACTGCCTTGCCCTAACATGGGCTTATTTAAGGTGCCATAATGAGAGTCACGGCTTTCAGATTTAAGTATTAGCAAATGACTCAGACTTCTGTTGTAAGTCCAGCTCTTTGTTCTTTCCTGTCTGGATGCTCTTTGTATTGAATAAGTTATTAACCTTCCTGTTACCAAGATTTACTTACTAAGCTTTGAACTCATTCTTTTACTATTTTATGGTCTCCTCATTTTCCAGGAAAAGTAAAGAAACAGATCGCAAAGATTCTAGCATCTTTTCTAGTCACCTCCCCTTTGTGTTAGCCCGATTTTCTGCCAGATTTAGGCAGATATTTTGATCTTTGGAAGCTTCTTTTCTTTTTATGTAATTATTCTTTCTCATGAAGTTCCTGGCCTCACTTGAAATTAGAAAGACCTGCCCAAAGTGGAGCTATGGTTCAAGTGGTAGAGCACTAGCTTTGAGCACAAAATCTCAGGGAGAGTGCCCAGGCCCTGAGTTCAAACCCCAGGACTGGCAAAATAAATAAACAAACAAATAATATTATTTAAGAAAAGAAACTAGAAAGAGCCAAATGTATATAAGTATGTTGATTACCACACTAATATTTATGTGTTAGTTTTAGAGTACTTTCTCTGGATTTTCCAGGTAGGAGAGGCAGATATAGACACTTAGTGTGCAGATGTGGTGTTGGGGATGGAACCCCAGGTTTCATGCATGCTAAGTAAGCACTCTACCACTGTGCTGTACCCCACTGCCCTGCCATCAGCTGTGGGAACTGAGGTGAGTGCAAGCTCTGAACCATTCATACCTAGAGAAGAATGGGGTTCGGGAAGGAGATGCAGACTGGGCTCTATAGTGAGGGAGAGAAAGGAGGGGGCTAAATGGGAATGGGAATGTAAACGTGGCTTTCAGCTGTAAGAATACTGTGGATTATCCCCAACATGTCTCAGAACAGGAGGTAGGGGGTTCCATTCATCACCAGAGATCAATGATAAGTCCAATAGAGGCACAGATAGACTAGAAACCAAAAGGAGGCTGGAAGGAAGGTCAGGAAACCGCAGACAGGACAGCACTTTGGACCTTTCTTTACCCCTAAAGCCAGCCTTCTCTTAATGGGATACTGTATACAACTGACTCAGTGAGCGCTGGTGAAGATCTACCTTTCTGTGACAACCATCATTTGATGATTTATAAACAAAAATTCTGAAAACATAGTCTTATAGGGAGGGTAAGATATCACCCCTAAAATAGCTAGTAGTATGAGACAGTATTTTAAGTTTCATGGTGGAATAATTAGGACATGCACAAAAATAGAGAGGATACTAGGCTGGCTTTGAACACCAATCCTCAGATCTTACCCTTCTGAGTGAGTAGCTAGGATTATAAGCAGGAAGCACCAGCATGGGGAGAGAATGGAACCATTTTTAAAGCCAAGTGGATAAAACAAGATTGACTGTATACTCACCCTCCCCTGTTGTCTGTAGGTGGTAGGGATGTAGAAGTTCTTCATGGTATCGTCTCAATTAAAACTCTTTTAAAGCCACATTCAGGAAAGGAAAAAGGGGAGATAGAACGATTCAATAGAGGGAATAAACTTATTGAAAATACACTGCATGTATTTATGCAATGATTACAATGAAATCTCCTTGCACTTTTTTTTTGTCGGTTGTGTGACTTGAATTCTGGGCCTGGGCGCTGTCCCTAAGCTCTTTGGCTCAAGGCTACCACCCTACCCCTTGAGCCATTATACCACTTCTGTTTTCTGGTGGTTAATGGGAAATAAAAGTCTCATGGACTTTAGTGCCTGGGCTGGCTTTGAACCCTGATCCTCAGATCTCAACCTCCTGAGTAGCTAGGATCACAGGCGTGAGCTACTGTGCCCAGCTGCACTATTTTTTTTCCTTATGTGTGCCAGTACTGGGTCTTTAACTCAGGGTTTTATACTCTTACTGGCTTTTTCAATAAAACCTGATGCTCTGTCACTTGAGCTATGCTTCCATTTCCAGCTTTCTTCTGGGGAATCAGAAGTAAGAGTATGATGGGCTTTCTGCCAGAACTGGTTTTGAACCATTAGCCTCAGATTGCAGATTCTTGAATAGCTAGGGTTACAGACGTTAAGACATTGAAAAGTTAGCCTCTTCTTACACTATTAAAAGGTGTTAATAAAAACAAAGAAACAAAGGTTTTCAAAAGTATACAGGAACTATTTAAATGATTTGGATATTAAGTTATTTTAACTTCATATGCATAGAGCTTATCAACACATAACAGATTAATGAAAGAAGCTTTTATCTTTTTCATGCAAATCCTTTGAGATTTGCTGTGTGTTTTTCAGCCAGTGGCAGGTGCTCAGCAGTTCTGGTGGCTACTGCAGTGGATATCACCATTTCGGAGAACAGAGGCTGTGACTCGCAATACTCTAGGCAGAGTGTCATGAAAGCATTGGTCCAAAGGGCAGTTGAGGGGATTGGAGGTGTGGCTCAGTTGGTAAAGCACTAGCCAGTAAGTAATGAATGCATCAGGTACCAAGTTCAAATCCTGATCTCAGACCTTAAAAACGGGGTGGAGGGGAGCACTTACCGGGCGCCCCGGGAGCCAGTGGGCGGCAGCCCTCTCCAGGGACTCTCCAGAGGGCCATGGAGACAAAAGTGGCTCTAAATCCAGCGCATGCACATTGAAGCAAGTTAAAGGATTTAATATGAAGCACAGAAGCAGATAGTGCCAAGTAGCAAGAAGTAGTTGGTTCACATTTGGTGAATGGGGCAGCATTTCCTTCTCCAACTGGTGCTGAGATGGCAGAAATTAGTCAGATTCAGTATGAAATGGAATACCCCGAAGGTATTAGTCAGTGAATGCGGGTCCCAGAAAAATTAAAAGTCGCACCACCAAATGCTGACCTGGAACAAGGATTCCAAGGCCTTCCGAACGCTAGTGTGATAATGCACGTTCCAGAGAGGATCGTTGTAGCAGGAAATAATGAAGATGTTTCATTTTCAAGACCAGCGGATCTTGACCTTATCCAGTCAACTCCCTTTAAACCTCTGGCACTGAAAACACCACCTCGTGTCCTTACATTGAGTGAAAGACCACTGGATTTTCTGGAAAATTTAGAAAGACCTCCTCCCCACAAAATGAAGAAATCCGTGCAGTTGGCAGGCTAAGGAGAGAGCGCTCTATGAGTGAAAACGCTGTTCGCCAAAATGGACAGCTGGTCAGGAACGAATCCATGTATACCATTTCAAATATAGATGCCACAATCGAAGGAACATCAGATGACATGACTGTTGTAGATGCAGCTTCGTTAAGATGACAGATAATCAAGCTAAATAGACGCCTACAACTTCTAGAAGAGGAGAACAAAGAGCGTGCAAAAAGAGAGATGGTTATGTGTTCAATTACTGTAGCATTCTGGCTGCTTAATAGCTGGCTCTGGTTTCGCCGCTAGAGGTAACCTCAGCATTCAAATATATTGTCTCAACTGCTGGAAATATAAAAGGATTTGCAAACTTCCTTGTTTCTGTCTTTGCATTGTATGCCATTTTATAGTTCATGCCCTGCACATGTATTTCTTCCACAAAGTAGGGGGAAGGACTGATAATTTGTAGAAGTAAAGGTATTTCTGTTACTTCACTGTATTCACTTTAGACCAGTTCGGCAGTGACTCTGGTGTGAAATTTTCCTTTTGCATGTTTTGTAAATAGGCTGTGGTTTGTTTTCTTTAAAAAAAAAAAGAAGATATTGATTTTTTTCATATATTTTTATTGTAATTAATAGAAGGGTTACATGATATTTGCCAGATAGATGGTGCATTAATTCCCATACATTGATACCCTTTCATATGTCTTGGTCCCCATTTCCCTCCCCCCACCCCCACCCAAGATATTGATTTTTTTTGCTTCATCATTCAATACTCTGAAAGGCAGAGAGAGTGCGTACAGAATGGACTTAGAAAAGCCTGTGAAGGCAAAACAACGATTGTCCTTTCTTAGACACTATTCAGCAGTCTTGTTAACTGACATTGTTTTTTTTTTTTTTTTTTTTTTTTTTTTTTTGCCAGTCCTGGGCTTGAGCTCAGGGCCTGAGCACTGTCCTTGGACTTTCTCAAGGCTAGAGCTCTACCACTTGAGCCTCAGCACCACTTCCGGCTTTTTTTCTATGTATGTGGTACCGAGGAATTGAACCTGGGACTTCATGCATGCTAGGCAAGCACTTTAACCACTAGGCCAAACTCCTGGCCGTTAACTGACATTGTTGCATCCACATTTCATCGTTAACATCCTACCAAGTCACGGTCTGGTGCCTGACTTCACAAAAATCAAGCCACTCACTACTTCATGATCACCTGTACATATTAAAATAATTCCTAATAATTCAGCAGTTTGTGCAGTATGTGTTCTTATTTTCATTTTAGTTTTGTAGATAATTTTCTATAAAGTATATTTTTACTAAGTCCATGTGTGAATGATAAAAAGTACAGAATAAGGTACAAATGTAGTGCATTTAATAAACTGTCAACCAAAAAAACCCAAAAACAAACGGGGTGGAGGGGATGGACAGTTGAGGTCTGCAAGCCGAAGACGACCCTATCATCAGTCAGTGTAGGTGGACACCGGCCTGGTGTGTATGCAAAGTGAGTATCACCGGGAAGATATTTTCATGCACATTTTTTGTTTAGTTTTGTCTCTTTTTTTTCTGACAGATTTTTGCAGGCTTAAGGATAGAGAAGAGAAAATATAGAGGTTGAATTCTCATTAGACATAATTCATTGAATGACTACTTCCTATATCCGTCTGTCTGTCTCCAGCTTGCTTTTCAACATGCCAATAAATCTTGCAAAATCCACTTGTAAAACTTTTTGATCTCAGCTGAGTCATCAGCGCATTGCTCAAGATCTTGTGTGAGTGTCAGGGAAGGGTGAAATCTCAGAGCAAGCAATTTTAGAACAGGATAGATGCCCATAATATTAAAAGTTTTAAGTTTTGTTTTGAAATTATTTTAAACACAAATGTGAGTTATAAGAATAACACAAGAACTCTCCTATGCCCAGATTCACCAATTTGATTGTTGCTGTTATTGTCACTACATGGCTTGGGCTGGCCTGGAACTCAAGATCCTTTCTCAGAGCTTTGATTGCAGGTGTGTGTCATCACACTGTGTTACAGATATCAGGATTAATGGTTGGCAATGTTTATATGATATCTATATAGACATGTACATATACACATATCATTATTATTTTTGAAAATATACTGTGAGTTGCAGATATTATGTTCCTTTATCCTTATTTTCTCCAACTGCTATGTTGTAAGATCAAGAACATTTTATTGTCATTAGTATGGAGCAAAGATCACAGTTAGGAAATCTGATATTATAACTGCCTAATTTTGCCATTTAGTCTAAGAACTTGTTGTACAGCCCTCCCCCACATACACACCGGTTTTATTCCCTGACTTCTGTCTCCTTTCATCTGGAATATTCCCTCAGCTTAATTTATCTTTGATGGCACTAATATTTTTGAAGAGTGTTGGCCAGGTTTTTACAGATGACTCTTCATTTTGGATGTTGGATGGTTAGGTTTAGGTACATTTTGGACAGGAATAAATACCACATGAGTGATACTACTTCTTTCTAGCCATGCTCATCTTTTAATAACTTCTGAAAACTTTCTGTTCATGAAATTAAACACAACAGAATTTAAATAGAATTATATACAAACTCTTAGCACCAGTCATGGCATAGAGTAGATGGTGGTATGTTCTTGTTTACTGATTGAAATTTGGAGGCCTATTGTCAGTAAGTGATGGTCACTCTAATTTTTGTTTAGAAGATAAATTAGCTGGTGCCAGTGGATCGTACTTATAATCCTAGCTACTCAGGAGGCTGACAGCTGGAGGATCAAGATTTGAAACCAGTCTGGGCAAAAAAGTCAGACTCTGTTGGGAGCCAGAGTGTGGAGGCAGGCTGTCCCTTGAATCTGCACATCAGAGTAAAATAATCACACTAAGAAGTGAGCTGGTGCCATGCCTAGGAACTTCTGAAGCTACATTGTCTGTATTGTGAACTTTCTGATATTTTTGATTTATTGCTTTATTGCTTTTTGGCCTTGTCCTGCTTCTCTGATCAGAGATCTAACACTTTGCAAGGCTGCAACCCCCAATAGTTTCCTGATGTACCATATGAATGTAACCCCTGGCAGTGCCCTGGTTTCAAGAAAAGTATATAAGCCTTGATTTGGAAATAAACGAGGCTGCAGTCTTAAGCTCACAGCCTTCTTGGGCTTCTGACTTGGGCTGTAGTCCTCCTGAACCCCATCTGTTTGTCTCTTCTATTTTTTCCTAGTCCCTGCCCCTTATTTCAGGAATCCAGGTTCGTTGCTGGCTGGCTCCGACAAGACTCAATCTCTAATTGTCTTACAAAAAGCAAGCCTAGAGGTCTGGATCAAGTGATAGAGCACTAACCTGGCAAATGTAAGGCCCTGAGCTCAAATCCCAGTACTACTCAAAACAGAAACAATATACCATGGTTCTATTTGGCTGTATGTATATCATTTTCACCATGGTCCTACATGCTGCAAGATTGTGTGGATTATCTGTGTTCTCACCTGAGTCTTAAAGACAGGTGATATATAGTTAGGGAAACAGTATGGGGTCACATTCCACCAAAGTCACAGATGGAAAGAAAAATTGAGATATGTTCTAGAGTAAACAGAGAAAACAAATTGCACTTTATACTTTGCAGCGCTTGTTTGGAATCTATGGCTTCATGCATGATGGGATGCATTCTTCCACTGAGCTCCAACCACACCGAGTAAATTTTTGATAATATAAGAACTCCTGGGCCGGGAGTTTGGCCTAGTGGTAGAGTGTTTGTCTAGCATGCACAAAGACCTGGGTTTGATTTCTCGGTACCACATACATAGAAAACTGGTGCTGAGGCTCAAATGGTAGAGCTCTAGACTTGAGAAAGTCCAAAGACAGTGCTCAGGCCCTGAGCTCAAGCCCAGGACTGGCAAAAAAAAAAAAGACCCCCCCCTTTAAAAAAATAAAATAGGCATTTCACAATTCCTAATTTTTTAAATTTATTTATTATTATTTTGTTGTGGGTCATGGGGCTTGAATTCGGCCTGGGCACTGTCCCTGAGCTCTTCAGATCAAGGCTACCACCCTACCCCTGAGCCAAGTCCCACTTCTCATTTTCTAAAGGTTAATTGGAGATAAGAGTCTCAGGTCCTTTTGTACCCCAGCTGGCTTTGAAGCTTTGTCCTCAGATCTCAGTTTCCAGAGTAGCTAGGATTACAGGCATGAGCCACTGCGCCTGGCTACAATTCCTAATTTTAAAAGTTACCTTGCTTGAGAGTTACAATAGAACAAAACCTAGATACATAAGGCCATATAGTATGATGCTAAATGAAAGGACCTCCAGGATATAGAAACAAAAGCCATATAATGAGTGATTATTGTTCTTAAAGTACTATGTTATCTCTTATCTCTTTTGCTGTCCCTCAGCTATCTTATATTTTTACAGTATTTCACCTTTTTATCTGATACATTGTATATATGCGTATTTGGTTATTTGAAATCAGATAGGGAAGGGGAGAAAACAAGATGAGGGGCAGGGATGGTGGTAGGAAAATGGGGACCAAGACATGAGAAAGGGTATCAATGTTTGTGAAGGAATGCACTCTCTATCTGGTGAATACAATGTAACCCTTCTACTAATTACAATAAAAGTATATGAAAAAAAGTTACCTTGCTTTCCTTATCTATCGGAATTTAATTGTTCCTTCCTGAGCCCATCTTCTGAGTGGAGTATTTTATGAATAGGCCATTAATATGTGAGCATGGGGAATCAAAGGAGCTCTGTTGGGGCATCTCGTGGGCATTTACTCATGAGGGCCAAGATCACATGCCTAGCTCTAACTCCAAGTCTTCCTGGAACCTGTGCCTTCCCATCCCAGCCTTTTATGTACTCTGTATGTGCTTTGGCTAGTATCTAAGAATATTCCTCCGTTTGCCTGTGTAATGATGGGGAAGGATCACTCTAGTATCCTGACAAGCTTATCCTTATAAGAACCTGGCCTGTGGGATACTAATTTAATTTATAGCGGGAACCACATGGCTGTCCAGCACCTGAAGGGTCCAAACTATGAAACATTACATTTCATTAGAAATGGCCAAGCTCTGGGCACGGTGGCTCACGCCTGTAATGCTAGCTACTCCGGAGGCTGAGATTTAAGGATTGCAGTTCAAAGCCAGCCAGGCACTAAAAAGTCTGCAAGATTATTATCTCCAATTCATCACCAAAAAACCAGAAGTGGCACTGTGGCTCAACGGGTAGGATGGTAGCTTTGAACTAAAGAACTCAGGGACAGCACCCAGGCCCAGAGATCAAGTCCCACAACTGACCAAAAAATAGAAAATATCATTCAAAATGGCCAGGCAGAACATACAGAAATGAATCTAGGTATGATGTGTGCTTCTATGTTTTTTAAAAAAACAAACAAACCAGCACCATAATTTGTAAAGATTATTTTTTGTAGAAGTAACTCATCTTAGGAAAAGTGGGAATTAATCTATTTCTTGGTTCTGCAAGTAAAAAATAATTCAATCTTGTTTTCTTTAGACAGTATCTATCTCATTGTGTAGCCAGGTTGGCCTCAAACTTGTGATCCTCGTGCCTCTGAGTCCAGAGTGCTGGCATTACTGTGTGGACTACCACACTCAGCTCTTAGTTGTCCTTCTAAAGTGAAAAGTCAGCCTCTCCTTTGTGCATCTGATCATTGAAAATAATCTTGTTTTAAATGAGCTCCAGGAAATGGAAACAATAGGGTCCCCCCCTTTTTTTTTGCTTATCTTATTTTCTTTTTGTTCATTTTCTGTCTGTTCATTTATGTCTTTGGGAGTGTAAGGGAAGGTAAAGAAATGGAGCCACAAATTGGGTGAACAAATGTAGCAGTGGCATTCACTAGACACTATGTTGAAAATGAACTGTACAATTTGTGGGTGGGAATAAGATGGAACAACGGGAGGGAGGGAGGAAAGGAGTGACGGGGTCCCTAAGGAAATGTGCTCTTTATCCGAGCTATCTCACGGTAACATTTCTGTATATCACCTTTATAATAACACTAAAAAATTAAAAATAAACATCTGGCTAATAAAGCTGTGAATTATACAGGGGGAAAACGAGCCTTTCTTGGGGAAGTCTTCATTGCTTTCCCCAGAGCCATTGACATTTTCCTCATTCCTTGAACTGCCCAGTTTGGGGGCGAAAAAAGCCCTCTAATTCTCAAGGGAAGGGGTTCAACCTTTAAGATCTAAGGAAATTTGTGATCCACTTCTGGCTAAAGCTGTGAGGCAAAGCTGCTGAAGAGCTTTGGAGTCTCTTCTTTCCTGCACGTGGAGCATAGGTCATGTACACTGGAGTTGTGGCTTAAGTGCTAACGTGTCATCCATGAACGAGAAAGCTGAGCAAGAATCCAAGAATCTCAGTTGGCTTTACAGATGAGCCGAGTCAAGCAGAGAGAGGAATAATCTGCCCAACAGCACACAGCTGGCAGTCTGCTTCCAGAATCTGCCACTGAGCCTTCCTCCTATCCTGAGGTACCTAGTGAATTTAGCCACCTACCCATCTACCTTATGCTCCTGGCAGTTCAGATAGGAATAGAAATTTAGTCTTTTGTTGTTGTTAAATATGAAATATCAGTAAATATCAGTACTACTAGATACAATATGTACAGTGTTTTATTTCCTTTTGTGCCAATACTGGGTTTGAACTCAGAGCCTGGGCACTGTCCCTAAGCTTTAAAACTAGCATTCTACCATTTTTTTTTGGCCAGTCCTGGGGCTTGAACTCAGGGCTTGAACACTGTCCTTAAGGGCTTTCCTTAAGTTTAGCGCTCTACCACTTGAGCCACAATACTACTTCCAGCTTTTTTTATGTATGTGGTACTGAGGAATCAAACCCGCCTCTTTGTGCATGCTAGGCAAGCACTCTATCACTAGGCCAAATTCCCACCCTGAATTCTACCATTTTAACCACACTTCTACTCCCAGATTTTTGGTAGTTAATTGGAGATAAGAGTCTCACAGACTTTTCTGGCATGGCTGATTTTGAAATGTGATCCTCAGATCTCAGTCTCTTGAATAGCTATGATTAAATCTTTTCATGCCTCCAGTATGGAGATGGAACCCAGGAGCTCCTGCATACTAGGTAAGTACTGTACAGCATGTTACATTTCCTAAATAGTCTTAGGAATGTTTTCTTGTGGTTTTATTTTTTAGGACATTCATACACCATTGGCTGTTTGTCCTGGAGAATGAGGCCATGTTCTTTCCAGTGCCATTGTGAATTATCTCTCTGAGGCCTGGGTTGAGAATGGAGAGAGAAAAAAAGTGAAAGGAACACATGCTGATGCAGATCTAACCACACTGAGTTAAAGGTCAACCGAGTCTTTTCATTGCTAATTGCATTATTTGTACCTTAGTCACTGGAAAAGGATTTTGGCATGTCTTTCTAAGTCTTGAAAATAAGACTGCATTTGTAAAACCAGATCAATCCAAACACTGCCAGTGAACAGACTAAAAAGAGGAGGAAAGAAAACCATTAGAACAACATCAATGAACTGTTTAGCAGGGAAAGTTAAAGATTTTTGTTGTTGTTGTATTCTGGGCTCTCCAGTGTTAAATTAATCTTTCAGGCCAACATGTTGGAGTGTGTCCAAACTAAGACAAAAGGGTGCCATTCTTCATTTGCTAGAGCTAACAAGAGGCAGTCTCAGTGGGCTTTAGTATTGGGCTGAGACCACAGTAAGCTTGAACATAACAAGGAGGCTGAACTCATTTGATTTGTGATGGTTACTAATGTCCAAAAATCAAAAGATCTCATTGATTCAAGGTCTTAGCCCCTGAGTTCTTTCGTCAAGGAACTGGCATGACATGCAAAGCTCTAAAATAAGTGACACCCTGAAATAATGGGGCGGGGTTGTAAAAAGGAAGTAGGCTTTTCTGGCAGTAACACACCAGAGCCTGTGAGAGCAAACACTGAGTGTCTGTGGGGCCTGGTTGGGGCCACAGCTGTCAGATGGGGCTTCTGCTGAAGGAATGGGGTTTGTGAGGAACAATTAAGGCCAGGCCAAGGTGGTAGAGAAGCACTGAGACTGGTGAGAAAGCCAGCAGGAGGATGCACAGAGCCCCTGTGTGGCAGCCCTGCTCCAGTGAGGGCCCATTGTGCCATGCAAGCCAGCCCCAGGGGCTCAAGCGGACCTCCCTGGACCAAAGGACAGCTCAGGCCTATCTTACCCACACAAACTACAGTTTAAAGGCTTAACCCAGTATTTTAAGAGAAGATTGTGAAAATATGCTTTCACAGGCAAGTCTTTCAGAAGGACAGCAAACTAAAAGGCAAAGCCCTTGGTGAGATAAAGGAACAACCAGAAAATTACATAGAGGAGGAGGAGGAAGGGGAGTGGGGAGAGGAGGGAAAAGAGATGAAAGAGGAAGAAAAGAAGGAAGGAGCAAAGGAGGGGAAGAACAGAGAAATAGGCTTAAAGACCATCTTTATCTCTGTCTCTCTCTCCCCACCCTCTACCCTTATATGTACATATATTTTCAGTCTATTAAGAAATATACCCATCTCCTCCATTTAAAACTTCCTAACATACACAAATTACTGAAACAAAAGCCTATCTTTGGGTTGGGAGTTTGGCCTAGTGGTAGAGTGCTGGGGCCAGCAGGCAGCAAACCTGGATTCCTGAAATAGGGGGCAGGGACTAGGAAAAAATAGAAGAGAAACAAACAGATGGGGTTCAGGAGGACTACAGCCCAAGTCAGAAGCCCAAGAAGGCTGTGAGCTTAAGACTGCAGCCTCGTTTATTTCCAAATCAAGGCTTATATTCTTTTCTTGAAACCAGGGAATTCCAGGGGTAACATTCATATGGTAAATCTCAGATCAGTTAAGCAGGACAAGGCCATAAAACAATAAAGCAATAAATCAAAGAGATCAGAAAGTTCACAATACAATGTAGCTTCAGAAGTTCCTAGGCATGGCACCAGCTCACTTCTCAGTGTGATTATCTTACTCTGATGTGCAGATTCAAGGGACAGCCTGCCTCCACACTCTGGCTCCCAACAAGTAGAGGGCTTGCCTAGCATGCACAAAGACCTAGGTTCGATTCCTTAGTATCAAATACACAGAAAAAGCCGGAAGTGGTGCTGTGGCTCAAGTGGTAGAGCCCTAGCCTTGAGAAAGCCCAAGGACAGTCCCAGGCCCCGAGTTCAATCCTCAGAACTGGCAAAGGAAAAAAGAAAAGAAAAAGACAAAAAAAAGACAAAGCCTATCTTTTATGACTTCAAATCAGAAAATGTAAACTAAAAATAATATAAATTAATAACAAAAATATAAGCTAATAATTATCCCTTACTATCAGTTTATACCTAAACCACAAATTTACTATGTCACAATCTCCAGGGGTCAGGAGTCTGAACAATGAATCACAGGGTTAAGCAGGCTAGGCTTTTGGGCTTTCTGGACAATTGTCTTAGTTCATGTGGCTAACAACTCAGGACTGAGGTCTCCTGCTTTCTTTCTTTCATTCTCTTTCCTCCCTTCTTTCTTTTTTTTTCTCTTCTTTCTTAGTTTATTTCCCTTCTCCCTCCTTCTTCCTTCCTTCCCTTCCTTTCCTTCCCTTTCCTTCCTTCCTTCCTTCTGTCCTTCCTTCCTTCCTTCGTGTGTGTGTGTGTGTGTGTGTGTGTGTGTGTGTGTGTGTGTGTGAACATGTGTGAACTTGCACATGCCAGTACTGGGACTTGAACTCAGGGTCTTGTGTTCTCACTTGGCTTTTGATATCAAGGTTGGCACTATACCACTTGAACCAGACCCCTCCTTCTGGCTTTTTGCTCGTTAGTGGGAGATAAAAGTCTCATGGACTGGGCCAGGTGTTTGGCCTAGTGGTAGAGTGCTTGCCTAGCATACACGAAGACCTGGGTTCGATTCCTCGATACCACATACATAGAAAAAAGCTGGAAGTGGTGCTGAGGCTCAAGTGGTAGAGCTCTAGCCTTGAGAAAGTCCAAGGACAGTGCTCAGGCCCTGAACTCAAGCCCAGGACTGACCAAAAAAAAAAAAGTCTCATGGACCTTTCTACCAGGCTGGCTTTGAATCTCAATCCTCAGATCTTAGCCTCCTGAGTAAGTAGGATTATAAGTGTGAGCCACCAGCACCAGGCTTGAGGCCAGTTATTAGGGTATACTGAGGCAGGTGTAGGTCAGTGTTTTCTGATGGGTGTTTTCTGGATGTCCTGGATGGGAAGCTGCCATGGGTGCCTTTGTTCTGGGAGGTCTTCCTGTCCTGCTGTGGCAGCATCAAGCCATACCCCTGACAGGCCCTGCTGTCTTCTTCCTGAGGTTGGCCTCTCAGGACTCCATGGGAAGTAGCTTGTTGCCCTGACATTCTGTGGGGAGGAAGATGAGCACTAGGTTGGGGTCACTGGACTTTCCCTTCACTAACTATTCCAAACTTCTTCCTTACGGGGCTAAGGATGGTGGGTGTGGAGCTCTGGATCACTATCAGCTCTGATTGGGGGTCCCTGCAGGCTGCATGAGTTCCAGGAGCTTACCACTTCGCCACTGAGAGGAGCTGCGGGGGGTGCATATTATAAGAATAACAGCTCTGGCTCTTTTTTTTAATTGTAATTAGTAAAAGGGTTACATGATATTTGCCAGATAGAAGGTGCATTAATTCACGTACATTGATACCCTTTCACATGTCTTGGTACCCATTACCCTCCCCCCCACCTCCCCATCTTGGTTTTCCCCCCTTCCCTATCAAATTTCAAATAACCAAATACAAATAAATTCAATATATCAGATAACAAAGTGAGATACTGTAACAATATGAGATAACCAAGGGACAGCTCTGGCTCTTTATAAACAAAAAAATCTTATAACTTGTTCTCTTACCATATGCGGCTTCTTTGGGCAGCAGTCATGGAACAAGCCATAATCTTAGCTATTAGTTTCAGTGCCCTGAGTCCCTCACTCACCACAACCTTTCTTGATTTTTTCAGGAGTACACACTCTGGAGACTCAACTGTTTTTGTATGTGTACAGGTCCTAGGGTCTAGGTACTGTTCGTGAGGTAGTTTTTGTTGTTTTTTATTTTGCTCAAAGCTAGTTATCACTTGAGCCAAAGCTTCACTTGTGGTTTTTTGGTAGTTAATTGGAGATAAGTGTCTCACACACCTTCATGCATGCCTACATTGGCTTCAAACAGTGATCCTAAGATTTTAGCCTCCTGAATGGCTAAGATTACAGGCATAAGCCACTAGCATTTGCCTCAACTTATTTTATGTATTTAGATTCCTCGACCTGTCCCTGAGTCTTCTGACACAGATATATCCCTAATGTCCAGGATTCTGTTGCTCTACTCTACATTACTGTTTTCATGCGCCAGAGCCTCATTTTAATTGGAAAAGGAAAACGCTGTTCTTTAGCTCTTTTCCTCCAATCTCTTTCCAGTCCTCCGATGAGAGGATTCCCCAAAACTCAGATCATCATCCTTATACCTTCCTGACACCTCCCTCCTGGTAAGTCCCCTGGTGTTTTGGTTTTGTTTTATTTGCCAATCCTGGGTTTTGAACTCTCAGCCTGGGTCTTGTCCCTGAGCCCCTTTTGCTCAATCCTAGCATTCTACCACTTGAACCACCACACCACTTCCAGCTTTTGCAGTGATTACTTGGAGATAAGAATCTCATGGACTTTCCTGCCCGGGCTGGCTTTGAACTGTGATCCTCAGATCTCAGCCCCCTGAATAGCTAGGATTACAGGCGTGAGCTACCAGTGCTCAGCTGCTCTGGCTTTTATCTAATAATATAACCCACCACACTAAGGCACACTATACCAAGGAGAGGGAGAGGCATATTATTTCCTTAGGCTATCACTTCAGAATACTACAAGCTGATGACTTAAAGCAACAGAAATTTGTCATCCCTAGTTCTGGAGACTAGAGATCAATAAGTCGTTGCTGGTAGGGCCACATTCCTAAAGGCCTAGCCTGGCTCCTGGTGACTGCAAGCTGCCCTTAGTGTTCCTCGGCTTGGATATGTGACACTTCAATCTCTGCTTCTGTCTTCCCCTGGCCTTCGTTCATGTGCACCCGTGTCTCAATATCCAAATTGCCCTCTTCCTATATTGACACCTGTCACCAGTGTTAGAGTCCGCCCTCATTCAAAATGACTCTAGTAGATCTGCAAAGATTGTATTTCCAAATAAGGTCAAATTCATAGGCTTCTCCTAAACCTAACTTTTTTCTTTTTCTTTCTTTCTTTCTTTCTTTCTTTCTTTCTTTCTTTCTTTCTTTCTTTCTTTCTTTCTTTCCTTCTTTCTTTCTTTCTCTTTTTATTGTTGGGGTAATGTATAGAGGGGTTACAGTTACATTCATCAGGTAGTGAGTACATTACTTCTTGAACATTCTTACCCCTTCTCATGTTTTTGTCCCCCTTTTCCTCCCCCCACCCCCTCCAAATCATCTTGTTTTTCTCCCTTCCCTTCCCTATTTCAGATAAACAAATGTATATAAAATACACCAGGTAACAGAGTCAGATATAGTAGACACATGAGATTAACAATAAGGGGAAAAAAAGAGAAAAGAAATAATAGTACATTGAGAAAAACAATCACAAAGATAAACCTCTTGTTTTCATATCCTAGAGTTCATGTTGTTTAATCTCATCCTATGTGACCTTATGTATGTAGCTTTTGAGCTATTGTGATCCTCCGCTAGGAGAATCCTAGATGTATACTAATTATTACAAGTGAGGGAATCATGGAGCCTATGTTCCTTTGGGTCTGGCTTACTTCACTTAATACGATTTTTTCACTTTTTGCATTTACATCACTGAGAAAATGATTAAGGGATGAAAGATTTATCTTGACTTACACTGTATTATGTGTTTCAGGCAGTGGTTGACTATTGATTTGAGGCCTGTGGTGAGGCAGAAACATCATGAAGGAAGGGTGTGGGGAACAAAAACTGCTGACCTCATGGTGACTGGGATAGAGAGACAGACAGGAAAAGATAGATCTACTTCCTGCTCCCAGGCCCATTTCCTAAGTCTCTATGACCTTCCAATAATGCCATGAAATTATCACTGCAGCATCTGGGCACTGGTGGCTCACACCTGTAAGCCTAGCTACTCGGCGGGCTGAGGTCTGAGGGCATCTGTTTGAAGTCAGCCCTGGATAGAAAAATCTGTGAGATTTTTACCCATTTAACCAGCAAAAAGCTAAAAGTGGAGGTAGAGTGGTAAAGTGCCAGCCTTGGGCAAAAAAGCCACGGAAAAGCTTGAGGCTTGAGTTCTGGGCCTCTGTTCTGGCACAAAGGAATTATGCCTTCACTAATGAATTAATAAATTGGTAAGCTGGGTGCCAGTAGCTCTCTCCTTTAATCCTAGCTACTTGGGAGGCCGAGAAATGAGAATCGTGGTTTGAAGCTTCAAGCCGAGGACAGAAAAGTCCCTGTTGTTAGGTCTCCCCTTCCCTTTGTTTTCCCTCTGTGCACAGCTGGCCCTCCCTAGAAGTCCCTGGCCAGCATCTATAGTTACCTGACATACCTGGGGGCAGTGGAGGTCCCCCCCACCCCGGATCTGAGGGCAGACCTCACCTGCCCCAGTCATGCCACCATAGGAACATGAGAGGTTCCCAGGCCTTGTGGCCACACCTCCTCCCTGCCCTCTCCCTGTAGACTCAGTCTCCAGGGTTAGTCCCATTCTTCTCTTCCTACTCTCTGTGCATGCGCACTTGTATGCTCCCCTTCCTCCTCCCTTCTCCTCCCTTCTACTCCCTTCTCCTCCTTTCTCCTTTCTCTCTTCTCCCTCTTCTTCCTCTTCCTCCTCCTCTCCCTCCTCTCCCTCCTCTCTCCCCTCTCCTTCTCCCCTCTCTCTCTGTCACTCTCCCATAAATTTTTTGGCCTGAACAACTCTGTGGCAGTCTCCTTTTGGCAAACCCATGAAATTCTTATTTCCAATTAACCACTCAAAAACCATAAGTGGAGCTGTGGCTCAAATGATAGAGCACTACTCTTGAGCAAAAGAGCTCAAGCACAGTGCTCAGGCCCTGAGTTCAAGCCCTACAACTGACAAAAAAAATTAATAAAGTCAAAGCCCTTGTAATTGAATCCCCTCTCAATGAGTGGATTTCCCAATTGAAGGTGAATTCTTCCACACAGGAGATTTTGCAGACACCTCATACACAAACCATAGTAGCTGGGAACACTCAAAAGAAAAAGGTCAAGTTGTTAGAGAATGTACCTACTCTTTTCAACCTTGCTGAGCCTGGGAAAACCAGCATGGCAGCAATATTCCTTCTCTCATCTCTTTTGGACACTGCAGGTTGCACAGATGTGAGGAGCTTTCTGGGCACAGACCACAGGCCTCCAACTCTATTTGGTCAATGTATGGTGATTTGCTGCTAGCCCTGGTTCCTTCCTTTCCAGATTGAGAGCTCATGATGAAGATTCTCCCTTCCTCCAAAAATATAAAGCCCTAACAGACTCAGTGCCCAGGCCAAGGGGTGCCCACATATACACCAGCTGCCAGGAAACTCTGAACCCACTCAATAGGCCTTCTGAGACACCAGCTTCTCCAGTGTGGAGCTCTTAGAGAATCCATGGGGGACTTGAAAACCAGTGGAGAGGACATGGGAAGGAACCAGCAGATAACTTTCTCATTTCCCTTCCCACAACACCTGGTTTCAGATGCAGTGATTTCCTATGCGTGTGTTAATGAACAACATTTTATAAGCTGTGAACAGCTCAGTAATACAAACCCTGGGATTTGCTGTCCTTCCTGCCCTGACTTGCCTCTGCTTCCCATCACTCCTGCTTCCATCCCAAGATGGTTCAGGCTGTGTCTAGGCTAGGACTATCCTCCCAGATTGTACATGGAAATATTCATAGATAAAGTTAAAAATAAATAATCCAAACCCCAACCCAGCCACTTGAGAACAACTATCCAGCATATTATACTCCTATTTGGATCCCAAGGAATAGCTTTATGTATGGTCTATTAACATGCTACAGAAAGGTCTGGAACAAAAGGGTAACTTGTCACCACCAAGTGAGCTACAGATTTAAGGCTTATTTTTTTGTTTTTAGTATTTTTTAAAAAATTTCCACTATACATTTCCTTAAATTTTTTTTGCCAGTCTTGGGCTTGAAGGGCCTGAGCATTGTCCTTGGACTTTCTCAAGGCTAGAGCTCTACCACTTGAGCCTCAGCACCACTTCCAGCTTTTTTCTAGGTATGTGGTACCGAGGAATTGAACCCAGGTCTTCATGCATGCTAGGCAAGCACTCTACCACTCCAAACTCCTGGCCCCTCCATTGTACATTTTTAGACACAAATAAAAAGATATAAAGATATATAAAGATATAAAGATATATAACGATATATAAAGATAAAGAGTAAATGGTAAATCAACAAAGTATACAAGTAGATGCAATTTGGTTATTATCAAATTAGTTTAACTACAGTTAAACTAGTGTTGCCATTAAGATTCCTTGGGTCCCTTTGCAGGTTTTCTTTCTCTCTACACCCAGCCTAGCATCATGGATCTGTTGTTCTTGTTTAATCTCTGCATTTGTATTTATGCAACTGAAACTATAGTGTATGCATTCTTTTGTATCTGACTTTTTTTCACACAATATAATGGTTCTAAGCACTCTCCTGTTGAGTGTTGTTTTTCCTATTTCCATATCATATTCTGCTGGATGGTACAACACAATTTGTTTTCTCATCTGTTGACAAACCCTTCATCTCAGTGTTTGGCTATGATAAATTTCCAATGAACATTTGCATAATACTTTTAACTGGACAAAACTTACATTTCTCTCACTCATAAGAGTGGAATTGTTGGGTCTCATGCTAGCTAAGTACATATGTAACTTCTTTTTCTTTTTTTGCCAGTCCTGGGATTGAGCTCAGGGCCTAAGCACTGTCCTTGGTCTTTTCTCAAGGCTAGAGCTCTACCACTTGAGCCTCAGCACCACCTCCAGCTTTTTTCTATGTATGTGGTACTGAGGAATTGAACCTGGATCTTCGTGCATGCTAGGTAAGCACTCTACCCCTAGGCCAAACTCCCGGCCCCACATATGTAACTTCTTAAGGAACCCCCCATGCTTACAAAATAGCTTGTGCAAATTGCATTTCCATGTATTGTACAACTTTGTCAAAATTTAAAATTGTTTAAAAGCTTCTGCCATTCTTATGGGTATGGATAGTACCATGTTTTGGTTCTGTTATGTTTCCTTGGAGACAGGTAATAGTAATGTCATTTGTTTTCCTTTTGTGACAGTACTGGCCTTGAACTCAGAGCCTGACTGCTGTCCCTTAGCTTCTTCTGCCCAAGGCTTAGTGCTTTACCACTTGAGCCACAGATTCAGCTCTGGCTTTTATGATGATTAATTGGAAATAAGAATGTCTTATAGACTTTTTTGCCTGGCTTGGAACTAGAACACTCAAAACTCAGACTCTTTAGTAGCTAGGATTATAGGCCTGAGCCACCAGCACCCAACTTACATTTTTGAACAAGGCATTCAAGCTGCATTTTATGCTGAACCCCACCAAACGACAAAGGCAATCTAGGTCTAGTCTACCTCTCATGCACTGTTGGTGAGCTCACTTCTGCTGTGTCTGCCTGGCTTTGTTTGCAGATGATGGTGATGGAGGTGTGGATAATGGTGACAGAGGCCTGTCAGAGCCTACCCACGAGTTAAGAGGACCAGCTGAAATGAGTCCCCAAAACACATAATCTTGGTTCCCTATAGAGCAGATTGCAAATGCTCATTGGGGCCTGAGGTTCTCACCTCTGCATACAGGATGTTGTATAGAATAGTCCAGGATGTCATTGCTGTGTATCCTTGAGGAGCTGCCAAGGACTTTTTCTGAAAGAGAAGTCTCTCTCACGATAACAAGAGTAACGCTTAGCTTTCTGTGAGCTGTTGATTGGTTGTGCTCACACTTAGAAAAAAGCATAGGAATACTACTGTGAGGCATCTTCATTATACTGCTGTGAGGAAGCTGAGGGCAGATGGGCACCAGTGGTTCATGCCTGTAAACCAGATACTGAGGAAGACATCAGGCAATAAAGGCCATGAGATTCTTATTTCCAATTAAAAGTCTCATGGCCACTTTTCTGCCCCGGCTTGCTTTGAACCACAATCCTCAGATCTCAGCATCCTGAGTAGTTACAATTACAGGTGGGAGCCACTGGCACCCAGCTCAGAGTTGATTTTAGATTCAGTCATTTCCAGTCCATGTTATCTGTTCTGTTCTTGTTTTCCAGTTGCCCCTGCTTCCTCATTCATAGTTTAAATTTGCCCCCTGTTAATTCTTCTTGTGTACATATCAAAGTAAATATTATAATTTAACCAGTAAATGGCAATGATTAAAATAAGCTTTGCAAAGTTAGCCAGGCTCTTCCCACAAGATCCCTGTAAAGAAAAATTTGGACCCCTTGCTTGAGCAGGACTGCTGATCACAAGAATGATGTGGCAGTCCCAAAGAGTCATGGGATTTGCTCTGCAGGTGACTGAGCCTGATGTGTCAGGAACTGCTGACCTGAATTTCAACATCATGTCAGCTGCCAGAACAATGTACTAGCCATTGAGCAATGATGACCAGTGCCTGATGATTTCTGTGTGCATGTGTGTGTGCCTATACTGGACTTGAAATCAGGGCTTCATGCTCTCACTTTGCTTCTTGACTCAAGACTAGTATACCACCACTTGAGCCACAGATCTACTTCAGGCTTTTTGCCGGTTAATTAGAGATAAAAGTCTCAGGGACTTTACTGCCTGGGTTGGCATCAAACCTTGATTCTCAGATCTCAGACTCTTGGATAGCTAGGATTACAGGCATGAAACACCATTGTCCAGTTTCTAATGACCTTCCTAATACCAACGGACAGCACAATGGAGCTACTGAGTCAGTTTCCAAAGGAGTCAGGGGAGCATAGCATAGAAAGCCAGCCACCAATGCACTTGCTCTGCTAAGGTGGATGATCTCCCATAGCAGAAGACATGGTTGTGGGTCAGGGCATCAGATTATCCAATCTGATTACCTACCATAATATTTTATAAGCCAAGGTTTTCTCTACATTGTTCATTCTTACTACCTTCCTAGTATACCTGGGAACTATTTATTTTTAGATTTATTTTTCAAAATTTTTACTTTTCTACCCTTAGCTGTACTTTAATTCATCCTAAGCAGTAATACGCATGAGACCAGGAGTTTGATAAGATTTGTTGCATTTTCCAAACCTATCATAAAATAGGTATTTATCTATTAATATTAAAAACCACATTCACATGTATTCAAAAATCATCTCATGAGTGAGAGACAGGCCATACTCTAGGGCACATGGAAGAAGCTAACCAAATTTAGCAAGTTAACACACACTTGTACATTGACCTCACCCTCTTTTTGTTTTTTTTCCTGGCAGTGCTGGTGTTTGAACTCAGAGCCTTATACTTGCTAGGCTGGAGCAATACTGCTGTGCTATGCTTCCAGATTTTTTTTTTTATCACTGGTTATTTTTAAGGCTAGGATTTCACTTCCTGTCCACGAGCATACTACATGGAGCCTCCAGCCAACTACTTCCATCATTGCTGGAATGACAGGCACATTCCACCACAGCCAGCTTCTTTTAATGGACACAAAGTCTCACAGATTTTTCTATTCAGGCTGACTGGCTGGCACTGTGATCCTCGCAATCTCAGCCTTCTTGTGTACCATTGCATCCAACTATGGATTGAGAAGCATTTGTCAACCTTTTCTGCACAACCTGGGCCTCAAACCATGATCCTTCAGTTTACAGCATTCCAAGTAATAGGATCACAGTTGTGAGCCACTGGCAACTACAGTGCTTCTCCTCCTCTTCCTTCCCTGACCCCTTCTCCTCTCCCCCTCCCCCCTCCTCCCTCCTCCTCTTCCTCCTCTGCCTCCTCCTCCTCCCCTGCCTCCTCTTCCTCCTCCTCTTCCTTTTCCTTCTGGTGGCACTGGGGATTGAACCCAGGGCCTTGTAGTTAATGGACAAGCACTCTAACATTTGGGCTTTTCTGTCAATCCCCCTTTCCCCTTGGTAATTTTCAAGGTAGAATTTCACTTTATGTCTGGGCCAGCCTGGGCTATGCTCCTCCCATTTGTACTTCCTGTTTCTGGGGATGACAGGAGCATGCTTCTGTCCATCTTGCTTTCCCCACAGCTGGAAAAATGGGCATATACTACTGAACCCAGCCATTGGTTGAAATGGAATCTCTCAAACTTTTTCCTGAATTGACCTTGAAATTCAATCTTCTGACCTCTGCATTCCACATAGTAACAGTTAATAGGGTTAAGCTACCACGCTGGGCTTGATTCTGCTTTCTTAATTTATGGCAGTAGATAAGTTGGCTTGTCTCCTACTTCAAGCATCAGTAATTTACTTAGAAGTTCTATTTCAGGTTGGATAACTTTCTTTTTTGGGTCACGGGGCTTGAATTCAGGGTCTGTGCACTGTTTGAGCTCTTTTGGTCAAGGCTAGTGCTCTATTACTTTAGCCACAATACTACCTCTAATTTTCAGGTGGTTTGTTATAGAAAAGAATCTCATGGACTTCCTGCCTAGGCTGGCTTTGAACTGAGATCCTCAGATATCAGCCTCTTAAGTAGCTAGGATTACAGGTGTGAATCACTGGTATCTGGCTCCCATTCTGGTTTCTGATTGGAAGTTTCTTCTGAAAAACAAACAAAAAAATCCAAGCCTGCCTGGGGGTGCAGTGACTCACACCTGTAATCCTAGCTATTCAGGAGGCTGAGATCTGAGGATCAAGGTTCAAAGCCAGCCGAGGCACAAAAGGACCTGAGACTCTTATCTCCAATTAACCTCTAGAAAACAGGAAGTGGGGGTTGGCTCAAGGGTAGGGTGGTAGCCTTGAGCTGAAGAGTTCAGGGACAATGCCCAAGCCTAGGGGTAGGGTGGAAGCCTTGAGCTGAAGAGCTCAGGGACAGTTCCCATGACCCACAAAAAAAACCCAACCCCAAACAAAAAGCAAAAACAAAAACAAAAAACAAATCCAAGCCTTTAAAGCAAATGTGATTCATATTCTAACAGGACAGCCTTTGTAGAGCATTTTAGAAATAGTTTCAAAGGTTATATTCTATTCTCATTTTATGACAAGTATAGTGTTCATTCAGTTTACCAAGGACCAGTGAAAGGTCTGGTTTATAAGCTATGAGCCTGTGTTGAGGGCCGAGGCAAGCTAGATACAGCAGGCTGTGGATGTAACCTGAGTGCCATGGCACTGGAGGCAGTCCAGGAGAGTGGCAGTGTCTTGTCAGATGGGGGGACAGTTGGGAACACAAGTGTGGCTATGAAGGTAAAAGAGAAAAAATAAACTGGAAGAATTATTACCTTTTTAGTCAAAGGAAAGTCTATGCTATCAGCAAAACAACAATGGTGGGAAGCAAAGCGAGGAATTAACTGGAGAACTGTGCAGTGTTGTAGCTGGGCTCCAGCCCCAAAGGTAAGGTGATAGTGATGATGATGGGGTGATGACGCTGGTGGTGGCGATGATTTTATCATGAGCCAAACCAGGACACATGGCATACTTCTGACAGATGATGCCAGAAGACTGATTAGAAGGCAAGTGAAGCTGCCATAGAAATTGGAAGTTTATTGGTTTTAATTTCATAGAGTTCTCTTCAAGGAGCCCTTTGGTATAGAACTAGTAAAGACAATGAGGAGAAAGTGTAGCCGTCCCAGCCTCCAGGGTCCCCTGCCCCTCCCAGAAACCTGGGCACAGAAACCTGACAACCTGTGTTGATGGTGTGATGGAATGTTCCTACATACAATCTATCTGGCATACTTTTTCAGATATGCTCTTGTGTTTTGCCTGGGGCTGGCCTCAGACTGTCATCCTCATACCCATACCTTCTGTGTAGCTGGGATTACAGACAAGGCCTAGTACACTTGGGCTTGTTTGTTGAGATGGGTGGGGGATCTCATTAACTTTTTCTCTGGGTTGGTTTTGAACTGAGATCCTTATGCTTTCACTTCACTGGCCCTGCTCCACATGTGCAGGTTTCCCATGATAAACTGTTTCTAAGTCTACTCTGAACTCACTGTTTGCTCTTAGATCAGCCTGGCTGGAAAGAAAGCATTTTTCTATTCTCCCAGTAAAATCCTTTTTTACCCAATGCCAGACTCAAAGCTTACATCTGCCCTGAAGCTTTCCTGCTGCACCTCAGGCTCCAGTGGTCTGTTAGCTTTAAATGGTTCAAGAGCTCATTGTTTGGACATTCCATTCCTTTTGATCTTTTTTAAAAATTTTTTTTCCTTTTGATCTTTAATAAGCTTTGTGCTTTCCCTCTGCCCTGAACAGCTGAAAGGCTTGTTCTTTGCTGTGCTTTGGGGTCCCTGCTTCTCGCTGATGATCTTGGTTAATGGGTAAAGCAGTTTCTAAGCTTTCGCTGCAAAAAGGACAGCATTTTCTTCTGTTGTGACCAGAGGGAAAAATCTCCATGTGAGAGGCAGGTAGCTGTATGGTTACTTCCTTTTTTTGGCAGGTCTGTTGAGATATATGTCATATGCATTGTTATGGAGCCACTTGAAGTTTCCAGTAGGATGGCTTTACAGCTGGAGATATGGCTCAAAGGGTATGATGTTGGCCTAGAAAGTAAAATGCCCTGAGTTCAAACCTTAGAACCACCACTACCAACAAAACGTGGTTTTCTTATGTTCCTCTTTTTTTTTTAACCTGTCCAGGAGATTGAACTGAGGGCCTGAGCACTGTCCTTGGGCTTTCTCAAGGTTAGAGCTCTACCACTTGAGCCACACACCATTTCTGGCTTTTTCTATGTATGTGGTACTGAGGAATTGAACCTGGGTCTTTGTGCATGCTAGGCAAGCACTTTACCACTAGGCCAAACTCCCAGTCCTATATGTTCCTCTTGAAACAGGATAGATGGCATGGTAAACAGCATCCAGGAACTCAAAAACAATAGATAGAAACATAGGAACACTATCTTCTTTGTTTGAACCCTTATTGTAGTATTAGTACAAGGAAAAAGAAAAGAACAAGAGCAGCTTTCTCCATCTGACCTTGCTCACTGGCCACAAGTAATTAGTAATTAGTGTGTTCTGAAAACTGTGCAAGGATATCATTTGGAAAAAAAAAGACATATGTCCTGGAAAAGCTAATTCTTGGGGAAATGACTTCTCCTGGCACAAAGTACTTATTTCAAGGATGACCATCTATCTTAAAAATGTATTGTAATCTGGCGAATGTAACTGTAACCCCTCTATACATTACCCTGACAATAAAAAATAAAATTTAAAAAATAACAAAAAAGTATGGTAACTCACTCCCCACCAAAACAAGTCCTCAAAGAAGCAAAAACAATCATCCTATTAATAAGTGGGCTAGAGAATTAAAAAGAGACTTCTCTGGAGGGGAAATAAGAATGGCCATAGACACATTTTTGGCTATTAAAGAAATGCAAAAAGTATATGGGAGAGAGAGCTGAGTGCTGGTGGCTCACACCTGTAATCCTAGCTATTCAGGATGCTCAGATCTGACAACTGAGGTTCAAAGCTAGCACAAGCAGGGAAATCTGTGAGGCTCTTATTTCCAATTAGTTACAAAAAAAGTGGCACTGTGGCTCAAGTGGTAGAATGCTAGATAGACTTGGGCAAAAGAGCTCAGGAACAGTGCTCAGGCCCTGAGTTACAGTGCCAGATACACACACACACACACACACACACACACACACACACACACACACACACACAGAGCTGAATAATCCTTTTCTTTCCTTGAAGGGATGCCCAAATATAATGATCAAAATTTAATGAGCAGGTGAGTCTCAGAGCCCCTGAGCCCAAGAGATAACAATGCAACCCCAAGAGTGATTAAATATGCCAGGTGTGAGGACAAAGAAAAACACTTGTCCTAGAATAACACTAAGTAAGTCCCTGCTTTTGTCATATATATATTCCTGATGTCAAGATTTTAATATGTCTCCCTTTGATCACTTATACTGTCAGAGTGCTTACTTGCTTGTTTATTCAATAAAAGCTCTGCCAAGTTTCCTTCCCATTGTGACTTGACTTGTTTGTGACTTCTAATTCTGTGATCAAAACCAAGGACCTGGTACTAAAACCCTAAGTGGAGGGTCCATACTTCTCAAGGAAAACCTTACAACCCCTCATCTAGAACCAGTGACACTAATATGTGCAACTATCCTAACAGCTTTGATTTTTATTGTCCATATTACTTCAAATTATCTTTTCATTTGTCAGTACTAGAGTTTGAATGTTGAGTGCTATCCCTTAGCATTTTATATATCAAGGCTGGCACTCTTACCACTGGAGCCACAGCTCTATTTCTAGTTTTTTTTTTTTTTTGCTAATTGGAGATATGCATCTATTGGACTTTCCTACCCATGCTGGCTTTGAATTGCAATCCTCAGATCTCAGTCTGCTGAGTAGCTAGGATTATAGGTATGAGCCATGGGTGCTCAGCTTGCTTTTTATTATTATAGGACTATATTATTAAATATATTAATTGAAATAATTAATTAAAATATATTAAATAAATAAATATGATGGAACCAGCTATTTTGTTGTTGTTGTTGTTAGCCTTAGAGCTTGAACTCTGGGACTTGACCTCTATACCTGAGGGCTGGGCTCCTTTTGCACAAGGTTAGCATTTTACCACTTGACCCACAGTGCTATTTCTAGCTTTTTCTATGATTAATTGAAGGTAAGTCTCATAGACCTTCTTGTCTGGGGTGGCTTTGACAGGTGATCCTTAGATCTCAGCCTCCTCAGTAGCTAGGATTACAGGTGTGTGCCACTGGTGCCCAACTTAAACCTGGTGATTTTTGGAGTAATATGTCAGAAAATACCTTATATTAAATATGAATTTCAAACAAACCATGAACACTTTTCCAGGGTAAAGATATCCTAATTGCATAGATATACATCAAAAATCAACATTTATCGGGGCCGGGAGTTTGGCCTAGTAGTAGACTGCTTGCTTAGCATGCACGAAGACCCGGGTTTGATTCCTCAGTACCACATACATAGGAAAAAGTCAGAAGTGGTACTGAGGATCAAGTGGTAGAGCTCTAGCCTTCAGAAAGCCCAAGGACAGTGCTCAGGCCCTGAGCTCAAGCCCAGGATTGGCAAAAAAAAATTAGCATTTATCAAAATGTTTATTTAAGTATGTTCCTTTGCTTTTTGCTAAATCTGGCATCTTTGATGTTAGTTCAGCATGGAGAGTGAGAAAGATGTGGTCCACCATTTGCACATTGCACATAGTACACTGGAGCTATTATATGTGCAACTATTACATCGATAAGCAAACATGTTGTGCATACACTGACCACATTAATTAAGAGCTGACTTGTGAGAAATGAAAACATCCACACCAAACCTACACAGCTTTAATGCTAAAAGTCAAACGTAGGCTCTGTCAGCAAGTTAATAGACTATGATGTCCAAACATAAAAATACAGTGAACTATAGGTGACTTGAAGACATGCTGAGTGAAAGAGGCAAGCCATGGAGTGTAAACTTCAGAAAGAACTTTCTGATAGAAATGTTCTATATATTGTGTGTGCTGGGTGTACATTTGTCATAACACATTGAACTCATGAAAACTGGTTTCTTGCCTGTGTGCCTGCGTGCGTGCATGTATGTGTGTGTGTTTATGTGTGTACGTGTGCATGTGTGTGTGTGCTCTGGGGCCTAACTTGGGGCCTCAAACTCTTGCTTAGCTTTTTTTTTTTCCATTCAAGGCTAGTACTCTACCACTGAAGTCATATCTCCATTCCTGGCTTTTTGCTAGTTAGTTGGAGATGAGACTTTTAGGCTGGCTTTCAATTCTGTACTTCAGGTCCCAGTCTCCTGAATAGAGAGGATTTTAGGTGTCAGCCACCAACTTTATTTAAAAATTTAATGTTTATGTCACTCTTAGGTGGTGAATATTATTCATTCTACAGAGACTTAGAAAACTTGACAGATTTCACCCAGCGACTAAAGATTCTTCTCTTTTTTTCATTTGTGTGTACCAGTACTGGGTCTTGAATTCAGGGGTTTGGGTGCTGTCCCTTGGTTATTTTGGCTCAAAGTTAGCACTCTAGCACTGTGAGCCAGAATTGTTACTTCTTATTACTTATTTCTTTTTTTTTTTTTTTTTTTTTTTTTGCCAGTCCTGGGCTTGAGCTCAGGGCCTGAGCACTGTCCTTGGACTTTCTCAAGGCTAGAGCTCTACCACTTGAGCCTCAGCACCACTTCCGGCTTTTTTCTATGTATGTGGTACCGAGGAATCGAGCCCGGGTCTTCATGCATGCTAGGCAAGCACTTTAACCACTAGGCCAAACTCCCGGCCCCTTATTACTTATTTCTTGGTAGCTTTTATTTATCCTTGAAAATGAAAAATAGATGACAGAAATCTGCACATACCATGCCTGTCTGTGGGTATTCTATGCAGAACACAGACTCCACCATGGCCCTGTGGAATTCCAACTCTAACTCTTTCTGTTGGTGTTGGTTGTGGGGCTTGAATTCAGGACCTGATATTTTCAGTTCAAGATTGGTGCTCTTCCACTTTGAGTCACAGCTCCACTTCCGTTTTGCAGGTGGTTAATGGAGACAAGAATCTTACAAACTTTCATGCCTGGCCTGGCTTCAAACAGCAATCCTGAGATCTCATCTTCTACGCAGCTAGGATTGTAGGCATGAGTGACCAGTGCCCAGCCTGAGAGAGTTCATTTCTTTTTGGAAAATGTCACCCCGCCCTCGATCTGTACTAGTTTTTCCCACATGTCCCCACCTACAAGTTGTTCATTTTCAACACAGTCTCTAATGAGTACCACTGCTGAATTTGTTCACCCTTTGTCCCTTCATTTCTGTGCCTCCCCTAATCTCCCAAATAAACAGACAAAACAAAAAGAAAACCAAAACAGTAACAAAGAAAAAATGCAATAGTACTTTAACAGAGAAAAGGAAGCCCCAAATCCATAGACAGTCCTGGGGCTTAAACAAAGGGCCTGAGCACTGTCCTTGGGCTTCTCCAAGGTTAGAGCTCTACCACTTAAGCCACAGCATCACTTCCAGCTTTTTCTATTTATGTGGTACCAAGTAATGGAACCCCGGTCTATGCTAGGCAAGGACTCTACCACTAGGCCAAACTCCCAGCCCATCTCTGTATTTTAGAATACTAAGTAACACCATCCTGGCTACTCAGGTCCATTGCCTAAGGGTTGGAAGATGCTAGACCTCATGACTGCTTCTATTCCCCTAGCTCAGAAAGAACAAAGGCAGAAGCTAACAGCTGCCTTTTTTGAGTCTTTTAAATTTCCTTTTCCTGCATGGGAGCAGGTGACCACCCACCAGTAACACATCCTAAACAGCTATATCCAAGACAGAAACAATTGTATCTGAAACACAGCACCAAAATATTTTCACTATGTGTTCAGAAATTTTTATAAATCCATCAAAGTAACACTGGGTTTTATCATCTGAAGCCCCCTAGAAGAACCTATTTTTCTGCCCATTAAAAAATTAAAAGGCAGGAAAATGTTTATGACAGTGTGTGTGTGTGTTGCCAGTCTTGGGGCCTGGACTCAGGGCCTGACTACTGTCCGTGGGTATTCTCAAGGCTAACACTCTACCACTTGAGCCACAGCACCACTTCAGCTTTTCCTGTATATGTGGTACTGAGGAATCAAACGCAGGACTTCATGTATGCTAGGCAAGCACTCTACCACCATGCCAAGCTCCAGCCCAGAATATGGTTATTTGAAAGTAAGAAGAAAGCCTTAAGAAAGTAGCAGAAACTCTCCATCTGGAGAGGGGCCCAAAGAGGAATCCAGTGAACATTACTCAAGAGGACAGAGCTATGAAATAAGGCTTTTCCCTGTATCTTCTCCTCTTAGCTTTGCACTAATTGCTTAATGGCTTGTGCATGCACTGATTGTGCTCTTTTCATTGGTTGAGCAGTTACCCAGGGCATTATGGGAAGAAGTGTTTGAGTGGGAACCCACAGCATTGAGAAGCAGCAGCATTTATGTAGGGTCACAAAGCACTATGGGAACAAGAAATGCCATGATAGGACACGTTATTTGCCATATGGTATGTCAGCCACTTTTTAATCTCTATTTTCCCTTTCTCATATGTCTGGAAAACCTCAGTTGCACACCAGAATCCTTATCAAAAAATGTTTTATTCCTTCCTTTATATCTCATCTACTTTTTCTTTACACAGCTTACCACGAAGCTTTTGTAACAAGCTTACTACCCATTTTTGTTCATGGCATTTAAACTTTGGAATCTTTTTTTTGACAGTTGTGGGGTTTGAACTCTGTGCCTGGGAGTTTTACTGAGATCCTTTTGCTAGGCTAGTGTTCTACCACTTGAGTCACAGCTCCGCTTCTGGCTTTTTTCAGTGATTTAATTGGAGATAATCGTCTCACAGGTTTTTGCCTGGGCTAGTTTCAAACTGTGATCCTTAGATCTTAGCTTGCTGAGTAGTTAGGCTGGTCTTCTGAGGAATTAAACTCTCATTTTACTGCTCTGAGTAACAGTTGTAAGAAACTGGCTTTAATATCAAAGTGTAATTGCTTATGTTCAATTGATTTTGTTGAGTTTTGACTAAGAAACTGTGCTCAACCAGATGCCAGTGGCTCACACCTGTAATCCTAGCTACTCAGGAGGCTGAGATCTGAGAATCATAGCTCAAAGCCAGCTTGGGCAGAAAAATTCCCATGAAACTCTTCAATAAGTTACTCAAAAAAGCTATTAGTGGTGCTGTGGCTCAAGTGGCTGTGCTTAAGCACTAGCCTTAAGCACAGGTATGTTCAGTTCCTAGGCCCTGAGTTCAAGTTCCAGAACTGGCAAAAAAAAAAAAAACCCCAATAACAACAAAAAAAATTGAGTTCAAAGTTTATTTGAATGTCTGTTATGTCAAGGTCTTGTGGCTACCTTTTGTGATTCAGAATGTTGCTGGCATGCTTGTATGTTTGATGTATTTCTGTTTCCCACATATGTATGCCTTCTAGGATATAAAGCTCAGATGATTCTATACCAAGTAGGTACCCTCTAATATATCACACTAGTACTGTCTTATGTCCATGTGTTCCTAAAATGCTGTCAATTAGTTTTTTTTTTTTTACTTTTTAAATCATCACAGCTTGTCTAAGTTTTTTGTTATTGTAGATTTGATCCTCTGGAACATTGTGGACCAGGGCCACAGAGGATGACTCTTACAAGTAGTTATCAAACTTAGCTTTCCAAACTTGACAGATTCATTGTAAGCCTTGCTTGCAAATTATTTTTATTATTTCTACTATATTAAAATTTGGGTCTTACTGGCACAGACTACTCTCACCTGAACTGTCACCCTTTCCTAGCTGCTCAGGAGACCAAGTCCTGAGGATTGGAGTTCAAAAGTAGCCTGGACAAAAAAGGCTATCTTATCTTCGATAAACCACCACAAAGCAGAAGTGGAGCTGTGGTTCAAGTGGTAAAGTGCCAGTCTTGAGCAAAAAAGCTAAGGGACAGCATATAGGCCCTAGTACAAGCACAAAACCCAAACCCAAACCAAAACAAAATCAACCAAACAAAAAACTACTGGAACAAAGCCTCACCTAACCAATCCAGAGACGATAGACTACCAGACTACCAGTACCCATGAACAAAATGACCTGGACTAGTCTAACTATGCATACCTACTCACACCTTCTCCCCAATTTTCTTTAACTGAAGGTCAATGTTTGTACCTCTGAAGATGTGGAAGATGGCAGAGGATGGTCTGAAGTGCTATCTTCCTGTGGATGCCAAGTAATTTCTTTCTCCTCCATTATTTCAGGCCTAGTAAACTTCTTTTTCTTCTGTCAGTCATGGGGCTTGAATTCAGGGCGTGGGTGCTGGTCCCTGGGCTTTGTTTAAGGTCTAATGCTTTGAGCCACAGTTCCACGTTGTCTTCTGGTGGTTAATGGAAGAATCTCAGGGACTTTTCTGCCCAGTCTGGCATTGCACCTCAACCCTCAGATCTCAGCTTCCTGATCAGCTAGGATTATAGGTGTAAGCCACCAGCACCTGGCCTGTCCAGGTATATTAAACAAACATCCCTCCCATATTCATGCATATTTAACAAGAGAACCCTTCATTTGTATCTCCTGAGAGATTAAAGAGCACTGTGAAGTTCAATTAGGACCTGAAGACATCTGTATTCAATTGTTAGGGCCAGGATTTGCCTATATGCTCTATTTCATTGAAACTGAATCAACAATGTTCTACTACTAAAAGGTAGGGGTTTAAAAAAGTAAATTTTTGTGGATGGAATCAGGACTCATAATAGTCTTGAGAAAACAGGCTTATTCTCTTCCACTAATCTCAGGACACAGCATTCATGGTTTTTTTTCTTTTGTTATTTTTCCACACTGTCATGTGTGCATATAGCAACAAGGTATCATCTTTGAAGACTGGAAGGAGATAAGGCACTTAACAGCACTGAATCAACACCCAAACCTTGAAACTTCCACCTTTGAGAACTGTGAGGAATAATTTCTGTTCTTTATAAATTACACAGGCTCAGATGTTTCATTACAGTGGCAGGAATGGACAAATATATCAATCTATAGGTAGTATAAGGGCAAGAAAGTTCTAGGATTTTACTACTATTAGTTGGATATGGTTCTTCAAAAAGTGTAGCGGAACTTGAATCCTTGAAGGACTGACTCCTTTGCAGATATAATTTGGAAAACATACCTTTTCTTAGGAAAGCTTATTTACATAAAAGAAAAACAACAGGGGCTGGGGAAGCACCTCAGAGTACTTGGTTAGCCCTAAGTTTGATCCATAGCATCTTACATACAAACTTTAAAGAGACAGTACACAGTGAGAAAATTATTTAATGGTTTTCAGTTCTGTTCATGATTACAGTACCAAAAAAATCCCTTGCATGATGGTTTTTTTTTTTTTAATTTGGGGAGGTACATTTTATTTAATTAGGCTTAAGACAAAAATGATAAACATTAAAATTGTTAAAATTATCCGAAGTTTATACTCCTCATAAAAAATAGATATATATATGTGTATACATGTACTTCTGCTCATTCATATGAACCACTCAGAATTCAAAATCCATTCTTTTAGGACTGAGGGTATAGCTCAGAGGTAGAGTGCTTGCCCAGTACACATAAAGCCCAAGTTCTACACCCCAAACCACACAAAAAAAAAAACAACCTAAAAAAATATTCTATTCTGTATTTAAAATTACCCTTTAGATACTTAGGAGCTCCACAGGTGGTGGTTTTAAAGGAATTCTTCCTAGAGTAAATTTCTTGGATTGATATTGTTCTAATTCTTCTACTGTCAGTTGATCTCTGGGTGTGAATAATGCATCCTGTGTAGTAATGATGACATTTGAGACTGGGAGAGAGGTGGAGACACTGCTACTTCCAAAGATGTCATTAGGTTGCTTAGAAAACACAGTGTGAGACTGAGAATTGAGATTACCAAAACCAGTCACAGCACTGCTGCTTCCAAAGGCTGGAGCTCCTACAGGGCCTGCTGCCACCGAGGCTGGAAATCCTGAAAATCCAGTTGACTCAAAACCAGAAGCTGCAGGGCTCTTAAATGAAAACGCAGCTGCAGATGGGACATCAGGTTTCCTGAATCCAAAAGCAGGGGTGGAAGCAGAGACAGCAGAACTGCCAGAGGGGACAGCTCCAAATGCTGGAGGGTTCCCAAACACAGATGGGCTTCCAGAAGGAGCAGTGCCAAATCCAGGGCTTGTTTTAAAACTAAAGTTTTGAGCACTGCCACTGCCATTGCTATTCATGGGAAAACCTATAAAACACAGAAAATGGAAACAATAAGTTAGTAGAGTAAAAAAAAAATCTAGTCTCAGGACCCTTTTCTACCAGGTTTGGATACTGAGAAAGCAGCTTACTAGAAGAAGAGAAGAGTGATAATGAAAGGTCAGAATGAACCACTACAGTCAATTCTCTGTTGTTTCTGTTACTGTGCATTACCTACATAAGAAATCTCAAAAGACCAGGGAGTAACTTCTACTTTGGCTTGCCATCCTCTCTCACCAGAGCTGGTATCTGCCAGCTATATAACAAGAACATTCTAAAAGGTGCCACAGCAGTGTATTCCTATGAAACTCCTGAGAAAAATTCTTAAAGTTGTGGGGCTTGAACTCAGGGTCTGGGCATTGTCCCTGAGCTGTTTTGCTCAAGGCTAGGGCTCTACCACTTTGAGCCGTAGTTCTACTTCCAGTTTACTGGTGGTTAATTGGAGATAAAAGTCTCAAGGACATTCCCACTCAGACTGGCTCTGACTCACTATCTTCAGATCCATGAGCCACTGGTGTAGTTCTACAACCTGAGTTGTAATGCCTTTTAATGCACATGCTTATTCTGGCCTGCTTTTCACAAATGTCTTTGGGGCTCCCTAATGGAAGGTGGCATTAATTGCAAGAGTGGCTTTATAACCCAAACCTTATGAAAATTCTACTTCTCTGAATCAATGAAGTCTTTCACTGCTTTATACTTACCTGGTGACCCAAATGCTCCTACTTGTCCACTTCCAAAGCCAAAGGAGGGGGCCGCTGAATTTGCTCCATCCTTTGTGTCAGAGAGCTTTAAAAAGAGCATACAAATAATTAAGTGCTTTATAAAGAACTCTCATATACATAGAAAAATACATATCAATAAATGAATAGTGCTATGCACTAGTGGCTCACATCTGTAATATTAGCAACTCAGGAGAATAAGATCTGAAGGCAGCCCTGGCAAACAAACATGAGATTCATCTCCAATTAACCAGCAAAAAAGCAGCAAATGAGGGCAAGGTTCAAGTTGGTAAATGCCAGCTTAAGCAAAAGAGCTAAGTAAGAATGCAAGATCCTGAGTTCAAGCACCAGTAACCCCTCCCTCCATACCCCCAAAATACACACACACACAAAGAAAGGAGACAGACTATCTCTGCCTGAGTAATTATGGATGCTTTTAATTTTATATTCTCTAAATTTCTACAAAAAGCACATAGTACAATAAGAATTTTGAATTCAGGATCTTGCCATACCTCTAGCCCAGGGGGTGAAAAGACACACACATACACATACACACACACACACACACACACTCACATGGGCAACTGATGGAGCACTAGCCTTGAGCAAAAAAAGTTCAGGGATGATGCCCAAGCCCTGTGTTTAAGCCCCAGGACAGGTGTCATGCATGTGTCACACAGAAAAAGACAAAAAGAAAAAAAAAATCCAAATCTTCTCAAGAGTGATAGAATGAGTGAGAACCAGAATACATTGTAAACATGTGTGGAAATGTAACAGTGAAATTTTCCCTTACTAATGTAAGCAAAACAAAACATAAAACCCACTTCATTTGCAAGTTGGTAGCTTATATTTGCAAACCTAGTTACTTGGGAGGTAAAGATAGGAGGTCTATGGATCAAAGCTTGCACAGGCAAAATGTTTGTTGAGACTTCATCTCAACTAATAGCTTCACAAAATAGTGAAGCCTCACCAATATGGGAGGCTAAGATTAAAAAAAGATCGGGGTCCAAGCCAATCTAGGCAAAGAGTCCACAAGATCTCCATCTCTACAGAAAAGGCTGGACATAGTAGCACATATCTGTCATTTCAGCTATAGCAAGAAGCATGAAAAGGAAAATCATGGTCCAGGCTGGTTTAGATTCAAACTATTTAACATTAAACAGTATAAAAGGAGTTGGAGGTATTGCCCAGTAACAAAATATCTGCCTTTAGCAAGCATGGACTTAAGAGTTCAAACCCCAGTACCAACAAAAACAAACAAACAAACAAAAAACCCTAGCAACAAATAACTTTTTAGTGTCTATTAAGGTTATAGCTATATTTATCAAGAAATCTAGATAGTATGCAGTCTACTTTGTTTGAAAAGTGGGTTACAATATTAAAATCTCACCACTAAAATTAAACATCTTTTATTCCTTAAAAAACTTTTTTTTTTTTTTTGCCAGTCCTGGGCTTGAGCTCAGGGCCTAAGCACTGTCCTTGGACTTTCTTAAGGCTAGAGCTCTACCACTTGAGCCTCAGCACCACTTCTGGCTTTTTTTCTATGTATGTGGTACCGAGGAATCGAACCCGGGTCTTCGTGCATGCTAGGCAGCACTCTACCACTAGGCCAAACTCCCGGCCCCTAAAAATATTCTTATGCTAGCTGGGTGCTGTGGCTCATGCCTGTAATCCTAGATACTCAGGAAACTGAAATCTGAGGATTGTGGTTCAAAGCCGGCTTAGGCACTAAAGAACTTGAAACTCTTATCTCCAAGTAATCACTAGAAAACAGGAAGTGGGGCTGTGGCTCAAGGGGTAGGGTGGTAGCCTTGAGCTCTTGAAGAGCTCAGGGACAGTACCCAGGTCAAGCTCAAGCCCCATGACACACAAAAAAAATATCCTTATGCTTTATCTCTGCCAAGTGAAATTCAATGCCCTTTTCAAGGAACTTTTTTGCTTATTCCCTCCCACAAAGATTTTCCTAATTAAATTAAGCAGGTAGAATTCTCATTTGGAAGCTCTAATACACACACACACACACACACACACACAAATTTGAACTTATAGCCCTCATCACAATCAAGATCAGAACATTAGTGTTAAAAAACTTCCCTTTTTCTGTTCCTAGTCTTAATTCCTGTCCCAGGCAACTGTTCATGTGCTAATCACTATAGATGAACTTTCTTTTCCACAGTGAACACTAGTAGATAAATGAATAAACAAATCATAGCATATGCTTGCAATGTGATGCTCCTCGGAAGAGAGAATGAACTACTGATACAAGCTTGGCCAGCTGAGGATGATGGAACCATAGGAGTGTAGCAAAGAGCTGAGAGAACTTGCAGCCCTGAAGAGGTTTCTGCAGTTCATTAGATTCATCCCTAGCCCATCAACTCTCATTAATGTTGAGTGTCCCAGTCAACATTAAGTTGTTCATTTCTTATCTAGGGATGGGACATTTCCAAAAAATCTTACTAAATTCAACAGGCATTACAACTTGGGGCTGGAGACAAGGCTCAAGTCAGAGTGCCTGAATTTAAACCCCAGGATCACTAAATAGTACAACTGAATGCTTTCACCAGGTGTCTAGTCAGGACTATGTATCCTGGGAAACAAGGGCAAAATAACCTATGGTTAGTGTCCTTGAGTTACAACAGTAAAACTAAGTCTCAATGTGCATTTAGATTTTTTTTTTTTTTTTTTTTTTTTACCAAACCTGGGCTTGAGCTCAGGGCCTGAGCACTATCCTTGGACTTTTTCAAGGCTAGAGCTTTACCACTTGAGCCTCAGCACCACTTCCAGCTTTTGTCTATATATGTGGTACCAAGGAATTGAACCCGGGTCTTCGCGCATGCAAGGCAAGCACTCTACCACAAGGCCAAACTCCTGGCCCCTAGATTATTTTTTTCAAAATGATTTCCCTTCCTGCCTCTTCCCACCCTCATCTTCACTCTCCCCTTTCCCCTCCACCCTTCATTTTCATTTTTTTTTTCCTTTTGTGCTGGTCCTGGGACTTAAACTCAGGGACTAGGCATTGTTCCCAGAGCTTTTGTACTCAAGGCTAGTGCTCTACCACCTGAGCGACAGCTCTACTTCTGGCTTTTTGTTGGTTAATGTAGATAAGGGTCTCACAGAGTTTCCTGCCGAGCTGGCTTTGAATCATGATTCTCAGACATCAGCTTCCTGAGTAGCTAGGATTACAAGCATGTGCCACCAGTGTCTGGCCAAGTTATTCCTTTTTAAACACAGATAAATCTAAATACTTGAATCTATATAGTATTTCCAACTTTCAAAACCAGTACTGTCAAAGTTAAAAGCTTTATCCTAAAAATAACTTTTTGTTGTTGGTTGTGGGGCTTGAGGTCATGGCCTAAGTGCTGTCTTTGAGCCTCTTTATGCTCAGGACTAGTGCTCCACTACTTGACACACAGCACTACTTTCAGTTTTTTTTTTTTTTTTTATTAGAGAATACTTTATTAGTTTCTGTAATCAAACCCACGTAGATAAGACCTTACATATTTAATACAGTGTGTTTATCCCTGTACAAATGAAAAAAAGTTTAACGTTTCTAGACCAATATGGCTATTAATTTCTGTACAATGTACTTTCAGTTTTTGAGTAGTTAATTGGAAATAAGAGTCACACAGGGACATTTCTGCCTGTGATCTTCAGATCTTAGTCTCTTGAGTGGCAAGGACTATAGGTGTGAGCCATACAATCTTGTCTCAACTATAGTCAACCTCCTGTCATCTCAATCCTTCTCATCAGTATCTCCTCTTACAAAATCTGTTTCTTTTGTCCCACCCCTCCAACCCTTTGTTGATCAATAGCTCTCATAGAGGTCTTTTATATTGTTTTCATATATACTTGCATTAGATTACCAAACTATTCACTCTCCATCTTTGTTTTTCCCTCCCTCACTTCTTCTCCTAAATAGTCCCTTGGATTCATTTGCTGTTTATCCACATATAAAATTATGTATGCAGATATATACCAATATTGATGTCCATGGATTTTGTCTTTTGTGCTTTGCTCTACAAGTTCAAAATGAAATACCATGCAAAACAACCACCAATAAACTACTTTCCTGAATGACACTCTAGTACTCACCAGAGCTAATTTAGTCGAAGTATTTAGACTCTTCAATTCATTTATCCTATTCCTCCACTGATTTATTAACTGTTGAACAGAGGTAAGCTGAAAAGAAAAAACAGAAGACTTTAGTTCAACGTTGAGTAGTTAATTTCTTCAGTAACCTCAACTCATTTTCCCCAAATCACACATAGTTCTTTTTTTTTTTTTTTTTTCGGTCCCAGAAATGAGGGTTGAACTCAGTACCTACTTATTCATTGTCTATTAGGTTTTTTTTCTTTTTTTTTTTTTCACTCAAGGCTGACATTCTACCACTTGAGCCACATCTATAGTTGCAGGTTTTTGCTGGGTTTTTTTGTTTGTTTTAGATAAGAAATCATGTACTTTACTGCTTAGGCTGGCTTCAAACGATGAGCTTCAGACCTCAGCTGACTGAGTAGCTAGGATCACAGACTTGATCCACAAGTATGGGCTTTTTTTGTTTTTTATTTTGGTGTGTGTGTATGTATGTGTATGTGTGTAGTCACACCAGTACTCGGCCTTAAACTCATGACCTGGGTGCTGTTCCTGAGCTTCTTTTGCTCAAGGATAGTGCTGAATCATTTGAGCTGCAGCTCTATACCTGGCTTTTTGGTAATGTATTGGAGATAAGAGTCTGATGGACTTTCCTGACTAGATTCGCTTTGATCCACAATCATCAGATCTTAACCTCCTGAGTGTCTAGGACTACAGGCAAGAGCCACTGGCACCCATTTTATTTAAACTTTTTCCCCTAGAATTCATCATGGCATCCATACCTAACTAAAGTTCAATAAATGTCTATCAAACAATGAAAAGCATTTGATTTCTGAGTCTGGCGGATGGGTAATTTGTTGCAAAAAACAATGATATTCCTGATTACTATGGCCAAAAAATATCCATTTAAGTAGCTCGCAAATTTCAAAGAAAATAATCTAGAAAACAATTTCTAAAAGTTGATCTAAAAAAAACTAAGTAGTCTTCATCAACTTTGCTAAAACACAAGCAAGTCACTACAAACACGTAACATAGTAATTGACAGCCAATTTATTACTGAGGTAGATGAACAGTAAACAAACTTACATAACTCTGTAAGTTATTGCTGGTTAAGAAGTTAAGGTACTCAAGTCTCAATTCCTCTGGCGAAATGTCTGTAAAACCTGAAGTGAGGAATGAGACCAATGATTGTGACAGTAATGCTTGAGGCACTAGACAAGAAAATACGCTAATGCTGATTATCATTAAAATTTTCATAATCATAGGAAAAAATTCAAAGATTTACTCTCACATTTCTTTAGTAAAATGTATAAAATTAGAATAATTACTTGATCTTTGACTAAGGAAGGGCTTTTTAAAGGTAAGTAGAACAGAAAGAGCTGACTTAACATATACATTCAAACTTCAGTCTAAAAAATTTCTGCCACAGTCTACAATAAACAAAACTAAAAGATAAATGATGCTAGACATGGTGGCCCATACCTATAAATACTGTAGAAATAGAGACTGAGAAGATAAGTTTTGAGGCCAATGTGGGTAAAAATGTTAGCAAGACCCAATCTCAATAAGTAAGTCAGAGGTGTGGTCCCAGATTCTTGAAAGATCTGAGGCTAGTCCTGGGCAAAAATACAAGACCCTACTTGGGAAATATCTAAAAGCTCCTTCCCCTAAAAAGGGCTGTAGTGTTGCTCTTGTGGTAGAGCACTTGCCTAGAAAGCATACGCCTTGAATTCAACTCCAGGACTGCCATACACACACATGAAAAGAAAAATTGTAAGCTAGGAAAACTATACAGTTATCCTTCTCTGTATTGTATTCACTTTTTGTGGCCTCAATGTATTGTGGGTTTTTAAAAAATACATATATAGGGCTGAGAGTTTGGCCTAGTGGTAGAGCATGCACGAACACCCAGTTCAATTCCTTGGTACCACATAAATAGAAAAAAACTGGAAAGGGTGCTGTGGCTCAAGTGATGGAGTGCTAGCCTTGAGAAAGCCCAAAGACAGTGCTCAGGCTCTGAGTTCAAGCCCCAGGATTGGCAAAAAAATAAATAAATAAATACATATATAATTCTGTATTGTATCATGGAATTTTGCAGTATATAGTATTTATAAAATATTTATGATTTTAATTATGTTTGCCTACAAAATTTAAAATAATATAAAATGTTAAGGTTAATAAAAGGTGTGAAAGGTTTACAGGAGAGTGGGAGGACTTTATAAAGCCTTATATATAATAAAAAATAAAACATAACCCCATTACTTCATGGATTTTCATCTATTGCATGGGTCTCCGTAATATAACTCCCATGATAGGTGAGAGATTTCTGTAATTGTAACAAATATGACAAGGTAATACTCATATATTCTTAATAAATCAATATCTCTTATAAATCAGTAAGAAAAATACATTAATCTGGGCAAATATAAACAAGAAATTCACTGAAAAGTTCGAAGAGCAATTGAACAGGTGAAATGAAGTTAAAAATGAAATTTAAACATGTGTAAATGGAACAATAAAGTCTGTTGGCATTGGTTTAGAATGGGAGAAGAGAAAAGGAGAGAATGAGTAGTTAATGATCAAGGTGTGATCAAGCACATTGTGTGTGTAGATGGATATTATCAGAGTGAAATCCTCTTATACAACTAGTTTGATGAAATTTTAAAAAATGCAACTAAGTGACAAAATGTTTCATCAGATTGACAAAAATTAAAACTAGATGCTTATTGTTACTCAGTATAGAGGAAAACCAGTTATTTTCCTGAATTGCTGTTAAGGAGACTTTCCTGAAGAAAAAAACTGTCAATAAGTACCAAAATGTTGACCCATGCAGGCCAGGTACAGTGGCTCATGCCTATAATTCTAGTTATTTGAGTCAGGAACTAGAAAGTTCATGGTTCTAGGCAAACTCTGAAAAAGAGTTGGCAAGGCCTCAACAAGTAAGATGATGTGGTGGTTCATAACTATAATTCTGGTTACATGGAAGGTGTGGGCAGGAAGGTCAGAGGGTGTACCTTGACAAAATGTCTGAAAAATTACTTTGGAGTAGTTTAACCTCTCCAAACTGTAACATACTTTAGGACTTGACCTTAGACAATTACATGTACAAATCAAGGATGTCAGGTTCAAGGATGTTCATTCTTATAGTTTTAGTAAAAGACAAACAAAAAGTAGACTATTGGGTTGGGTATGCAGTTCAGTAGTACTGTGCTTGCCTAGCATACATGAAGCTAAAAACTAGACTGCACATATTAACAACAATTATGATTGTGCATCCAGGTCTTGAAATAATACAGATACTTTTTATTTTATTTATGTATTATATTTTCAAAGCAATAGCTATAACTTCTATAATTGAGGAAAAGTATTAAGAAAAGATGTACGTTCTTTTAACCCCAATGACATCCGAGGACAAAAAAAAGGGAGGGGGGCCTGGACATCATATTGAATTTCTCTCGTTTCTGTATCTAATTTATCAACCTCCTGCTAGCTCAGGCTCCACAACTGGTCTTGAATTTGATCAACTGTGTCTAACCTGATCATGAGCAACAATCATCTCTGACCTTGTTTCCCTGCCTCTGCTCCCAATCCCATACATCCCCACAGCAGGCTGAGTGAGCCTTTTCTAATCAGACAATACTCCTTCCGCATTAAAGTTCTTCATGGCTGCCTACCCAATACAATTAGGCCCAACCTCATCTGGCCTCTGGAAAACTATCTGGCCTTATATTGTGTTACTTTTCCTCTTCATTACTTTCCTCCAGTGTTACTAGTACTCATGCCTCAGGGTCTTTATACCAGTTGTCAGAATACTTTCTCTGAATGTTTCCATAACCAAATCGTCTCTCCACTCAGGCTCAGCCTCAACATTGCCTCTGAAGAATGGATTTCCACTCTATATAAAGGAACACTCTCCCTAGTTACTCCCAGTTCCTTCCAGGAATGAATGTGAACCTGACGATCAAACAAGCTCTTTATCTAAACTACAGAACACAGAAAATAACTTGAGTAACTACCTTCTCAATTTTTACAATGGTAGAACAAAGTGAGAATTATTCTAGCTGCCTAAGGAAGGAAATCCATTTTAAGTATAAGATAAACCGATGATTTTTAATGTAATAGTACAAAAAGTTCATTACCTTTTGAGTCCATATTATAGCTAGCTTTTTGTTTTATTTTGTGGGTCATGGGGCTTGAACTCAGCGGGCACTGTCTCTGAGCTCTTCAGCTCAAGGCTACCACCCTAACCCTGAGCCAAGCCCCATTTTCTGTTTTCTAGAGGTTAATTGGAGATAAGAGTCTCAGGTCCTTTTGTGCCTGGGCTGGCTTTGAACCTTGATCCTCAGATCTCAGCCTCCTGAGTAGCTAGGATTACAGGCATGAGCCACCGTGCCTAACTTTTAGCTAGCTTATAAGAAACTTCAACTTAGGGGCCGGGAGTTTGGCCTAGTGGTAGAGTGCTTGCCTAGCATGCATGAAGACCCAGGTTTAATTTCTCAGTACCACATACATACAAAAAGCCGGAAATGGTGCTGTGGCTCAAGTGGTAGTGTTCTAGCCTTGAGAAAGCCCAAGGACAGTGCTCAGCCCCTGTGTTCAAGCCCCAGGACTGGCAAAAATTAAAAAACAAAAAAACAAGAAAGAAACTTCCACTAGTTCTACCCTAAGTGTCAAAGAAGAATATTCACACTTAACTGAAAAGGCCATTCTTTCTTTTCCAGCAGCATACAATGTAACTAGCTTTCCTTCATATACATCAACCATATTGCAACAGTTGATACAGAAGCACATATAAGAATCTAGCATTGGAGCCAGGTGCTAGTGGCTCATGCCTGTAATCATACCTACTCAGGAGTCTGAGATCTGAGGATAACAGTTCAAAGCCAATCTAGACAGGAAAGTCTGTAAGGCTTATCTCCAATTAACCAGCGGAAAACTGAAGTGACACTGTGGCTCAAAGTTGAGCAAAAGCAGCTCAAAGACAGCTCGCAGGCCCTGAGTTCAATACCCACGACAAAAAAAAAAAATCTAGAGTTGGGCATGTAGCTCAGTATAAAGTGCTTGTCTAGCATATGCAAAGGCCTTAAGTTCAAAAAACAAAACAAAACTATTGATCCACTATGGAAAAAGAGGTTGGGTGAGCTCTCAACTCAAAGAGTCACATAGGCATTTTCCCTCAAGACAAACATCACACTTGGGAATGGGCAGAAGAACTTTATTGGACTTAACATCTTGTATTTAACACATATGCTCAAGTGACATGACTTAAAATTAGTAATTTTTACTTCATTACCTTACAACAGCATGAAAAAGTTTTCTTTGTAACGACTATAGTCAACTAGCAACTTTTTACCTGGCTTGATTTACACTAAGATACAAGTGTAATAGTTTTACTTATCAATGCTTTTATACCAAAATACAAATATTAACACAGTGAAAAAAGCATTAATTTCTTAGTATTTGCTTAAAAAGAATTTTGACTTACATAATTCCTAAAGAAGTCTCAGTGATTTGATTGTCAGATTTGGCAAATAGAAATACAGAATGTCCAGGTAAATTTGAATTTTAAAAATACATTACAAAACATAATTAAGTATGTTTCAAGTATTATATGTTACAATATATTAAAATATTATTGGACTGGTGGCTCATGCTGTAATCCTAGCTACTCAAGAGGCTGAGATCTGAGGGTCAAAGTATGAAGTCAACCTGGGTAGAAAAAGTTGAGACTATTACTGTAGCTAAGGTGGTAGAACACCAGCAGTGAAAAAGCTAAGGCACAGCACTCTGACCCTGAATACTAGTACGTCTGAATTTTAACTATATATCGAACATTTTATAGACAGGATCTATATTCACATTTTGAGAATCACTGGTTTGGGCCTTAGGCATCAGGTTTACTTTTGAACTGATTAAGACTTCATACTTAAAGTACTAACATTTAAACTGATTAAAGACTGAGTACTATTTTATTTTCTTTCTCAAATATAACAGATTATCTATTTGTATTATTGTTTCCTTTCTCCAAGACCTAGGCTTCATAAGGGTGGAATCTTGTTTATCTAGCTTACCATTGTATTACTAACACCTGGATCATAGACCATGGTAGAACATAATTCAATATTTGTTAACTGAATAAAGTATGCTGTAATCACAGAAAAAGGGGAGGTTGAGCTGAACTAGAGTACAGATTCTAGAATTCTCTGCACTGATTGTAGATATCCACCATCTACTAGCTACATTCTGCTTACACAGCAGGATATCGCTCAGGATTGGAAGAGTAGGCTCAGAAAAGCCTGTGAGATTAGGTTTCAGCTCCAAAGGGATTATGGACAAAAAATGGAAAATGAAGTGCTATTTTAAAGGAATGGCATCTCTGTAGGTCATCTTCAAATATTTCCAGAATAGGACTGAAGATGGTTCATGAAAAGTAACTATTCTTAGAAGGAAACACTGGGGAAGAATAAATAGAACCAGGAAGCCAATGCCTTAATGTCTTCACTGCAGGCAGCCAGGTGGTTAGGAAGTTTCACTAGGAACCAAGAAAGCAGAGCTTTTTTGGTTTATGGAATTAGAATTGTGGTGGGTCTTCATTTTACTATCATTTTCTTCCGTAAAAGCTATACATCTTGGGGCTGGGAGGTTGGCCTAATGGTCTGCCTACCATGTACAAAGACCGGGGTTCAATTCCTAAGTACCATATACATAGAAAAAAGCCAGAAGTGGTGCTGAGGCTCAAGTGGTAGAGCTCTAGCCTTGAGAAAGTCCAAGGACAGTGCTCAGGCCCTGAGCCCAAGCCCAGGACTGGCAAAAAAATAAATAAATAAATAACAACAACAAAACCCAGTATCATCTTAAAAGAACTACATTTTCCAACCCCAATCTGAATTAAGTTTTGGATACTAAAAACAATTTCTTAAGCATCCTAATTGAAGCTAAGTTTGTCTTTAAAGTTAATGTCTACATAAGTATGGCCTTGGTGTTAGAATATATTTTAGAAATACAATTTCTGTGCTGGGCTTATAGTTCAGTGTAGACTACATAGCATATGTGAGGTCCAAGGTTTGATTCCCAGATCACCGCACAGACAAACAATACAAAACACATTCATGTCTTAGTTACCTGAAATATTAGGTTTCTTTTTCATTGGTGAGTACGCAGAAAACATCCACTGCCCTGAGGATTCCCAAACTTCCATATCTTTTACAATTCCTTCCCTGAAAAAGCCGGGAGTGGATGGAAGAGTGGTTTTTTACTTGCTCATTAAGATTTATTATTTATGAAATATCTAGTGAGACTTAGTACTAGTCATGAACTTTATCACTAATTTTCTTTAGAAATATCATAAATCTACCACAAAACAATGAAACAAATAAAATCAGTCTGGTAAGATAACTAAAGTACAAATTTTACTTGGAAGATCACACTCCATTCTGAACTACCTGGTACTTTCTAAAGAACTCACGATTTCTAATCATCTTTAGCAGGATTATCCTTAGAAAAGACATTCATGTTATCAGTAGAAAGTGGAAAAAGCATAATCAATCCTACAAAAACATGGAAAAATATGTATTTCTAAGTGAAATAAAGTCTAGAAGGATGGATAGCAAAAATAGCAATTAGATCTATGATTTGTCTTGTTTTCAAAAATAAGATTAATTTTTTGTGTGTGCTGGTCCTGGGGTTTGAACTCAGGACATAGATGCTGCCCATAAGTTTTTGTGCTCAAGGCTAGTGTTCTACCACTTGAGCACTGTGGGGAGCAGTTAATTGGAGTGAATTAGACTCTCAAGGACTTTGTTGTTCTGGCTATTTTTTTTTTTGCCAGTCCTGGGAGCTCAGGGCCTGAGGATTGTCCTTGGATTTTTCTCAAGGCTAGAACTCAACCACTTGAGCCTCAGCACCACTTCTGGCTTTTTCTAAGTATGTGGTACCAAGGAATCCAACCCAGGTCTTCGTGCATGCTAGGCAAGGACTCTATACTACTAGGCCAAACTTCCGGCCCTCTGGCTGGTTTTGAATCATGATCTCGGATCTTAACCTCTTGAATAGAATTACAGGCATGAACCACAGATGCCCAGCTCAAGATTACTTTTTTAAAAACAAACTCTAGGTGCTTATGGAAATAAAATGGGCAAATGGGTAGTGATTAAACTTTCACTTACAGAAGTTTCTTTTCTTCTTTCTGCTCATCGGTGGTTGGTGAAGCAAATGGGCATTGAGATAATCCAAAGGCTCTGTTCCTGCTAGTTGAATTTCCAGAATCAAAAGAACTGAACGATGGCTTTTCTTGATCTCTGCTGCCTCCCCATGGTGTGGATTTGGAAAAACTAGATGGCTGGATGACACCGGAGTATCTCTGGTTGGTGCCATTCCATCCACGCCTGTTATTACCTAAAACAAACAATAAAAACACACACTTACTGGCGATTTCTCTTTTAAATCTTAAATTATATTTTTTTCTCATTAGGTCTACTTTAACATAGTACTATAAGCCTCCTATGTGCGCATTTTTTCTGCGAGATGGCTAGCTGTCGTTTGATTTTCGAAGGACTTTGAGACTTCCTCCAAATGAAGAGTCTGACCCACATCGTTTGCTTTTCCCTCCAGAAAAGATGATTAAAAAAAAAATCAGGGTGAGGGGAGGGATCTGGGGACAAAAACATGAGACGGGGTATCTATGTGTGAGAGGTAATGCACCTACTACCTGACAGATGTAACTGTAACCCCTCTATACATTATCTCGACATAAAAACCAGCTTCTTGTTGTCTAGAGAAAAGATCAAGTATACTTTAGGGTCTTCAAGGAGGAGTCTGGGGTCGCCACACGCGAATTCTCCCGACCGCGACCACGACCCCCGCACAACGCGGCTTTACACTTCTCATTTTGGAACTCACTGTTCGGCACTAGCATCCGGGGCCAAACCCTGGCCCACAGGTACTCCACAAAACCCGACTCGCCCAACTCCGAGGGGAGAGCATCCGACTGCCAGGCTGCGCGGCTCCCGGGGAGCGGGGAGAGGGCAGCGACGCGGGGCCGTCCGCGTCACTGCCGAGCGGGGCGGCGCGGTGCCAACCTGGGACTCCTGGGGGACCACACAGGGGGCGTCCGGACCCCACCAGCGAGACCCCCACGCCACGTCGGTCCCCGCTGGGGCCGGCGGCAGTAGATAGCGGGAAACGTCACCTGAGGCCTGGGGCTGCGGTTGCTGCCGCGCCCCGCCTGCACCCCGAGCTCCAGGATGCTCATTCCAGCACCGGTCTCCAAAGCGACACCTGCCCTGAAGGAAGAACTGACAAACGGTCATTACGACGGCGTCGCCGGCGGAGCAGTCATCAGTTGGCAGAGGCCGATGAAACCACAAGACTAAGCAACGGAAGACCCCCGGTCGCGCCACTGTGACGTCATCACCGCGCGCCGGGAAAGGCTGTTCTCTCTCTTGTCCCGCCCACAATGCAATGAGAGGCGTGAATTTCAGCCAATAAGACTCGAGGAGGGCGGGGCTGTGCGTGCGCCTGGAATGCAGTTGCTTGAACCGTTAAGTGGAGAAGAGATAAACCGTCGACCTGCGAATGACTTGAGCAAAGGTTCCGAGGACAGGGTTGGATCCGGCTTGAGGGATCTAGCGGTTCTTTTCATTTGTAACTGCCGAAAAAAAAAAAAAAAACCCTCGGGTGAAAAAAAGTCTTGCCCTGAAAAGTCTTGTCCAGCCATTCAGCTGGATGAGTAAGGGGAGGAGAAAGCACCTGTGAAGAGGACACATTTAGGACACGCTGCAGCCGAAAAGAACCCCCACCTTTGAGTGGGCACCACCACCCTACGTGATGAGAACTCTTCAGAGTCCATGCAAATGTTGATAATTAAAATAGGGTCGGGAAGAGACAGCCTATTCTTGACATCAATCAAGATGCATTGTATTTATGAACTGATGTGTTCAATGGTAACTCCTTTATATAAGTACTTAAAGATAAAAATTTTAAAAGATCTGAACGTTAGGTGTCCTTAGAACTACTGAGATTGTTGCTCTCAGAACCTTTCATGGACCATTGCTACCAAATATATACGTGCAACACATAAATACACCCACTTCCCTATATATTTCTACATCTATATATCAAAGACAGCCAATAAGCTGGATTTTTCTAATTTTATATTCTCTTCTTTGATAGTGTGAAGCTTAGTTTCATTATTTTTAATACTTTTTCCGGTACAGTCAAGTTCTCTGTAGCCACTGGCATTCCTGCAAATGCAAGCGTAAGTAAGGACTTTGCTGGGATCAGATACCGCAAAGACTAGTGGTGGCTGAACCTTAAGCGTGGGCATGATGTACGTTGCATGTGGAGGGATAGGCAAAGCCAGAGTTGAGACTTGTTTAGATGGAGTGCTATGTGAGAGGATGAGAGTCAAAAGCTTAGGCGTGCAGAACTTGGTAGTGATCAGTTTGGTGAGAAATCATGAAGAATGTAGAAAGGAAACTTCTTAAGATGGCAGTGTAAAAACATGCATGCCTTCTTTCTCAAGTCATCACACAGGAAGGAAAATAAGGGGAAAAAACCCCACCATTGTTATACTAGGATATCCACGAACTCAAACTACATTTTATAAAGACTGAATGTATATGAAAAAGCAGATAGTGAATTACTTAGAAGATAGAAAAGAGATCAAATTAAGTTCCTGTAAGGTAGACACAAGTCTCCAGTATCTCAGGAGTTAAGAGCAAGTCAGGTGCTAGAGATGGATGAGTTGTTAAAAAATCTGTAAAGTGTGGTTAGAATTTGGCTCCAATGACTCATTTGGATACTCAAAGGATATACATTTTATTTAAAAGAAAAAAGCCTGACAGGCATCAGACTTCAGGACACCAAGACAGACTATGCTTATCAAATATGAGTTGGGAGGCCCCTTTATGTAAATGCCACAAATCCTGAAGCCAGGCTTTAGGGGAATGAGGTTGAGAGATTATTTTCTGGAAAATTTAATATTCCAGAAAAAATGTCTGTGGATCTCATGGATTTCCAACAGAAGTAACATTCCCTCATATGATGGTTCCAGTGCATATTTTTGGGAGAGAACTATTGGGAACTGTACCAGGATCTGGTGCAGGCAGGCTATATGTTCTTCCACTGCGCTCCACCTCAAGGTAATCACACATTATTCAACTCATTCATTTTTTTGCCAGTCCTAGGCCTTGAACTCTGGGCCTGAGCACTGTCCTTGGGCTAGAGCTCTACCACTTGAGCCTTAGCACCATTTCCAGCTTTTTTCTATGTATGTGGTACTGAGGAATCGAACCCAGGTCTTTGTGCATGCTAGGCAAGCACTCTACCACTAGGCCAAACTCCCAGCCCTCAACTCATTCATTCTTAAACACAAAAATGTTGCTGTTAATGTCCAGTTTTAAGTATGTTTTAAATACAATCCAAACACTGGATTATTTTTTTAACCATAGGATATGTAACAGAACAGGAAGGTTAATATTAAATTACACCTAGATTATTAAATGAGATTAAATGAAAAGTTATCTTGGAAATTAAGAATGGATTGTAGGAAAATTGAGTTAGAAGTCAAATTTGGGGTAATCCTTTAAAAGACTTGAGTAAACTTGAACCTCATTTTATACTTAGTTGTGAGAGAATATACTAAACTTTAGAAACAAAGAGCTTTCTAGTTAGTAAGACATTTAAGATTTCTCAGTATAGAATAGTTTTTGTGTGTGTGTGTGTGTGCGTGCGTGTGCGTGTGCATGCGCGTTTCTGCTGGGATTTAAACTCAGGGCCTGAGTACTGGGCTTTTCTGCTCAAAGCTATCACTCCATCACTTGAGGTACTGCTACATTTCTTTTTGGTGGTTAAATAGAGATAAGAGACTCATGGACTTTCCTGCCTGGGCTTGCTTTGAACCTTGGTGCTCAGGTCTCAGCCTCTTGAGTAGCTAGGATTGTAGGTGTGAGCCACTGGCACCCTGCTCAGATGATTGATTTTTCCCCACTCCAAATAAGTCATGCTGGAAAGAAAGAACATCAGGAAGATGAAAGTAGAACTTTTTAAATGTCTTGAGGCAAGAAGAATGTATTTAAAGAAAAATTCACTGTGTTGACTGACACAACCTATACAGCATCTTTTTAGTATCAACATCATGAGGCTTGCTGAGGACTTGATTTTCTTAGACTGTTGTCTTGTTATCTGTATTGGTCTTTTTAAATTGCTATAATAAAGGTGCAGAGGGATTACAGTTACATAAGTCAGGTAGAGTACATTTGTTTTTGGATGTCATTCTTACCCTTGCTTTGTTTTCCCTCCAATCCCACCCACAAGTTATATAATTACTTTCAAGTGTCTAGTGAGTACTACTAGTACATTTTGTTCACCTTTTGTGCCTATATTTGTAACCCATCCTTGCCCTTTTATATAAACTAGCAAACTAGACGCAAAGAAAACAAACCAGCAACAAAGGAAAAACCCCTCATTTCCATTTCCTGGAGTTGATCTTGATAAGTACTATTTTATATGATCAGATACACACAAGCATTGGGTCTTTGTGTTCCTAAAAGTATCTATCTGCCTTTGGTCTGTGTGTGAATGCCACAATTCTGTATAATTTATCATGTTCCAGTGTATTTTAGATCTAGCTTTTTCATGAGAGAAAGCATGAGCTATTTGAGCACGGCTTACCTCACTTTAACATGATTTTGTTTCTAGGTCCATCCATTTCCCGTCAAATAACATTCTAATGGCTGTGTAAAATTCTGTGTATAGGTACATTTTTTGGATTCACATAACTTTGGATTTACATAACTTGGCTATTGTGAATTGTGTAGGAGTGAACATGGATGTGCAAGTGTCTTTTTGGTATCCTGGGTTGTGATGTTTTGGGTAAATGCCCAGGAGTGCAACTAGGTCATAGAGAAGATTTTTTTTTTGAGGACCCTTCAGCCTGTTGTCCAGAATGGGTGTATTAGTTTACATTCCCACCCGGATTCCCTTTTTTTTCTTTGCCACATCCTCACCACCATTTGTTGTTTGATTTCATGAAGTTGTTTTGATATTTACAGCTAGGGATAGTATTTCCTCATGTCTTTGCCTTTCTTGCTTCTTCTGAGAAGCCACTCCTTAGTTGCCTTTTCCCATTTCCTATTTGTTTATTAGCTTTGGGAGGAGATTCTTGAGTTCGTTGCATATCTTGGATATTAGACTGTTATTTGATGCATTGCTAGTAAAGGTCTTTTCTCATTTTGTGGGTGTCTTCCTAGGTTAGTAACTGTTGTGCCGAATGCTTTAATTTTGATATAATCCCATTTATCTAATCTCTCTTCTACCTGCTGTGCACCTGGGACTCCTTTAAAAGGTTTCTGCCTATGCTGATAAGTCCTAGTGTTTTTCCTACTCCTTCTTGTAGTGCTTTCAAGGTTTCAGGTCTGATATTGAGGTGTTTGAACCACTTTGTTATTTGTGCACAGAGACAAATAGGGATCTACTTTTAGTTTTTTGCATATGGGTGCCAGTTTTCCCAACATTAATGACTGAAGAGACTATCTTTTTTTCCAACCATATATCTTTGGCTCTCTCCCCAAGTATCAGACAACTGTAAGCATCAATCTTAAAAAACAAAATGTCCTCTAAATATCTCCATCTTGGCAAATACAATAATTTAATTTTTGCCTGCTAAAAAGCATATAAGGTAAAATGGTGGAATAATGGTTTACTAAATGGAATATTTTAATTTTGATATTCAATATAGTTAAATTACTCAAAAATTTTCATGAGACTGTTAAAACTTGAAAGCCATGCCAGAAAGCCACAGTTTCATTACTGTTGTTCATTGCAATGCTTTTCTCAAAATGATAAACATTCATGTTCATATTATGATTTTCAGAAGTATGGACTGAATTATTGTCATCAAAGCACTGTTGCAAATGAGACAACACAATCAGTAGCCACAAAAATGAAGTATCACAGTTTACAGGACAGGAGCTTTTAGGGGAAAATAAGTAACAGAAAATACACTTTCAGTATAGTGCACTTTTTTGCTCATTATCCTGTCACTGGCAATTGTACAACACAGTTATAGGGAAAAAGGGACACTGGAAATTATGGTACTGATTACTAAGGGGGAAACAATTTGTGATTTACATCATTCCTATCTATATACTTTATGTAATATGTAGTAGTTGACACATCCTGAAAACAAACACCTAGTATATTTAAAATACTTCAGTCAGCACTGAATATAGGGTGGTCACTCTATTATCAAATGGGTGTTCTGTTCTCAAGAAGATTAATACATTTAAAAATCACGATTACAGGGGCCAGGAGTTTGGCCTAGTGGTAGAGTGCTTGCCTAGCATGCATGAAGACTCGGGTTCCATTCCTCGGTACCACATACATAGAAAAAAAGCCAGAAGTGGTGCTGAGGCTCAAGTGGTAGAGCTCTAGCCTTGAGAAAGTCCAAGGACAGTGCTCAGGCCCTGAGCCCAAGCCCAGGACTGGCAAAAAAAAAAAAAAAAAAAAAGGATTACAACTAGGCGCCAGTGGCTCATGCCCATAATCCTAGCTACTCAGGAGGCTAAGTTCAACCCCCTCCCCCAAATCAATATTACAAAATTCAAATTTCTACATTAAAATGTTCAGCATAAGCTGGGCTCTTATCTCCAATTAACCAATAGAAAACTGAAAGTGGCGCTGTGGCTCAAAGGGTAAGGCAGTAGCTCTGATCTGAAGAGCTCAGGGACAGTGCCCAGGCCCAGAGTTTAAGTCCCATGACCAACCAAAAAAAATATTCAGCACAGTCAAATCTATAGGCAGAAAGATTAGTGATTGCCTAAGGGGGTAGGATTCTGGTTTGAATAGTATTCTTTCCTCTTCATCTGTACCTACAACAGAATGTGACACCATTTGGAAACAGGGTTATTATAATTGTAAGCAGTTAAGATGACAGAGGACTGGTGATGGTAGTGGTAGCAGTGTGTGTGCATGAAATCCAGTTGACTGTTGTCCTTATGAAAAGACAGAGGCAGCTGGTAACTCCCAGAAAAAAGCTAGGGGGAGACCTAGGTAGTTCCTGTGTCAGGGCCTCCAGAAGGAACTAATTCTGCTGACACTCTGATTGAGAACACTTGCTCCCCTAAACCACAGAGACAAATCTCTTGCTGAACCACCAAATTTGTGTTAGGGTATTACAGCAGAGCTAGGAAATGAACACATGAATGACTGATGAGTATAGGCTTTCCTTTTGAGGTGATAACTGAACAACTCTATGTATATACTAAAAACTATTCAACCATATGACTTGAATAGGTAATTTGCATGATTATATGAAATACATGTCTAAATAAAGTTGGTTTTAAAGCAATTCCTTTTGAATGAATAAAACTGATCAATCTGTTTTAAGTTAAAAATATTTAATATCAGATAAAAACACTGATGACAACTTCATATGACTCATTCTACAGGTAGTGAAAAGGGCAAACATTACTAGGAAAGTAGTTGGGCTGGTAAACAATTTGTTGATCACATAACAGATGAACGGGAGCTGACATATTTAACTCAAAAGATTACAAAAGCTTTAAAGACAACTGCATTAAACATTTCTTGTGTGATCTGCCAAGGAACAACATATATATATATATATATATATATGTGTGTGTGTGTGTGTGTGTGTGTGTGTGTATTTTAACCCATACAATGTTCAAAGTTGCTAGGTCCCACTGATTCATAGCTACCTAGGAGGTGGAAAGGGAGAGGACTGAAGTTCTAGGCCTTCAGGTGTGGGGGAGGGAAGGCATGCCTGTTATCTCAGCTATGTGGGATGCTGAAATCAGGAAGATCAAGTCTCCATGCCAGCCCAGGCACCTCCCCCCCAAAAGTTTTGGAGATCCCATTTCAACAGAAAAAAAAATGGGCATGGTTGTGTGAGCTTGTTATCACAGCTATGCTGGGAAGCAACAATAGGAGACTTCAGTCCAGGCTGGAGTGAGCAGAGTGAAAGGGCTGGAGGTATGGCTCAAGCAGTGAGTGTCTGCCTAGCAAGTGCAAAGCCATGAGTCCAAATACCCTAGTACCATTAAAAGCAAAACAACTTTAAAGTCAATACTGATACTGTGGGAGAACTACCAGTGCTTTTCTGATGAGCAGTGCTTTCCCTAGAAGCTTCCTATAAATAGCTTTATCTTCTTTTCTTTGGGGGGGGGGAGTTTGGGCACAGGGATTGGACTCAGGGCCAAGGTACTGTTCCTGAGCCTTTTCACTCAAGGTTAGTACTCTACAATCTGGAGCCACAGCTCCACTTATGGTTTTCAGTGTGGTTAATTGGAGGTATGAGTCTCATGGATTTTTCCTGCCCAGGCTGACTTGTAACTGTGATCCTCTTATCTCAGCTTCCTGAATACATAGGACTATAGGCATGAGCCACACTGCTTGGCCAGAACACATTTTAACTACTAAATAAAACAATACATATTAATGTTCATACTCAGCTTAACATTTATGTTGAAAATATACATTGGATTAAATAGACTATGGGGTATGGGTATGGTTAAAATAGGAATACATTTGGCACTAAATGAAACCAATGTCAATAAGCAAAACTAAGTGACTGTCAATTGCTCCCTCAGAGGTACCCATCTTGATTTATAACTCATCTACTATTTTTTAGTTCTTTTGTTTTTTGGGACAGGGTCTTGCTATGTAGCCCAGGCTGACCTCAAACTCCAGATCTTCCTGCCTCAGCTTCTCAAGAGCTTCTTGGATTACAAGCACCACCACACTTGGCCTATTTCTTAGTTCTTGACTGACCGAGTAAAACAAACAGACTTAACTACAGAGCACGTCTATGATAGGAATATAGAATCTAGAGCTAAGATGAGCCTGTTTCACTGATGAGCATCCTCCACTCTGCCAAACCAGAAATTAGTTAAAGAAACTCAATGAAAAATGCTTATCCATTTTTCAAGTTTTCTGGCTAGATATGCTCTTGGGTAGGTATCCAGTTAAATATAATTTTTGGATTAATTTAGGAAATCCATGTAAAAGAAACGTTTACTTTATAAGGATTTTCCTTCACTCACTTGAAACTTTCTCTACCAAAATACCAATCCTGAACTCTGTAGCCAAAACTTTTGGAACAAAGCTGCATGGTCACATTTTTGAGTCTCTGATGAGTCTTCAGGTCCCCTTGTTTTTCATGTTTCAAGGGTCTCTTCATTTGCTCCACAAGTATCAACCACACAAATTAAACAACTTGTGACTGGAAAAGCACGGACTTTGGAATTGGCTATCCATTTGTCTGTCTCAGTATTATATTCCAGGATGTGTCCTAATCGGCCTACACCTTGAAAACCAGCTAAGACATAAATGATAGATCCAACTGCTGCACACTTCACTGTTACACCTTTCCATGGCATTGGTGATACCATCTTCCATTCATCTAATTTAATATCATAATATTCCACATTGTCCAAACCACCTGAAAAACAAGAAAACATAAAAAATTATATGAATAATCCTAAGGTCTCAATCATTTTTATATTTTTCCAGCATTTAATTTTCAAAATAAAAATTTCAAACACACAGAAAGGTAGGAATTTTACAATAAATATCTAAACGCCCACCACCTGAACTTTTTATTCTTACATTAATATAAGATACTTAATCTATGATTTTAAAAATTCTAACTTTTGGCCAGGAGTTTGGCCTAGTGGTTAAAGTGCTTGCCTAGCATGCACGAAGCCCGGGTTCGATTCCTTGGTACCACATACATAGAAAAAAAAAAAAAGCTGGAAGTGGTGCTGAGGCTCAAGTGGTAGAGCTCTAGCCTTGAGAAAGTCCAAGGACAGTGCTCAGGCCCTGAGCTCAAGCCCAGGACTGGCACACACAAAAAAAATTCTAACTTTTGATTTTTTTCTATAACATTAAAAATATTGTATTTATTCTGGAAAAATGAAATAAGGAAACTAGTGAGATTTATCGTCTAAGAATGATTATAACTATCTATCCTTTTCTGTCTATATTTTCCTACTTATGGAAATTAGAAATGGATGAAGATGAAAGAAAAAAGTTTTTTCTTTTACTTATGCTAGTTGTGCTTTGTTGTACTCAAGCAATGCTAAATTTTCTGATAAAAGGAAACTTGTGAAATACCTTTATACATGAATTTTAGCTTCCCCTTGTTTATACAAATATTTAAGACTTCTAGAATGCCATTATTTATGAAAAAGGTGACATTTAATTTCAAACTTTAAAAAATAACTATAACTATTTCATGCAATGTTTAAAATGTTCAGAAAATTTGGTTAATTAGAACTTGAATGGAAGGCCTCACTAAAACTTCTATTTGAAGGGTTTTTTTTTTTTGCAACATGTTAAAAAGCTTAAAAAATAAGGTTCAACTGTTTCTACAGCTTAACAGTTCAAAACGGATGTGATACTATTCCCTAGTGGAGACAATTGAAAGATGACATTGTTACAATGCCTGGTAGCCTTAGCAGCTCTTGACAACTCATACATAGGAATGTTTATCATCTTCACTGCTTCAGAATGTTAGTCCCCAGAACCTTGAAACAGATACAATCATGTACATGGTACAGAGCAATATTTAAATTTACTTCAAGAAATACTTCAAAACCACAAGATAATAAGTATCAGTAAGCTTATAATGACAGTGAATTAATATCATGTACCTAGACCATTCTGGCCACCCACAGCAAATATCTTGTCTTTTACAAATACCAGTCCATGGTTCTTCCTGGCCTCAATCATTGGACACAGTTCAGTCCATCTGCAAGAAGAAAAGAACATTTCAAGTGTGCTACTTTCTTTAATAAGAAAGTGTTATTCCAGGGCCGGGAGTTTGGCCTAGTGGTTGAGTGCTTGCCTAGCATGCACGAAGACCGGGGTTCGATTCCTCGGTACCACATACATAGAAAAAAGCTGGAAGTGGTGCTGAGGCTCAAGTGGTAGAGCTCTAGCCTTGAGAAAGTCCAAGGACAGTGCTCAGGCCCTGAGCTCAAGGCCCGGACTGGCAAAAAAAAAAAAAAGAAAGTGTTATTCCAAATAAGTACATATTTACTATTGTGTCACACGTGTATAAAATGTTTAGAAGGCTAGAAAAACCTGAAGTGATTATGGGTTATTATTTGTTAATAGATGAGGTATATTTGGGACTTTACTTCTTTTATTCTGACAGGATATAGGAAACAGAGTGGCCCTAGTGGTACACACCTATAATCTCAGCATTTGAGAGGTAGAAGCAGAAGGACTGAGAATTTGAGACCAGTGTGGGCTGCACAGTGAAACTGTCTCAAAAACACCAAAACTAAAACCAAAGACCATATAAAGGATATAAACATAGGCCTTGCAGTGGCTCTGCGGGCTTGATTGTTTTTTTTTTGGGGGGGGGGAGGAGGTGGTCCTGTGGCTTGAACTTGGCCTGAGTGCTGTCCCTAAGCTCTTCAGCTCAAGGCTACCATCCTACCCCTGAGCCTGGGCATTGTCTCTGAGCTCTTCAGCCCAAGGCTACAGCCCTACCCTTGAGCCAAGCCCCACTTCCCGTTTTCTAGAGGTTAACTGGAGATGAATCTCAGGTCCTTTTGTGCCTGGACTGGGCACAAAGTTCAAACCTTGATCCTCAGATCTCAGCCTCCTGAGTAGCTAGAACTACAGGCATGAGACACTGCACCTGACTAATAGTTATTTTTTTGGAGGTGAATTTGTGGTGCCTGGACGGCTCTAATCTCTTTTTTTTCCCCTGGAATTTAGCCTATTGAATAGCTAGGATTACCCACAAGAGTCCCAGGTGTCTGGCTACCACATCTTTTGGCAAAATCCTTTTCTATGCTTTACAGTAACTTAACATGGCAACAAAAGTAGGGGAAGATATATAAAAGAATAGACAACCTTAATTCTGTCACATGTAGCTTTTGCTTAATATGTGTGTATGTGTAAACAAATCACAACCTAAAATAAGCCTCGGTTGTTGTTTTCATCATATTTTCCAATGAAGTCTTCTGTATTCCAGACTGGGAGAATTTGGGATTTTCCTGCCTCAGCCTTCCAAATACTAGGCATATGCCATCACACTAGGTCTTACTAAATCCATCTTTAGGTCTACTATGAACTAGTTTTTTTTAAAAGCATTTTGTCAAGTTTAGTAAGTTATTATTGATATGGTCCCAGCCACTGTCACAAATAATGACATCCAAGTATAAAGGTAGACTCAAGTGTCCAAAAATAGTTTCACAGGAAACATTACATTAAAAGACAAAAAACAAAAAATAATTGTGTTGGTCATTTTTTTCCCTGAGTTAATCACTCCATGATTGATTCCTGTAACTGTGAAGGTATTGCAACAAAAGTATTCATTCTTATCTGTTAATATGTACTAAATGACAACAAAGAGCAACAAGAAGCAGCTGGATATCCATAATGTCATGTGGAGGCCAGGCACTGGTGGCTCAGGCTTGTATCCTTAGCTACTCAGGAGGCTGAGATCTGAGGATGATAGTTTGAAGCCAGCCGGGGCAGCAAAACCCTGGAGACTCATATTGAAAACAAACTACTCAGAAAAAGCCAGAAGTGACACTGTGGCTCAAGTGGTAGAGCACAGACATGTTCAGGACAGAGGCTAGGTCTTAGTTCAAGCCCCAGGACCAGCAAACAAACAAACCAAAACACCAGTCATGTGATTTCCATAGGTTTAAGTTCTTGTTCTTTCTTTCGTTCTTCCTCTCTTTCTATCTTTTTTTTTTTTTTTTTTTTGGCCAGTCTTGGAGCTTGAACTTAGGGGCTAGGCACTGTCACTGTCCTTGGCCATGTTTTGCTCAAGGCTAGTGCTCTGCCACTGAAGCCATAGCACCAACTTCTGGCTTTTTCTGTGTATGTGGTACTGAGGAATTTAACCCAGGGCTTTGTGCATGCTAGGCAAGCACTCTACCACTAGGCCAGGCTTAATTTCTTAGTTTCCAATTAAGCTAATTGTAACAAAAAACTTAAAGCCTCCAAGATGGGAAAAAATTGGTACAAAAATAACAAGCATTTAAATCACATTGTTTTTCTTTGTATTGCTGGGGACTGAACCCAGGGCTCTGAGTATACTATACAAGTGCTCAACTATCTTGTGATTCATTAGTGAAATATTTTAGTAAGGAAATCATGATGATATTTAACATTTATTTTAGAATTAGATCATTATATCCATATATAGATCATATATAGCTTCCTATTTAAGAAAATTTAAGGATGAAAGACCAAACAGAATTCAAATTTAACATGAGTTCAATGTAGGCAAAATAAATAGTAAGTCTTGAAAGTTTTGGGGTTTTATTTTGGTGCCAATCCTGGAGCTTAAACAAGAGCCTGGGTGCGTGCTCTACCACTTGAGCCACAGTTCCACTTTCAGCCTTTTGGTGATTAATTGGAGATAAGAGTCTCATGGACTGGCTTCAAACTTTTATCCTAAGATTTTTAACCTCCTGAGTTACTAGGATAATAGCATGAGCCAACAGCGCTTGACTAAACATTTTGCCTTTTAAAAAGCAATTATTTTTGGGGCCGGGAGTTTGGCCTAGTGGTAGAGTGCTTGCCTACCATGCACGAAGACCCGGGTTCGATTGCTCGGTACCACATACATAGAAAAGCTGGAAGTGGTGCTGAGGCTCAAGTGGTAGAGCTCTAGCCTTGAGAAATCCCAAGGACAGGGCTCAGGCCCTGAGCTCAAGCCCAGGACTGGCAAAAAAAAAAAAAAAAAAAAAAAGCAATTATTTTCAACTAGTTAGGAGGCAGAGCTAAGAATAACAGTCCAAGGCCAGCCTGGTACAAACATAAGATCCTATCTGAAAGATAAATTGAAAAAAAGAAAAAGGAACTGGGGCATAAATCAAGTGTCAAAGTACTTATGTACCAATTATTAGGTCTGGAGATTAATCCCTTCTACTTTCAAAACAATACATAATAAAGGTTTTGCTTCTCATTTTAAGAATAATTTTAATACAAATCCAAAGATACTAAGAAAACCCTACAGGCAATATTGTATTCTCTAGGAATATAGTATATTAATATCATAAACCAATAAATTATAATTCTACTTAAGGGAGAATTTACTTTTGATTATTAGTTTCCTCTCCTTTTATTTCCTGATCTCCTAAAAATGTTTTATAAATTTGGTGAATTAGCTGGGTATGTCTTCTAGGTATTTACTGCACAAGCAGAATCAGTAAGAGCAGTGTTTCCATAAAGTCAGGGCATGTCTGAAGGTGCACAGGAAGAGACCAGGTTGTTCAAGGGAATGTATGGGTTTTTTTTTGCCAGTCCTAGGACTTGAACTCTCAGGGCCCAAGCACTGTCCTTGGGCTTTCCTAAAGGCTAGAGCAGTTCCCCTTGAGCTACAGCACCACTTCTAGCTTTTTCTGTTTATATGGTACCAAGGAATCAAACTCAGGGCTTCATGCATGCTAGGCAAGCACTCTATCACTAGGCCATGCTCCCAGCCTGGAACGTGCATTCTTTTTTTTTTCTTTTAAATTGTCCGGGATAATGTATAGAGGGGTTACAGTTACATTTGTCAGGCAGTAGGTGCATGACTTCTCAAACATCCCTCTCATGTTTTTGTGCCCCTTTCCCAATCATCTTGTTTTCCCCCTTCCCTGTTTCAAATAAACAAATAAACATATATACAATATACCAGCTAACGGAATGTGCCTTCTTAATAAAGAACTACATGCTTGTACTGGGTCCTTTCTTCTATTTAACATCCTATGCAGCTGAACTTACAGAATATAGTAACAATGAAATGAGAACTTTAAATAGATACATACGTTTCTGTGGCAGGATCATACACTTCACAGGAACTAAGCACTCTCCCAGAAACATTATTCCCTAAGCTTCCACCACAAACATAGATGAGGCCATTGGCTTCCACCATGCCATGACTGCAGCGCTGTGTCAGCATGCTGGGCTTAGTGTGCCAGCTTTCAGTTCTTGTGTCATAGCACTCAAATAAATACAAAGCTGAGTTTCCTGTAAAGAATGAGACCACTTAGGAGTCTGAGGTAGAAGGACTACAGGTTTAAGGCTATCATGAGCCATACATCAAGACCCTATATCAAAAACCAGAAAAAAATCTGAACCAACTAACCAACAAATGAAGGATATAAAAGCAACAGAATGAAAAGAGTTTCATAAAACCCTGATTTACTGTGTATGTGAATTAGAAGTGAACTAAGTGTAGAGCGATATCATAAGTTATGAGAGGGAAAAATTTAGGTCTGGGGAGTCACTTTTACTGTCAATCAATGAAAATGTAATATTTTAAAGAAGGTAATAACTGTGTAATCCTTGGAAAACATTCAAGAAAGAATCTGTTGGTAGCTAGACTTTTAGGAAGATATACTGATCTGATTTCAAAGAAAATTAAGAAAGATTATGTATACCTTGGAGTCCAGTTATTTAACATGCTGAGAATTATTTAAATTGGAAAGCCATTGCTAAAATATGAAACTTATTGGTAGTATTCTGAAGTTTACTTAATTTTCTTTTCTTTTTTGCTAGTCCTTTTTTTTTTTTGCTTGAACTCAGGGCCTGGGCACTGTCCCTGAGCTCTTTTTGCTCAAGGCTAGCACCACTTTACCACTTGAGCCACAATTCCACTTCTGGATTTTTTTTTCTATGTTTGTAGTATCAACGAATCAAACCCAGGGCTTCATGCAGGCTAGGCAAGCACACTACCATTAAGTCACATTCCCAGCCACTTACTTAACATTCCATAATAGCTACTTTACCTCTGAAAAAACATACTTGCTGACTATTCTCAGTGACTGGGTTGATAAGCCCTGAAGAATACTAGCCCCTTCTTTAGCAGAAGTCCCTAGGAATCAAGGTACATTTCTGGTGTATGCTGAATATACATTTTATGTTTTACAACTTTTTCAACAGAGAATCTTAGCAATTGTACTATTAAAGATTGCTTTTTCCCTTCCTGAATAGGAAAATAGTACTTTACTAAACTATTTTTCACCTCTCACTGTTGAATACAATACTGCAACATCTATAGCTCTTCAGTGCAACCCATATCTATGAAAAGGTTCAGAGAAGGACAAACAGAAGCAGCAATGATCATAATGAAACAAAACTTTCTTTTGAATTTGTAAATATTTCCACCTTGGTAGATTTAGGCTGGTGGATAATAGGGGAAAACATAAGGTATGTGGAAAATGTTAAAGATCTGCTACTAATGTCAATGTCGCTTGCTTATAGTCCTATCTATTCAGGAGGCTGAGATCAGGAGGATCTCAGTTTGAGGACAATGAGGGAAAAGATCTCCTAAGATTCTACTTCCAAAAATAATTAGCAAAAAGCCAGGCTAAAGGCATAGCTCAAGTGGTAGAATGCCAGTCTAGCAAGCAAGCTGAAGAAGAGGTAAGAAACAAAATGAAACAGAAAACAATACAAAACAACCCTGAAAAGCCCTCTTAAATAAAAATTTAGTAATAAAGATCACCTCCAGTTAAATAGAAAAATCATCATTTTTTCTTGCCTTCGAGTGACATGCAGTAGAGGGTAAAAACTTAAAACAGATCTGATTAAAAGTAAACACTCTTCTGGGTGAATATGAAAATCACAGAAGCCAGCCAGGCACTGGTGGCTCATGCCTGTGCTTACTCAAGAGGCTGAGATCTGAGGATCATAGTTCCAAGTCAGCAGGGGCAGGAAAGTCCATGAGACTCTTATCTCTAATTGACCATTCAAAAAGTTAGAAGTGAAGCTGTGGCTAAAAAGTATCATGATAGAGTTCTAGTTTTAAGTAAAAAAGCTAAGGAACAAATAGAGTTCTAGTCTTGAGTAAAAAAGCTAAAGAACAATGCACTCAGGACTGAATTCAAGTCCCAGTATTAGGATTGGGGAGGAAGAGGATCACAGACCAAGACATTGTGGCCCATGCCTATAATCCTAGCTTCTTGGGGAGCTGAAATCTGAGGATCATGGTTTGAAGCCTGGGCAGGAAAGTCCATGAGACTCTTATTTCCAATAAAACTATTCAGAAAAAGCAGAAGTGGCATTGTGGCTCTAGATTTGAGCACAGACAGGCTTAGGGACAGAGCCCAGGCCTGAGTTCAAGCCCCAGAACTGGGGAGAAAAAAGCCACTTGGGAAACAGAGCAGCATAATTTTTTTAAAAAAAATTCACTTTATTATCAGAGTGATGTATAGAGGAGTTACAGTTACATTCATAAGGCAGTGAGTACATTACTTCTTGAACATCATTACCCCTTCCCATGTTTTCCTTCCTCTTAAGATCTTGATTTAAAGCTAGCCTGGGCAAAAAGTTTAAGAGAGCCTCCTAAACAATAACAACAAAAACCTGATGCTGATGCAGTAGCCTATGTCTGTCATCCCAGATACAAAATATGTATAAATAGAAGATTTCAGTCAGGATCTGCTTAGATGTAGAGACCTCTTCGAAAAATAATAAAAGTAAAAAGTGTTAGGAGCATGGCTTGAGTAGTAGAGTGCCTCTTCAGCAAGCACAAGGCCCTGAGTTCAAAGTCCTAGCACTGCTAAAAAAGAAAAGAAAAGAAAAGAAAAGGAAGTGGAGATGTGGATCAAGTTGTAGAGCACCAGGAATGAGAAAAAAAAGCCAAGTAACAAGTAAGAACACAAGGCTCTGAGTTCATGGCTCAGTACCAGCACACACATATAAAAATCAACATGTTTAAACACCATGTCTTAGGGTTTACTTGATATTCTTAGTGCTTCTAAATAATGCATTATTTAATTAAAGAAATAACTTGAAAAGATGAGAGTACATAAAAGTTACTATGTATGTAGTCTACATGTAGAAAATTCATTGAGAAAAACATATATTTAGCAAAAGACTACTAGACACTTACAAATAAGAACCTGAGCTGAACTGTAAGGATAAATCACCACACAAATCATTAGATTAGAAATGTTAAGAAAAGAAATGAAAAGGCAATTATTGAGTTGGGCACAGTAGTGCCTGCACAAGGGAGCTGAGGTAGGAGGATCAGGAGTTTAGGACCGATCTGGGTTACATATTAAAATATTCACCATATGGGCCAGAAGTTTGGCCTAATGGTAGAGTGCACAAAGACCCAGGTCCAATCCTCAGTACCACATACATAGAAAAAGCTGGAAGTAGAGCTGTGAATCAAGTGGTAACAGCACTCAGGCCCTGAGTTCACTCCCTGGGACTGGCAAAAAAATAAATATTCACCATATACATATTAAGAACAACAACAAAACAACAGTACTATCTTTGTTCTAATACAAAGAAACAGAAAGAAAATACAATTTTAAAAGCTTGAGTATAGAGTTTTTAAAGGATTTATAAGTTAAATTCAGCAAATAACACTACTAAAAAAACAATACCAAAACCTGTCCTGACTAAAATTCAGATAGTGCCAACCATTTGAGAGTCATAATAAAAAATGGACAATTAACATCATATGAAACAACAATCTTTTATATTACTAATTTAAACTACTAAGGTGCACCTTCAAAGAAACAGGCTCTGACATGTTAGATATGGACTCAGACTATCAATGTATCTGGTAAGGACAATCAATTTTTATTATGCGAAAGGCCAGATAGTTGGCTTTAAAGCATTTCCCTTGAACAAAAGTTTAACAAGCCTTACCTACTTCTGAGCCTCCAGATGTGTAAATCTTGCCTTCTGCGGCACAGGCAGCAAGGCTATCTCGAGGTGTTGGAGGACCCAATTTGGAATACCAGCTGTCTTTCACGACATTATAGCAGTCCATTCGCTTAATGGGGAAAAGCTGAGAGCCACCCAAAATGTACACTACATTGTCCCAAAACACACATGCTGCATCTCTTCGTTTTTCAAAGGGGCAGCGAATGTCCGTCCAGCTATAATCCTGAAGCAGAAGGGAACAACATTCAGAAAAGGAAAATGAAAACAGAGAAGAACAGAACATTGCTATAATTGAGAAAATACCAAATATAAGACAAAGGGTGAACTAATGCAGCAGAGATACTCACTAGACACTACGTAGAAAAAGAATTATACAACTTGTAGATGGTGATAAAGAGGAAAAACTGTATCTTTCATAGCTTTGAAATAAACTCAAATCTATTTGGATATGTTTTCGTTGTGAAGATAAGACAATTCTGTTTTAATTTCAGATTTATCATGTAATAAAATCTGAGATTTAATATCACACATAAAAATGGGTATCAGGTAAATAGGTAGGTAGGTAGGTAGAAAGCAAACTGAAATTCTTATCTCCAATAAACTACTAAAAACATCTGGAAGTAGAGCCCTAGCTCAAGGGATAGAGCACTGATTTTGAGCAAGAAAAGCTCAGGACTGCCCTGAGAATAAGCCCCAGAACCAGAAAACAACAACCAAAACAAACCAAAAACCCAAAACTAACAACTTACAAACTGAGCTTAGGAAGAGATTTAATAAATGATTAGGAAAAATAGTGGTATAGTATTTTACTGTACAACATCACATCCTGGGTTTAATCAGTGCTACATATTGAACCTAGGGCCTCTGAGTACTAGACAAGTGCTGTACTACTGAGCTACTTTCCCCTCCCCCCTCACTTCCCAACCAGGAAAAACTAATCTTGTGACTTAACTTCAACAATAACATAATAGCTTGATAAAACAAACAATGCATTGGTGGGGAAGGAAACTGGATGTGCTATAGCACATCCAGTTCACATGGTGACAAAAAAGATGTAGCTATTTCTCAGCTATTAATGAGTAGAGATATCAACTCAAAGGGAATTACTGAGAATCACTTATATTTCATCAGGTCACAAAATGCTCTTTCTTTTCCCACTCTCACACTAAACCAAAAAACCAAAACTCAAACTTTAACTCAACAGAAATTCAAGTATAAAATAAAACTTGGTATCCCATGAATACAATCCTTGAAAATACCTAAGTAGAGGACTGGGAGCATATTCTAGTGGTAGAGTGCTTGCCTAGCATGCACTAAGACCTGGGTTAGATTCCTGGGAACTTCACACACAGAAAAAGCCAGAAGTGGTGCTGTGGCTCAAGTGGTAGAGCTCTAACCTCAAGAAAGCCCAAGGATGGTGTTCAGGCCTTGAGTTCAAGCTCCAGGACTGGCCAAAACAAAACAAAACCAAAAAACCCCAGCTAAATAGAGATAAATCTTAGGAAAGAATTCTCATGCTCGCATCTTTATTGCCAACATATTTGTCTCTATTGAGCTGTGACACGTACATAGTTTTTGTTTGATTTCAATACTGTGGCTTGAATTTAGGGCCTTGTATTTAGTAGGAGGCATTCTATCTCATGAGTCATGCCCACAGACTATTTTTGCTTTGTTTTTTGAATAGGGTATTGTGTTTTTGGTGGAGGCCAACCTTGGACTATTCTTTTCTTTTCTTTTCTTTTTTTTTTTTTTGCCAGTCCTGGGCTTGAGCTCAGGGCCTGAGCACTGTCCTTGGACTTTCTCAAGGCTAGAGCTCTACCACTTGAGCCTCAGCACCACTTCCGGCCACCACTAGGCCAAACTCCCGGCCCCATGGACTATTATTTTCTTACAACCCCTGCCATGGAGCTGGGACCACAGATATATACCATTAGACACAGCTTATTGGCTGAGATGGAGGTCTTTCTAAGTTTTTGCCTAGGCTGGACTCAAAATCATAATCCTCCTTATCTCAGTCTCCTTAGAAGCTAGGATTGCAAGCATGCACCATTACGCATGGCTTGTGAAATGTAACCTTCAGTCTTTTCACAGCAAAGAGTATTTCAGTTTAAATCATCTCAAATTCCAGAAGGTGAGACCATATTTATTTAATAAAATGTTCTCATCAATGAAGTAAGCTTATTGTGCTCAGAAGTATAGAATATAAAAAAAAATAACAATGCCTGGTGGTAGAGTGCTTGCCTAGCATGCAGGAAGACCTGGGTTCGATTCCTCAATACCACATACATTAAAAAAAAGCCAGTAATGCAGGTGGTATTACAATACCAGACTTCAAACTCTACTATACAGCCATAATAACAAAAACAGCATGGTATTGGCACAAAAATAGACCAGAAGATCAATGGAACATAATAGAAGATCCAGAAGTAAAACCACATAACTGTAGTCAACTTGTATTTGACAGAGGAGCCAAAGATATACAGTGGAACAAACACAGCCTATTCAATTATTGGTGCTGGCAAAACTGGGCAGCCACATGCAGAAAACTAAAAATTGACCCTAGCCTTTCACCATGCACAAGCATTAACTCAAAGTGGATCAAAGACCTCAATGTCAGACCAGAAACCATGAAACTGCTACATGATAGAGTAGAAGAGACACTGGAACTCATAGGCATAGGCAAAAGATTCCTGAACAGAATCCCAGGGTCACAACAGATTGGAGAGAGACTCGATAAATGGGACTACCTAAAAGTAAAAAGTTTCTGCACAGATAAAAGCATAGCCACAAAAGTAGAGAGACAGCCAATCAACTGGGAAAAGATATTTACCAATAATACATCAGACAAATGCTTAATATCCAGTATTTACAGGGAACTCAAGAAACTAATCCCCCCCCAAACCCAACAAACGATTCACTAAATGTGCAAGGGAACTAAAGAGAGATTATCAAAAGAAGAGGTTAAAATGGCAGAAAAGCATATGAGAAAATGTTCACCATCCATGGTCATAAAGGAAATGCAAATAAAAACAACCCTAAGATACCACCTTACCCCAACAAGAATGGCCAAGATTCTAAACTCAGACAATGGCAGATGCTGGTAGGGTTGTGGAGAAAAAGGAACCGTACTCCACTGCTGGTGGGATTGTAAGGTAGTTCACCCACACTGAAAAGCAGTGTGGAGGTTTCTTAAAGAACTGAAAATTGACCTTCCCTACGATCCCGCCATACCACTCCTGGGCATCTATCCTGAACATCATAACCCAGGATATGATAAGGACACCTGCTCAGCTATGTTCATCTCTGCACTATTCACATTAGCCAAGTGATGCAAACTATCCAGATGCCCTACTGCAGATGAATGGATAAAAAAATGTGATATATATGTACAAAATGGAATTCTACATAGTCAACAGAGAAGATAAAATAATGGCATTTGCAGGGAAGTGGATGAATCTAGAGTGAATCATGTTGAGTGAGTCAAGACCAAAGGAACAAAAGGCTCATGGTATCCTTAATATGTGATTATTAGATCCAAACAGTACAAGAGCGTGGACTCAAGATTTGCATACCCAATGCTATGGACATGGTACTGGAAATTTAAACACAACTACATAGACATAAAAACTTATGACTCTATAGACATGTTTTATTACATAGATTAATATGTATCTATGATATACAAACCCTTAGCCTAATTTTGATTATGTTCTAAAAACTAAGTGCCAGTGATTGTATATAGAGATTCCCTCTGAATACTTGTTAAACACGTCATTTGAAATATGATGTAAAAATCAATGTTAATAAATTCTTTAATAAAAAAAAAAAGCCGGAAGTCGGGCTCAGGCTCAAGAGGTAGAGCTCTAGCCTTGAGAAAGTCCAAGGACAGTGCTCAGGCCCTGAGTTCAAGTCCAGATGGGTGAAACAATAATAATTATAATTATTATAATAATAAACAAACAACGTGACTGGCTCTAGAGAGGTGAAGGGAAATAAAAAGTGTACGTGTACACTTACATATGGAACCTAAGGATGATAATGAGAAATTGAGGTATGGTGAAGATCAGAGACATGAAAAACTGGTAAGAAACAATAGATATTGACGCAACACTGAGAGGAGTCAAACCTTCTGTTTTTAGACCAGGAAATGGGAGGCTAGAATTTGCCTAAAGTCATATACCTATATTTAAATCTTGTTTGCTTTAATAAAACAAACAGACCAAAAAATTGATCCCAGAAAAATGACCAACACTAGCTAGTCCTTCAGGTCTTCCACCATGTCTAATTTTATTATGTAAAGTGAAAAGCTAAAGTGAATTCCATTCAATTAAATAATATTTTGGGAGCTTGTACTGTGTCATTATAAAAGTGATGTACTAAGTGGTTACAGTTAGTAAGCGGTAAAGAGTACATTTTTTCTTTCCTTTTCTTTTTTGGACAATGTTACTCCTCCTTTAGATCTCTCCCAGTTTTTACCTCATTTTGGAAGCTTTTGTGAAAAATGTGATGTCTTTTTCTTTTCATTCAAACTCTGCAAATTCTTTTTTTTTTTTTTTGTGGCTCCTGGGGCTTGAACGTGGCTTTGGCACTGTCCCTGAGCTCTTCAGCTCAAGGCTACCACCCTACCCTTCAGCCAAGCCCCACTTCCCGTTTTCTAGAGATTTTGTGCCCGGCTGGCTTTGAACCTTGATCCTCAGATCTCAGCCTCCTGAGTAATTGGGATTCCAAGCATGAGCCACTGAGCCTGGCTACTCTGCAAATTCTTTTTTTTTAAATTTTTTAAAGAATCTATTAACATTGATTTTTACATCATATTTCAAATGATGTGTTTAAAAACCAAGTATTCAAGAAGGGAATCTCTATATACAATCACTGGCACTTAGATTTTAGAACATAATTAAAACTATGGGTTTGTATGTCATACATACATATTAATATATGTAATAAAACATTATGCCTATAGCCATAAATTTTCATGACTATGTAGTTGTGTTTATATTTCCAATACCACATCCATAGCATTGGGTATGCAAATATTGAGTCCACACTCTTGTACTGTTTGGATCTAATAATCACATATTAAGGATACCATGAGCCTTTTGTTCCTTTGGTCTTGACTTGTTCAACATGATTCACTCTAGATTCATCTACTTCCCTGCAAATGCCATTATTTTATCTTCTCTGTTGACTATGTAGAATTCCATTGTGTATATATACCACATTTTTTGTATTCATCTGTAGTAGGGCATGGATTGTTTCCATCACTTGGCTATTGTGAATAGTGCAGAGATGAACATAGCTGAGCAGGTGTCCTTATCATATCCTGGGTTATGATGTTCAGGATAGATGCCCAGGAGTGGTATGGCTGGATCGTAATGAAGGTCCATTTTCAGTTAAGAAACCTCCACACTGCTTTCCAGAGTGGGTGAACTTGTTTACAATCCCACTAGCAGTGCAGTAGGGTTCCTTTTTCTCCCCAACCCTGCCAGCATCTGTCATTGTCTGAATTCAAAAGCTTGGCCATTCTACAGGATTAAGAAAACTAATAACAACAGATGCTGGAGGAGATGTGGTCAGGAGGGATCACTACTACACTGTTGGTGGGAGTGCAAACTCGTTCAACCACTATGGAAAGCAGTATGGCAATGCCTCAAAAGGCTAAATATAGAGCTCCCCTATGACCCAGCAATTCCACTACTTGGAATTTACCCCAACCATCCAGAAACTAGGGCATACTAAATCCACTAGCACAACAATGTTCATTGCAGCATTATTCACCATAGCAAAGATATGGAACCAACCTAGATGTCCCTCAGTTGATGAGTGGATCAATAAGTTGTGGTATTTGTACACAATGGAATTCTATGCTGCTGTCAGAAAAAAACGACATCGCCCCATTTGTTAGGAAATGGAAAGAAAAAATTATATTAAGTGAAGTAAGCCAGACTCAAAGGAACTTAGGCTCAATGGTTTCCCTCATTTGTCATAATCAGTAGAAACCTTGGGCTCTACTAGCAGATATTTACAATAGAATAAAATCTAGAGACATATGGCCAAATAGCATAACACTAAAAGTAAGGACCTCCAGGATAAGGAAACAAAAGCCATATAATGAATGATTGTTCTTCTTAATGTACTATGTTATCTCTTATCTCTTTTGCTGTCCCTTGGTTATCTCATATTGTTACAGTATTTCACCTTGTTATGATATATTTTATATGTGCTTTAATTGGTTATTTGAAATTGTATAGGGAAGGGGGGAAATCAAGATGAGTGGGGGGGGAGGGTGGGAGGGAAATGGGGACCATATCATGAGAAAGGGTATCAATGTTTGTGAAGTAATACACCTTTTATTTGGTGAATATAATGTAACCCTTCTATTAATTACAATAAAAGAGAGAGAAAAATCTTGGCCATTCTAATTGGGGTAAGGTGGTACCTTAGGGTTGTTTTTATTTGCATTTCCTTTATGACCATGGATGGTGAACATTTTCTCATGTTTTTCTGCCATTTTTACCTCTTCTTTTGATAATCTCTCTTCAGTTTCCTTGCACATTTAGTGAATCGTTTGTTGGGTTTGGGGGGGGATTAGTTTCTTGAGTTCCCTGTAAATACTGGATATTAAGCATTTGTCTGATGTATTATTGGTAAATATCTTTTCCCAGTTGATTGGCTGTCTATTTTTGTGGCTATGCTTTTATCTGTGCAGAAACTTTTTACTTTTAGGTAGTCCGATTTATCAAGTCTTTCTCCAATCTGTTGTGACCCTGGAATTCTGTTCATGAACTTTTTGCCTATGCCTATGAGTTCCAGTGTCTCTCTGACTCTATTCTGTAGCAGTTTCACTGTTTCTGATCTGATACTGAGGTCTTTGATCCACTTTGAGTTAATGCTTGTGCATGGTGAAAGGCTAGGGTCAATTTTTAGTTTTCTGCATGTGGCTGCCCAGTTTTGCCAGCACCAATAATTGAATAGGCTGTGTTTGTTCCACTGTATATCTTTGGCTCCTCTGTCAAATACAAGTTGACTACAGTTATGTGGTTTTACTTCTGGATCTTCTATTATGTTCCATTGATCTTCTGGTCTATTTTTGTGCCAATACCATGCTGTTTTTTGTTATAGCTCTAGAGTTTGAAGTCTGGTATTGTAATACCACCTGCATTGCTCTCTTTGCCTAGAATTGTTTTGGGTATTCTAGGTCTTTTCTTTTCCATATGAACCTTTGGATTGTATCTTCTACTTTAGTAAAGAATGTCTTTGGGATTTTGATGGGGATTGCATTGAATTTGTGTAACAATTCTGGCAGTATGGCCATTTTCACTATATTGGTTCTTCCTACCCGTGAGCATGGGATGTCTTTCCATTTCCTGGTATCCTCTTTAATTTCTCTCAATAGGTTTTTATAGTTTTCATTAAATAATTCCTTTATATCTTTGGTTATTTACTAAGTATTTTATTCTTTTGGGGGCTATTGCAAATGGGATCATTTTCTTGATTTCACCTTCTGTTTGTGTATCGTTGGTGCACAAGATTACTGATTTTTGCAGGTCAATTTTGTATCCTGCCACTTTACTAAAGTGGTTTATTAATTCTAGGAGTTTGGGAGTGGAGCTTTTTGGGTCTCTCTGGTAAAGGATCATGTCATCTGCTAATAGGGTTCGTTTAATTCCTTCTTTTCCTATGTGGATCCCTTTGATGTCCTTCTCTTGCCTATTGCTCTGGCTAAGGATTCTAGCACTATATTGAAGAGAAGTAGAGAGAGTGGGCATCCCTGTCTAGTTCCTGATTTTAAGGTAAATGGTTTGTCTTTCACCATTTAGTATAATACTGTTTGTAGGTTTGTCATATATGGCTTTAATTATTTTAAGGAATGTACCTCTTATTCCTATTTTTCTAGTGCTTTCAACATGAATGGATGTTGTATTTTGTTAAATGCCTTCTCCACATCTAGAGATATTATCGTATGATTCTTATCCTTAGCTCTATTGATTACTCTGAAAATTCTTTAAAAAAAGTCTCCATGAAGCACACATGAAGACTTCCTGGCTGACTGACAAATCCAACCTGGAAGCTCTCTTCTTTCATACTACCATTGTGTATACAATGTGGAACAGTGAATTAATCGAATATCCCAATGACCCTCATCTACTCTATGCACTGCTTCCTGTTTTTCTCTACATGACAAAGAAATAAAAATATTTTTAAATATAGAAAATGAAATTAGAAATCCATTTATTCTTAGCACACCCTATTCTGAAACAAGGTGATAATTCTGAAGAGGCTACAGCTGCTCCATGCAGTATTAGGCATGAGCTTCAACTTAGGGCCCAAGGCTAGCCTTCTATCACTTGAACTCTACAACTCCACTGCTCACAGACTTTTCTTCCTGGCTTTGAACTATGATTCTCAGATTTCAGCCAACTGATTAGCAAGGATTATAGGCATTAGCTACCAGTAAAAGCTCCTCTAATTTTTTTTATTTTAACATTTTTGTGGTTCTGAGGTTTGAACTAAGGGTCTTGCACTTGCTAGGCAGGTGCAATATTGCTGAGCTATGCCTGTCAAGAAATAGAAATGTTAATAAACTTTGATCTTTCTTATGCATAAACCTCCCCTCATGAACCAGCTAGCGTTTGAGACACTTTGGCAGCTACATACTTTTTGTGTTTTATTTTCAATGTGTATCTCCTGAATACCAGTCCAATCTATATGACAGTTGAAAATATCTATTTATCTCTTTATTTGAGTTGCAACATGAAACACATAAATAAAACACATAGATATAATAAAGTCAAACTTTTCCCTGAAAAAAAGAAAAGAAATAGACATGTTAGTAGATTCTCACAAGGTTAGAAGTAATGATCTTTTTTCTTTCTCTTCCGCAGAAAAGTTTTATTTTTCATAGAGAACTATGTGAGCAATAGAAAACAATGCAAATAGAGAACCTATGAATTACTCTATCCAAATTTCCAACACTATAAAACATTTCTAAAGGACCTTGAGTTGAAACCATGCTTGTTATTTCCTGAGCCATTTCTAAGTCCTTTTATTTTTAAATAGTCTTTCAAATGGGTTCTTGAGCTTTTTCCCAGGCCAGTCAAAGATGTAAGCCCTTCTACCTCTAGCTTTCAAGTAGATGGAATTTCTGATATGCAACAACATGTCCTGCTAACTTTTAAATGCTCCTGCTACAGCTTTACTTCAAGCTCTTTGTAGGTTAATTGGGCACACAACTCAGATTTTCCTTCAGAGGCTGAGTTCAATACTCAAATTTCAGCCTCTCTGATTACAGTCATGAACCACCAGCTCCTGGAAGTTTGTACAGTTTTGTTTTTAATTAAAAAAAGTTTACCTACATTTCTTTATTTAGACAAATTTATTTAAATGTAACAATGTATAAGCTCTCATGGAAACTTGTAAAATTCATGCTTTTAAAATAATAGCTCAAAGTGAATATTAGTAAATGAGACTGCATAAAATTGAGAAGTTTCTTCATGGAAAAGTGTCTAATGAGTAAAATAAAAAGACAGCCTGCAGAATGGGAGATTTTTGTCACCTGTAGCACATAAGACAGTGGCCTTATATCCAGAATATACAGAGGTGAAGAATCTAACCCTTCAAAGAATAAAACAACCCTGTTAATAAATATGTGAGTATGTAAAAACTTCTCAGAAGAGCTAAAAAGAATAAATCAACATATAAAGGAATGCTATTTCTGCCCATTAAGGAAATGCAAATCAAAACAACTCTCAGATTTCATCTTACCCCAGTAAGATTCACCAACATTGTGAATTTAAACCTCAACAAGTGGTGGTGTGGTGAAATGTGGGGAAAAAGGAACCCTACTGCACTGTTGCTGCCTATATAAACTAGTACTCCCACTCTCAACAGCAATCTTTTTTCTTTTTTTTAACTTGTATTCCTCAATCTATGTATCAGACCGACTACTAATCCAATTGACATAATATATATAGAAGAACCATTAAAACTGATTATTTCTAGATGTTTGACTTTCTAGGTTTTTCAAACTGTCTAGAATGACTATGCATCTTTTATACGAAAATATAATTGCTAAACAAACTACATGTATGGGGGTGGGGGGAGGGAAATGGGGACCAAGACATGTGAAAGGGTATCAATGTATGTGAATTAATGTACCTTCTATCTGGCAAATATCATGTAACCCTTCTATTAATTACAATAAAAAATATATGAAAAAAGACAAACTACATGTAGTCCCAGAAGTAGAATTTTCCTTAAACACACACACACACACACACACACACACACAAAGCAAGAATTAAAATGAATTATCCAAGGACGGGAGGAGGAAATTTGGGGAAAGAAGGGATACCATTGTCCAAAAAGAAATGTCCTCATTTCCTGACATATGAAATCTCTCTGAACAACACCTTGATAACAATAAAGTCATATACATACATTTCTTCTTTCTTTTGTTGGTCGTGGGACTTAACTCTGGGCCTGGGCATTGTCCCTGAGCTCTTCAGCTCAAGGCTAAGTTTTCTGGTGGCTAACTAGAGATAAGAGTTTCACATTTTTTAGTGCCTGGCTGGCTCTGAACCAAGATCCTCAGATCTCAGCCTCCTGAGTAGCTAGGATTACAGGCATGAGACATCTGGCTCATATATTTTTGTTAAATGCAGGAATTAGAATGAAAGTATTTGGTAATCAAGAGGTAAGATATAGGTCCTATAAAAACTTGCTAAAAAAGAGGTAAAACAGAAAAAAATAGCTCTTTTTTTTTTGGTAATATTGGGAATGAACCCAGGGTCTCTACTACTTGAGCAACAGCCTCAGCCCTTTTGTTTTGTATTTTTTTCATTAACTGTGGTATTTTGTCTTGGTAACTTTGCCTACACTAGCTTCTAAATTGTGATCTTCATTCCAAGTATGTACTGCCAGGAGTAGGTTCCTGTTTTCTTTAGTAGTGGTTATTATAAAGCATATCTGAGCAATTATAAAACATCTGAAATCTAAGTCTCAATTTTCTTATCTGCATAACAATGATAGTAACTAAGTATCTCATAAGGTTATAAAAAGAATAGTAAATGCTAATATCTTTAAAGGTAAGACAGAAGAGTGTCTATGTGTTTAATATATTCAAAAGCAAAATAAGAATAAAAATAGTTACCTTTGGGTTAAAATATCTACAAGACTGTGGTTGGGAACCTCCAAAAAGAGCTATGCGATAATCATGTTTTTTTCTTCGAGGCCTTGTTCCATCTACAAGTTCTTCTCGGTCTTCTGGAGACAGTAGGTGGTACCTCATTCCACCTGTAGAAAAATGCATTCAACTCCAGGAAGCTCAGTCACTAATGTGATACTCTACAAGGAAATTGTTAGGTAGTTTCCATAACTTTCTTTTGCTATTTCTCCACAGCATTTAGGAATGTGAGGAAGGAAAGAAGCTACAGAAATGTATTAAGGAATTGGTTCCTAACCAAGTTATTATTTGAAGTAATCAAGATTCTAAGACTGCACAGTTGTAACTGAATTCCGAATTTACCTTGTTCCTCAATCAATAGCTGACCAGATAATACTTAGAGAAATCCAGATCTCTTAATACAGTGGTTTTCAATCTTTTATTTGGACAGGGTCTCACTATGAATTATGTAACCTAGGTGGTCTTGCTACATAGCCTGAGTGGGCCTTCATCTTAGAATCCTTCTGTTCTGCCTTCTGAGTGTTGGGATAACAGACATGTATTACAACAGTCTCAATCTTCACTGTGTATTCAAATCAACAAGGGATTCACTGGAACTATTTTTACCACAAACCAATTAAAATCTCTAGTGATAGGGCCTAGCCCTTGGCATTTTAGAGCTCCTTAAGTACTTGCCATTTAAAGTGTAGTTTAATGAGTGGCAGCTTCAGTACTTGAGTTTGTTAAAAAATACCAAATCCCAGACCCTATTTATTAATGAAATTCCAAGGTAATTCAAATATGCATAAAACTTTGTGAAGCACTTAGATAGCTTTCAAATACAAAGGGTATTAAGAACAGCTGTGACCTAACATGACTCTCCTTCATTTAGCAATTCCTTAATTTAGGCATGGACCTCTAAAAAAAATGAAAAAATTTTATTAGTTAAGTATATATTTGGGGTTGCAGGGATGATTCAGGTAGTACAGTACCAACCAGTGTGAAAGCATTACATGCTGGGTAATATCTAGTCCTGGTCTCAGACAAATAAAGAAATAAAAGTATAGTAAACTGGGGCCGGGAGTTTGGCCTACTGGTAGAGTGCTTGCCTAGCATGCATGAAGACCCGGGTTCGATTCCTTAGTCAATCAATCAAGTAACTTATGTAAGGGAATGTAGTGTAGGGACCAGGGATATCAAAGAGACCTTTTCAACATATATTCTTTTACGATTTTTTGAATTATGCATGATGTACAGTATTATTAAAAAAGATTATAGCTGAGGGCTGGTTGCTCGTGCCTACAATCCTAGCTACTCAGGAGGCTTACATCTAGATGAACTTGGTTCAAAGTCAACCCAGGCAGAAAAAGTCATAAAGACTGCATCTCTAAAATGCTAAAGGAGTGGTGCAAATGGGTAGAATGCCAGCCCTTAACAAGAGGCTGAGCAAGATTTGGAGGCCTAGAGTTCAAGCCTCAGTACCAGCAATCAATCAAATTATGGGAGAAATACACAATACATGATATTTTTATAAATGAAGTTGTGTTAAACCTTTACAAAAGAGACAGATATGTTTGGAGGCAGGTTATGAATGAATGAAAATACTTATAAATATTTAGCATTTTCTGGGCTGGTAGTGTGGCCTAGTGGTAGAGTGTATGCACGAAGCCCTAGATTCAATTCCTTGGTACCACATACACAGAAAAGGACAGAAGTGGTACTGTGGCTCAAAAATAGAGTGCTGGCCCTGAGAAAGCTGAAAGGTCAACACTCAGGCCCTGAGTTCAAGTCCTCAAGACTGGCAAGAAAAAAATTAGTATTTGCTTTCACTGCTGAGGAGCACTTTTTCATAAGAGTAACTAGAAACCTCAAGACCTAAGGCTCTGGGTCTGGGATATGTTTTATTAGTCAGAAGTTGGTAAACTTTTTCTTTAATGGGTAGACAGTAATGCCTTAGACTTTTCAGGCTACATTTAGTTTCTGAGGAATACTGTTTGTTTTTAAATAATCTTTCAATCACATGCAAAACATTTTTAGATCAATGCTAAATTTAGCCTATGAATAATTCTTAAAGTATGACCCAATGAGCAGCATTAGCTTCAGCACCATCTGGAAACACACTGGAAATCCAAATGATTGAGCACTAGCTGAAATCTCCTGACCCCGAAGGTCTGGTCCCTATGTGCTGACCATGAAATATACGAAACTCTCAGGAACAGATGTTTGCGAGGAGAGTAACAAGAGGAAACCCTTTCCAGCAAACAGATCACTGGTGCTCACTCAAAAGAATAATGCACTTGCTGCTTTGCTAATTTGAATACTTTCCTTCCTAAGGAGAGGAAGAGAGATACTCTGGAACCTTTCCTTAGGAGCTCATCACTCCTTAGACTTACTCCTTTGGAGGTTATTCCTTCTAGCATTAGGTAAATTCTTCTAGTATTTGTAAATTCTGAATAAGAACTTGGCCTGGCTCTTTATGGAGACTTTTGACTGTGAACTTGCATTGTAACTTATTTTAGGCTAAAATTCTTTTGGCCTAGTTTCAGCTATGTTTGTCCTCTTTTCTGTTTCCTTCCTCTGTAAAAAGACATTAACTAGATGGTGGGGAGATATCTGATGTCTGAAAAGGGAGCCTGATTTACATAGTAAAATCCTTGCTGAAAGAGAATGAAATAGAAATAAAACAAAAGCAGTTAGACCCAAATTGTAAATATTTGTGAGAATATATACGATCACATGCATATACACACAAACATAGTAACTAAAGTATAGTATATGCAGGGGAGAATCGCAGTGTGTAATTCCTTCGAACAACTAACCTACAGTTAAAATAAATACCAGGAAGCTGGAACATGAGTGTGTGCATGGAGAGGGGTGTAATGAAGGAGGGGTGTAAAGTCAAGGGGAGGAGGGCAGATAAATAAAGGGAGGAAGGGCAGGAAAATGCAGTCATAATATTCATGAAAATGATACCAAATAAATTGAGAGGATAGGAAGAGATAAGAGAGATGGAAATTATGAAAGAGATCAAGATGCACTGTATTCATAAAACTGTCATGATGAATTGAAATCCTTTTGCACAATTACATTAGGATAAAAAATTTTTAAACATGATATAAAACAAAAGAGCAAACCTGGAATTCAGAAGGTAATGTACTTAATATGGAACTGAAAAAACTTCCCAGGAAGGGGAAGGAAAGTTCCAGGGTAAAAACTTGTCAGACTGAAACAGCTAAGAGTCCATATTGGAAGAAGCAGAAGGAAGGTGGTAAGAGAGATATTTTGAAGGAATAAAAGCCAGGCACGGTGGCTCACGCCTGTAATTCTAGCTATTCAGGGAGCTAAGATCGCAGTTCAAAGTCAGCCAGGGCACTACAGTCGGTGAGACTCTTATCTCCAATTAGCCACCAGAAAACTGGAAGTTGGGCTATGGCTCAAGGGGTAGGGTGGAAGCCTTGAGCTTAAGAATTCAGGGACAGGGACCGGGAGTTTTGCCTAGTGGTTAAAGTGCTTGCCTAGCATGCATGAAGACCCGGGTTCGATTCCTCGGTACCACATACATAGAAAAAAGCTGGAAGTGGTGCTGAGGCTCAAGTGGTAGAGCTCTAGCCTTGAGAAAGTCCAAGGACAGTGCTCAGGCCCTAAGCTCAAGCCCAGGACTGGCAAAAAAAAAAAAAAAAAAAAGAATTCAGGGACAATGAATGCCCAAGCCTGGAGTTCAAGTCTCACGACTGACAAAAAAAAAAAAAAGCTGCAGAATACTAATAACTTTATTAAGTGGCATGTTACAGAGTCATCAAGGCTTGGCCTGTGTAAACTAAAAAGAATATATTTTTTAAATTGGCCTTTTTTCTTTTACACTACCAGCAGGGTTTTATGCAAGCCACGTGAGTGCTCTCCATTTAAGGTACCTGCCCACCCACCCTCCCACCCCACCAAGGCCTTTGTTTGTATATTGTTTTTGAGACAATTTCTCTAACTTTGTCCAAGGTTACTGGAATTTATGATCCTCCTGCCACTTCTCCAGAGTACAGGTATAAACTACTATGCCCAGCTACATTTGTCAATTATGAACTCTTGACATAAAACTACAAAAGCCACTTAAGTAACAAAACATGAGCCAAGTTCACACTTGGAATCAAAGCCCATTTAGGAGGCTGAGATCTGAGGATCATGGTTCAATGTCTGTTCAGTCAAGAAAGCCCATGAGACTCTATCTCCAACTAACTACCAAATAGCTAGAAGTAGAGCTGTAGCTCAAGTGGTAGAGTAGTCTTGAGCAAAAAATCTTGGAGACAGTGGTCAGGCCCAGAGTTTAAGCCCCAGGACACTATTTGGCTCAGTAAAAAACACTAGAAATAAAAGGCATGAATCTAATGCATACACAAGGAGAAAAAGACTAAACAGTTTTCATCTTGTCACATAAATCAAGTATTCCAATATATTGCAAGCATTTCAATATATAAAAGAATGAGAAACCTAAGAGATTAATTTTCTAGGAAGAAGATAAAGTCTTTACATTTCTCCTTGGCTACTAATTCTGATCCATTCCAAAAGAGTATAAGCATATAAAAACTGGCTCATGATCAGGATATAAATGGATATGAAGAGAACTTACTTATCACCATCTTCAGGCATTCTGGATTATCCTGTATAAGTGGTTCAGCTTGTACTGTTTTACTTAAGAAATTCTTTGATATAAGAGGAAACCTGACTTTAGCAAGGATATCAACCATAAATGGCTGGCGATTAGGCTCATCATATTTCAACCACCTGACTGCAGCATCATAAACCTAAAGGGGAAAAACAGCATAGAAAAGTTCTTAGTTAGCAGTCACGTTTCAATTACCTATGTTTACTCTTATATTGAAGAAGGAGAACCTTATTAGGAGACAGCATGTCTGATATTTTACTTAGATATATTTACATGTTGAAACACTTGATTATATTTTGTAAGTTTATTGACTGTTTTGTAGTGAGCATTATAGATTACATACTTTCTAGACATAACCACTACATAACGTAACCAAGAGAAGATGTTATATGTGATTGAAAAAAATTCAGTTCTTTTCTGGAAGGAAGTACAGCCAATTTAAAGAAGTCTATTAGTCAGTGATGTTTGCAATGTGTATTCAGTATCAGTAAAGTTTACCAAGAAGGCTTCTACCCAGGAAATATTAAGATCACCTAAGATTAATTTCAACTCATACATTACAAACTAATAGAACTGTTTGCTTTCTAGTAAACTTTAACATATATAATTTATAATTAAGTGTAGAATTTTACAAGAATTATTCTCTAAAATATTGTAGCATTCATTCAGCTACTCTGAATAAGTTCAAATTCATTAACATGCTTTAATTTGTAAACCATTAAGCAACTTAAAAATTCTTTATATTTTTATCTACCACATTATGTTTGCACTAGCTAATTAATAAGGCTAGTATTAATAAAGCCCAAGTTCTTTCTGATCTTATGAATTCAACTGTTACTTTTATTAAGAGACTTTAAAATAAATTAGTTTTAAATTTACAGTAAAGTTGCAAAGATAGTACAAAACTCTCATATATATTCTATACTCAGTTCTTGTTACTTTAAGTATGATATATCTGTTATACAAACCATCACTGATACCCTAAAATCCATCTATACATTTTTTATTTCTTTACTTTTTGTCTAATGTTATTTCTCTGTCTATGATCCCATGAAAAATACCACAAAATAGGGTACTCATATTCAATTAATCACCCAAAACCCAGAAGTGGAGCAATGACTCCAGTGGTAGAGCAGTAAGTAGCTTTGGGCAAAAAAGCTCAGTGACAGTATATAGACTGAGTTCTAGTCTCAGGACTGGCACCAACAAACAAACAAAAATTAGTAGACGGGTGCAGTGGCTCTTGCCTGTAATCCTAGCTATTCAGGAGGCTGAGATCTGAGGATCAAGGTTCAAAGCCAGCCTGGGCACAAAAGGCCTGAGACTTTGATCTCCAATTAATCTCTAGAAAGCAGGAAGTGGGGCTTGGCTTAAGGGTAGGGTGGTAGCCTAGAGCTGAAGAGCTCAGGGACAGCTCTCAGGCTGAATTCAAGCCCCATAACCCGCCCCCCCCCAAAAAAAAAATTAGCAGCATTTAGTAATTAAGTCACCTTAGGCTTTTCTAGTAAGTGACAGTATTTCATTCAGACATTCCTTATCTTTGATAGTCTTAACAGTTTTGAGTTCCAGTCAGGTACTTGAGAGAATGTCTCTTATTTTGAATTTGTCCCATGCCTTATTCATGCAACTAATGTTTTTGCATTATGAGTAGAATCAATACAAAGGTGATGTGATACATGTCATCAATATGATTTATTAACTTGGACTACCTGCAGGAAGTGTTTGTCAGGTTTCTCTAGTACAAAGCTCCTTTTCTTTCCTTTACATAGAAACCAGTTAATTTTGTAATTATTGTTTTTTGACAAAGGGTCTCACTTTATTGTCCAGGCTGGTGGTGGTGGTGGTTGTTGTTGTTGTGTGTGTACATATGTGTGTGTGCATGCCTGCTAGTCCTGGGGCTTGAACTCAGGGCTTGGGTACAATCACTGAGCTTTTTCATTCAAGGGTAGTATTCTACCCCTTGAGCCACAGCTCTACTTCTAGCTTTTGCTAGTTAGTTGGAGATAAGAGTCTCATGGACTTTCCTGTTGTGCTAGCTTTGAACTGTGATCCCCAGATTTCATGCTCCTGAGTAGTGAGAATTACAGACACGAGCCACTAGCACCTGACTGGACCTTAGTTTCTTATTTTTGTTTAGTGATATCGTCCATTCTCGGTCAATTTGCAAATACATACTGTAAGCCTTGAAGATGACAGGACAAAAGAGTGGTTTAGTGCAAACGTTTTCAGAACAAAAGCAACTCAAAAAATGTGACCTCATCATATCTTTCCACAGTCGTTTTTTAATGCTGCTATTAAGAAATTACTGCAAATTTAGTGGCTTAAAACACAGAGAAGGATGTGGGGCTGAAAATATTGAGTCAGTCTGTGTATCAGAGTATTCCCTAACTCAGCACCCAAATATCTTGCAGCTCATGATTCTCACAATTTGTTTGACAGTTCTAGAAGACACAGTATAAAACAAGTTGTACTGGATTAAATGGAGTACTGGCAGAGATACCTGGAGGCTCTATAGGATAAACTATTTCCCTACCTTTTGCAATATCTAACATTCGTATTCGTTTCTTGGTTTGTAGCTTTCTTCCATTTTCAAAATCTGTAATGCGGCTGGTCTACTCTTTTGGACACTGTGTATTTTTGAACATTTAAGGATTCTTATACCTATACTGAATCTATGTGAACTTTTTTTTTTTTTTTTTTTGCCAGTCCTGGGCTTGAGCTCAGGGCCTGAGCGCTGTCCTTGGACTTTTTCAAGGCTAGAGCTCTACCTCTTGAGCCTCAGCATCACTTCTGGCTTTTTCTATGTATGTGGTACCGAGGAATCGAACCCGGGTCTTCGTGCATGCTAGGCAAGCAATCTACCACTAGGCCAAACTCCCGGACCTATTCTGTACTACTTTAAAGAATATATATTCTCTCTTAATAGGACTTTTTTTTTCTTATGCATCTAAACATCAGATTTAAAAATTTTCAGAAGGTAACTTTGTCACCTGATCCTCTGCTCTCACAGTCAGAGTGTCCTGGTTGAGAAGATGTGTTACTCGTTTGACATCAAGTTGCAAAAATTCATCAGTTTTGTAAACTTCAGTAAAATGCTGATGAATAAAGTCATCTGCTGTTGCTTTTAGTTCAGGACAGTCCAGACACTCTGCAAGCACACTTATACCTAAAATTTGGAAAGCAAAATAAAAACACAGAACACATAGGAACAGAAAATTATATTTTTAAAGCCAAAAATATAATAGCACAGCATTTGGGAGAATGAAGAAGGAAAATTATGAGTTCAAGGCCACCCTAGGCTATCTATCTATCTATCTATCTATCTATCTAATATAATCTTGCCTAAAAAACTGAAACCAAACCAAAATAAAACAAGGGACTGGAGGTGTGGCTCAGCTGGTACAGTGCTAGCCAATAAGTGAAAGCATCAGGTACTTTTATTACATTGTACTTAAAGGACAATGCTTCTAAGGAGCTCCAGACTTTCTATTGCTGGTGACCGGTATTTGTAATACTCCAAGAAAATCTCAAAGACATTATATGACAGCTATCCAAAAACCTTGTTATTCAAAATTCTAAAGCTGATTTTCTTTGATTCTTCTTTAACTTACACAGGCCAAACAATTCATTTCTGTTTAAACCAACAAGTTTATTTTGCATACAACTATGAAATACAATAGTCTTATCTTAAATTCTATTTTTCACTTAGTTATATACTTCCTGCATTTTTTCTCAGTATTTTTCTGAGTGTGTGTGTGTGTGTGTGTGGTTATACATTTTCATTAATATTACAAATGAATAATATCTTAGAGCAAAATTCTTTTTTTTTGTATTTTCAAATCTCGTGCTAGTAGCTCTTAATTTGAGGCTGCACATTTTATTATTGTATGAGTCAAGGTAACTCTTTTGATCTGGACTAGCCTGGCTCATCTCTGCTGTCAACTTCTTGTTTGGCTGGTTTAAATTATCCTCATTCACCTACCAAGTAATAGGCAGGCTTGTTGGTCTTGTGGAGGTCAATGAGGGCAACATATCTCTGTCCTAACTAGATTAGCCTTCTTTTGTGACAGCTAAAGAGGGCAAGGCCAAATGCATATTTTTAAGCCTTTGATCACACTGAATTTTCCCCTTATGGTTAACCTCATGTGGTTAATATACCTGACTTTGTTATCTGGTATATTGTATAGCCATTTGTTTGTTTATTTGAAATAGGGAAGGGGGGAAACAAGGTAATTGGGAGGGGGTGGAGGAGGGAAAGGGGGATAAAAACATGAGAAGGGGTATTAAAGTTCAAGAAGTAATGCACCCTCTACCTGATGAATGTAACTGTAACCCCTCTATACATTATCCTGACAATAAAATATAATTAAAAAACAACAAGCCCCCGATATCAATAACTTAAAAGATTTTATAGGTCCACATTCTCAGAGGTTTCAGTCCATTTTGTAAAATCGCAATGTTAAGCCACTACTATCACTACCTAGTTCCTTAACATTTGCCAACCCAATAGTAATTCTCAATAACTGAGTATTTAAAAATATCACTAGGATATATGTAAGAAAGGAATACCTTAGTCCATTGATGAGGCCGAGTATAACTTAGACTAAAAGTTTTTCTTTGGGTGGGGAGGGGGTCATGGGGCTTGAACTCAGGCTAGCTGTCCCTGAGCTTTTTTGCTTTAGGCTAGCACTCTATAACTTTGAGCTACAGAACAATTTCTGATTTTCTGGGGGTTAACTAGAGATTAAGAATCTTACAGCCTTTCCTGCTTGGTCTGGCTTTGAACCATGATTCTCAGATCTGTCTCCTGAGTAGCTAGGATTACAGCATGAGCCACCAGTGCCTAGCTAATTTTTTGTTTGTTTTTGCCAGTCCTGGGCTTGGGCTCAGGGCCTTAGCACTGTCCTTGGACTTTCTCAAGGCTAGCACTCTACCACTTGAGCCTCAGCACCACTTCTGGCTTTTTGCTATGTATGTGGTACCGAGGAATCGAACCCGGGCCTTCGTGCATGCCAGGCAAGCACTCTACCACTAGGCCAAACTCCAGGCCCCCTACCTAATTTTTTTAAGCCAAAATATTTGATTCTTGCTTTTCTTCCATCTGTTTCTTCTGAAACTCCTATTTCACATTAGTGTTCATGTCTCCCTCTCAAGTTTTCCATTCTTTTACAAATGACTTTTTCTTTGCATTTTGTTGGGTATCATGAGGCAATGTTCCCTACTGTTTTTCAACTTGATTAAATAGCAAAAATATAAAATTATGAAGTTTTTCGTGTTCAAATGCAGCCTTTTCTAATATAGTTTGTGCCAATAAGAGTCATTCTTTTAGGTTGTTTAGCATGATTTTCTGTCTTTCAAACTAGGTTTCTTAGAGCTTTATGTGATTCTTGACTAATCCAATCAGAGAATTAATAGAGGTTGTCATTTTTAAAAATCCATTAGTATGTTCATCTGCATAGCTGTTTTCCTTCCTGCTCCATTTAGTCCAATTCATTAGGAAATTCTCAATTTTAACCCCAGCCTGTATTTTATTATTTTCTGAAATTGTTCTGCTTCCTTTTACTTGTCTTCCAGTTCTCCTTCTGTGCCTACAGTGCCAGTGTATGCAAACAGGAACAACAAAATGTGCTACAGGAAGGAGGCTTATCATCATGTTTTTCTTTACTGAAAGACATAATGAAGAGTAAAAAAACAAAACAAAACAAATAAAAGCCCCAAATTAGGAATCTGATATTTCTTACCAAGACAATTTGAAGCATCAACTTGTTCTTTCAAAAATTCAACACACATTTTCTTCACAGGTTCAATCTGGTACTGATTTGCTGCATCTAACAAAGACTGAACATTGTTGCTATTTACAGAAATCCTACAAATAAGTTAAGTTGAATGTTAATTTCATGTAATTTTTATTATTTAAATATTACTTTAGAATGTACCCTAGTAAGGTATAGGATTCACAAACTTTACAGCTTTTCATTCTGAAGAATTTGGAGCATACTGCTTTGTCATAGCAATTCTTTACTCTGGTATTAATCTTCTAATACAGAAACAATCCTTAACTCACCTTGCAGTATAAGCAAATTCTACAAGTTGTTCAATAATGTCAGGTTCAGCATCTTTAAGTTCTACTTCAAAGGACTTTGACTCAAGCATGTTAGCTGAAATGGAGAAACAAACATGACATCAGGATCACCACAAATTTAATTGAGAAGCCCACAGCATCTAAACTAGATTCAATTTTTCCAATTTCAAAATAATTTAGCAGTACTCTTAAACTGCTATAAACAAAATGCGTGATTTAACCACAAAAACTTACGAGAACAATGATTACATAATATAATGATTATATAGTATTACATGGAATTATATTATATTACATTATATTACATTTATTCTAGGAATTTTTGTAGGTAGCTAGAACACCAAACTTCAGACAGATATGCTATTTAACCTGATTAAGATAATAAAACAGTACTAAGTAGTGGAACTAGGACTTAGATGCAGGTCTCATCTTCAAATCCAGGTGCTATGGTCACTATAATATGCTATATTTCGTTTTCTTCCTTTTTAAAGCATAACTTGCTAGACTATCATTTTTTTCACCAAGCCCACCTAATTCTTAAAGAGGAAAGGAAAACATTCCTTTTACCTTAAGATACTTACTGGTGAACATTAAGTTAAAGAAATGACTGGCTGCAGCAAGGACAACACGATGTGCAGGTATCTTTCTGTCCTGGACCATGAGGATTACATCACACAATGTTTTCTTATCAAAAAGAAAAATATTTGAATTAAAAAGGGCTTACTAGGCCTAGTTAGCAATACATGCAGTTAAACAGTTGCTAACCAAATCACTATTATTTAAATCCAATCTTTTTCCTCCATAGAATTCGTTTATAAGATATTCAGGAGGGAGTTACTGTCAGGTAGCACCAAAATCTGGACTGTATTACTTTCCAATAGTTGAGGAGAAAATGTTTCTCATAGTGAAAAAACCAAAATTTTAGTTCAGGGAAGCCCAAACTTTTTTTTCCTAGCATAAGGTCTATGGAATTGGTGCACTTTTCTGACCAAAATTAAATAAATACTAGCAACACCCATGACAACTTTTCAAATATAACAATTTTTCTGTATTTATATAACCTCAATTAAGACATAAAACATATTATATACTACAAAGTAGCCCTCACAGATGTAAATTGAAATAGACATAATGCAGAATATACAAAGTAGATGAATGGCTGTTTTTTCATTAATCTTCTCTTAAATATCTCTTTTTCCAAACATGTGTCTAATGTAAACTCCATAGCAACCAGTCTTAAATTTGATTTTCTGATAACAGCTAAAGTGTTGTCTGTCACTCTAGGATGCTGAAAGATAGGTCTAGAGTAAATAGTCTAAGAAGTTGGAAATTTTCATCCATATAGGGTGAGGAAAAATGTAGTTCAGGATATGGAAACAAGAGTATTATCTTTGTTACTGTTATTTTTCTTTTTACTTTTTTTTTTTTTGCTAGTCCTGGGGCTTGAATTCAGGGCCTGACACTGTCTTTGGGGTTTTTTTTTTCTCAAGGCTTGTGGTTTTCTACTTTAGCCACAGCACCACTTCCAGCTTTTTTTCTATGTATGTGGTAATGAAAAATCAAACCTGGGTCTTCGTGCATGCTTGACAAGCATTCTACCACTAGGTCAAACTCCTGGTCCTTGATTATTCTTAATGTACTATGTGAAGCTATTTCTTTTCTCTTCTTTTTCCTTTAAGGTTTATCTCATGTTATTACTGTACCTGACTGTGGTACCTGGTATACTGTATACATTTGTTTGAAAAACGGAAGGTAAGGGGAAAGCAAGTATGATCCCCCATTTGCACTGGTAAAACCAAGTTGGAAAATGAGGCTTTGCTTGAGAAGCCAAAGTAGCAAGGCCTTAAAATCACTTGTAAACATCCCAATTATCTAGATTCTGGTATCTGACATCCACATATCCTAGAGAGGAAAAAAAGAGGAATGGCTGAGCTTAACTAAGCCCAACTCCATAGAGCCTACCATAAGACACACACACCTTAACAGTCCTGCTTAGCAGATGGAAACTTTAAAAAGAATATACTTCTTATCAAAGAAATCTTGCCATTAATAAAATAACTTAGATTTGGCCTCTCACCTAAGGCAAAATTAGGGAGAGAACAGATATGAGCTGAAAACACTTTCTTTTGGATGAAATAATTTTAACCAAATAATATAAAAACACTACTACAAAATTGGCTAAATGATTGTATGATTGTAGAAGTAGGATGGGGTTAGAAAAGACAAAAGTTCTAAAAGCCAGTAAAGGAAAAATATCCATTTAAAATTTATAACATCCAAACAAAACACTAACAGTCATTATACCATTTGCAAAGAATGTTGTTTTTTTTTTCAACCTCTAGTTTCATCTTTTTCCTCCTCCATGATAGCAGATGACTCTATCACAAAAGTCTCTGGATAGAATTCTTCTAGTTGTCTGATTCCTCATCACCAATATCGATCTTTTCTTTCTTCCTACCTCAGAAAAGGAATTGATACCTCCAACTGAAATCAATCACAATTATTTTGGACCTCAAATCAGAAATTAATTGCTCATTGTGTCCCTCATATGGTCAACCTCTACAAATCAAACAACACTAGCTTAAAAAAAACTGTTTTATATCCTATGTTTGTTTTTATAATTTGAAATAGCATAAGGAAGGGGGGAAAATGAGGGAGGAGAGAGGGGAAAGAAATGGGGACAAAAGGGCTTGGAGTTTAGCCTAGTGGTAGAGTGCTTGCCTAGCATGCATGAGGACCCGGGTTCAATTCCTTGGTACCACATACATAGAAAAAAAGCCAGAAGTGGTGCTGAGGCTCATGTGGTAGAGCTCTAGCCTTGAGAAAGTCCAAGGACAGTGCTCAGGCCCTGAGTTCATGGCCCAGGACTGGCAAAAAAAAAAAAAAAGAAATGGGGACAAAAACTTGAGAAGGGGTAGCAATGATTGTAAGGAATGTACCTTCTATTTGGCAAATATAATGTGTAACCCTTCTATTAATTACAATAAAAAATTTAAAAATTTAAAAAAGAATGCAAATTTAAAAAAAAATGAATTCCATCAGTGGCTGGTAGCTCATGGTTCAAAGCCAACCCCAGGCATGAGAAAGTCCATGCGACTCTTATCTCCAATTAACCATCAGAAAACCAGAAGTAGAACTGTGTCTCAAGTGGTAGAGCTCTAGCACTGAGAAAGCCCAAGGAGAATGCCCAGGCCCTGAATTCAAGTCCCAGGACTGAAAAAAAAATGAATTCCATTTTTAATAGCTTCATCCTTAAGGAACTGGAGCTACATTTCTACTAACTATATGTAATTGCGCATTTTGTTTGAAGAATTACAATTCATTTATCATAAATCAAGACACTGAAGCTTCCTTTCCATTAAAAGCCATAAAAAATTAAGTATCAATAAACCTATTTTAATATCAACAGCTCAAAAAACTGAATCTCTCCAAAGAAACAACCATCCCATAAAAAGATGGGCCAAAGACTTAAAGAGAGTCTTCTCTGAAGAAGAAATAAGAATGGCCTATGGACACATGAAGAAAAGCTCCAAATCTCTGGCCACAAAAGAAATGCAAATCAAAACTCTAAGATTCCACCTCACTCCAGTTAGAATGGCCAGGATCAAGAAATCTAGTAACAACAGATGCTGGTGGGGATGTGGTCAGGAGGGATCACTACTACAATGTTGGTGGGAGTGTAAACTTGTTCAACCACTATGAAAAGCAGTATGGCAGTTCCTCAAAAAGACTAAACACAGAGCTCCCCTATGACCCAGCAATTCCACTACTTGGCAATTACCCAATCATCCAGAAACAAGGACATACTAAATCCACTAGCCTAATGATGTTCATTGCAGCACTATTTACCATAGCAAAATATGGAACCAACCCAGGTGTCCCTCAGTTGATGAGTGGATCAACAAGATGTGGTATTTATACACAATGGAATTCTATGCTGCTGTCAGAAAGAACAACATCACCCCATTTATAAGGAAATGGAAAGACTTAGAAAAAATCATATTAAGTGAAGTAAGCCAAACTCAAAGGAACATAGGCTCAATGGTTTGCCTCATTTGTCATAATCAGTAGAAACCTTGGGCTCTCCTAGCAGAGATTTACAATAGAACAAAACCTAGACACATAAGGCTACATAGGCTAAGGCTAAATGAAAGGACCTCCAGGATATAGAAACAAAAGCCATATAATGAGTGACTGTTGTCCTTAATGTACTGTTATCTCTCATCTCATTTGCTGTCCTTTGGTTATCTCATATTGTTACAGTATTTCACCTTGTTATCTGATATATTGCATATATGCATATTTGGTTACTTGCAATAGCATAGGGAAGAGGGGAAAACAAGATGAGGGGTGGAGTGGGGGAGGGAAATGGAAACCAAGACATGAGAAAGGGTATCAATGTTTGAGAAGCAATGTACCTTTTATCTGGTGAATATAATGAAACCCTTCTATTAATTACATTAAAAATACATGGAAAAAAACTTCCATTTTTTCCACATATAATGCAAATATGTAACTTACTGAAATTCATTATTTTTCAAAAGGCACATTCAGTCTATGTCAACCTTTGCAAACAAGTGTTTGAAATAAAAAAAACTCAATTAAGAAAAAACCTATTTTATATCCTATTCATTTAAACACATAAATCCAAACAAGCAAGCTTCATTTAATTTCTTCATTCCCTTCAGGGTCATATCTAGAGAAAAAAAAAAGCTGTCTCAACTTCCTCAAATCTTACTAAATCCATACCAGTCTGATTCCCACCTCTCTTTCCATCCAAGTAATTCACTCCAGTCAGGAAATCCCTTTGTGGCTGCATTTTGTCAGCTTTAGTTATGTTCTTACTCTGACCTTTTATTGGCTTCAAGATTGGCAATCCTTACCAGACAAGATAAAATAATGGCATTTGCTGGGAAACAGATGGAATAGAGCAAGAGTGAGATAAGAGAGTGAGTGAGATAAGCCAGGACCAGAGACAAATGCATGCTTGAAGGGTCTCCCTGATATGCAGGTGTTAGATCTAAACAATGTAAAGGCAATGATGGGATGAAGAGAATGAGGGAACAACTAATTTCCTAGCAAAGGGAAGAAATGTACATAACACCTGATCTGGAAGAAATGGCTTTATCGTCAATATTCAGAGTTAAACCTTTCGTTCTATGTATGACTAGAGGTTTTTGTATATTTCAACATTTATAAATTTTGTAGATTAGAATGATGATGTTTAACAGTATAAAAGGAAAAAAGTGATTGTGATATTAGCTAAGTATAACTATGCCAACAGTACTGGAAAATATATGTAACCACTTAATCGCAAAAAAAAAAAAAAAGATGGGCAATCCTCTTTCCGAAACTATTTCTTCCCTGATTTTCAAAATTCTGATATATTCTCCTGCTTTTCTGGCCATTCCGATCTCATCTCTTTCACAAGCTCATTTGCAGCCTTTATCCTAGACTCTTAACTCTTCATAGCTTCAAATGGAGATAATTCACAAGTTTACACTTGTAACCCACATCTCTCCAGACCTGTCTATGAACCAAATATACTACAAAGTTCCAACACTTTGATGCAAGTCCATCTTGGTATGCATTGAATACGATCAAATTCATTAGTGATACTTTGTATTAAATCCCTCAGCACCCAATCAACTATTAGCCATCAGAAAAACAACAAAATAACACTGAAGTCTTTCTTATTTTCAGTCTTTGCTTTAAGTTATTCTAATTTGGTTGTCAAAATCACATATAGTAGTCATAATCACCTAGCCCTGTTGATTTTACTGCCTAACTAAAGTATGTATATGTGTGTGTGTGTATCATAGCCACCATGTCCATACTGTAATAATGACATCTAAAAGTCTAGTAACAACCACTGACAACTCTCTAATTCATCTAGTATAAAGCAAAAGCCATGTTTCCAAAAGACATACAATATTCCCTTTTCCTATGAACAAAAGTTTTAGAATAAAGCTTAACCCTTCTAAATTGATGACTCCTCCTCCTTTTGTAATGTTGAGGACTGATTTCAAGGTCCTGGCATATCCATGCCAGACATGCACACTAGAACTGAGATGAATCCTCAATACTGGATTTATAGAGTGATACACAGGCAAGTTTACTAGTTACTCATAAATGCTTCCCTTCCTCATGTTCTGTGTGCTAGTCACACTAGCCTTTTAAAAATCAACCTCTTGTACTTGTCATTCTATAGTAAAATAGGTTTCTAATTCTATACATACTGGTTCATGGAAGAGACTCTTTTCTTTGCCTAGGTAACACCTACTCTTACATTATTTTTCCTTAGGGAGATTTTTCTTGTGGTTAAATCATGACTCTCACATGCCCTCCATTACCTTCTCCTTAATCATTTCTATCACTGCTGCAATTTTACATTTCTTTGTGTGATGGCTTTACTAATGTCTCATTCTTTTTCTAGACTAAAAGCTGTATAAGGGTAAGGCTCATCGGACTTAACATTTCAACTCTGGAATCTAGTAAAATGCCTAGCATATACTGGCTTCTCAATAAGAAGTCACACGAATGAGTTAGAAAGACGAAGTGAAATAGGGCAATAAATGAATGGTGAGTATAGAACTCACTGAACTCAACCAACTCTGGAGTTCAATGGGAAAGAGTACTGTTTAGAGGGCAATGTTAAGACTAAGTATGGTGGATGGGATTGTTAGTTGGCTCAAAAGCTGAAGATGCTCAACAAAGATGGAATAAACAAGTTTTTACTTGTTATAACAGAGGAAGCCTGTATCAAAAAGGCCAAAGGCTAGGTAGAAATATTGATGTTATTGTTCCAGTTAAGTAACAAAAACCAAGCCCAACACCGTGATTCATGCCTGTAATCCTAGCTACCCAAGAGGCTGAGATTGAGGATCCTGGTTTTGAAGTCAGCTCAGGCACAAAAGTCCCTGTGAGACACTTAACCACTCAAAAACTGGGAATGGTATGACTCAAAGTGCTAGCTCATCAGCTTCGAGCAAAAAAACCTTAGGGACAGTCTCCAAACCCTAAGTTCAAGCCCCGTAACTACAAAAAAACAAAAAACATTAAATACAGAAGGCTCTGTTTCCAGTGGTAAGTACTATTTTGGCAAATGCTGGAAACTTTAGGTAGAGCCCAACTGGTAGACGTAGCCTGCTATAGCAGGCTATTGTGGGCTGCCTCTAGACAGGTTTACAGTGACAATCAGGAGTAGATAAAAGCAGAAAGACCTAAAAAGACTTGTAGTTTGGTATGAAGAACCCATGTAAAGTTAGAGCAAAGAAAGGCACAAATTTTGAAGAGATTAGTGTCATTAAAAATAAGCTAAATGTGTGGTGGCTCATGCCTGTAATCCTAGCTACTCAGGAAGCTGAGAATCAAGGTTCAAAGACAGCCTGGGTACAAAAGAACCTCCAATTAATCTCTAGAAATGGGAAATGGGGCTAAGCTCAAGGGTAAGGCAGTAGTCTTGAGCTGAAGAGCTCAGGGACAGTGCCTAGGCCGAGTTCAAGCCCCATGACCAATAAATAATTAATTTTAAAAAGGCTAACTTCTTTGCAACAGGACAAGAAAAGTGTTTTGAGGCCTTTCAGGAACTGGCTGGGCCTCATTCATGAAAGGCTAAACGTATGAAAGGATATCCCTTACAAGAGCTTCTTAGGGAGATCCACTTATATAAGGCTACCTTAGGGAGTTGTTTCACTAGGTAGTTCCCTAGTTCACAGAACTTACTACCCAGACAATCAAGATTCCACTGACATCCTAGTTCAAAGGAGCACAGCTATCACTCAAAATGGAGGCAGATTCTCTCATCATTTGCTGGTTTGGCAGGCATGCAGAACATAAAAATTACAGGCTATGAAGGTTTCCATCTACTTTTCAAAGGAAAGCCTGTGAAGCTGAACATTTCAGGGCTAGAATATGAGGTGATTCATGAAGTAGGGGGGGGGGCACATTTCAAGAGACAAGGATAATGGTGATGTCAGAAACATAAAACAGCTGTTGAGTAAAGACACAGGGAGCCAACAAGGCCTATCCAGGAGAGAAGCCATGTGAACTGCAGCCAGCAAGGTTACAGGATTGAAACTGACCAAGTCCAATGAAGCATTTAACTATGCGTTCTGAATACTAGCTATGATCAACAGGACTTAATGTTGTCTCTCGTGTCTTTTAGTCTACCTCTGGTGAGATCCTTCCTTCCTATGTTCCCACTCTTCATTTTGGGAAATGGAATATTCACTTCGAGCCACTGTATTTTAAGAGTATGTAACTTTTTACAGAGGTTCATAGTGAAATAATTTTCCTGGAGTCTCACAGGAGACTTTGAGCTTGGTTACCTGAACAATGCTGGAACTAATACTAAGACTACCGAAGATGGACAGGATTGAATTGCATTTTGCTTTGTGAAATGGACATGAGCATCTTGGGAGCCAAGAGAAGAAAGTTATGATGTGGAATATAAAGTGTTATGTAAAAAAGCTATATTTTAAGTGCTTGGTCCTCAGCTGGTGGCACTATTTTGAAAGGCTGTGGGAAGTTTAGAAAATAGGTTAGTGGGGGTAAACTCTTGTTTCTCTTTCTCTCTGCTTCATTTCTGTCATGAGGTAAAAGGTCCTCAGCCACACATTTTGGCTCATTCTGCCCAAGAACATGGGGCTAAGCAACCATGGACTGAACCCTATGCAACTTGAGCCAAAATCCCTCCTCCCCGAAGTTCTTTCTTCATTGCAGTAGAATTAAAAAAGGAAATGGATGTGCTACTTTCTCCCACAGACTTGGTAGTAAAAAGGAACAGGTGAAATTGTTCCAGCTAAAAATATCTACATATCCATATTAGAAGATAGCAAGTACTGGTGGTTCATGCTTGTACTCCTAGCTACTCGGGTAGCTGATACCTAGATCACAGTTCAAATAAATCAAAGAAGAAATGTTTGTTAGAGTCCATCCTAAAATAACCAGCAAAAGCAAGGCTGAATGGGTGGCTCCAGTGGTAAAGTACCAGTCTAGCAACTAGCAAGACTGAGGCTCTGAGTTCAAATCCAAATATTGTAATACCCTCCCCCCTCCCTCCAAAGTAAGGATTCAGAGAAGGAGCCTGGATCAAAAGAAAATAAAGTAAATTATAAGTTGAATTTCTTACTAGTACAGCAGAAGTTAAAAGCAAAGACCTTACTTACCCAGTAATGACTGACCAATAATAAATATTATTCAGCTGTGTTTAGAAGTTTTCCATAAATAAATAGTCATCAATACTAAAATTTTGCCAGATGGACATGAGTTAAGAAGAGAAATGTCTGGGTGATGAGAGTTGCCAAATGGAGTCATGAGAATTAGATAAGATAATGCATGAAAAATTTAGCAGAAATTTTTTCTGATATAAAGTAAATTTTGTCTGATATAAAGTAAATGCTCAGAAATGTTTCTATTATTGAGAGTTTAATGCTGAAGGCTAATTCACAAGAAACTCTGAAGACAGTGACAAATCATAACTTAAAATCTTGAGTATACAATTGAAGCACAGCTATTTAAGCTGGTAAGCAAGCCCAAGTAACCTCAAATCAACTCTGTGGTTTTCTCACACAACTCACAATAAGGGTCTACTATAAGATTTTAAGTGCTAAGTATGACTTAATGCATTTAATGTGGAGATAATGCAAACTATATTGGTGCTCTAGAAGATCTCAAGACATGTCCCTTGAAAATATTCAGAACTCCCAAGACATGTGAAAGGGTATCAATGTATGTGAATTAATGCACCTTCTATCTGGAAAATATCATGTAACCCTTTTATTAATTACAATAAAAAATATCAAAAAATAAAATAAAATAAAATATTCAGAACTCTTGGATTCATTAACACAAAAGAAGGTAATCACAGGAAATGATGATGATCCAGTCTTTTCAGAGTCTGTTTCTAATATAAAAACTAATTTAAAAAAAGTAGTTCAGAGTTAGGGAAATAAATATTAACCTAATTAAGATGCCTCTATAATTCATGAAAATGGCTAATGTTACTAACACTGGTAATAACAAAGTGGAAGAAAGATAATTTGGAATAATCAGTTTGAAAAACTTTATGACAGCTATCAATGAAAACAGAATGCATAGCTAGATGTGGTAGTATATGCCTGTGTCAATTACTTGCAGGCAGAAGCAGGATGATCTGGAGTTTGAGGTCAACTGGAACAGAGACTCAAATCTCAAAAACAAAATATAAACAAAAGGGCTATGCTAGCCCTACCACTCAAGTGGTAGCACATATAAGGCACTTGGTTCAATCCTCAGCACGCTTTCCCCCGTGCAAATAACTCCCACAACAAAACATATGAATGTGCTATACTCTATTAGAATAAGACACTTTTTTTCAGTATTCCCCAACAAAAATTACATGTGCACACAAGGCATATGCAAAACATATAAAACTGAAGTAATACTCAATAACACCAAGGTGAAAATGACTGAAATGTCTACAATGATCGAATGGTGCATTCATACAATAGAATGATACATACCACAAGGACAAACTAGGGCTACAAATCACAATACAGATGAATCCCAACGTTGGCTTTAAGAAATAAAATACTAGGGTCAGGAGTTTAGCCTAGTGGTAGAGTGCTTGCCTAGCATGCATGAAGACCAGGGTTCGATTCCTCGGTACCACATACATAGAAAAAAGCCAGAAGTGGTGTTCAGGCTCAAGTGGTAGAGCTCTAGCCTTGAGAAAGCCCAAGAACAGTGCTCAGGTCCTGAATTCAAGCCCAGGACTGGCAAAAAGAAAAATGGAAAAAAGAAATAAAATAGTGGCTGGGAGTTTGGCCTAGTGGTAGAGTGCTTGCCTATCATGCACAAAGACCTGAGGTCAATTCTTCAGTACCACATACATAGAAAAAAGCAAGAAGCGGTGCTGTGGCTCAATTGGTAGAATGCCAGACTTGAGGAAAAAGCCCAAGGACAGTGCTCAGGCCCTGAGTTCAAGGCCCAGGACTGACAAAAGAAAATACTAAAACACAGGATTAAGGGTATAGTTCAGTGGTAGACTACTTGCCTACTAGAATGCATGAGGCCCTAGATTTGATCCTCAGTAATGCATAAAAGAGAACAAAAATAAAACTAAGGAGCACATGATTCTATTTATATTTATTTATAAAAGCAAATCTATGGTATAGAACCATGGTTACCATGGGAAATTAGTACCTCAGAAGGACAAACCAGGGGACTTCTTGTGTACTGGTTATACTCTTCCATCTTGTTAATGGTATATTTACTAAAGAACAAGAACTCTTATAAAATTATTCTCAAGAACACTTACAAAATTCTTACTCTCACTTAAACATTCCTCCTCTGATTCAGAGTAGTTTGTGTTTCTCCAAATTCCTATCAGTTTCCCTGTCTTATCCTTTGTGGTGAAATCTTATCTATGTCACAATGCTAAACAATGTAAATAACTGCAAAGTGCACTATATCTTGCAAAAGATGTAGAGTCTGTGTAGCTATTAAAAGTGCTACTAAAAGTTGAGTATCAGCGGCTCACACCTGTAAATCAGGTGGCTCAGGTATGAGGATCACCATTCAAATCTAGACTGAACAGGAAAGCCCATGAGACTTTTATCTTCAAATGGCCAACAAGAAGCTGGAAGTGGAGCTGTGGGTGACGTGGTACAGTGCTTGCCTTAAGTGAAAAAGCTAAGGGCAGTGCCCAGGCCCCAAGGACCCACACATACATACACACAAATGTGCTACTGGAGAAGTTTGTAACACATTCACAATCAATGATTAAAGGAGAATCAGGCAGAGTAAGGCAACAACCATTTGTGGAAGATATCCTGGGTTGCTCATCAAGTATTCATTTTTTCCTTCTTGCTTAGTAGCAGAACCTTGATTTTTCAATAACTGTAATTTAGTAACCACATTTCTATATTTTTCTTTTTTTTACCAGTCATGGAGCTTGAAACCAAGGCCTGGGTGTTGTTCCTGCACATTTTTTTGCTTATGGCTAGAGCTCTACAACTTGAGCCACAGTTCCACTCCTGGACTTAATTTTTTTTCTTTTACTGTTACCATAAAAGAGATGTAGAGAGGGTTTACAGTTACAGAAGTCAAAGCACTTCTGGCCTTTCTGACCGTAAGTTGGAGCAAAGAGTCTCATGGGCTTTTCTGACTGGGATGGATTTGAACTACAATCTTCAGATCTCAACTTCCAGAGTAGCTAGGATTACAAGCATATGCCACTGGCTCCTGGCTTGTATTTCTATTTTAATAGTAAATAGGTAGATTCTGTAGTCTAAAAAGCTAAGTCTAGGAGATGGAAAATGTAGTTCAAAACATAGAAGAGGCATTATGGCTCAAGTGATAGAGCACTAGCCTTAAGCTAAAAAGCTCAGGGACAGTGTCCAGGCCCAGAGTTCAAGCCCCATACAAACAAAAACAAAGTTAAAAAAAACACAGACTTCAATATCTAACTTGTGAATCAGTAACTTCTCATTACTTATGAAATGGTAACCCCTCTGTACATCACCTTTATAATAACAATATAATATTTTTAAAGACAAAAACAGAAAAACATTGAACTTGCCTGGATACTGAGTTCAATTCCCAGTAAGTGCTACTCAAAAAACCTCCAACAAACGCTAAGAAATATTATGTGAGCTAACTAATTTCTTTATTGATGGTACTGGGGTTTGAATTCAGAATCCAATGTCTTGCACTTGCTAGGTCTACTACTGAGCCATGCCTCCAGATTTGTGAATTCAATATTAAACCCCAAAAGCTAAACAGCCTCAGACAATTCCTTCCTCTACAAGTAAACATCTGAGCTGCAGCCTAGTTGCACTGTACCTATTTAAAGAGTGAGGTAATGGTTCGCAGTTGTAGAGTCCACAATAAAGATACGTTTGGGGAGAAGTTTCCATCAAGGAATCTTTCCCAATTTTAAGCACTGGTAACGGTGTGCAACTACTCTTTCAGGCCAAACACACTCCAGCAATACAAAATGGTTACATGAAAGAGCAGGAATGCGAATAGCACGAAAAAATTATATAAAATCATGAATCGAGCTATTCACAGCCACTTCAGCACAAGGGCTAGGGGAGATTTAGACATCCCCATAGAAAGCCACTGAATTAGTACACTCTGCTAGCAGCTGCTGAACAAAGACAATCTCTGCTGCCCGCGTCTGCATGAAGAAACCAAGAGTTAAAGTCTTCACGAAAAAACAAAACACCTTAAATTCCTCTCTTACTCTTCACACTCCCAGCAAAATCAACAGATAAGGTAGGAACTAGGTTTCTCAGTCTTGCTCACATTCATCACCTTTGTCTTCTTGAAAAACAGGACCACAATCAACAAAACCGAAACAATCCACCATCTCCTTACGTGTATGTTTTCTACAAGAGAATCAGAAAGTAAGTAAACGACTTTTCTACGCTGAGGGGTGGATTCGATGTCATGAAATGAACACACGCGCGCGCGCGCACTCACACACACACACCCCAGAATCGATAACCTATCACCTTTTCCACCGCTCAAACCCTTTCTTTTCAGAACCCACCTTTCGCCACGGACCTGCTGCAGACTTTCAAGAAAGCACCACACATCAAAAGACAGAACAAAGACGTCCTCTTTAATCACAGGGGCGCCCCGCGTCCTTTCCAGGATGGGATTTACCAATGGCTGTTTCTGCTCTAAATTAACACGTACAGGAACACTAGTTCCACCTGGGTAACACAGGCGGTGGGGGCGGGGACGCTCGGTTAAGAGTAGCAGATGCCTAGGCCAGCAGGACGTGTCCCCTTCTGGGGCTGCGGATTGGGCTACGCCGACTTCTCCACTCCTCCCCCCCCCCCCGCCCGCCCAGATCTCAACCCACCTTGAGGAGGACTCGCCAAATGGCAGGCGGCTCGCTTCACAAAGAGATAACTAGGGCAGAGCGGTCTGTTACACAACCCACACCCTCGGCCCGACCAGCCCGCGGCCCCCCAGGAGTGGGACTCGCAGGCCACAGCGGCGGCGGCGGCGCAGGGGCTCCGGCTCGAGAACCGTCCAACGCCACCCTCCGCTCCCGCCAGATGCCGCTCGGTCCAGCGAGGACAAGAGGGTCCGCCACCCCCGGGGCCCGCGCCCCCGACCCCTGCGCCCCCCACCCCGCCGGCCGTCACTCCCACAGAGGCGGTACCTGTTTCCGCATGTTATTCATGACGCCCATAAAACCAGCCAACAATTTAGCTTCTTCTCGAGCAGCAAGTTTCTTCTCGGACTTCTTCTTACCGCTTTTCTCCACCCCAGAGGCTGCCATACTCCCACTGCGCGGTGGACGCCAGGGGGTCTCGCCGAGCCGGGCGAGGGCCTAGCGCTTCCCCGAGCTCGCGGGGACGGGGTATGGGGGGGGGGGCGGATTCCGATAACGACAGACAGGGGGGCGGTCGGAGCTGCGGTTGCAAGTCTGAGCCCAGCTTCCGAGCGGGTGGCGCCGCCTGCACGGCTGGGAGACGACGAAGCCCGCAGCGGGCCGCTCTGGCGCTCCGGAGTGAGTGAGAGACGTTGCGGGTGAACCGTGTCCGCGGCTGAGCCCTGGCCAGTCTCGGAGCCTGCGCGAATATTCGCCCAGGGGAGGGGCGGGGCAGATTGGAGGAAGCAGGGGGCGGAGCCTGTACGTCACGGCCGTGCGTGGCACCCCAACCGTGCGTGGCCCGCCCCCCTACCGTGCGTGGTAGTGCCAGTGCAGCTGGTGCTACTGGTATTCGTGTTGGTCCCAGAGCCCCGAGGTCTGTTTACTGTTTGGGAGTTGGTCCGAGGTCACACGTGCCTGTGAAAGGGATTTCCCGAGTTTAGGTCACAGGATTATCTATTTTGAATGACTGGGCAGGTGAACACACTACAATCTCTCCTGAATGGAAGCTCCTGGGGAATTGTCTCAGAACCTAACCTTGCTGCCTGCCTTCCCTTTTCTTTCTTGGTGCTGATACTGGGGCTTGAACTCGTAGCCCGGGTCCTGTCCCTGAGCTTTCGTGCTCAAGGATAGCACTCTACCACTTGAGCTGCAGCTCTACTTTAGCTTTTTTGATGGTTAATTGGAGATCAATGTCTTAAGGAGTTTTTCTGTCCCGGCTGGTTTAGAACTGTGATCCTCAGATCTCAGCTTCCTAAATAGCTAGGAATACAGGTGTTCACTTTGTGAACTTGCTTCTTCGGATTTATTAGTTATTTAAGATGTACTGCAAGAAAAAGGTTTACTACCCGGAGCACAAAATTTATTTGCTTGGGATTCAGATTGCAAGAGCACACAATCTCAAAGATAGGCTTAACTCTGTAAAACGGAGATTGGATGTGTCTCCAGTTAGGTTTTGCTTGGTTTTCTAAGGGAACATAGACCTCTAGCCTACTATGCAGGGAGATGTTTTCTGTAACAACAGTTTTATTGTTTTTGGTGTTTGAGTATATAAAGGATTATCTGATATTGTATGTTTTTCATCCTAAAATTTCTACATATCTTCTTAATTTCTTACTTAGATCTACATAGGACTTTATAGGATCATGCTTGTATGTAAAACAATGTACGCTATAGTCTACATCACAACTTTACTTTAGAGAAATTAGTTTCTTTTAAGCCAAATGAGTGCCTACAGTCTCAGAACACAGATTTAACTCAGTCTGAATGTCATGTACCACTGTGAAGAGGTTATGTGAACTTTTATCATCATAGAATATAATCATCAAATCAATCTGTTTACCAAATAAGAATATCAGGTAGGCAGGCTACAACAATGGTGAGTAATTTACAGGTTTTAGATGTTGATACCATTTTTTTGGTCTTGAAAGTATGTAATGTTAAATAGCATTTTTAACTTCAGAAAGGCAGAAGCTAGAGGTTTTCTAAGCTTAATGATGTTAGGCCAGACTCAAAAGTGAAGATAAATGATTACTAAATGACCTAAAATAAGCTGGGCACTGCTGGCTCAAGCCTATAAAACTAGATACTTGGGAAGCTAAAATCTTTTGTGAATCAAAGCCAGCACTGCCAGATAAATTTGATTTTTATCTCCAGAATAACTGACAAAATATAGACCTGGAGGCATGACTCTAGTGTTAGTTACTAAGTGAGGCCCTGAGTTTAAACTACAATACCAACAATAAAAGGAGGCTCCCCAAATAGCCTAAGATAATTTTGGTTCTTGATCTGTAATAGTCTGTCTCTTCAGAAGTCAGCCAGTGTATTCCTTCTTATTCTTCTCTTTCTGTTCTCATCATTCTCTTTGTTTTCCCTCATTTCTGCCTTTTTCCTCTCCTTTATTTTATTTTGTTGTTGGGGTGATGTACAGAGGGGTTACAGTCAGTTACATTCATCAGGTACATTACTTCTTGAACATTGATACCCCTTCCCATGCTTTTCTCCCACTTTCCCTTCTCCTACTCTCTCTGTTTAAAATTTTTATAGGTAAGCTGAGATGGCATAATGTCAGCAACCTTTCAATTGATTTTGAAAATGAAACCCTTTTCTTTTGTGTGTGGGGGTCCTGGGGCTTGAACTTGGCCTGGGCACTGTCCCTGAGCTCTTCACCTCAAGACTAGCTACCACCCTAGGCTTGAGCCAAGCCCCACTTCCTGTTTTCTAGAGGTTAACTGGAGATCAGAGTCTCAGGTCCTTTTGTGCCTGGGCTGGCTTTGAACCTTGATCCTCAGATCTCAGCCTTCTGAGTAGCTAGGATTACAGGTGTGAGCCACTATACCCGGCTGAAAATGAAACCCTTTTCTATGCTCCATTTCTTCCTTTTGGAATGGAAGCGTTCATTATGTTATTGCATATTGGAAGTATATAACTTGTTTTTTTTAATTGTTATGAGCTTGCTTTTACTCTCAAGACTTTAAACTTGGGGCTTTTGAACAATGATTCGAAAATGTCTTAAAACTTTCAGGACACTTGGAGATGGACTGAACACATTATTCATCATGAATGGCTATGAGTGATTGGGATACAGGAATGCAATGGTAAGATTTAAATATGAACTATTGTCCACAAGATCATGTTTTTAATGCTTGATCCCCAGCTGATGTCATTATTTTGAGAATTTTAGAAACTTTAGGAAGTGGTGCCTAGTTAGAATAGTAGACCACTGGAGGATTACCCTTTGAAGATTACACCTAGCCCGCTTCTCTCTCTCTGTCTCTCTCTTTCTCCATCTTTGTCCCTTCCTTTTCTTTCTCCCTTCCTCCCTCATCATGTCCAAGATGAAATGAAGAATTTCCTGTGTCCTTCAGAATTGATACCTTGAAAATATATCTGCAAGAAAACAGGTTCCAGGGTGGCCTTAACCAACCCGGATCTTCCCTTTCTGCTGGTCATTCTCAGAATAGCTGTAAAATGCAACACTCGGAGATAGGGAAGTCATGTATGGAACAATTCATGTAATGTCCTTTTTTTCTCCCAGAACAAGATTACTATAAACTGGATCTCAGTGCTCCCAGCCATATTTAGAGTATAAAACCCACCACAGAATACTTGTACAGTCTCTCTGTTGGGATGGGATGCAGACATAAGCACTGTTTATTTTTGCTATCTCTGTGGGAGAAATAAGTCTATTTAGCCTAACTTCTGGAATGAATAGTCTGTCTCATTGAACTTAATCAAATAGTAGAAAAACTTTGGAACAACTTTGGGCAACATAAAATATGCCCTTCCTGGAGAAAAATCCTAAAACTGCATTTTAAAAGTAAGCATATGGAGATTTGCTGTACATGTTTACTTGAACTCATCAAACTTCATTGCAGTCTATTGCCTTCTGAAATGTCAATTTAGCCCATCTCTGCTTTCCACAAATTACTTACCACTCTATGCACTCACAGATATTCATAGGATAGAGCCCTACAGTTGTTTTTGTTCTGCGGCAATAGGCCAGCTTCAGCTTATTCTATATTTGCTCTTTAGGGGTCTTACAGGTTCAGCTTATTGGATAAAGGTTAAACGTCTTAACCCAAGAAAGCTGGTTATCAGCTCAAGTAAAGAGTATCAGATATATTTGGAAACTGGACAGGGGAATGTTGGTGATCTATTGAGTAACAATTTTAGTGAAAGTAGGTACAAGGGACTCAGCAACCCATATTTAGTCTATTTATGTAGATCTGCAGGAAAAGAAAGTTTACAAAGATGGCAAAAGGTGGGGAAAAGCAGAGACGCAGAGAAAAGATTGTGGTGCTGGAGTTTACTATGAGGGTCACTCAGCTTAAAATTCAGGATCAGTAACTAGAGCAGACCACTTTCAAGGTTGGGAGACTACTGATGTATTCACATAAATTTAGTTTTGAAATAGTAATAAAAATGAGTTATTTCAACTTTAACAAGTTGATTCTATTGTCTGACCCCACTGACTCCCTGTCTATAATATTTTTACCCCCAGATAATGTTGAGATGGTCATAGGTATTTTGGAGAACAAAGGATAAATCAAGTTGCAAATACGTAGATGTGGATATACATTTAGGGGAACAAATTTTTGTAGCTTACAGTTACTTAAATGTAATAAGCTCCCTTCATCTCTTCACATGTAAAAATGACATTTAAGAATAGCTCTTCATCAGGGATGGGGTAGTGGCCTAATGGTAGAGTGCTTGCCTAGCTTGCATGAAGCCCTGGGTTGGATTACTCAGTACCATGTTCACAGAATAAGCTGGAAGTGGTCCTATGGTTCAAGTGGTCAAGCCCTTGCCTTGAGTAACTCTAAAGACAATGCTCAGGCCCTGAGTTTAAGCCACAGGACTGGCAAAAGAAAAAGAAAAGAAAAAAGAATAGCTCTTCACTAACTGCACCAACCTGATAAAGCAAAAATAAAGGCCAAGAATATTTATTTGATTTTTGTTGAGACATAGTCTATGCAGCTCTGACTGGCTTTGAATTCACTATGTAGTCCAGGCTGGCCCTAAAACTCAAAATCCACCTGCCTCAACCTCAGGAAGTGCTCAAATTATAGATAGGTATGAGTCACTGTGTCAGCTATGCCATAGACCTTGATATGGTATGTCTGACATTGCCCAGCAAAGGAAGTGTTAATTAGTGGAGGAAATTTATAACAAACTTAATTGGCTAAGCCAGAAACTAGTCAGTGAGAATTCCTCCAATTATCAGATATGGTAGTGTAACTTTTAGCCAAAAAATGAAATAGTCATTTATATGTTTTATAGTGTATGAATTATAAATGTGACCTTTACTTCCAGAATGACAAATTAAGACCTTCTGAAAATATATTCATTCATAAAAGGAAATTGTCACAATCAACTGTTTAGAATGCTAGAGATTAACCAAAAGTATGAAACAATCCAAGGAATATTTATTTTGAAAAGATTGTATCTCAGTAAGAATAAAGACAGCATTTTAAGTTGCTCTCATCCCTTCTTTATCCCAGATTTGTGGGAAACTCAAAAGCCAGTAACATTACAACTGAGACAGCAGTGAAAATGCAAGCTTAGCAGTCATTGGAGGAGGCAGAACAGGAGACAAAACCCCGCATTCCTGAGGCGCTTTTTAGCATTTGACCTGTCACATCATGCCTTGAAGCTCCATTCTGGGAACTTGCTTTGTGAAAATAGCATTTTCAGCAAGAGTTTTGATAGAAACAAAAATAAATAAATATGAGATCTGTAGATACTTAAGGCAGCTTTACCAGTGATTACACTAACATTTAAAAAGAAGAAAATTTGGGCTCTGGGGACTCATACTTCTTTCAGGAGGCTGAGATCTTAGGATTGCAGTTGGAAGCCAGCTTGGGCAGAAAAATTCGAGAAACTCTTACCTCCAACGAACCAATAAAAAGCTGAAAATATGGTGTAGGTTAAGTGGTAGAGTGTCAGCCCTGAACAATAAAAACAGAAAAAAACAAAACCAAGCAAGAATAAGAGGTCCTGAGTTCAAAGCTCCAGAACCCATAAAGATGGAAACAAATGGGTGTGTAAGGATACAATAAGAATGACAACTATGTACAGAAGATGAGATTTATCATGGCAACTGATTTATTATCTGGAGAAGAAGGGAAGCTGGTAATGTAATTTAATCTGAGTTCAAAGCCCCACACACCAGAGGAGCCAATGTCCTATCCCCCAGTATGGCCCTGAGAAACTGAGTGCAGCTGATGAAAGTTATAAGGTTCAAAGGCCTGAGAATCTGGGGTTCTGATGTCCAGGATTAGAATGGATGTCAGAGTTCTAGAAGACAAAGTAAATTTACCCTTTCTCCACTCTTATTATAGATGGTATGCTGCTAGCCTAACTTGGTGAAGGGTGAATATATTTTCTTTTTGATCAGCCTGCTGATCCAGACACTTCTGGCAAAATGTTCACAGACATTTCCATAAATAATATTTTACTAGGTGTCTAGGTGTCCCTTACCCAGACAACATGACACCTATAATTAGTGATCATATTGCATGAGACGGCCACAGGGTCTTGAAAATCTAGACGGCCATGTGCATACTCAGGTCTGTGTGTATGCTCATGAAAAACATGTGGAGGCCTTAAACTCTTCTATGTGATTGACTTTTGGGGTTCTTTTAACAGCAGCAAGTGACAGGTAAAGCAGCCTTCTAATCTACCTGCTGGAAGAGCATTTAAGATGTAACCCAATGTAAATTTGGAATCCCTTTGAAGCTCTCTACTTTACATGTAAGCTTATACTCCACAAAATCTGAATCTATTCTTGATTACAGGGGAACCTTCATGAGAAGCTTTTTATTTTGTTTTAACTGTTACAAGGCAAAAAAAAAAAAAACCAGAATCAAGCTGACCCAATTCTACCTGCTTATGCTTCTTAGTCTTTGCACATGCATGATATGTTACTTATCTTCTCTGAACCTAGAGATAAAATAATGAATATCTTGTAGTACTGTTGTGGGAAACAGTATCAAATGGTGTTTGGCACACAATGGGCAATAAGAAATGTGGTGCTTTATTATGGCTGCCAGTATTTTGGTGCTTTTATAAGATCTTTTTTCCTTTTATTATTAAAATATTTTAGTAGTACTGATTTTTATATCATATTTCAAATGTCAAGTTTAACAAATAAGTATCAGGAATGGAATCTCTGTATGCAATCACTGGCATATAAGTTTAAGAACAAAATTAAAATTAAGCGGAGAGTTTGTATGTCATAGATACGTATTGATTATATATCAGTATGTCTATAGAATGTATGTCCCATCATAGATTTATGTGTCTATATAACTATATAGCGCCAACTTCATCTCAATGACCTTGAGTACCTGAGTATTGAGTCATAGCTCTTGTACGGTTTGGATCTAATATCCACATATCAAGGAGACCATGCGCCTTTTTTTTTCTTGGATTATCTCTTGGATTATCTCACTCAACATGATTTGCTCTAGATTCATCCACTTACTTGAAAATGCCATTATTTTATCTTGTCTATTGGCTATGTAGAATTTCATTGTATATATGTACCACAGTTTTTGTATCCATTCATCTATAGTGGGGCATCTGGGTTGTTCCATCACTTGACTATTGTGAACAGTGCAGTGATGAACATGGCTGTGCAGGTGTCCTTATCATATCCTGGGTTGTGATGCTAGGAGAGGTATGGCAGGGTTGTAGGGAAGGTCTGTTTTTAGTTTTTTTCAGGAACCTCCAAATTGCCTTCCAGAATGGTTGTACTAGTTTACATTCCCAACAGCAGTGCAGTAGGGTTCTTCTTTTTCCACATCCCTGCCAGGAATTGTTGTTGTCCAAGTTCAGAATATTGGCCATTCTGATTGGGGTAAGGTGGTATCTTAGGGTTGTTTTTATTTGCATTTCTTTTATGACCATGGATGATGAGCATTTTCTCATAGGTTTCTTTGCCATTTTTACCTCTTCCTCTGATAAGTGTCTCTTTAGTTCCCTTGCCCATTTAGCGATTGGTTTGTTGGGTTTGGAGGGGATTAGTTTCTTAAGTTCTCTGTAGTTATTGGATATTAAACATTTGTCTGATGTATTATTGGTAAATATCTTTTCCCAGTTGGTTGGCTGTCTTTCTACTTTAGTGGCTGTAGAAGCTTTTTATTTTTAGGTAGTCCCATTTGTCGAGTCTCTCTCCAATCTGTTGTGACCCTGGGACTCTGTTTAAGAAGTTTTTGCCTGTGCCTATTGAGGAGCTTAAAAAAAAAAGAAGAGTGCCCCCATTCTGAAGCAGCAACCATCTTGTTGTTTATGTAAACTATGAGTGACCCAAAAGTGCACATAAATTAAAGAAACAAAATTGTGGTGCCATTATGCCCCAGGAACTGACCTGTCTGTGTTAAAATTAATCAGAACTCATGTAAATTCAAGGGATGGCATTTGTTTTCTAAAGCCATAAAACTACCCTCAGACAGCTAATTAGGACTCTACTGGCAAGGCAAACTCTCATTAGCTTCCACTGCCCTGAAATGTCCCTAACCCCTACCTTATCTCACTCTAGTAGCTGACTGCTGTGTTGCTGTAAATCTGTGGTCTTTGCCTTTAAAAGCCCTGTAAAAATGCAGGTCGCTGCCTCCTCCTGAGCTCCCTCTGAGGATGCTTAGGACAGAGGCCAGGAGCTAGCCCACCTGAATAAAGCCTTGCTTTTGCATTTCAGAATGTCTGACTGTCTTGGTAGTCTCTTGGTGGTCGTCCTGGGGCTTGGGCATTACACCTATGAGTTTGGGTGTCTCTCCTACTCTGTCATGTAGCAGTTTCAGAGTTTTAGATCTGATATTGAGGTCTTTGACCCATTTTGAGTTAATGTTTGTGCATTTTGACAGGCTGAGATCAATTTTTAGTTTTCTGCATGTGGCTGCCCAGTTTCCCCAGCACCAATAATTGAAGAGGCTGTGTTTATTCTACTGTATATCTCTGGCTTCTTTGTCGAATATAAGTTGACTATAGATATGTGGTTTTATTTTTGGATCTTCTGTTCTATCAATCTTCTGGTCTATTTTTGTGCTAATACCATGCTGTTTTTGTTATTATGGTTGTATAGTATATAAGATCTGTTTTAAAGATGTGGGAAACTATTTCCAGTGTCTTTCTTTCTTTCTTTCTTTCTTTCTTTCTTTCTTTCTTTCTTTCTTTCTTTCTTTCTTTCTTTCTTTCTTTCTTTTTTTCCCTGCTGGTCATGGGGCTTGAACTGGGCCTGGGCACTGTCCTGAGCTCTTTAGCTCAAGGCTACCACCCTACCCTTGAACCAAGCCCCACTTCCTGTTTTCTAGAGGTTAACTGGAGATAAGAGTCTCAGGTCCTTTTGTGCCCAGGCTGGCTTTGAACTTGATCCTCAGATCTTAGCTTCCTGAGTAGTTAGGATTACAGGCATAAGCCACAGAGCCCAGCTTTCTGGTGTTTTCTACAAATCTATTCATACTCACTTCTTATCTACACCAGTGCAAAAGGAAACTTGGACATGAAGGAAGAAGCCAGAAGATGTAGACTTGCATTGGACTTTTGAGTCTTTCAGTTAACAGGCTAGATAGACATAGAGGGAAAATGATAAACTATATGGCAGCCAGAGGTTGACACAGTAGCAGTTACGTTACAAGACAGACATCATACAACCTCTCAAATGGTAAAATGCCCAAGATATCCTAAACCAGTTGGGATCAACATGGCTAGTGGAGATGACGACTGTCATTTGTTTTGTTATAATGGTGTCTCCATATTATTAGCCTTGCAAAACTGGTTACTCCCATCACACATCTGGTACTAAGAGATATCTGAACACCCCATAAAAGGACTCCACAAAAGTGTGACCAACACCATTAAGTCCCAATTTCCACAACAGCACTGCGAAGAAATGCATTATTATGTCCAGGTTCAGAGAAGTTAAGTAACATACTGTGCATATACAGTTACTGAGAAGTACCCATGTGGGTAGAATTGTGTTTGCTTGATTCTGTTAGTCCACTTTGTCTTGTTAACAGTTAAAATAAAAAGGACAGGGGCCAGGAGTTTGGCCTAGTGGTTAAAGTGCTTGCTTAGCATGCATGAAGACCCGGGTTCGATTCCTTGGTACCACATACATAGAAAAAAGCCGGAAGTGGTGCTGAGGCTCAAGTGGTAGAGCTCTAGCCTTAAGAAAGTCCAAGGACAGTGCTCAGGCCCTGAGCTCAAGCCCAGGACTGGCAAAAAAATAAAAAAATAAATAAAATAAAATAAAATAAAATAAAAAGGACAAAAGGGGGCCCAGGTGCATAGCCTAGTGGTAGAGGCTCGCCTCGCAAGCACGAAGTCCTAGGTTCAATTCCTGGGTACCACATACTCAGAAAAAGCTGGAAGTGGTGCTCTGGCTCAAGTGGCAGAGCAGTAGCTTTGAGCAAAAGTGTCCAAGGACAGTGCCCAGGCCTTGAGTTCAAGCACCAGTAGTGGCAAAAACAAAAAAATGGACAAAAGGGAAGTAAGCCCTATTCTGGAAAAATTGTGCCTCATTCTTGAAATTATTTGCCCCTCCTTAACTCATTGTCTATACACTACCCATAACATCTTGGGTGATGTAGTGCAATTTTCAGTTAATTATACTCTTAAGCCTGCATTTTTGCTCTAAAAGAAAACTTCCTCCTAATATCTTACTTTGTCTGATTAAAAAATGTTTTAGCAAGGACTTATTTTAGTAAAACAGTTAAAAAAGGGAAAAATAGAAAAAAAGGGAAATATTTCCTGTTCCTTATGCATGACATGAGCGTTAAAGACACACTGGGGCTTGAAATCAGGACCTGGGCAATGTCCCTAGACCTCTAGGGACATTGTTTTGTTTTTACCATTTAAGCCATAGCTACATGTCTGGCTTTTTGGTATTTTTTAAGATGACTTTCTTTTTTTTTCAAATTTAATTTATTATTTTATTCTTCCTTATTTTCTTTTTTTCTCCATATATTTTTATTGTAATTAATAAAAAGGTTATATTATATTCACCAGATAGAAGGTACATTACTTCACATACATTGATACCCTTTCTCATATCTTGGTCCCCATTTCCCTACTCTCACCCCCACCCCTCATTTTGTTTTCTCCCCTTCCCTATCCTATTTCAAATAACCAAAGACACATATATACAGTATATCAGATAACAAGGTAAAATACTGTAATAATATGAGATAACCAAGGGAGAGCAAAAGAGTTGAGATAACATAGTACATTAAAGACAACAATCACTCATTATGTGGCTTTTGTTTCAATATCCTGGAGGTCCTTTCTTTTAGTGTCATACTATATGGCCTTATGTATCTAAGTTTTGTTCTATTGTAAATCTCTGCTAGGAGAACCCAAGGTTTTTACTGATTATGACAAATGAGGGAAACCATTGAGCCTATGTTCCTTTGAGTCTGGTTTACTTCACTTTATATGATTTTTTCTAAGTCTTTCCATTTCCTTACAAATGGGGCAATGTTGTTCTTTCTGACAGCAGCATAGAAAGTCTGGAAAAGTGGGACTGCATTAAACTGCAGAGCTTCTATATGGCAAAGGATATAGCTAGCAAATTAACTAGAAAGCCTACAGAGTGGGAGAAGATCTTCACTAACTATACAATGGACAAAGGCCTCATATCTAAAATATATCAACAGCTCAAAAAATTGAATCACTCCAAAACTAAACTCCAAAGAAACAACCATCCCATTAAAAGATGGACCAAAGACTTGAGTCTTCTCTGAAGAAGAAATAAGAATGGCCTATAAACACATGAAGAAATGTTCGACATCTCTGGCCATAAAAGAAATGCAAATCAAAACAACTTTGAGATTCTACCTCACTCCAGTTAGAAGGGCCAGGATCAAGAAATCTAGTAACAACAGATGCTGGAGGGGATGTGGCCAGGAGGGATCACTACTACACTGTTGATGGGAGTGCAAACTCATTCAACCACTATGGAAAGCAATATATCAGTTCCTCAAAAGACTAAACACAGAGCTCCCCTGTGACCCAGCAATCCCATTCCTTGGCATTTTCTCAAATGTTCAGAAACAAGGACATACTAAATCCACTAGCCCAATGATTTTCATTGCAGCACTATTTACCATAGCAAAGATATGGAACCAACCCAGATGCCCCTCAGTTGATGAGTAAATCAACAAGATGTGGTATCCACAGTGGAATTCCATGCTGCTGCCAGAAAGAATGACATTGCCCCATTTGTAAGGAAATTAAATGACTTTCTTATCTGGGCTGATACTGAATTTAAGATCCTCAGTTCTCAGCCTCCTGAGTAGCTAGGATTACAGACATCAGTCATTGGCACCTGGCCATGTTTGAATTCTTAATCTGATGGTGATAAGAAGCTGGAAACACTAGGCTGAGGTCTTAATCTTGTTTATCTTTGAGATTCCCCCAGCCTTTACTACCAGAAATCCAAGCACTAGTTTTCCTTTGTAAATCTTAAATTTAAGAGTTTCTGAGCAATTACATTGCCTCTTCTTTTCCACTACACACTTTTTCTTTTTCTTTTTCTGTGCCAGTAGTGGAGCTTGAACTCAGGAACTTAGCCTTTTTGACTCAAGGGTAGAGCTTGAACTATACCTCTCCGTCTGTCCTTTGGCTGGTTAATTGAGGATGAGTCTTTTGGAACTGTTTGACTAAATTGGCTTTGAACTAGATCCTCAGATCTCAGCCACATGAGTAGCTAGGATTATAGGTGTGAACCACTAGCACCTCACTTATTATTATTCTAGAAATTTGTATGTAGACAAAAAAGAAGTCTAGAAGAGGTCCTTGAGAGCCATAAACTTTTGGCATAACCTCAATGAAATTTTTACATTGAAAGTATAATATCAAGGCTCAACATTCTTGCAAGCATGATTTCAAAAAGATGAAAGAGTGAAACAGCAGCATGCTCAGGATCATAGTGGGTTTTCCCACTATGTATTTGTGTCGCAACTTCATCTGATTTTTAAGTTGAAAGAAAAATATAATTTAGTCACATCCTTAGTTTAGACAATATAAGTTATATATATTATGTGTGTATATGTGTACTTCAATAAAAATGACTCAGCAATGAAAGTAAATCTCTCAACTATTGTCAAGGAATTGAATCCTAATGAGGTTAATACATTTCTTATAATTGCCTAATTGATTATTTTTCTGTGGTTTGTATGCTAATTCCATGTAACCATAGCTTATAATTAAAATTCTGTTTGAGTTTTAAAAGGCAGTTACGACAGCAAATCATGCTAGCAAAGGATTTCCATATAAGGCATTGAATTTCCCTTCAGATTTGCTAAATGTAAGTGTTGATTCTTTAGTGTTGACTCTGTTACTTAAAATAGAGTATTTTATAGTCATCTTGATTTAACTGTACAAAATATTTATGCCAAACACTAAAATGGCACTATAATAGACTGTGAATGGAATCTTTTTTGCATCAATTAGCAAACTTTTACTTCTGCCTAATAATTTGGCTGCTAAAAGTCATTTATTAATAATTGATTTACTAAAAATAATTCATCTACTTCCATAAACTATGTAACATACTGGGCACTTAAAAGTGGATAATATCAAATACCTAAGTGACAAGGAGAATTCTGAATGTGGAATATGTAGTTTTCACCTGTGGGCACTTTCCAATGTTGGTTCCAGAATTTCAGTTGAATGAAGAGGGCAGTGATGTTCCCCTGAAGGACATAGACTGCTGCTGAAGGCAGACTAGAAACCATAGCCAGAGTAACAAAAAGATACTAGATATTGAATGTACACCTATGTGCTGGGCATGCTGCTAAACCATTGACATTCATTATCTTACTTACGCAATGAATGAAAGTCTAATATTGGAACCAATGATACTCCAAGGAGAATTGGAACTAACCCTCCAGCCTACTTTTTCACTGTAAATACTCAATATTAGGACACTCATCCACTTATTATCAGATATGCCCATGTACATGTCTGCCCTGGCTTTGCTTTACTAATAAACTACAGTTCTACCTCAATGGATATTAAATTCCTCCTCTTCATTTTCCTCCTCCTCCTCTTCCTCCTTCTTCTCCTCCTGATTTCTTTTGACAGCATCGTAAACTCAGTACGCAAGGGCCAGGTGGATTCTTCTCTCCTGGAGATCTCTCCTTGGAGTATCATTGGTTCCAATATTAGACTTTCATTCATTGCGTGAGCCTGGATCACTTAGTAATTAGACTTATATGACCATGCTATATGCTGTGGCTCCTTGGTCTGCCCTGTTGCCAGTCTGCCTGTTTGTATTCCCAGCACTGGCACAATTATGACTTTCTTTCTTGCCTGGCCTTGTTTGAAAGGTCAGGATGCCAGCTTAGTTCAGCTTTTCCTTACTTAGTATTTAATCTAATCCAATGCTGATTCAGGCCATTCAGGCAATAAATGTTAGTCTAATTGCTTCATGTTCCAGGTAATGAGCAAGATATTTGGAATAGAGGAAGAGTATGTAGAGAAAACTGTCACATCAATGAAAAATATGATAAAGGTTTTAGTGTTATTGTATTTAAAGTGATATTGCAACCCAGAAGAGGAAGTCACTTATAGATCTTGTAAAACATCTCCATTTCAAGCAGGAATAAACATTTTTCCTGTCCGAGTTCATAGAATAAGAGCAAGCAAGACTAACTGTATGGACATGTAGACATTCTTTACGTAGAATCACAATAGTTTCCTGCTTCAGTACTCCCTGGGTGTTACGAGAACGTAAGCCTTCCCTATTGGGCAGCTTTCAGACACTCAGGCCTCCATCACCACCCACAGACCATCCTTATGACAACTCCTACCACCTATTCTAAGCTGTCACTATAATGACTTTCATCTTTGAGGAGGCATCAGAACCATCACCAGGACTCCAAGGCCTCTGAGCACCAGATAGCCTAGAGCGCTACATCTGTCTACAGCCTGTCTTCATCATATACTCTGATCCTGATGATGTGGCTGGGAAGAATTTTGACAGACTTTTACCACCAATCCCTTGAAAGGAAACAAGCTAAGAGACTAATGAAATCTTTCAGGATATCAGAAACTAGACATGACTGCTGAGGTGACCTGAAGGCAAGGAGTGGACCTGGAAAAATGTGAAACAGTCCCTACTGGAAATACACGAACTGATCACTCACGAGATGACTCTTGCATGTGTGACTTTATCGAGCCTCGTTATAGAATGGCAACTCTTAAGAGACTTAGAATAAACCCTGTACTTTGGTAGGACATAGTCCTCTGTGTCAACTTCTTCCACTGGGGTCTTTCTAGACTGGCAATAAGATCTTTCTAGCTCTTTCTCCTGTATGCTTGGAGAACAAGACTATGAGCTTCTAGGTTTGCTTCTCTCTCTCTCTCTCTCTCTCTCTCTCTCTCTCTCTCTCTCTCTCTCTCTCTCTCTCTTTCTTTTCCTTCCTTCCTTCATTTCTTCTTTTTCCTTCCTTCCTTTCTGTCTCTTTCTTCCTTCCCTCCCTCCCTCCCTTACTCTATTCCTTCCTTTCATCTCTCTCTTTCCTCCCCCTTCCCTTCCTCCTCCCTTCCCTCCTCTTGCTTCCCCTTCTCTTTCTCTTCTTTTCCCTCCTCCTCCCCTTCTTGGTTTTTGTTGGTTAACTGAAGAGTCTCATGAACTTTCCTGCCTAGGTTAGCTTCAAATTGCGATCCTCAGATCTCAGTCTCTTGAGTAGCTAAGATTACAGATATGAGCCACTAGAGCCTGACTCTAAATGCTGTAAACATAGCCTTAAGCTGGCCTTACTGCTAACCGATTGAGTTAAAATAAAATCCACCTGGGCTTGGTGGCTCACACCTCTAATCCTAGCTACTCAGGAGGCTGAGATCTGGGGATCAAGGTTCAAAGCCAGCCCAGGCACAAAAAGACCTGAGAATCTTATCTCCAATTAACCTCTAGAAAACGGGGAGTGGGGTTTGGCTCAAGGGGTAGGATGGTAACCTTGAGCTGAAGAGCTCTGGGAGAGTGCCCAGGCCTAGTTCAAGCCCAAGACACACAAAAAAATAAAAATAATAAAAAATATAAAATTGAAAAATTGTTTTCTTCTCCCCTACTCTTTAACCAGTTTCCTGGGTGCATGGCTCTTGCCATCAATACTCCAGCCAGTTTACTCAGGGGTCCTAACTCATGGTGCTATTTCCTGCTTCTGGGTCTTGGTGTGTGTTTTTTGCTGGGTTGGCCAGGTCTTCTTTGTTGGATCTAATTTTAAATGTTTCTTCTGACAGAAAGTCTTCCCTGATTCTACTGGGTTTTTTTCTTATTGTTGTTTTGTTTTGTTTGCTTTTAACCAGTCCTGGGCTTGAGCTCAGGTCCTGAGCACTATCCTTGGACTTTCTCATGGCTAGAGCTCTACCACTTGAGCCACAGCACCACTTCTGACTTTTTCTATGATTGTGGTACTAAGGAATCAAACCTGGGTCTTCATGCATGCTAGGCAAGCACTCTACCACTAGTTCAAACTCCTGACCCCGCCCCCCATTGTACTCTTGAATTTCCTAATTATTTGCCCCTTCTCTGTACATGCTTATCTGAACTTGGTGGATTTTTGTGTGTTTTATTTTTATTTATTTCTTGACAGATTTTGGCCATGTTTTGCCAAGAGTGAATTCAAATTTACAATCCTCCCGCCCCTGCTCCTTAGTATTGGACATGACCTCCCTATGTGGTTTAAGTCATTAAAGAATTAGATGGAGATGGTTATTGAATGTGCATGTGGGTGCACACACACACACACACACACACACACACTATTAGCCTAAGGAAAATTGTTAATTTAGATATAACACTAGCTAACATTTTATGACTAATGGTTAGAAAACCACAGGGTGTTTGGGGTTCTAAAGGCTATACAGCATATCACCTGATTAAACCCTGTAGGTGACTTCTAAATGTATAGCTGTATCACATTTTCTCCTTTATCAGTTCTGGGTTATTAGTCAAATACACAGTGGGAACTTATTTACAATACCCACTAGGAGGAGATAAGGGTCAACTGATACTGCAAGGTGCAGTATCAGACTCTTCTTCCAGCACTAACTTTGACTTCTCTCTTTAAAAAGACCCAGTATTCTTTTTTTATTTCTTCCCTTTCCTTCCATTCTTCAAAAGGAATGTAGGGGGAAACAAAGAATGGAATGTCAGGTGTGACTTGTAAAACTTTTTTTTTCCAGCATGGTGGGGGAAAGGAGCCTATGCATGGGACTGTGCTTCTTGTTGGTTTTTGTTTTCAATAGGGGTATTTTCTAGTATAAATTAGCTAGATGGCCTTTATGATATTCTTGATGGTTCTTTATATTTAAAGATATGCTTTATTGTATAAATGTATGCATTGGATTTATTTTATTGAAGATCAGAGGATAGTATATTTTATTTATTCAATGAATATGGAATAAGGTAATATATTAAAAGTCATATATCATAATTGGTAGAAGCTTTAATCAATTAAAACTAACCTAAAACAGAATGCAAACATTGGATGGATCTTGTTTGTTAGTTTGTTTTAATCAATTTGCTATTCTCTGGATTGGAGAATTGAGTCCATTAATGTTTAGAGTTATTATAAAGAAATGTGTCATGTTTCCTGACATTTTCTTGATTTTTAGTATTTTGGATTTTTTCTTTTACTGTGTTTATTAAATTGACTGTCTAATGATTTTTGTATTGCTTTGATTTTAATTGTTTCCTTAAGACTTTATTCCTCCCTTTAGAATCTTTTATAATGCTGCTTAAATGATGATGAATTCCTTTAATTTTTAGTTGTCATGGGAGGTTTAGATTTCACCACCTAATGTAAATGATAAACTTTTCTGGGTAGATCAGTTTGTGTTGTTGATCTTCAGTGCTTAGATTATACCATTCCAGGCTCTGCTTTCATTGAGGGTTGATGTGGAGAGGTCTGCAATGATTCTGATTTTCTTTCCATTGTAATATAGCTCCTTCTTTAATTTTGTGGCATTTTAAATCAGTTCTTTTCTATTTATTCCTAATGTTTTCTATTATGGCATGTCTAGAAGTGTTTCTTCTTGGAGCTAGTCTTCTGGGGATTCTATATGCTTCTGTTAAGCAGGTAAGATTTTCTGTCTTAAGAATGGGGAGTTCTCCTTTTTAACATAGTATTAGAATTTCTAGCCAGTGCAATAAGGCAAGAAGCAAGCATAAAGGGGATCCAAGTAGGGAAAGAGGAAGTAAAACTATCCCTCTTTGCAAATGACATGATTCTGTATTTAAAGAACCCTATAGACTCTACTCCCAAGCTCCTTGAGCTGATTCAAAACTTTGGAAGGGTAGCAGGCTATAAAATTAACCCTCAAAATTCAACTGCCTTCCTCTACGCCAACAGTGAGAAGAACGAGGCAACAATCAGGAAAGCAACTCCTTTCGCAATAGCCTCAAAGAAAATAAAGTACCTAGGAATTAGCTTAACTAAGAATGTAAAGGTCCTTTTTGATGAAAACTTTAAAACCCTGAAAAAGGAAATTAAAGCAGAACTAAGGAAATGGAAAAACCTCCCATGCTCCTTGATTGGAAGAATCAACATCATGAAAATAACAATCTTGCCGAGGGCTATCTACAAATTCAATGCAATACCCATCAATATCTCAATGTCATTCTTTAAAGAAATACAAGAGGCAATCCAAAATTTCATATGGAATAATAAAAGACCCCGTATAGCAAAAACACTTCTTAGCAGAAAGAACAGCGCAGGAGGAACTTCAATACCAAACTTTAGACTCTATTACAGAGCCATAATAATCAAAACAGCTTGGTATTGGCACAAGAACAGGCCTGAAGACCAATGGAATAGAACTGAGGACCAGATATTAGACCACAGACCTATGGCCACCTAATCTTTGATAAGGGAGCCAAAAAAATACAATGGAAGAAAGATAGCCTCTTCAACAAGTGGTGCTGGCAGAACTGGTTAAGCACCTGCAGAAAACTAAAGTTGGATCCTTCTTTGTCACCCTGCACTAGAATTAACTCCAAATGGATCAAAGACCTGGAAGTAAAAGCTGACACACTGAAAACTTTACAAGAAGGAATAGGAGATACACTAGGCCTCCTTGGCATAGGTCAAAACTTTCTTAATAAGGACCAAGAATCACAACAAATCAGAGAAAGGCTGGATAAGTGGGACTGCATTAAACTGCAGAGCTTTTGTATGGCAAAGGACATAGCTAGTAAATTAATTAGGAAGCCTACAGAGTGGGAGAAGATCTTCACCAACCATACAGCGGACAAAGGCCTCATATCTAAAATATATCAACAGCTCAAAAAATTGAATCACTCCAAAACTAATCTCCAAAGTAACAACCATCCCATTAAAAGATGGGCCAAAGACTTAAAGAGAATCTTCTCTGAAGAAGAAACAAAAATGGCCTATAGGGGCCGGGAGTTTGGCCTAGTGGTAGAGTGATTGCCTAGCATGAACGAAGACCCGGGTTCAATTCCTCGGTACTACATACATAGAAAAAAGCCGGAAGTGGTGCTGAGGCTCAAGTGGTAGAGCTCTAGCCTTGAGAAAGTCCAAGGACAGTGCTCAGGCCCTGAGCTCAAGCCCAGGACTGGCAAAAAAAAAAAAAAGGCCTATAGGCACATGAAGAAATGTTCAACATCTCTGGGCATAAAAGAAATGCAAATCAAAACAACTCTAAGATTCCACCTCACTCCAGTTAGAATGGCCAGGATCAAGAAAATTAATAACAACAGATGCTGGAGGGGATGTGGCCAGGAGGGATCACTACTACACTGTTGGTGGGAGTGCAAACTCCTTCAACCACTATGGAAAGCAGTATGGCAGTTCCTCAAAAGGCTAAACATAGAGCTCCCCTATGACCCAGCAATTCCACTACTTGGCATTTACCCAACCATCCAGAAACAAGGACATACTAAATCCACTAGCACAACAATGTTCATTGCAGCACTATTCACCATAGCAAAGATATGGAAGCAACCTAAATATCCCTCAGTTGATGAATGGATCAACAAGAGGTGGTATTTGTACACAATGGAATTCTATGCTGCTGTCAGAAAAAACGACATCACCCCATCTGTAAGGAAATGGAAAGACTTAGAAAAAATCATATTAAGTGAAGTAAGCCAGACTCAAAGGAACATAGGCTCAGTGGTTTCCCTCATTTGTCATAATCAGTAAAAACCTTGGGCTCTACTAGCAGAGATTTACAATAGAACAAAACCTTGATACATAAGGCCATATAGTATGAAGCTAATTGAAAGGACATCTAGGATATTGAAACAAAAGCCATATAATGAATGATTATTGTCCTTAATGTACTATGTTTTCTCTCATCTCTTTTGCTGTCCCTTGGTTAGCTCATATTGTTACAGTATCTCACTTTGTTATCTGATTTATTGGATATATTTGCATTTGGTTATTTGAAATTGGATAGGGAAGGGGGGAAAACCAAGATGGAGGGGTGGGGGGGAGGGTAATGGGGACCAAGACATGTGAAAGGGTATCAATGTATGTATCTGGCAAATATCATGTAACCCTTTTATTAATTACAATAAAAATATTAAAAAAAGAATGGGGAGTTCTCAGCTATTATTTTACTGAATAGTTTTCTGATGCCTGGAGTTCTTTCCCTCATTGATCCCAATTTTGGGTAGATTTGATTTCCTAGCTGAGTCTGTCAATTACTGGACTTCTCTTTCGTAGGTTTTGAGTGTTTGCTTTTTTTTTTCATACCTTTGACTTTTTGTTCTAGCTCATCTGTTCTGTTCTCAAATTCTATTTTCCATTCTGAAATTCTATTTTCCATTTCACTTATTCACTTATTCTAGTATTCTCTTATATCACATCTGCTAGAATTGTGGAGAAGTTGGTGTACAAGAGCTCCGGGAGTCATGGTTTGAATGCTCATGACCTGTAGGATTTGGGACATATGAAATCTGTTTTAAATACAAAGCTAGTTAATGAGAACAGGGCCATAAAACCACAGCATTGTTGAGGCTAATTTCTCAAAGCCATGAAGCATATCCACTGAGGAGATCCTCCAGCATGACCAGAACCCTCTTTTGTTTACGAAATAATTTGTGCTGAGTTCTATTTAGTCAAAATGACTGTTCCCTTTCTAGCTCCCTTGGCAACTAATGCTGCTTCTCATAAGTACAACAGTCAAAACGTCTTCTAAATTTCTTCATTTCCATGTATTTGTAAGGATAATTTCCTCAGGTATTATTCTACACCAATGGCTTCAAAAGAGATAATAATTTCATTCCTCCCTTAATTTGGCCCATTTGGAATTTTTGAAGGATATTTTCTGTTTTATAGAGACAATAACATTTTTGGTGAGCAGAAATGAAAAGTATTTTATTACACATACCTCTTAAATTTTTTAATTGGTAATGTAGAGGTGATATTCGGGGGGTTACAGTTACATAAGTCAGGTGTAGAGTATACTTCTTTTTGGACAATGTCACCTCTTTCCTTGCTCTTTCCCAGTTTTTCCCTCCCACAAGTTGTATAGTTCATTTTCATATAGTGTCCAGTGAGTACTATTGCTGCATTTTTTGCCTTCCCTTATACTCTGAAAGACAAATAAAGGAACAAGCAGAACAAAAAGAAAAGAAAACAAAGACAGCAAGAAAGAAAAAAAACCCTTTGTTTCCATTAACTGGAGTTCATTTTGATAAACGTATGGCCAGATACACATAGGCATTTGTTCCTTTCTGTTCCTCTCCTAAGAGTATCCTCTGTATATCTTGACATTACCTGCTATTTACTTTTGAGAATAAGGAGGAAGTATTGAGCTAATGGATCATGCTACTCTGGAGACTGAGATGTAAGAATCAAGCTTCAAAGCCAGCCCAGGCAGATATATCTGGGAGACTCTTATTTCCAATTAACCAGCAAAAAGACAGAAGTGGGGCAGGGAGTTTGGCCTAGTGATAGAGTGCTTGCCTAGCATGCATGAAGACCTGGGATTGATTCCTCAGGACCACATATACATAGAAAAAGCCAGAAATGGTGCTGTGGCTCAAGTGGTAGAGCTCTAACCTTGAGAAAGCACAAGGACAGTGCTCAGGCCCTGAGTTCAAGGTCCAGGACTGGAAAAAATTAAATAAATAAATAAAGACCGAAGTGGAAGTGTAGCTCAAGTGGCAGAACATTATCTTGTGAGAAAAAGCCAAGCAAGAGTGAATTCAACCTCCAGTAACAGCAGGAGGAAGAGGAGGAACAGGAGGAGGAGGAAGAGAAGAGGGAAGGAAGGAAGGCCTTAGAGTTCTATGCTAAGGCCAACCAATCTGTTGAATAAGAAAACTCTCTGTTCCCTGGCTATCTTGCAAGGCTCCTAGGAGGGTGCCTGGATCCTCTAGTTCTGATGTGGTTATGTTTAAAGCTGACCAGGACAGAAAAAAAAAATGGGCAGTAGGCCTCATTTCAGGCCTTTGAGAGGTTCAGGATGCAATTTTGATCTGACAAAAACTGCAACTGAAGGGAGGAAAAGAAAAATTCCTTAGAATCAATCTAGGAATACCTGATGTCTATAGTCATTTAAAAAAATAAAACAATCACAGGGGAAATATTGCATTCCCTGTTTTAGAGAAAGCTGCAGAAGATTCTTGATACAATTCCAATGTCCTTGGAGTCTATGGAAGTCTTCATAATCCTAAGAGAAAGGATGAAACAAACATTTTACAGAGTTCAAATCCAGAGGAAACATGACTGAGGCAGAATGCTCGGTTTTCCCATATCTTGTCCCTATTCTGTCTTGAAAATGCTTTTCCTGAACCCCAGTGCTTTTCCATTGCTCCCTTCTCTGGCTATATGTACAGGGCTAGAGCAAAGAAACAAATTAGAATTCATAAAGAAATTCAGTTTTATAGACATACCAAGTGCTTCGTTGCAACTGGAAGCCTGTCTGTAGGATTCTGCTTTATTTGCTTTTAAATAGTTTTAGCATATTTCTTTAGAAAAACGCATATACTGCTGGGCCCCGTGGCTCACGCCTATAATCCTACCTATTCAGGAAGCTAAGATCTTAGGATCACAGTTCAAATCCAGCTGGACACTAAAGTCCATCTCTAATTAACCACGAGAAAACTGGAAGTAGTGCTGTGGCCAAAGGGGTAGGGTGGTAGCCTTGAGCTGAAGAGCTCAGGGACAGCACCCAGGCCCAGAGTTCAAGTCCCACAACTGACAAAAAAAAATACAAACAAAAATAAATAAAATGCATATACTTTAAAACAATGTATGGGAAAAGTACGGCACCCCAACTCAATATGCCTGGGAAAATCAGCATGAATCAAGACTTTCAAAAGTATGTTTTCTGGCTCCATGACTTCTGAAATAGCCCAGGGATGGCAGCATCCCCTTGGTGCTTGCAAAACCCAGATTCAAATGTGTATTACATTTCTCCACTAGAAGGAGCTGGATGCTTTGGTGATAGCACTTCTCAAGAACTGAGACAGGAATCCTTTTTAAAATGGGTCAAAAAATATCTATTGCCAGAAAGGTTTTTTAAAACACGTATTATGGGGCTGGGAGTTGGGCCTATTGGTAGAGTGCTTGCCTAGCATGCACGAAGATCCAGGTTCGATTCCTCAGTACCACAAACATAGAAAAAAAAGCCAGAATTGGTGCTGTGGTTCAAGTGGTAAAACTCTAGGCTGGAGAAAGTCCAAGGACAGAGTTCAGGCCCTGAGATCAAGCCCAAGACTGGCAAAAAAAAACCCCCACAAACACACACACACACACACACACACACACACACACACACACACACACACACGTATTATGGTGAGGACTAAAGCAGAAAGGAATCAAATGAAAGGAGTTCCTGTTGGCTATGTTTTGAAAAGTGAGGAATCAAATTATTATCTGTACTATTTTAAGTTTATAATGATGTTTAAGAGAAAAATTATATAAGGAAGAGATGGATATTACACAAGAGAATGATGAAGATGAATAGATTTGTTCAGTTACTAATTAGTAACTAGTTAATAAGATAGTGAGTGGCAGGTTCCCTCCCTCAGGATTTTTATGCCTGCTTAAAAGATAATTTTTAAAAGGAGGAATTATGCACATATGACTGCCTTGTGTAGAGAAAACAAATCCATGAAGGCTGCAAATTTGGCCTAGTGGTAGAGTGCTTGTCTAGCATGCACAAAGACCCAGGTTTGATTCCTTAGTACCACATGCATAGAAAAAGCCAGAAGTGATGCTGTGGCTAAAGTGGTAGAGCCTTAGCCTTGAGAAAGCCCAAGGACAGTGTTCAGGCCCTGAGTTCAAGTCCCAAAACTGGCAAAAAAGAATAAAACAAATCCATGTGAAATTTTTTTATTATATTTTATTGTCAGGATAACATATAGAGTGGTTACAGTTACATTTGTCAGGTAGTAGGTAGTGGGTACATTAGTTCTTAAACATTGATACTTGAACATTGATACCTCTTCTTATGCTTTGCTCACATTTTTACTATCCCCACCCCCTCATGACCTTTTCTCCCCTTCCTTTCCCTATTTCAAATACACAAATAAACGTATATACAATATACCAGATAACTAACTCATTCATAAGAGAATCAGTATCTTGGAGAACCAGAAATATATATATACATATATATGCAATATGAATTGTTGTAATGATTGTATAAATAGATGCAAAATAAACATATCCACAGGGTAATAATTGGTTGCATTCCACTTTTAATTTGCATTTCTACCTACAGAATCTTTGTAATGTTATTTATTTACTCCAATTTAGAGAGTTGTAAAATAGTTAGGGACAATAAAACCTGAACAAGTGTGCTACACAGACTGTCAGTCATTTTATTTTCTGCCTTTCAAAAGTTTTCCTGATACTTGGATTATAAAAATGTAGAAATAACTTTGTTTATAGAAAAACTCACACAAGGAACACTGTAATAAATAGATATTGTTCTAAGAAAGAGAAAGATTGGAGCTGGTTGTTGGTGGCTCACACCTGTTACCCTAGCAACTCAGGAAGCTGGGATCTTATGGTTGAGTTTCAAAGGCAGCACAGGACAGATAATTGAAGAGACTACGTCATGTAGCCTTGTAGCTCAACAATCAGTATGACTGGCCTCACTTGAAAGCTTGTTATATCTACAGAAAATCAAACCCTATTTCAGCTCCACTAAACCATAGTCTGTATTTGAGTAAGTTTCTCAGGTGATTTGTAAAACGTTAACCTTTGTAAAACCCTAATCTAGATACTCTAGTTATAATGTGAGATTTATGACACCGAATTCTCCGATTATACCCTCAGCATAAACTGTTGTAATGATAAGATCATTGTTTAGGTGCTTCCAGACACAGAAAATGTGAAACAAATCGAGGTGTGGTGGCTCACACCTGTAATCTTAGCTACTCAGGAGGCTGAGATCTGAGAATCAAAGTTCAAAGCCAGCCCTGGCACAAAAGGACACGAGATGTGGTATTTATACACAATGTAATTCTAGGCTGCTGTCAGAAAGAACGACATCACCCCATCTGTAAGGAAATGGAAAGACTTAGAAAAAATCATATTAAGTGAAGTAAGCCAGACTCAAAAGAGCATAGGCTCAATGTTTTCTCTCATTTGTTATAATCAGTAGAAACCTTGGGCTCTCCTGGCAGAGATTTACAATAGAGCAAAACCTAGATACATAAGGCCATATAGTTTGACACTAAATGAAAGGACCTCCAGGATATTGAAACAAAAGCCATATAATGAGTGATTATTGTCCTTAATGTACTATGTTATCTCTTATCTCTTTTGCTGTCCCTTGGTTATCTCATATTGTTACAGTATTTCACCTTGTTATCTGATATATTGTATATATGCTTATTTGGTTATTTGAAATAGGATAAGGAAGGGGGGAAAACAAGATGAGGGGTGGGGGTGAGGGGAGGGAAATGGGGACCAAGACATGGGAAAGGGTATCAATGTTTGTGAAGTAATGCACCTTCTATCTGGTGAATATAATGTAACCATTCTATTAATTACAATAAAAATATATGAAAATAAAAAGGACATAAGACTCTTATCTCCAGTTAACCTCTAGAAGACAGAAAGTGGGGCTTAGCTCAGGGGTAGGTGGTAGCCTTGAGCTGAAGAGCTCAGGGACAGCACCCAGGCTGAATTAAAGCCCCATGACCCACACACAAAAAATGAAAGACAGAATCATTTTGTATACAGAAATAATGTATCAAAATTTAAATTTAAGCTGAGTGCCAGTGGCTCATGCCTGTAAGCCTAATTACTCAGAAGGCTGAAATCTGAGGATTACAGTTTGAAGCCAGCCCAGGTAGAAAAGTCTAGGACACTCTTATGTCCAATTAATCACCAAAAAAAACAGAAATGGAGCTGTGGCTCAGCAGGTTACAGCTGGGTTGAAGTATGTTTCATGTGTTCTGGATTGGTGGCCACTCAGGGATTTTATTAAGCAGATGGTGGAAGAGCTGGTAAAGAGAATGGAAATATGTCTCTTAATTCCTTGAATTAAGAGCTTAAAACTGATAGCTCTGTTTTCCCTGCTTACATTCTATTATCTAAAGGCAATCACATGGTCATGTCTAACAGCAAAACAGTAGGGAGGAATGCTCTGCCTACAGTGGACCATGATAAGGTCTCAGGGCAGGAAGAAACATAAGCAAATAAGGCAATTTCCCACACTTTAATTAATTCATAAGATCAAATATCAGATATTAAAGCACATTGGTACTGAGAATTCTTTGTTTCTTAGACACAATATATTTTGCCTATTGCAAAGTTCTAAGTAATGAGATACATTTTATGTGTGTGGGACCTGCTGCAACATGACATAAACTTAACATTTATGTGAGTGTTTTTATAAGGGTTATAAAATAATTCATGAAGACAAAAGCATAGAAAAGATTAAGTTCTTTCATTTTTGTCTATAGATAATTGGGTCTTGTGATTTGGTAGGTAGTGTGAGAAAGAAAAAATGAAATCTGTTTAATCTGGTTAATAAAATATTCTGATCCAGTCAGTTAAAATACCTGTTTAGGTAATTCTCAGGTTCTGTGACTTGTCATAATTTCTGCTCACTGTCCTCTTCCCTGAAATTACATGAAGGAGTATAGTTTATTGTAGTCTTATGACATAGAGTAAGGAAGAATCCTGTGGTTTTATCCTGAGTCTCAAGTGTACATTGGTTAGTGCCTTGGTAGTTTTTCCAGATTTTTTTAAAAAAAGATTGTATTTTATTGTCCAGGTAATATATAGAGGGGTTACAGTTACATTTGTCAGGTGGTGAACATTACTTCTCGAACACTGATACCCTTCCCATGTTTTTCTCCCGCTTTCCCCACTTCCTCCCTATTCATCTTGTTTTTCCTCTTCCCTTCCCTATTTCAAATAAGTATATACAATATACCAGATACCAAAGTCAGAGACAGTAACAACATGAGATAAACCATGAGGAGAGAGAGAGAAAGAGAGAGAGAGAGAGAGAGAGAGAGAGAGGAAGAAGAAGAAGACGAAGAAGAAGAGAGAAGAAAAAATAACTTCACACAGTAGGTTAAGAACAATAAACACAAAGATAAAACTCCAGTTTCAATATTCTAGAGTTCATTTCAGTTATATTCATCCTACATGAGCATATGCACATAGCTATTGAGCTATTGTAGTCCTCTGCTAGGAGAATCCTGGATGTGTATTAGTTATCACACATGAGGGAAACTTCATGTTTCTTTGGGTCTGGCTTACTTCACTAAATATTTTTTCTAAGTCTTTCCAGTTTCTTATGAAGGAGGTGATGTTGGTCTTTCTGATAACAGCAAATTCCATTGGTATAAATGCTACATATTCTTGATTCATTCATCTCCTGAGTAGCAGCTGGGATGGTTCCATATCTTAGCTGTAGTAAATAATATTGCAATGAACATGATTGTACTAATAGCTTTAGTATGTCCTTGTTTATGGACATTTGGGTAAATGCCCAGTAGTGGGGTTGCTGGTTTCTTCTTCAGGGAAGTCTCTCTTTAAGTCTTTGGCCCACTTTCTAATGTGCTGATTATGTCTATGCAGATTTGTTTTTGAGAGATTCATTTTTTTGAGCTGAAGGTATATTTTTGGTATGAGGCCCTCATCTGTTGTATGGTTAGTGAAGATCTCCTACTCTGTGGGCTTTCTTGTTAGCTAACACACAAACTTGTTAGCTAACACACAAACTTTTGAAGAGAGCATGAGGAATATTTTTCCCAAGTAATATAGTAAAGTCTGTGATATTCTGAGAGAAAACCAGAAAGTACCACAAGAAAAGAACAAGGTAGATGAATATCCTTAGTCATACCTTTAGGGGAGGAGGACTCTTAATAAATGTTAGTAAACTGTATGCATATTGAATATTTGAGGTATATTTTTGTATTTATATTTTTAGATAATTTCTTAATATATTGAGTGATAATGATTTATTTTTGACTGTCAAATCAACCCTGAAATTTCATTAAAACTATATTCAGTCATGATGTGTTAAACTTTTCCAAGCTTTTGTTTACAGATTCCACTGGCTGGTCAAACTGTCTGTTCCTCCTGGCTCAGTCAAAGTCTAATCATTCACTTTTCCCTATTGGCCTGGCCTATCTTTAGCTTTGTCTGGCTGTAGATCTTCCAAGTCTTTCCTCTGTCTAGGCTCTGATAAAACTGCCCAGCCTGGATACTTATGCTGTGGAACCTTCTCTCTCTGTCACATCAGGGACCAGGACACTACACTATAATTATGTTACCTGGATTCTAATGTGGATTGGGAGTGCAAATTAAGTGCTGTGTATGTTTGTGTATGTTTGAATCTCAGCACCTAATTCTGTTGGAACAACCCTTTTTATGTAAAAACACTCAGCATAGCTCTTTCAGAATCCTAAATGGGCAAAATGACCATTCTGAAGCATGAATTCCTCAACATCTACCTTTCTCTTATTCATTTCTTTTTTTTTTTAAACCAACCCTTGGACCACAAGAGGAAATTTTTCTTTTTGGTATATGTTTTAGCCAGAAACATAATATAGTTTAAATTCTCTTTCTTTTTTGCAAGTCTTGGGGCTTGAACTCAGGACCTGAGCTCTGTTACTGAGCATTTTTTCTTATGAGCCAGCACTCTTACTTGAGCCAAAACTTTATTTATGGATGTTTTTGTTTGTTTGGTTTGGTGATTAATTGGAGATAAGAATATCTCAGACTTGTCTGCTCAGTAGTTCACGCCTGTAATCCTAGCTACTCAGGAGGCTGAGATCTGGGGATCGCAGTTCAAAGCCAGCCCAAGAACTAAAGGACTTGAGTCTCTTATCTCCAATTAATCACTAGAAAATGGGAAGTGGGGCTGTGGTTCAGGGGTAGGGTGGTAACCTTGAGCTGAAGAGCTCCGGGACAATGCCTAGGCCCAGGGATAAGCCCATGACCACCCCCCAACCCCCCCAAAAAAGAATACCACAGATCTCTTTGCCTGGGCTCGCTTCAAAGGAACCACAATCCTCAGATCTCAGCTACCTGAGTAGCTAGGATTACAGACATGAGCCACCAGTGTCAAATTTGTTCCAAATTCTTCTACCATGTATCAAGCATGCCTCTTTGGAAGTGCTCAGTGATTGAACACAGAAAGTTATTTGTGAAATTTTTTATTGCAAGAGAGCCAACTCTAAAGAACTCACCCACCCCATAAATGGTACCCTGAAATTGCTCTAGCTATTACTCAAATATCTACCTTCTTCTAAGCTTTATATAAGTGGCCTAAAATATCTCACACTGATAGACAACAGGGGTTCCAATAAAGACTTACAAGATCACAAGTTGCTAGGCAGCCATTGTGCTTCTGGGGAATGAAATGGCAATCAGTTTTAAAGCCTAAGACCTTTTATAATTGAGCTGACAAATAGAAGCAAATTTCCATTTCTCACAAGGATCCAGGAAGTAGAACTCTTTCATTTCCAGCTTATTAAACCTTCCTTGGCAGTGACTGACTGGATATGCCTGACAGCTCTTGGAAGAAGCTATAATAGAATCGACATTTCCCCTTCTATCACCTAAGTAATTCACAAATGATTTACAGTCTTTTCGGGTTGGGGGAGCAAGTCTCAGCCCCAAGAGACATCAAGATGAAAAGTACACAAAATGAAGTATTTAATTTCATCGAAGATTAAGTAAATCTCTTTTTCTCCTTAAGGTCATTCTAATAACATAGCACCTGTTACAAAGGCTTGATTAGCAGAGAAATTTGCAAATAAACTTCCCATATACATTATATGTCATTTAAAATAAACATTATTAATGTAAACCTGTTCATTCTTTATAATCTGATGTGTATATAGTATTTTTTAAATATAACATAAGTAGCTCCAAGAGTGTATTTTAGTATGCTCAATTTTTTCTTTTTTTATTCTTCTTTGGTGGCCATTTGAGTTTTAAATTCAGGGCTTCACACTTGTTAGGGAGGTACCTACCTTTTGAATTTTGTCCCTTGCTCTTTTTGCTTTTCGGGGCGGGGGGATGACAAGCGTGACATGAAGCAATGGAGAAACACCTTTCAAGAAACATGACCTGGATCCTCAAAAAATCTTGGCTGTGTTGTCCTGTTAGCTGAACAGGCAAAAATGTTATTTTGGAGATTACGTCTAGTTGCTCCGTCTTGCTTGTGCCAGTAGGTGTCATTACAGTGTAGACTAGCTAACCTGAGCAGGGAACTTGAGGCATGGAATCCAGTTATCTCTACCTTGTCCTTTAGTCTCATTTTTAATGTATAGTATTCATACTAAAACCATGTTGTGTAGATTTTTTTAAAAATTTTGTGATTAATAGGAGGGTTACATTATATTCACCAAATAAAAGGTGCATAACTTCACAAACATTGATACTCTTTCTCATGACATGGTCCCCATTTCTCTCCCCCCCTTCCCCCCCCCCCCCCCCGCTTATCTTGATTTCTCCCCTTCCCTATCCAATTTCAAATAACCAATTAAGCACATATAAAATATATCAGATAACAAGGTGAAATATTGTAACAATATGAGATACCCAGGGATGGCAAAAGAGATGAGAGATAACATTGTACATTAAGAAAAATATTCATTCATTATATAGCTTTTGTTTCCTTATCCTGGAGGTCCTTACATTTAGTGTCATACTATTTGGCCTTATGTATCAAGGTTTTGTTCTATTGTAAATCTCTGCTAGGAGAGCCCAAGGTTTCTACTTATTGTGACAAATGAGGGAGACTATTGGGCCTATGTTCCTTTGAGTCTGGCTTACTTCATTTAATATGATTTTTTTCTAAGTCTTTCCATTTCCTTACAAATGGAGTGATGTTGTTCTTTCTGACAGCAGCATAGAATTCCATTGTGTACAAATACCACATCTTGTTGATCCACTCATCAACTGAGGGACATCTGAGCTGGTTTCATATCTTTGCTATGGTAAATAGTGCTGCAATGAATATCACTGTGCTAGTAGATTTAGTATGCCCTAGTTTCTGGATGATTGGTAAATGCCAAGTAGTGGAATTGCTGGGTCATAGGGGAGCTCTGTGTTTAGTCTTTTGAGGAACTGCCATACTGCTTTCCATAGTGGTTGAATGAGTTTGCACTCCCACCAACAGTGTAGTAGTGATCCCTCCTGGCCACATCCCCTCCAGCATCTGTTATTATTAGTTTTCCTGATCCTGGCCATTCTAACTGGAGTGAGGTGGAATCTTAGAGTTGTTTTGATTTGCATTTTTTTTATGACCAGAGATGTTGAGCATTTCTTCATGTGTCTACAGGCATTTCTATTTCTTCTTCAGAGAAGACTCTCTTTAAGTCTTTGGCCCATCTTTTAATGGGATGGTTGTTACTTTGGAGATTAGTTTTGGAATGATTCAATTTTTTGAGCTGTTGATATATTTTAGATATGAGGCCTTTGTCTGTTGTATGGTTAGTGAAGATCTTCTCCCATTCTGTAGGCTTCCTAATTAATTTACTAGCTATGTCCTTTGCTTTACAGAAGCTCTGCAGTTTAATGCAGTCCCACTTATCCAGCCTTTCTCTGATTTGTTGTGTTTCTTGGTCCTTATTGAGACAGTTTCAACCTGTGCCAAGGAGGCCTAGTGCGTCTCCTATTCCTTCTTGTAAAGTTTTCAGTGTGTCAGCTTTTACCTCCAGGTCTTTGATCCATTTGGAGTTAATTCTAGTGCAGGGTGACAAAGAAGGATCCAACTTTAGTTTTCTGCAGGTGCTTAACCAGTTCTGCCAGCACCACTTGTTGAAGAGGCTATCTTTCTTTCATTCTATTTTTTTTGGCTCCCTTATCAAAGATTAGGTGGCCATAGGTCTGTGGTTTAATATCTGGGTCTTCAGTTCTATTCCATTGGTCTTCAGGCCTGTTCTTGTGCCAATACCAAGCTGTTTTGATTATTATAGCTCTGAAATAGAGTCTAAAGTTTGGTATTGAAGTTCCTCCTGCACTGTTCTTTCTGCTATGAAGTGTTTTTGCTATACAGTATCTTTCATTTTTGGTATGCCTCTTCTATTTCTTTAAAGAATGACATTGGGATATTGATGGGTATTGCGTTGAATTTGTAGATAGCCCTTGGCAAGATTGTCATTTTCATGATGTTGATTCTTCCAATCCAGGAGCATGGGAGGTTTTTCCATTTCCTTAGTTCTGCTTTAATTTCCTTTTTCAGGGTTTTAAAGTTTTCATGAAAAAGGTCCTTTACATTCTTAGTTAAGCTAATTCCTAGGTACTTTATTTTCTTTGAGGCTATTGCGAAAGGAGTTGCTTTCCTGATTGTTGCCTCGTTCTTCTCACTGTTGGCGTAGAGGAAGGCAGTTGAATTTTGAGGGTTAATTTTATAGCCTGCTACCCTTCCAAAGTTTTGAATCAGCTCAAGGAGCTTGGGAGTAGAGTCTATAGGGTTCTTTAAATACAGAATCATGTCATCTGCAAAGAGGGAAAGTTTCACTTCCTCTTTCCCTATTTGGATCCCCTTTATGCTTGCTTCTTGCCTTATTGCTCTGGCTCAGAATTCTAATACTATGTTAAAGAGGAGTGGAGAGAGTGGACATCCTTGTCTCATTCCTGATTTAGAGGGAATGGCTTTACCTTTTCGCCATTAAGTATAATACTAGCTGTGGGTTTGTAATACACAGCCTTTATTATACTGAGGAATGTTCCATGGATTCCTAGTTTCTCCAGAGCTCTCAGCATAAAGGGGTGTTGGAGCTTGTCAAATGCCTTTTCTGCATCTATTGAGACAATCATGTGATTTTTGTCCTTGCTCCTGTGGATGTGTTGAATTATATTAATTGATTTGCATATGTTGAACCAGCTTTGCCTCCCTGTGATGAATCCTGTTTGATCATAGTGTATAATTTTTTTGATGAGTTGTTGTAGATGGTTGGCCGGTATTTTGTTGAGAAGTTTTGCATCAATATTCATCAAAGAAATAGGTGTATAGTTCTCTTTCTTTGATGCATCTCATTGTGTAGATTTTTTTACATAGATTCAGAGCTTCCATGGGCATACAATTGTATTTCCAAATTAAAGAGATGTTAAAGCCTATCTAAAGATACCTCTGCAAAAGTAATATATGTACAGCCAGCTACATTGTAACCTTATTTATAAAGTCACCTATACTGGAGACTTTAAAATGTTTAACCTAATGTTCAGGTTGATCCATTACATTTTCATTAAAAGCAAAACAATCATTAACAACTATTGTTTTTATGTAATGACATCTTGCAATTAAGTTGAATTACAAGTTAATAATAAACTATTTGAATTTCCAGCCTTCATAACCTATAGGATGTTCCAGAGAGTATTCTATTCTGAAACAAGAACAATTTACTAAGAGAAAAACTAAATTAACAACTTCTTGTTTTAATTTTTAAAGTGTTCACTCATTCATGCATTAGACAAATTACACTAATGCCCTGAATCCTCTACACTCTGTACTAATATTGGGAATGTAACAATGGCATGGTATTGCCAAGTCACTAGAGACTAATAAGATATATGCCGGAGCCAGCCGGCAGCAAACCAGGGTTCGTGGATTGGGATTCCTGAAATAGGGGCAAGGACTAGGAAAAAATAGAAGAGAGACAAACAGATGGAGTTCGGGAGGACTACAGCCCAAGTCAGCGGTCCAAGAAGTCTGTGAGCTCCAGACTGCTGCCTAAGACTGTGTCGTTTATTTTAAGTTCCGACCTTAAATACTCTTCTTAAAACTAGGGAACTGCCAGAGGCTACATTCATACAAAATAGTAAACAAATCACATATAGGATAATTGAGAAAGGATTAACATTGCTTAAAGTCATCATGATAAGAACTGATTGACATTGCTTAAAGTCATCATGATAAGAGTTACTTCCTTGTGTATACCGTTGTGTAGGTCCAAGGTCAGGTCCAAGGTCATTGATCCCACAGTCGGTCCCCAACAGATATACCTCTTTTTTCTTTTGTTTTGTAACAGTACTGGAGCTTGAACTTGGTCTCATGGTCTCCCTTGGCTTTTTCATCACATCTACATGTTCAGCTTTTTGGTAATTAATTGGAGATAAGAGTCTCATGAACCTTCTTGCTGGAGTAGACTTTGACCCTTGATCCTCACCTCTAGCCTCCTGAATAGCTAGGATTGCAGTCCTGAGCCACCAGTGCCTGTCCATCTTTTGTTTTTAAATGTTCATCAACTAAGCTTATAAAATTTTGTTTTTCAAAACTACTTATTTGTAGTAGAATGGTTGGCACCGGAAACCCATTTCATAAGGCTAGCAATTGCACTATGTTAAAAATCAGACAATACTACAATAAGAAAAAAATTATAGACCAATAATTTGCTCCATACCTTCTTAGGGAAGTATTAGCAAATTAGAGGTGACATTACATTAAAAAAGAAAAACACAAGACTCAACTGAGTTCAGTCAGGAAAGCAAGGAGCTTCATCATTTGAACCTAAATTAATGTAATCCAATAGATTAAGATAGGAAAAATTGTAGGATCATCTCAATAGAGACAAAAAGGGTTTGACAACATGTACTGTTCATTTGTAATTTAAAAAATGCTGAACAGAATGGGACAGAAGAAAATCCTCTCAACTTCAAACAGGGTCTATAAAAAATCCAACAACTAATATCCCCTAGGTAACATGGCTTTATTAGCGTGGCTACTTTAACATAGATGGGGTAGCTTCCCAGCAGACATTTCTTTCAGAGTTGTGGAATCCAGGAAGTCCAAGGTCATGATGCTGACAGTTCCCGGATTCACTGAAGGCACTTTGGGATTTGTAGATTGATGTGTTCTCACATAGCCAAGGCAACAGAGAATGTTTTCCCCTAAGATCAGAAACAAGAAAACATTGTACACTTTCTTCACTATTGTCACCTTCCTGAAAGTCACAGATAGTGAAATGAGGAAAAAATGCAAAGTGAAATAAGGCGGAAAAAAAAAGGCAAAGAGAAATAAGGAGGATCTCAGTCTAGAGACGACCTGTTTTTTACATAGGAAATTCCTAAGAATCCACAGACTAGCTATTTAAATTAATGAGTGAGTTAAGAAATGAAATCACAACCAGTGTCCTTCTATATATTAGCAATGAACAACTGAAATTGAAACAACAAATAATAACACTTTACAAGAGTACTGAAACCATTTAATTGTTAGGTAATGTTTAACAACGATTGCAAATTTTGTATGTTGGGAATTATAAAATGTGGATGATATAACCAAAATCTCTCAAGGAAAAAGTTGCTGTGTTCATGAATTGGAAGACTAAAAAAATTACTATGGTTACTCACTAGTCACTATGTTGAAAATGAACTATATAACTTGTGTGTGGAGATAGGAGGGAAAAACTTGCAGAGAGCAAGGGAAGGGGTGACATTGTCCAAAAAGAAATGTACCCGGTATATAAGTTACATAATTGTAACCCTTCTGTATATCATCTTTATAATAATAAAAAAGAAAAAAATTTCTATGGTGCCAATTCTTTCCAAATTAATTATAGATTCAATGTGCCTATGTTCCTAAGAGCAGGATTTTTCTTCCATAAAACCCAGCAAGTGAATCCTGAATTGATGTGGAAAAACAAGAGTAGTCAGAAGTTTTGCAGAATGGTTAAAACAAATGCAGAGAAAGTTAGAAGCCTCATAGTGATACTTAATCTCAAGACTTAGAAATCACTGTCATCAAGATAGTCTTCAAGATAGTGTAGTATTGGTGAAAGAATCGATACAAGTTAATGGGACAGACTGGGGCAGGGGTGCTAAGCTATGATTTGTAGAACTCATCTGATCTGCTGTCCTTTTTGAGTGTATATATACTATTATATATATATATATATATATATATATTTAGAGAGAGAGAGAGAGAGAGAGTTCGAGAACCATGATCATTTGTTTACATATTGGCTCTGGCTGTTGTGTGTGATAGTGCTAGAGTTGAATCATTATGATAGAGAATGCCTATTCTCTTACTCATTCCTTATCAGAACAAGTGGTTCAATTCATAAAATAGAATCTATACATAGAATAGCTCTCTTTTTCTCTTATCACACACACACACCAATAGATTTTTTTTCTAAAATTCGCATGTAACAATAAAATTAAAACAAACAAACAAACAAACAAAAAACTGGGGCTGGGAGTTTGGCCTAGTGGTAGAGTGCTTGCCTAGTATGCACAAAGACCCAGGTTCGACTTCTCAGTACTACATACATAGAAAAGTCAGAAATGGTGCTGTGGCTCAAAGGCAGAGTGCTATTCTTGAGGAATAAGCCCAAAGACAGTGCTCAGACCCTGAGTTCAAGCCCCAGGACTGGCTAAATAAATAAATAAATAAATATAAATCAAAAACCTCACAGTACAAGTGTTTGAATGCTTTCTGGACTAGTGGATATATGTGTGAAAAAATACAAATCTTGAGATTTATACTTCATATTTATAACATAAGATTTAAAATGGATCAAATTTAGATATAAGACTTAAACTTGTTGCTGAGGGTATGGTTCAAGAGGTAGGATGGGAGACCCTGACTTCAAACTCAAATGTTGCAAAAAAAAAAGTAAGCAAGAATCTAGAATTATAAATCCCCCAGGGAAAGAAACACAGGTAAGACCTTTGCAACCCTGAGTTAGAAGAAATGCCATAACCTGGAAAACATAATTATATAACAACAAATGACTGCTGTCCTTATTACATAAAGAATTCTGAGAGCCAAGTAAAAATATAGACAAGCACATCTAAATGAAATTGATAAAGTACTTTAACAGACATTTCATAATACAAAGACAATAAAAAAAATTATTAGTCACTAGGGAAAATGGAAGTGATTACCCTCATGAAAGATTACTAAACTTACTAAAATAGTGCTGGTGAAGATGCAGTGATCTTTATAAATGATGTGTGATGTAGCCACTTTTTTTTATTAAATTTTTTTATTGTGATGTAGCCACTTTGAAAACTAGTGTGACAGCTTTTTATATAAGGTTAAACATATACTTGATGAATGATCCATCTCATCTTCTAGATGTTTACTCCTGAAATAGTAAAAACATTCACATAAAACCTGTACCTGAACATTGATAAGAGCTTCATTTATAACCATGAAATAATGACAATCACCTAGATTTTCATCAACTTGTGGAGGGATAAATACACCTTTGTACATTTAAATTGGGGAATTCATTCAGAATTCCATGCAGAATAACACTGTTCAGCTACAAAAAGGACAAAGCTCAAGTGCATTATGCTAAATGAAATACACCAAGGTTGTAAGTTTTAATTTGTATGAGCATCTAGAAAAATTAAAACTCAAGAAAGAGCTTTGGAGCTGGGTGCGGTGGCTTACTCCTGTAATCCTAGCTACTCAGGAAGCTAAGATCTGAGGATCAAGGTTCAAAGCCAGCCCACGCACAAAAAGACCTGACACTCTTATCTCCAATTAACCTCTAGAAAACAGGAAGTGGGGTTTGGCTCAAGAGTAGGGTGGTAGCCTTGAGCTGAAGAGCTCAGGGACAGCACCCGGCTGAGTTCTAGCCCCATGACCAGAGAGAGAGGGAGGGAGAGAGAGAGAGAGAGAGAAAGAGAGAGAGAGGGGAGGAGGGAGGGAGGGAGAGAGGGGGAGGGGGAGAGAGAGAGAGAGAAAGAGAGAGAGAGAGAGAGAGGGAGGGAGGGAGAGAGAGAGAGAGAGAGAGAGAGAGAGAGAGAGAGAGAGAGAGAGAGAGAGAGAGAGAGAGAGAGAGAGAAAGAGAGAGAGAGAGAGAGAGAGAGCGCGCGAGAGCACGCACAACAGCGAGCAAGGGAGCATGCCCTTTGAGCTGGGGAGGGAGAATAAAGGGACATGGAGAAATTTTTCAGGGGGAGTAAAAATGTCTAAATCTTAATTTTAGTAGTGGTTATGTGACTGGATAGGTTTATCCAAATGTACTTACTTACTTTGTTTGTTTGTTTAATTATTGCCAGTCTTGGGCTTGAGCTCAGGGCCTGAGCACTGTCCTTGGACTTTCTCAGCTAGAGCTCTACCACTTGAGCCTCAGCGCCACTTGCGGCTTTTTTCTATGTATGTGGTACCAAGGAATCGAACCGGGGTCTTCGTGCATGCTTGACAAGCACTGTACCACTAGGCCAAACTCCGGGCCCCTGTCCAAACTTTTTATACATCTGAATTAATGAATTTCTAGTTTGTGCAAATTTTATCTCAATAAATGTGACATTAAAAAATGAACTATTCTGCTGGACATGGTGGCTCACACCTGTAATTCTAGCTACTCAGGAAGCTGAGATCTAGGGACAGATCATAGTTCAAAGCCAGCTTGGGCACTAAAGAGCATGAGACTCTTATCTCCAGTTAATCACTAGAAAACCAGAAGTGGCTCACGGGGTAGAGCACTAGCCGCTTGAGCTGAAGAGCTCAGGGACAGTACCCAGGCCCAGAGTTCAAGCCCCACGACCCACCAAAAAAAAAAAAAAAAGATACGGTAAGGACACTCACACATCCATGTTGACTGCTGCACTATTCATAATAGCCAAGTTATGGAAACAGCCCAGATGCCCTACAATGAATGAGTGGACCAAGAAAATACAGTACATATATACAATTAAATTTTACACAGCCACTTGAAAGAATAGCATGTCATTTTGAGGAAAATGAATGGACTTAGAACAAATCACGTTAAGTGAGCCAAGCTCAGAGAGACAAAGGGCACATGTTTTCCCTCATATGTAGAAGCTAGATCTGAAATACAACTGGACATGAGAACTTATGCAGGGCTCTGTACACACAAACTGACTTAAAAAGGATACACCTAGGGAAGAAATCCAAAAGTGTAACTCCTCTGAACATACTATCTATCAAAACCAATTCTAGAAAATGGAAACAATGGCTTTTTTGTTTGTTGTTTTGGGGTTTTATGGGAGGGGGGAGAAAGTCCATGAATGGGGGGATGAAGAGTGAAAATATGCAGTCCTTGAATTCAGTATATTCTCTATGTAAAAAAATGAACTATGAAACTTATGGTAGGGATGAGAGCTGGGGGAAATGAGGAAGAACAAAGGAATGGGTGACATTATTCAGGAAATAGTTACTCTTTACCTGACTTACAGAGTTATAACTGCTTTGTACAAATTCTCAATAATAACATTTTTTAAAAGTTAAGAAAAAGGACTTTAGGAGAGAAAGAGTTCAATAACAGTTGATAAGATAGCTAAATTGTTCTTTTTCAGGAAACTTAGCATTCAGTCTGGAAACTTAATTCAGAGAAAATCCAGTAGCCCATATGAGTGTTACAAAGCTTAAAAAATGGTATATCTTAGTATCTCACTTTGTTATCTGATATATTGAATTTATTTGTATTTGGATATTTGAAATTTGATAGGGAAGGGGGGAAAACCAAGACAGGTGGGGGGTGTGGGCGGGGGAGGGAAATGGGTACCAAGACATGTGAAAGGGTATCAATGTATGTGAATTAATGCACCTTTTATCTGGCAAATATCATGTAACCCTTTTACTAATTACAATAAAAAAATGGTATATCTACAAGAACACAGGATGTTTTTCTTGTGACTATCTGGAGTAGATGGTGGAGATCTCTGGAAAAAATATCACATAGTGGTCATGTTGTATAAAAAATAAAAATAAAAAAAGAGGCTGTGTGTGGCTCAAATAGTAGAGCTCCTGATTAGTGAGTGTAAGTTCCTGAGTTCAAACCCCATACCACTATAAAGAAATAAAACAAGTAAGTAAATACAAACAACAAAAATAAAAGAGAGTTGTGATATTCCAGAGCCTCTAGGGAGTCATTTTGCCTAAAGACTCAGGGATAAGATAAGGATGTTGCCTGCTTAACAGCTTTTTGGAAGATGAGCCAAGGACAGAAAGAAGAAGGAACTGAGGAGCGGGGTGGGGGGAGGGAAATGGGGACCAAGCCATGAGAAAGAGTATCAATGTATGTGAAGTAATGCACCTTCTATCTGGTGAATATAATGTAACCCTTCTATTAATTATAATAAAAATATATGGAAAAAAAGAAAGAACAAGGAACAATCTCAGATAGGAAGACCTGAGACAGTAAGGTGCAATTAAGGAGAGAGCAATAGCTTTGAAAGTCACTAGTTTTAAAACAGTTACTTTTTGCTTTGAATTCATTACTTTGTGTGTACATAGTTTGCTCTCTGTTCATTTCACATATTTTGAGCATGTATTTTTGCCAGGCACTAGATGAAGTTTAAGTTCATAAAGATAAATAACTCATGGCCAGGCACGGTGTCTCATGCCTATCATCTAGCTACTCAGGAAGCTGAGATCTGAAGATCGTGGTTTAAGACCAGCCTGGGCACTAAAGACCAAAAGACTCTTATCTCCAATTAATCACTAGAAAAGGGAAAGTGGGGCTGTGGCTCAGTGGTAGGGCTGTAGCCTTGAGCTGAAGAGCTCAGGGACAGTGCTCAGGCCCAGAGTTCAAGTCCCATGACCTTCCCCCCCACACACACAAAAAAGCTAAATAATTCATGATTTCTATTCTTCATGAGAGCTCATGAGATGTATGTGGGGGGGGACAGAGGAGAATCCATGGAAATAACTCAGATGTTAAAAACAGAGGCATGGGCATTTATTTGTGAGTTGCTTATAGAATAGAAGGTCTAACTTGATAGGTGGTTACAAGAAACTGTGTGTGGGGGGGGCTAGAATTAAAGCTTGGGGCCTGAATGGTGTCCTTTAGCTCTTTCACTCTACTACTTGAGACACAGCTTCATTTCTGGCTTTTTGGTAGTTAATTGGAGCTGAGAGTCTCATGGATTTTCCTGCTTGGGCTGCCTTTAAACCATGATCCTCAGATCTTAGCCTCCTTACTTGTCAGGATTACAGGTGGCCAGCCATGAGCAATTTTTGTAATAGGGACAACTTCCCAAGAGACATGTAAGTAGAATTTTCACATATGAGCAAGGACTCTCAAGTAGAAGATTAGCTAGCAAAGCAGAGGGAATAAGTGAAAAGGCATATTAACAGAAGAGATCATCATTTTTAGAGAAATGAAGTCATGTAGAATGGCCAGATAAAAAGGGACAAAATACCCGGGGACAGGAAGTTGAAGAGATATGATTAGAAAGTTGAGTAAGGGAAATGTATCTGTATGCTATGCTAAGAAATGCCCAGTGTAGGCTACTGGGCTGTTTTACTCAGGATAATGTCAGGATCAGACTTGCATGTCAAAATAACTATTTTGCCAGAGGCTGGTGGCTCACAGTTTGAAACCAGCCCTGTCAGAAATGACAAGACTCTTACCTCTAGGTAATCTTCAAAAAGCCTGACGTGGAGATCTGGCTTAAGTGGTAGAGAGCTATCCTTGGGCAAAAAAGCTCAGGAACAGCAACCAGGCCCTGAGTTCAGTTTTCATAACTGCTGTGCGCGTGCACGCGTGTACACACACACACACACACACACACACACACACACACACACCCCAAAATAGTTATTTTGCCTTTGTTCTGGAATATTGTTTGAAGGAGGAAATGATGAGCTGGTGGCATAGCTCAAATGGTATAGTGTCTGAGTTCAAACTCTAATACCACAACAAAAAGGAAAACAAATATGGACAACCAATCTGATTATTTCTATAAAAACTGATTTGTGGCTTGGGAGTGTGGTCTAGTGGTAGAGTGCTTACCTAGCATGCACGAAGCCCTGCGGTTGACTCCAGCATACCACATACCATAGACAAAGCCAGAAGTAGTAGCCAGCACTACTTCTGGAGTGGTGGAGTGTAAGCTTGAGAAAGCTCAAAGACAGTACCCAGACCCTGAGTTCAAGCCCCAGGACTGGCAAAAAACCCCCCACAAAATTGTGGAGTGTTGAGTGTCTACCTTAAGGAAGATCTTAAGGTGACCATGAAATTCAAATTATGGAACATTTTCCAGAGGTAATGGATTGGTGAAACTACGCCTCTCCTGGGCATGATAATTAAGTGAATGTGAACTAGAGAGACCTAGCCAAAGATATGAGGGAACTGCTATTGGAGCTCTGATCTGACAGCTAGATGGGGAGGCTATTAACCCAGTTGAGTTATGAGAGAAAGAGCAGATCCTAAACACAAGCATCTAATAAGAATTTATTTTTCACATAAGAAACCTAAAAATGGCACAGATTTAAATTAGAAAAAAATATAAAAGAAATTCTCTGAATTCTATTCTTTCCCTTAGACAAGAATATATTTCTCTACACACTCTAACAGAATGAAATCTGAGAACTTACAGATGGTATCCAATTTGTGCCTGGACTGTTTTGCAAGTGACACAACAGTTACCTTAGAAATAAGATAAATAGAAAGTTGTTTCTTTTGGGTTTCAAATAATTGTCTTATTGCCTAGGCAGATAAGTTCTAACCTCAGGCTGTCAGTGAAAGAGTATCATCTCTTTCTTTTTGTAAGTTTATTCCATTCTGCTTGGAGATTTCCATGGAAATCTTAAGACAAATTGCCACAAGTTTGTTTGAAATGTCTACATCTTCAATAACTTCTACAATTCTAACAGCTATTACTGAGTGTTTATTTTTTATTAGGCGTTGTGCTAGGATTCTACAGATATGATTTATTTTAACTTTCAATATCCTGTGAGTTACATATTAGTATCATCACATTAAAGATGAGAAAGCAGGAACTCTGCAAGTTTATGAATCTTACCCCAGGTCTCCTAACATGTTAGGAAAAAGACCTAGTATTTAATGTTCTTGCATTTACATGACTTCCTAGTCTTAAACGTTTCTGTGCGTCACAGTTATACCTAAAATAGAAAAACATGTGTGTGTGTGTATAAAAATATTTATGTTTGGAAGTAAATAAATAAATACTCCAAAATAGTCTCACTTCATTCAGCAGATAGCATTTCCCATAGGGCACTGGGCAAGGGAGGAAACAAATATTTACTATCTATTTTTGTATAGGTATTTGAGTAAGAGTGTTTATACCCATATCTCCATTAATATTTGCTTACATATCTGTTTTAATTCTTTCAAGATACCATAGAAAATATTTCATGAACTGAAAATTAAATATGTAAAGAAGTTAAGTAACTTTTCCAAAAAGGTATGTTGCTTAGAGTTTGCTGTTGGGCCTATTATAACTATAAGAAAAGAATCAGCCTCTTAAAACTAAGCTAGTACTAGCTCAGCTCTGGTGGTTCACTTATAATTCCACCTGCCCAGGCTTGAGATATAAGGATCCTGGTTGGAAGCCAACCCCAACAGGAAAGTATCCATGAGATTCTTATTTCTAACTATCAAAATGCAAAACAAAAACAAAAGACCCCAATAAGCCAGAAGTGGAGTTATGGCTCATGTGGGTAGAATGCTACTCGAGCAAAAATGTGCATGGACCAGTCCCCAGGCCCTAAATTAAAGCTCCAGAACCAACCCACTGAACACCAACCCACTGAACAGAGAAATGGGTAGAGCTCAAGACTCTGATGGCTTATCACTGAGCCACTTAATTAGCCAAGCAGAGGCTTTTTCATCTTCCTATTGCACAAATTTCCTTGTTGACCTAGTTAACATCAGAACTTGTTATTGTGGCCACACTAAACCACTTAAAATCAGAGAACTTTCTAAGACTCAGCCAAATGAAATATATTCAAAATAAGTAATGTAATATCAGCCTTCTCTGTTCTAGCCAGCTGACTTTATCTTTTATTAATGAGATAATACACACACAAATATAAATTGATTTCTGTGCTTTAAATTACAGAAAGTACTCAGTAATAGCACAACCGTGTTCTGCTTTCTTGATACACTGTGGGCAGGAAAACAATTCTCTTTCAAAAGATTATACGTAATTAGTTAGTTGTCAGTGAGCAACACACTCCAGAACATTACTAAATTAGGAAACACTTGAAATTCTTGACAAGATACACTTCTAAGGAAGCTGATCTACCAAATCTTAACTATTGGGTTTTGTTGAAGTTTCTCTTCTGCTTTATAAGCTCAGGTTGGGCAGAAGTAAAATAAATTACCCCAATATCTTTGTTTTTATATTGTTACCATAAATACATGGAACTGTAGCAAAGAAGTTGAAAAGATAAAAGTAAACTCTCAGATAATATCTTAAATCCACTTTTGAATGTCACAGAAATGGAATATCTGCATTCTCATGCACTCTTAGTTCATTTCTTTCTTGCAGAAATAGGCATTCATTGTTCCTGGAGTTATGCAAACACAACATTGTCTATGATCCTGAGACAGGTTTATGTAAGGCTTTTCTGTGTGAAAGGTTGCTGGATTGTGACATGATCTGTTTGTTTTCTTTCAGAATGTGTGTTACCTATCTGAGTTTTTAAGTCCTCTGAAAGGAGACACTTTATAAGTTTTGAGTTTTTTAATTTCCTTTAAAAACAAGAATGTGATAAGTAATAATAGCTGTAATTGATGACAACTTTACTTTGTTCCAGCCATTGTGCTTAGTGCCTCTCATCATTTTATTTCGTCAATTAATTCATTCAATAAGCATTTAAGGAACATCTAACATTTGTCAATATGATACAATAGAAGGTTTTCTGCTAGAATTTCTCATTAGGATTGAAATAAGCAGCCAGCTGATTCAGGATTCCACAGCAAGAGTCATATTGCCCAGGAGACAGAGACAAGAGAAGGCAAGAAGTATTTCTATATATTTCTGATGTTTTTTTAAAAACATATTGCTTCAAGTGTTTAATGATAATATGTATCCCTTTGAATGTTAAATATTTTTTTTAAGGAAGAAAGAGATTCAACCATTAAAGAGGATTTGTAGCTGGGCCCTGGTGGCTCATGCCTCTAATCCTAATGATTCAAGAGATCTGATGGTTGTGCATCAAAACCAGCTGGAGCAGGCAAATCTGCGAGGCTCTGATCTCCATAACCAGCAAAAAGGAAGGAATTGGAGGTATGGCTCAAATGGTAAAGCTTCAGCTTTGAGTGAAAAAAAATAAGCAAGTGTACAGGGTCTGGAAATCAAGCCTTTAGTACTGGCAAAAAAAGAGACACACAGAGAGTCACAGACAGAGGGAGAAAAAGTGAGAGGGAGGGAGAGATTTCTCTTCTACAGTTTTCAGGGCTTTAATGTGATCCCCGCCCCCTTTCCTTACTGCCCCATAGGAAGGGCTTTCAGTATTAGGATTGTATGGCACATACATACCAGGAAAGACAGATTCAATCTATTTATGCTTTTAAGACTTTTTAATTTCACTTTTGTGCTCTCTAGTATTCTGAAAGCTCTAGATTTTACTCTCCAAAACTGCAAACTCCTCACCTCTTCATCCATCTATGAGCATACAACATTGCTAGTTTCAAATGTCACAGATATTTTTAGTCAAATATAGGATATCCTGGGGTTTGGAGATGAGACTTCTCAAATCTCTTTGTTCTTGGATGGTGTAGTGGCTTCCATCAAAAACAAGTAGATGGGTGAGACAAGAGGACATAAGCAAGAAGGTTACAACCAGAAATGGAAAATAGAAATTTTAGTAAAGAAATAAAAACTTAGCACAGTCCTTCTGAAAAAGTGGCAACTTCTAACTGAACCCCAAATGTATTTAAATTAAAATCATGGATCATGTCTATGCTGGGATGTAAAACAGAAGTTAGAATCTGCCTGTCAATCTGGTTAGAGACTTCAGACTCAAGTGTAATAATTCTGGTTGGAAGGAAGGTAGAGAGGGAGATTGTGGGTTTTTTTTAATCATCTAGTTTGACCATTTTTGTAGTCAGATCCTAACCTTTCTACTCTTGGATTTCTTTTGAAATGTATGCTGTTAGAGTTTCCCCTGATATATGGGAAGCATGTTAATATTTTTAAAAAGGAAACACTTTTATTCTGAATGATTTTGTCTTCTCCAGGTAAATATGACCCATTACATCTCATCATTGACTGGAAACAAAATCTAAAATCTAAAATCTATGTGCCAGTGATTATACAGAGAATTCCCTTCTTGAATACTTGTTTGTTAAACATGACACTTGAGATATGATGTAAAAATCAATGTTAACAAATTCTTTAATAAAAAAGAGAAATAGAATCATTGTGTGTGTGTGTGTGTGTGTGTGTGTGTGTACATGTGTGTGTGGTATTATGGTGCACTATAATTCATAATTTCCCTTTTTTTTGGTCAGTCATGGAGATTGAACTCTGGGTCTGGGTGCTGTTCCCGAGCTCTTTTGCTCAAGACTAGTACTTTATCACTTTGACCCACAGTGACACTTCCAGTTTTCTGGTAGCTCATTGGAGATAAGATTCTGTTGGACTTTCCTGCTCAGGCTAGCTTTGTATTGGGCTCCTCAGATTTCAGTCTCCTGAGTAGCTAGGATTACAGGTGTGAACAACCAGTGCCCAGCCATAATTTTTTTTTCTTTTTTTTTCTTTCTTTCTTTCTTTTTTTTTTTTTTTTGGTCATGGGGCTTAAACTCTGGCCTGGGCTCTGTCTCTGAGCCCTTCAGCTCAAGGCTACCACCCTGCCCTTGAGCCACAGCTTCATTTCCAATTTTCTAATGATTAATTAGAGATAAGAGTCTCTCAGCTTTGTATTGCCCCAGGGCTGGTTTTGAACTGGGATCCTCAGATCTTAGCCTCCTGAGTAGCTAGGATTACAGGTGTGAGCCAATACGCCATGCTGATAATTTTGTTTTCTAAGTGAAAATTTTTACATCAATTAGAGGCAAAGCAAGTAGGAAAGCAAGTTTGCCTCTCCACTGCATTGACTGTAGATATTTATGTGGTACCGTGTGATAATTTGATACATCTTATACAATGTATAAGAATCAAATCAGGATACTTAGAGATTCTTATAATTTTCAATATTTATTGTTTCTGACAAAGCATTTAAGATCTTCTCTTCCATCTCTTTTGTAATATTTACCATACTATCAACTAGTCATAAGACTGTGATATGGAACATCAGAACTTATTATTTCTATCAACTGTAACATTGCATTCATTGGTCAACCTTTTCCTGTTCCATTTCCTCTTCCCTCCCTAGCTTTGCAACCAATTTGATTACTCTCAACACCTAAAATATTACTTCTAGGGCCCCGAGTGTGGCCTAATGGTAGAGTGTGCGCTTAGCATGCATGAAGCCCTGGGTTTGATTCTGCAGTACCACATACACAGCGTGCTGTGGCTGGAGTGGCAGAGCACTAGCCTTGAGCAAAAAGTATCTAAGGACAGTGCCCAGGCCCTCAGTTCCAGCCCCAGGACTGGCAAAAAAAAAAAAAAAAAAAAGATTTCTTATGCTCTCAATTTTTTGTAGGGAATGTCTTTTTGAGTTGGGCCTATTGTATATAATGTTCTCCAGATTATTCCATATCATTGAAAATAACAGGATTTCACACCCTTTTAAAGGTTGAATACTATTTCATTTTGTGTAAGTATGCTAATACACACACATAGCACTTTTTAAAAACTCATTCATCTATTACTAGTCATTCATCTATTACTAGAGTTAATTGATTATATATATGGAGTACTGACAGTGATATATAGGTAAGTAAGAGCTGGGCGTGGTGGCTCACACCTGTAATCCTAGCTACTCAGGAAGCTTAGATCTGAGGATCTCGGTTCAAAGCCAGCCTGTGCACTAAAGTATGTGAGACTCATCTCCAATTAATCACTAAAAAATGGGAAATAGGGCTGTGGCTCAAGGGATAGGGCTATATCTTTGAGCTGAAGAGCTCAGGGACAACACCCAGACCCAGAGTTTAAGCCCTTTGACCCACCAAAAAAAAAAAAAAAGAGTAGTTAAATAAGAAAGTCAGCAAAGATGCTGAGATACCCAAGCACAAACAGAGCTGGGAGGCTGTTACTGTTTTTGAGCTGAGGTTGTAAGGAAAGCAAAGGTTTACTAGAGGGAGGAGAGTTTATTCTATAGAAGTTGGACTGGTAGATGCAGGACACTGAAGCAGGAAGGAAGACTAGAAATCCCCTGAATTGATTCATTTGTTCTGATAGAACAGAGAATCTCAAGCTAGGTAAATTATAATGAGCAGAAATTCATTTGCTCACAATTTTGGAAGCTGAAATATTCATTATCAAAATTAGGATGCTTATTCTAGTTCTCCTTCTCTAGGAAACAGGAAAGCTGAGAAAATGAATTTTAAGGCAGAAGATCAGATCTCCTGTGTCCTAGGGAAGGAGAAATGGAATGCAGATTCCTCTCTAAGCAGACGTATGTCCCAATCCTGTGCTATTACTTGAATAAGGAGACACTCTTAGTTCATGCAAATGTAACAAGGTACAAATTACGTAGCTAAAATGTACTTTTATGGCTCAAATGCTGTCTGATTGTGTTCCTCCAAAGGTTTATGAGTTAAAGGTTCAGTAAGGTGCTAGGCCCTTTAAGAAGTGAGGCCTACTGGGAGGTCCTTAGATCATTGTGGATGTGATTGGGGATGTCAGGTAGTCCCTTAACCCTCAACAGTTTTTTTTTTAATTTTTTTTTCAGTTTTAGGACTTGAACTCACAGCCAATGTGCTGTCCCTAGGCTTTTGTGCTCAACGCGAGCATTCCATCACTAAAGCCACAGCTCTACTTCCAGCTTTTTGTTGGTTAATTGGAGGAAAGAGTTCTCAGGGACTTCATTTCCTGGACTGGCTTTGAACTGCAATCCTTGGTCTCCTGAATGCAGGTGTGAGTCACCTGAGCCTGCCCCTTGGCCATTCTTCTGAGAGTGCTGCCATAGAAGGAGCAAGCCTGGCATAGTCCTTCCCATCCCCTTTATTCCTAGTTGAGATGCAATCTCTTGCTTGCTCTTGCACCTGCTTTCACCATTGCTATTTGTACCATAAGGCACAGCCACAGATCCACCTCACCATGGAGCCTGCATGCCATCTGTACTCTGAACCTCCAAACACTGAGATAAGTTAACCTCATTTTCATAGCCTGAGTTGGGTATTTAGTCCTAGTGATGGAAAGATGATTGATAAAACGCCTGTGTTGCAGTCTATCTGTGTCCTTTCAGCCAAGCTAGATGGTTCACCAGGAGAGGTTAACTTTTTAATCACTCAAGTGCACTCCAGATGTGTTATGTGGCAATGTGATTGGTTGCTGAGGGAGGTCAGAATGCTGGTTCTTTCTGTCCAGTGGTGACCATGGAACTCAGGGTTCTTTACATCATAATGGTAGATTTAGGGAAAATGAAAAAAGGGTTGACCATATGCCTTATTTCCTTCCAAGATTTCCTTCCTCACCTTCAGCCTGTCCCTGACTAAACCTGGAGCCCCACTCCTTCCTCACTGAACACAGCCCCACATTTTAGGCTTTTTGTGGTCTCTTGGTCAATTGAGGAATGCCTATTCTCCTTTTTTTGGCCTAAAAATAAATAAAATTTGTTATTTTATAAAAATTAAAACAGGTCTGAAATCACAGTGTTAGCAGGCAGCATTCTTTTTTTTTTTTTTTTTTTTTTTTTTTTTTTGCCAGTCCTAGGCTTCAGCTCAGGGCTTGAGCACTGTCCTTGGACTTTCTCAAGGCTGGCACTCTGCCACTTGAGCCTCAGCACCACTTCTGGCTTTTTGCTATGTATGTGGTACCGAGGAATCGAACCCGGGTCTTCGTGCGTGCTAGGCAAGCACTTTAACCACTAGGCAAAACTCCCGGCCCATTTTTTTGTTGTTGTTTTTTTTGTTTTTGCCAGTCCTGGGCTTGGGCTCAGGGCCTGAGCACTGTCCTTGGACTTTCTCAAGGCTAGAGCTCTACCACTTGAGCCTCAGCACCACTTCTGGCTTTTTTCTATATATGTGGTACCAGGGAATCGAACCCGGGTCTTCGTGCATGCTAGGCAAGCACTTTAACCACTAGGCCAAACTCCCAGCCCGGCAGCATTCTTTTCTGGGTACTTAGAGGGAAGTCTACTTCCTTTTGATTTCTTTCTAAAAGATTTTTTTTTCCCAGTTAGAACGTATTAGTTGGACGAAGCAAGTTTCACTGTGACATTTCAATATATGCATTTAATGTAGATGGATCAAACTCCCCTCCTCTATCACTCTCCCTCATCTCTCTTCTCCCTTGTTTGAGAGCAATTTTAACAGGTTTTCTTGTTCTATTTTCATACATGTACATAAAGTACTGTGACCATATTCAACGTCATTCATCTTCTCCAGCTATTCTTTAGGGTTTTTCTTCCAGTGAGATCTCAGCAGGGTAACTGTTAAATAAAAGCATGTCTAACTGTTCAGGGCTGCTACTTAGCAATCTTCCCAAGTTCTTTTCCTTCATTCTCATTCTTTGCTACACTCTCCAAGCTGATAATATCACAGTCTGATCAAGCTCTGGATGGAATATTGTATTCATACACTCTACCCAATCCTTAACGGAAGCAGTCAGGAAAGGTCCAGCTGCTACCATCTCCTACCACCTTTTGGCTGAGATGCATGGAAAGGAAATCCAGAAACTCTTATTCTAAAATAGAACAAGTCTCTTGCCACTTCTAGATGAAATTCTTTGTCAGGTAGCATAAGAGGCCAAGTAAACCTGTGTTTGGCCTTCAAAGTACATTGTGTTAGGAGAAGTTCACCCACCCTTTCAGAGAACCTCTTCAGTCTCTGAGTCATACAGAAGGAAAACCTTCCTGGGAGGTTTTTATTTCACAATACCATCTAACACTTGTTCACCTTGCTCCTACTTATGAAACCTGGTGTTGCCTCTTAACAGTATTAATAGTTATCCTATTTTATGGATGATAGCTTAGATTTTACTTGAAGAAACTGTCATCGATGCTTTTTCATCCATATAGTTTGAAAATCCAGTGGTGGTGATATTTTAATTCTCCACACCCAATCCAATTCCTACCCTTTCCCCTAATCCTGTTGGGATATTCTTCACCCCCCAGAATGTCAGAGGTAATAATCCACAGAGCTAAGCCAGCAGGACTGTCCAGAAACTACTAAGTCCAGAGAAAAATTGCATGGAAGTATGAGTATGTATAAGATTGGAACACATGTAGGTTCTGACTCACAGTCGGGACTTAATAAATGATTGTTGGTTCTGAATCTAAATGTGGCTGAGTAGTGATCTGCAATAAAACAGACATGCAGAGATACTTTAAAATGACAGCACGAAAAGGTCTGCATTAGTCATCAGGGAAATGCAAATTAAAGCCACAATGAGACAGCACTACACTCCCACCAGAATAGCTAGAATTTAAAAGACTGATAATTCAAATATTGGCAAGCATGTAGAGTAACTGGAATTCTTATATTCCAATGGTGGGTGTAAGAGTCATAATTAATTTAGAAAATGATTTGGCAATATGATGCAAAGGAAAGATGTGCTGATTCTAGACCTAGCAATTCCACTCCTGGACATACACACCAGAAGTGCATGCCTATGTGCACTGAGGAGCCCGGTGCAATGTTGTCAGAGGCATTCTTCCTAATACCCTCCATTCCCCCCTCCCCACCCCAATCTCTCCATTCTCACATCCATACAACAAACTATCATGCAGCAATGAAAGTGTACAATTTAAAATTATACCGAGGGCTGAGTTTGGCCTTTAGTAGAGTGCTTGCCAAGTATGCACAAAGACTCAGGTTTGATTACTTGGTATCACATACATAAAAAAGCCAGAAGTGGTGCTGTGGCTCAAGTGGTAGAGTTGCTAGCCTTGTGGAAAAAGCCCAGGGACAGTGCTCAGGCCCTGGGTTCAAGCCCCGGGACTAGCAAAAATAACACAAAACACAATATGGAGAGAAAAGAGAGCCAAACACAAAAGTGTCTGTACTATATGATTCCACTTAATGAAGTTGAGTAGGCATGGATACATTGTGACAACACATTATGCTAACCATATTTTTAGGTTTTTTTTTCCTGCTTTTTAATGTATATGTCAAAGTTTTGCTTTCTTCTGTGTCAGTAACTCATGGTCAGCAGCAGTCTAAAAATATTAAGCGGAAAATTCCACAAATAAATAGCTTGTAAGTTGTAAACTGTGAGCCATTCTGAATAGCACAATGAAATCGCATGTCCCGCCCCGGACATGACTCATCTCATTCAACATACCCATGTTGTATAGGTTACAGCCTATTCGTCACTTAGTAGTTGCCTTAGTTTCAGCTAGACTGTTGCAACATTGTAGTGTATTTGTTCAAGCCAGCCTTGTTTAGTAATAGCTCCAATGTATGATATCTTGGCAATTTTATTATAGCATATTGTTAAATAATGGTTGTTTAATTACTAGTTACTGATAATCTCTTGCTTTGTTTAATTATAAGGTAAATGTTCATAAGTACTTATGTACAGTCAACACATAATATGTATAGTGTTTGTATTGTTCTTAGTTTCAGACATCTCCTGAGGGGTCGTAGGATACATGGGGGGAAGGGTTTACTACTATACGTTTTGTGGGCATGCTGTCCTGAGGCTTCAGTTTAGAGCCTGGGTTAGTGTTCTACCACTTGAGTTACAGCTCCACTTCTGTCTTTAAGGTGATTATCTGGAGCTATGAGTCTCATGGACTTGCTTGCCTGGGCTAGCTTCCTCTACACTTTCCTGCGTAGCTAGGATACAGGCATATGTCAATGTACATTTGCAGAACAGGCAGGACTGACCTTGTCTATGTAGCTTTGCTCTTTTTTTTTTTTTGCCAATTCAGGGGCTTGAACTCACAGCCTGGGTACTGTCCCTAAGCCTCTTTGTGCTCAAGGCTAGTGCTCTACTACTTGAGCCACAGTTCTATTTCCCACCTTTTGTGAGTAGTTTATTGGAGATAAAAGTCTCATGGAATTTCCTGCTGGCTTCAAACTAAGATCCTTAGATCTCAGCTTCCTGAATAGCTAGAATTGTAGGTGGGGGCCATCAGTGTCTGGCTCCTCGAATTTATTGAATTTCCCTCATCACCTTGATTGTTCTCAGTCTCAGCTAATATTTTCCTCCTCATGGTCTCCAAAGCTTAAGTTTTCCTTAGGTACTCTGTTCTGGTCTCAGCTATCTGTATTCCTTTCATCTGCCCTCCATATTCTTTTCCCAAAGCTCTCTTGTTTCTTAAGGACTAACCATTAATCTTCACTACTTTTTTTTAATGGCTCTTGTGGCTTTTTAACCGCCAGTGAGTTTGACTTTGTAAAATATTCTTAGGAGTGACTTTAAGGGTTAGAACCACAGTCCATTCCACAGAGGTAGAGATTTTGTGGATAGCACCTTTTAAATGACACAGTGTAGGCTGGCCCTGAAAATGACTGTGCTACCATAAACAGACAAGGCAAAAGAATATATGTTATGGCATGCCAGCATCATAGGAGCAGGAGAGACTGTTTCGGTGATGGATTATGTCACTTTTACAGGGTGGTGGAAGAGATGGAAGCCAGGCTCATTCTTACTGAACATTTGGTGATGCTGTGCTCTCTTACTGACATTTTTTTTGGCATAAATATGAGGGTGTGGTGGTGATGACTAAGTAGATGAGAACAAAATTGAAAAATGGAAGTATTATTCATGTGGTGGACTCCCTTTGTCCTTATGAACCAGAGACAGTAGCTGGCAGAACTGTCCAAGGATGTGTCTTGTCTTTGCCATTCCTTCCATCCTTCTCAGTGCAGCTGGCCTTTGAGGTCTTAGCCGCATCTACCCTTCTTCCGGGGTTTGTGCTTGGTCATTTCATTGCATGCCATTCAGCAAAGAAACCAAGGAAATGTATGGCATGATTGTTGTTTCAGCTTCTGACAGAGGGGCCAACATGTGGGAAATGATTTTGGAGATATCCAAGATAGTATATAATGAGATGTTCAGCTGATCCCTATTGTAACACATTGTGCTAATGAACATAGTGAAAAACACCATTATTTCCCAACACTTGGCCTTTGTACTTGGTAATAGGTATGCAAACTTGAAAAAATAAAAATTCATTACTATTTGTTATATTTAGTTTGTGTAGTCCTTTAACTTGTGTTTTTGAAGTTTCCCTTTGAGTCAACAAGATGACAAAGTACATTTCAATTTCCTCTGAGGATATCAAGGCTTATCATATTTACCAACATTTTTTTCTGTTATTATTAAATATGTGACTCCCCATCTGGCAGAGCAAATGTATTTACAGGTTCATGCTTTTATATTAAATATTCATTGGTGAGGTCTTTTGCTTGTCAGCAAAACTAGGAACTTCTCCAGAGGATTTAGAAGTACATTATAAAGAATTTTGAATAAAACCAATTAAGAGTATATTGGTTAAAAGTGAAAAGAAGAATGTTTAGTTGAGTTTCACTTAGGCAGAATTAACAAAAAGCAATATACATAACACTGTTTCCACTTCTTAATTGATTACAAAACTAAAATTTAGTGTAGAACATTCTGTAAGTGAAACACACATATAAAGTAGAAAATAAAGTTTGTCCATAAATTTCTCTACCAATGGGATTTTAGTCATCCATTAGGAAGGGTTATGCATTACTGATATATCCTTCTGACAATAAACACTTGTGTAAATGTTACTTTGCTATATATATATATATATATATATAATCACCTATCTTTAATCTTCAATCCATCTTTTTCATCCAATATGATGAATGCCTTTCTTGACCTAGTGGTATAGTGCTTACCTAGCATTCATGAAGACCCCGGTTCAATTCCTCAGCTCCGGAAGTGGAGCTGAGGCTCAAGTGGTAGAAAGTCCAAGGACAGTGCTCAGACCCTGAGCAAAAGCCAAGGACTGGCAAAAAAAAAAAAAAAAGAAAGAAAGAAAGAAAGAAATGCCTTTCTCCTCTATCATACAATATTTTAAAATGTGATTTATAAAAGATGCATGATAATTTGCTCCCAATCATAATTCTTCTGGAAGACGTTGGTTAATAAAATGTCTTAGAAGATGTATGTGGATGTTTTTCATTTCCTGTCACTTGAGGGTAGCAGTTCATCACTGGATTCTCCATCCTATCTACATGACTTGCTGATAAATAAGAACCATCAATCCTTAAAAGACAAAAGAAAGCAGATTTTGCTTCTTCTTCAAATGTTTGTTGTATAGTTTTAATAAAATGAAGAATATAATATTTAATTTAAAAGTGGAGGTGTTTTCTTTTTTTTCTAGGAATTTGATTTCTAGAAAAGCCCATAACCAGCTTTGAAATAAAATATTCTCTTCACAAAATACAATTGGTTCACTTTTTCACTCAATCCATGTGGGAAATGGGCAGGGGGAAGGGTAGGAGAGGGCAGGAAACAACACTCATTTCTCTTCCTACATATGCATAGCACAGATCACTTCTAAGATGCCAAATGTGTGAGGATTTCTCCCATTAGCAAGCCAGCAAACAACTGTGTAGTTGTTGTATAGACACCAGTTGGGCTCTCTCTAATTCAATTCAATTCTGATTCTCTACTTGGAGGTAGCATCTCAACCCAGAGGTTTAGAGGGTCAGATTATGAGTCACAAGTCTAGACTTCGGGAATTTCTGAATTATTTGTTGCACTCAGGGGCCTTATCTCCCTTTTTTATACTTGATCAATTTACTAAAATGGCTCATAGATCTTGGGAAAACACTGCTTGTTTACTAGGGTATTTTCAGAGATATGGATAAGCAGCAATATGAAGAGACTTAGTGGGGGAGATCTGGAAGGTTGTATAGCGCAGGAGCTTCAGTAGTTTATCTGTGTTACCACCCTGAGCGCGGCTGAATTCTTTTATTATTTTCACCAGAGTGAAGGGGTAAATTCTTCTTCACTATACTGCAGGCCTTGGCATGCTCACATGTCCAGAAGCAATCTAAACCCTGTTCTTTTTGTTTTTTATGGGGGACTTCATTGCATAAGCATGCTTGAAGTGTGGACAACTGTGTAGGAATTTGATTGGACAAAAAGGTATGATCTAATACTAATAATAGACAGAATGGGAAACGTAGCTAAGCCTGTCTGTTCAGATTCTTCTTGATCTCTTTGTGCAGCATTCTTTTCTCTGAGGTTAGAGAGTAGACCCCTTCTGAAATAGGAGTCTTCAGATTTACAGTCAGACAAAGCAAGTCAGAGAGTTTCTTTCTGGTCATCTCTAAGAAATAGGGGCAAGGGAAGATGAGAGTAGATTTCTAATTTCTATGGCCGGCCACTGGGGGGGGGGGGGGGGTGGGAGCTAGTAGAGGATAGGCAGCAAGAAGAATTAGGGATTTTTGCTTTCTGCGGCAAATTCTGCACCTAAGACCTAGAGGGCTTTGACATTACAGCAAGTGAGTATTCTTTACCCTTGTCTTTCTGACACTGTTTCAAAGCTGCATCAGGAACCCAACAAAGGGCCAAATGCTTTATTGTTCTAGAAGAGAATAGCCAGAGTTATAGGAGTTGTGAGCCAGGAACTTGGATGGAAACCAACCCAAAGTATGTATCATAATATCAAGGTCCTGGGGGGTGTGGGGGGGGGGAGGGAAATGGGTACCAAGACATGTGAAAGGGTATCAATGTATGTGAATTAATGCACCTTCTATCTGGCAAATATCATGTAACCCTTTTAGTAATTACAATAAAAAATAATATCAAGGTCCATAGTTATGGAATATCTTTATAAACCTAAGGTGATGGAGATGGGAATCTTCAGGGCTCCTCCTGTGCAGCTGCAGGAAATGGGTCATTCTATTACCCCTGTGTTGCAGGACTTTGCTGTCTCTATTTTTATGATAATGACTCGTTCTACTTTGCTTCTCCTTCTGTGCCCCTATGGCCAACCTCTTTACTCTCCACTGTGTGCTCCTTAAGTCTGCCTTGTATTGTCTGACTTGCTTTTGCTCCCATTTGGTTACTGATTTTTCTCTTCCCATATCCAGTTCAAGTTGTTAAAGGGGAATGGGTGTAGATATTCACTATCTCCTCTGTTGGTTTGGAGTGTTCCTGTCAGGTCACCTTTTAATCTGGGCTGCCCTCAGAGCCTGTGAAAGAGGTTGTACACCATACAACATAGTTTGGGTAGTCTTGCTTCTTGAGCTGGGGGCTTTGGCCAGGATACTTCTCTTAAAATGGAACTCACAAGCCCGTCAGTGACCTTTTAGGCACATTCTTTTTTTTTTTCTCTCTCTCTCTCTTTTTATATGTTTAATATACAATTAAAGTAATGCTTGTAAGTTTATTTTATTTTATATTTTGCCAATCCTGGGCTTGAGCTCAGGGCCTCAGCACTGTCTTTGGGCTTTTCCTCAAGGCTAGAGCTCTACCACTTGAGCTTCAGCACCACTTCTGGCTTTTTTCTATGTATGTGGTACTGAGGAATCGAACCCAGCTCTTTGCGCCTGCTAGGCAAGCACTCTAACACTAGGCCAAACTCCTGGCCCTGCTTGTAAGATTTTTTATGTTTGTTTCTATAGACAGAGTTCTTTGTTTCATTTAAAATATTAATATTAGGGCCGGGAGTTTGGCCTAGTGGTAGAGTGCTTGCCTAGCATGCACGAAGACCCGGGTTTGATTCCTCGGTACCTCACATACATAGCAAAAAGCCGGACTTGGTGCTGAGGCTCAAGTGGTGGAGTGCTAGCCTTGAGAAAGTCCAAGGACAGTGCTCAAGCCCTGAGCCCAAGCCCAGGACTGGCAAGTAATATATAAATATTACTTGTTGACTGCCATAGAGCTATATTGGAGCTAATTTTTCCTTAATGTTCCTAAAGCTTAACATAGGTAAAATGTTCATGTCAATAATGTTTCATTGAACTTCTTATAAACTTACTTTTAATGTTCATGTCACATAATGTTCAACTGGATTTCTTATAAACTTACTTTCAAGAAAGTAAATGCATTTTAATAGTTAATGTAGATGTGTGCATTCAATTGTTAAAAACTAAAAAAGAAGGATAGGAAAGGGATGGAATATGCTGACTTTTTACAAAGTAGGTTAAAAGCATTTACTTTTGAAACAATGTTTTCTTAGGCATTTTCTGGTATTTGGCTACTAAAATATAAATGGTTATATGAAACAGTTAACTGCAGACTGTTATTGTCAGAAATTATTTCATTTCTATACAAATCATGATAGAAAGTCGATTGCAAGAAAGAATGTGTACATTGGCTTTACTCTTAGAGAAAGGCTTGATTTAGATTTTTGTATTATCTTAATACTGCAAAACAGGAAGTGAAGTTAGGCAGCAAACTCCTTCCTGTCTTCTTGCTGGAAGAAAACATTGTAAATATACTTAGGAGATTTCGGTTTCTCTCTACTTGATCCATCTTATGAGAGTTCTGAATTAGTATTAGTAAAATGTTACAAAAGTCAACCCCTGATATTCATCTTCCTTGTACTTTATCAAAGTCGGAAAGCCTTCAAAAGATTGAAATATTCAGTCCCTTCCCCTTTATTCAGTATTCTGATTTGGTGTGGGATGGGGTTTGGGCAGTAATAATTTTGGAAAGCCTTTTAAGTGATTTAAATGAGAAGACAGGAAGCCACGAGACTAAAGGAAAGAGCATTTTCCTTTTGAATATTTGTGCCTGTGTTCAAGCTACATTGCTATCTGCAGATATTCCAGAAGTTCCCTTCATCAGATTTTTCTGACTCAAATTCTTCCCCAGTTTTCAGGATCCAACTCAGTTTTACATCTCTTTTAGAAAGTCCTAATCACCCTAAAATCCAAGGCTTGATTGAAGAAAATTATTTGAACTCTTAGTCAAGAACATTCTGCCTAGAGTCATTTCTTCTACTGTTATATTAAAACACTAATCTTTGCTTACCTTTGTACCTGCTCATTATCTAGCTGTGTGTGTGCAGTAATCTTCCACTTTCTCTTTTACAAATGAAGAACCTTGCAAAGTTCAGGAAATAAATATTTCCTTCTGTCTTCCATTCCCATTTCCATAAGCCTGGTTTAGCTCTTCAGATCATGGAATATTTCTCTGGTCCTTACTGGCTTTCCCATTACCAGATACCTTGACTAACACATCAGTACCCACACCGCCAATGTCAGTAACCATGTGTAACTCTTGTTTTTCCCCTCTCATTGTAGAAAGCACTGTTGGATGGTGATCGTCTATATATTTTACAACAACCCTTGACCCTTAGGTTTCATCTCAACCTTTTACTTCTAGCATAGTCTAATTTTTTAAAACTCATTCTTCATTTTTTGGCCCTACCTATTTACTGTTTTCTCAGGGGTACCCAATCACTCCTGTTCTTCCATATGACTCTCCCTCTTCCCTGGAAAGCTCACTTTAAATTTTTTTTAATGATACTGACCCAGGGCCTCTTTGTATTTGCTAGTTCTACCACTGAATCACACCCCCAGCCCTTTCCTTGACACAAAATTTTGCTAAATTTTGCAACCTACTGCAACAGCCTCCTAAGTAAATGGGATTACAGGTGTCAGGCATCATAGCACAACTGGCCTATGTATCTTCTAAGGAATGACTCAAACTTCTTTCTTATAAAGTTCCTTGACTTGCTTAAGCTGAATCATTTCTTGTCCTTCATTCTCCTTGCTCATTAAACCTTTTCTCTCTCTCTCTCTGCATGTTTGAAAAGATCACTTAGTGCTTTTACAGAAGTCCTTCCCATTTATAAGTATCACACTACAATGGTTTCTTTTCCTGTGGGTGGGGACTTACTTGTGGGTGAGCTAGTACAAATCAGGTCAAACATGCAATGCATGTTTGAGAGAAAACAGGGACAACAGAAAAAAGTTAATGAAAAGGGAATTATTGAAATCTATTTTAAAAATTCAACGTATAATCCAAAAACATTGATATAATTAAGATTTTTTAAAATTTTATTACCACTAGCAAAAATGTACATTTCACCCTCAGCGACTCTTTTTTTTTTTTTTTGTCAGTCCTGGGCTTGGACTCAGGACCTGAGCACTGTCCTTAGTCTTTTTCTCAAGGTTAGAGCTCTACCACTTGAGCCTCAGTACCATTTCTGGCTTTTTTCTATGTATGTGGTACCGAGGAATTGAACCCCGGTCTTTGTGCATGCTGGGCAAGCACTCTACCACTAGGCCAAACTCCTGGCCTCTGGTTAAGATTTTGATAAATTCTTGTGGATTGAATTACTGAGAAGTAAATCCTTCTGTCCAATAAATGAATGTCAATTTGTCTCGCCTTCTCACATCACCCAGTAGGGCTTATGTCCTCCGAGGTGACCACAAGATTTCAGAATTCGGAGTCTACAGAGACCTGCTCCGATCACTGTAGCTTTGTGGCCACCACAAACGCTGCAGTCAATCATCATCTGTAGAAGCCCCGACCACGCCCATTGCAAAGACCACGCCCACTCAAAAAAATCACCCTCCCGCCCATCTCATGACTCCGCCCCAGGCCCAGCAGAGGTAGATTCTATTGGTGGAGAAGTTGTTCTGGTTCCACCCCGGGGGCCGACGATAGGCTGAACGGGCGTGGGGCGGTGGTGGTTGGCTGCTTGGGGACGGGTCCCTGGTCGTGCCTGTCAGAGTGGCTGGCGGCAGTGGCGGCTCTCGGGGCTGGGTTGTCAGTCAGTGAGAGGAGGGGGAAGATGGCTCGCCAGGACCCGTTCTGTTAGGAAGAAAAGGGGCAGGGAGTGCTGCTACAGAGAGAAAGCCGAGCAGCCGCCGTCGTGGCCGTTTGTGAGGCGCACGAGTGGAGTCTCTGCCGCTGGAGCTCCCGGAGCTGCTCTGGTAAGCGCGGGCGAGAGACTCACGCCGGGCCCCCCTGGGCGGCCGGCGACCGAGAACTTTTTTGTCAGGGAGGAGCCGAGGTGCGGCTCGGGCGGGTAGCGGACCGGACTTTGTCCCGGGAGCCGCGGCTTCGTTGGGGGGTAACGGCTCCCGCGCGAGGCGGCGCGGGTGGGCGCGAGGCGGCGCTGGGCGCGGAGGGCGTCGGGACCGGATGGGTGGGCTGCGGCCGGCGGCTGCTGGCCCCGAAGTTGGGCGCAGCCCGGAGTCGCCCGGAGGGCGGCAGCTTTGGGCGCGGACTCGGGTCCCTCCTTCGCCTGGAGGGGCCATCCAGCCTGCGGGCGGGCGTGACCCGGGCTCGCGGTCGGCGGGGGGGGGCGCTCCTCTGCGGGGTCGGCCTGGGGAGGGAGCCCCCTTGCACCCCCAGCCCACCGCAGCCCGTGCTCCGGCCTCTCCCACCCTCGCTAGGCACCGGCCAGCCGTCCAGTGTGGTGGCCAAAATGGTCACTGGGTACCCCGTTCCTCTTTGGTCCCGTGCGGGGAGGAGTTGAGCCAGCAGATTCCTTCCCTGGTCGTTTATGATACTAAAGATTTGTTCTTCACATCCGTACCCCCTTCGTTCCTCGAGTGATTCTTTTTTCTGGGGCTGTTTTTCTTTTCTTTTCTTTTTTTTTTTTTAAAGCATGCATCAGGGTTTCAGCTGGAAAACGTGTCATTAATAGACACCCCCTCACACACTCCCAAGTTTGCACGCTTTGTTGTGCACATGTGTGCTTTGTACCTTCAGAGTTCAGACATTCCTGAAAGATTTTAATTTGACCCTAGTGGTTTCCTACTGTACAGAATCCGTTCTCTGATACACTATCACATATTGGCAGCCACTGGTTCTTCAGGTAGGGGGAGTTGTTCGACTGGCAGCCACTACTTACTTACCTCTGACTCCACTACAGGCAGTAGGGCCAGATTCTTTGTCCTTTGGGTAACCTAGTGCGGTTTGGAGCAGCTATGTCACCTCGTTTGGGTTCATGTGATACTTTACAGTTTGATGTTTTCCGTTTTTTAAAATCTTATCTGCACAAAGTTTCTAAGGCTTGCTGTAACCTTGAGTCAGTACGATAGGCCCTGGAGGTATGTTTGCCATGAGAACATTCTGTTGCAACCTAGCATCCACAGCCCTTTCCCCATCATTTGTAAGCCTGTCTCCCTCCGTGAGTTAATAAACTTTGAGGTATACAATATGAATAATAGAATGCACCATACTTTTCAAGGGAAAGATAACAAAGAGCAATTATTAAGAGCTACTTGATCAAGAGTAGCGTCAAAGCCCGATATTCAAATCTTCAACAGCAGCAAGGGGGAAACCCATCACATACTTAGAAAAATTCTAGAGTTGGCTCATTTTCCCCCTTATTTAACTTATTAAAATTATTACTAGAGAAGGATTAGTAATCCTCTAAGCAATCAGCATTAGCAGCATGTGGTTACAGACACCAGATGCAGGACAGCAGTGTCAGTGTCTTGTTCCTACAGCACCACTTTCCCCCCTCCTTTCTATTTTATGAAATCTGCTTTTACTAATTTTTTTAAGCGTGGTATATTTTGACAATGAGTTAAAAAGCTTTGCCTATTTTATTCAACATCTTGATGCATAATATTTGTTTTATAATGAATCCTTAGCAGTCTTTAAAGAATCTTTTTAGTATTCAAAGACCTTTTGGGGGATATTAGATTTACATCTTGTAAATATTTGAGATTATTTCCAACACAAATTTACTATGCATTTTTTCCAGTCTTAGAGGTATTACATACAGATAGAGAAGTGAATGACATCTCTCTTTAAGGAATTTGTTGTCTGAAGTATAAGGTGTTAGTAATATCACAGTAAGGTAACAATAGCATGTATTAAATATGAACAGCAATATGCTTAGTATAGAAAGGGTGCTTAGGGTAAGAGTGGTTAGTTCACCTTGGATGTAGGTGGAGTTTTGAAGTACAAGAGGTAAGTAATGTTCCAAGAAGAGGATATGTATCGAGAAGACAAGGAGGTCCAAGAAACCATGACATTTAGAGAATTTACTGACATTGTCAGTTGACAAAGTCAGTATAATTGACTTTAACATGGCTTAATTCAGGGTTAATAGGGAAAAGGTTAAAGGATAAGGTATTGGTAGAGGGTCAGACCCTTAGCTGGGATTGGATTAAAGATGATGGATAAGCAACCATTTATGTTATTTATATTTTAGACTTATTCTGGCAGAGTTAGGTAAATCTGATGGTTTCTAATCACCTATGGGAAGAAAGGAAGGAAGCTATCAACGATATGACTTGTTTCTACTCATTGGAAATGAGCAAACTGCATTGAAGGAAGATACTGAGAGATGTTTGTACTTATGGATGTGGGATGTATAAAGGAAATCTGGAGTAAAGAGAATAGAAATTTAACCTCCAGTTGACTTGGTTTTGACTATGGGAAAGTTTTTAGCATAATAAATGCAGCAGCCTGGGAAAAGACTGATAAATAGCAAAAACAGATAAATAATTTGAAAGATGCAGACAAGGGGTTGTTAGAAAGGTTGGAGGAATGGCAGGAGAATTGCTTAGGGTAAAGAGATGTTCAAATGGAGGAGAAACAAACCAGTGATTTTGAACATAGTAATGCAGTAGTAAGAAGACTTCTGTGACCGTGAGGAACCCACAGTGACTTTACCAAGTACAGTTTGAGCCGAGGACTTTTCTATCAATAAAAAAAGAATGGAAGGGATTTTCAAGAAAACAGAGAAAAGAAGGAAAATGATGTTTGTAGATCAGTGATACACATTTGCAATCTTTAAGAATTTTGATTTCCAGAAGGAACTCACCTCTGTTCCAATGTGGGCAGGATGGGACCCAGACATATTTGTTGTAACAAGAGCTTTTTGAAAAATAATTGGTACATAATGAACTACACATATTTAAATAGTGCAGTTTAATGTTTAAAATTTGTTTACATTTGTAAAACTATTACCATAATTAAAACAGTTAATACATTTATAACCTAAAGTTTGCTTATGTCCTTTGTGATCTTCCTTTTCATCTCCAGGGAATTGCTTTCTGTTGATATAGATTATTAGCATTGGTGTTTTTTTTATAGTTGCCTAGATAATTTCAACGTGCAGGTATGGCTAAGACCACTGTAGAAGAATGTATTCAGAACGTCATATGTGTTTGTTTACATTCATGAACAAAGTGAGAGAAGAGATAGGAGATACGTGATTTAGGAAAGGTGAGCTAATTATTTGAACTAAGTCCTCCAGGAGATGAAGTAGAAGGTATTTAGAGCCTTGACCAGTAAGTCAGAAATAATTCTGAAAGCAACATCTCTAACAGAATATGTTTTTAAGGATTGTACACTTATTTGTTGTCATTGTTCCATGTCATTGACATTGATCCTTTACAATTCCTTTTACGGTAATCCAAAAAATTAGAATTTGAATACTGGAACTACTTGACCCTCAGAAAAATGATTTAGATGGAGCCTGAGACACCTTAATTTTACCATGTGTTATTTCATTATTTTAAAAGAGGAACAGATGGAATTAACAGTTTGTCTGTTGCCTATTGTTGAGAGCCAAGTACTGCCAGAGTCTTTTGGCCCTCTCAGAGTTAGGCACTGAGAAAAGAGAACATTCAACACTTGAATTCCTGTTTAAAACATCTTTGCTCAGAAGAAATTCTGCTTGCTTGCTCTGTGGATGTTGTCTTTTAAATCATTGGAGGAGAAAATAATTCCTCTGTCTACAAAATGAGGTGGAGAAGAGCACTTTTGGACTTTTGGGAAAGTCAGTTTATATACCTTTAAAAATGAGTACTTACATTTTTGTTTTTTAGCACAAGCCATTCCATTTTATATTAAAATTGGTATGTGCTATTTCACTAGCTTATTTTCACTTAATAGATAATAAATATTTATCCAAGTTAATAAAATATTGCTTTATAATATAACATTTAAAAGCACATCCACTATTTTGGCATATGAATTTAAGTATCATATTGATTGTTGAGAATTTAAGCTTTTTCCTACAAAAAAATGTTTCCTTCTAATAATTTTGGATGAATAGATAGTATTTATATTCTTGACAGATTAATCACTGTCTATCTCTTTATTTCCTTAGGATAGACCTGAAGTTATAAACTGTTACTTCAGGCATTTTAATGGTTTCAGTAAATATTAGTGGATTGCCTATCAGACAGTCTGAATTAATATTTATGTTTGTTACTTGGGCTTGATGCCAGTGCCCTCTCTATATTAAATACTAGCAATTCAGTTCCATTTTGACCTGAAAGTTCCATGTTTCATAATTTTTTCTTCCAGTCTTGGAGCTTGAACTCAGGGCCTGGATACTGTCCTTGAGCTCAAGGCTAGCATTCTGCCACTTGAGCCACAGCACCACTTCTGGCTTTTTCTATGTATGTGGTACCAAGGAATCAACCCAGGTTTTCGTGCATGCCAGGCAAGCACTCTACCATTAGGCCATGCTTCCTGCCCCAAAGTTAAGTTTTTTGTTTCTTGTTTTTATTGGTCCTGGGGCTTGAACTCTAGACCTGGGCAATGTCCCTGAACTCTTTTTTTTTTTTTTTTGCCAGTCCTGGGCTTGAGCTCAGGGCTTGAGCACTGTCCTTGGACTTTCTCAAGGCTAGAGCTCTACCACTTGAGCCTCAGCACCACTTCCGGCTTTTTTCTATGTATGTGGTACCATGGAATCGAACCCCGGTCTTCGTGCATGCTAGGCAAGCACTTTAACCACTAGGCCAAACTCCAGGCCTGTCCCTGAACTCTTTCAACTCTTCAGCTCAAGGCTATGGCTCTACCACTTGAGCCAGAGCACCACTGTTGTTTTTTTTTTTTTTTTTTTTTTTTTTTTGCCAGTCTTGGGCCTTGAACTCAGGGCCTGGGCACTGTCCTTGGGCTTTCTCAAGGCTAGAGCTCTACCACTTGAGCCACAGCACCATTTCTGGCTTTTTTCTGTGTATGTGGTACTGAGGAATCGAACCCGGGTATTCGTGAATGCTAGGCGAGCATACTACTAGGCTAAACTCCCAGTCCTAAGTGTTTGTTTTTGATAAATTAACAGTGACATGATTCCTTTCCCTTTCCCTCTTACTTGCTTCCATTCCTCCTCCTCTCTTTTTATGAGACTGAGTTCTTTTGTGTATCCCAGAATGTCCCTAAGCTTGCTACACAGCCTAGACTTGTCTAAAACTTGAAATCTTTCTGCTTTACTGCTAGTTACCAGTATGTGCTATCATGTCTGGTTTGTGTGTGTGTGTGTGTGTGTGTGTGTGGTCTATTATGATGTTGGAGGCTTAACAAATTCATTTGTAAATGTCATTTGTATATATGTTTATTATTTGTGTTTGTCAAATAGCATTGTATCCTTTTTTTGTTGTTATTTTTAGTCAGTCATGGGGCTTGAATTCATGTACTGTCCCTGAGTTTTTTGCACAAGGCTAACTTTCTATCACTTAGAGCCACTGCTCTACTTGTGGTTCTCTAGTGATTAATTGGAGATAAGAATTTCACCAATATTCCTGCCTGAGCTGGCTTTGGACTGAGATCCTCAGATCTCAGCCTCCTGAGTAGCTAGGATTATAGGTGTGAGCCACCAGCAACAGGCAATCATTTTTTAACCTTTTAAATCTACCACAGTTTTTTTTTTCTTTTTCAGAAAATTTTATTTTATTGTCAGGGTGATCTGTAGAGGGGTTACAGAATACTACTCTCTTTTTTTTTTTTTCGTCAGTCATGGGACTTGAACTCTGAGCTTGGACACATTATTATGGTTTCTGTTTCTTTAGAGAGCACTTTTCTCATTCTCTAATTGTGGAATATATACTTCTATTTTATTATATTAAGTTTTCAGTTTCGTTTTAGCATTCACATCTTTAACTTATTTATATTTGGTGTATTCTGATGTAGAGTTGTAAATCATTAATTTCTTTTTTGGAGGATCAGTTTTTGCTAAATTGTCTCAGGAAGGCCTTAAACCTGAGATCCTTCTGCTGTAGCCTCTTAAGTACTAGGATTACAGTTGTTCTCCACCACACCCAGACACATGTAATCTTTTTTCATTGCATTGACTGGAACTCAAGAATAATATTATAGTAATGACTATAGGGATACTTGGCTTATTTCTCATTTGAATAAGAATGCTTTTAGGGCCAGGAGTTTGTCCTAGTAGTAGAGTGCCTGCCTAGCATGCATGAAGATCCTGGTTTGATTCCTCGGTACCACATACATAGAAGAAGCCAGAAATGGTGCTGTGGCTCAAGTGGTAGAGCTCTAGCCTTGAGAAAGCCCAAGGACAGTGCTCAGGCCCTGAATTCAAGCCCCAGGACTGGCAAAAAAAAATGCTTTTAGAGTTTCATAGTTATGTACTAAAATTTTGGGGAGGGTTATTCTAATGAGCTTTTGGCTCAGTTGCTTGAGTTTTCTAGTAGGAGCCTTACCAGTTGAGTTATACCTTAGTCCATTTTGCCTTAGTTATTTTTCAAACAGCCTGTGAAGTTTTTTTTTTTTTTTAACCTGAAGCTGACCTTGGACTTATTGTCCTATGACCTACCCATGTCTCTCCTATGACTGGAATTATTTATTTACCATGCCATTGTTTTTTTTTTTTGCCAGTCCTGGGCTTGCATTCAGTGGCTGAACACTGTCCTTGGACTTTTCTCAAGGCTAGAGCTCTACCACTTGAGCCTCAGCACCACTTCTGGCTTTTTTCTATGTACGTGGTACCAACGAATCAAACCCGGGTCTTCATGCATGCTAGGCAAGCACTCTACCACTAGGCTAAACTCCTGGCCCCCGTTGTTGTTTTTGTTTTGGATATACTGAAACAAAGCTCAGAACCTTGTACTCTGTCACCTAGCTTTTTGGTCAAGGCCAGTACTCTACTACCTGAGGCATACTTCCATGTCTGGCCTTTTGCTAGCTAAGTGGAGGTAAGAGACTTTGAGATTTGTCATGATTCTCAGATCTCAGCCTCATGAGAAGCTAGGACTTACAGGTATGAGCCACTGGCATCTAGCTATCCCAGGGTGTTTTTGGGTTTTGGGGGGAAAGGTCTCACTAATTTTTTGTTCAGCTTGCCCTTGGAGCTAGATCATTCTATCTCTACCTCCCAAGTAGCAGACATTAGAAGTGTGACCTCTCACACTTTATTTGTGGTATGTTAAGAAAATAGTCTTTTCATCCTTTCTTGTTTTAAAACTGAGATAGATATTAAATTCGATCACAATGTAAATTAAGAGATGATCTTTTATTTTTTTAAACCTGTTGATTGATGAATCATATTAGATTTCCTAATAGATTACTAAATATTGCTTTTCTTGGGGAAAAAACTTGATAAGTTATTTCTTTAAAATTAGTATATTTGATTTGCTATATGAGAGTCATATAGTAGTGTTATTTTCCCCTTTTGTGTTACTTTTTAAATGGTTTGTTTTTCTAGCTCTAGCTCTGTGTGTGGAGGGGTTGGAGACAAAGGAGGGAGGGAAGAAGGAGAGGGCACTTTTCATCTTCCTGTGATTTAGTAATTTATTTCTTCCTTAGAGGCTTGAAATATATTAGCTGTAAAAAGTCTAGTTTTTAAATACAATTTACTGAAATTTAATTGGTGCTCAAGTACTTTCTTTGAATATGGCACATTTTACTTAATTATATAATCTATGAAGTAAATATTATTTTTAAGCTAGGTTCCAGTGACTCATGCCACTACTATTACTACTTTGGAGGCTAAGATCTGGGGATCACTGTTCAAAGCTAGCCCAGGCAGGAAAGTTCATGAGACTCTTATGTCTAATTAACTACTAGAAAACCAGAAGAGGAGCTGTGGCTCAAAGTCCAGGTTTGGAGTTTAAGCCCCATAATCAACACCAGTTTTTTATTTCTGTATAGAAATAATAAAGAAACCAAGATGAAGAGGTTATCGCTTGTTCAAGATCAATATCTCCTAGTGTACAGTTCCAAATTCCTATCTGATGTCATAGTCCATACTTTAAAATAACTTCCCAAATTCTTTTCTTAATTAGGATACTTTCCCCATTTTCTATCATTCAACAACCAATATAATTAGTTATATGAATATTTTAATTTTGTTTTCTTTTTACACAATTATTTCTAATTGATATTTTTTTCTGTGTTGATATCATATCTTCTATTTTAACAAACATTGCCTAATCTGGTCATGGTAGATGATCTTCCAGTGGGGTGAGATGAGATGAGATTTAACAGTGTTATTTATATGTTGTTAATATAATTCACATTTTAATTTTGGGGTTCTCAAGATTAATTTGTATATATAGATTATATATGTATGCCCTAAAAATGTTATATTAAGTATATAAAATATAAGAGATTAAGGAGTTTTTACAATGTATTATTTTCCCTTGCAACTCAAGTATTTGTTATTTTTGAACCTTGTATTAGAATAGCCTCATAATAATAAATGTTAAATGATACTTGTTTACTGTATGGTTTTTTGAACAATGAGTCTTTTCATTAGTTGGTAAATAGTAGTTGCTTTCTTTTTTTTTGAAATAAATTATCTTTTATTATGTTTTTAAAAGAAAGCCCTAAAATTGTTGGGTGTTTTATTTATTTTTTATTGTAATTAATAAAAGTGTTACATGATATTTGCCAGATAGAAGGTGCATTAATTCACATACATTGATACCCCTTCACAAGTCTTGGTACCCATTACCCTCCCCCCACCCCCCCACTTTGTTTTCCCCCCCTTCCCTATCAAATTTCAAATAACCAAATACAAATAAATTCACTACATCAGATAACAAAGTGAGATACTATAACAATATGAGATACCCAAGGGACAGCAAAGGAGATGAGAGATAACATAGTACATTAAGGACAACAATCATTCGTTATATGGCTTTTGTTTCAATATCCTGGAGGTCCTTTCAATTAGCTTCATACTATATGGCCTTATGTATCAAGGTTTTGCTCTGTTGCAGATCTCTGCTAGTAGAGCCCAAGGTTTCTACTGATTATGACAAATGAGGGAAACCATTGAGCCTAAGTTCCTTTGAGTCTGGCTTACTTCACTTAATATGATCTTTTCTAAGTCTTTCCATTCCTAACAAATTGGTCAATGTCGTTTTTTCTGACAGCAGCATAGAGTTCCATTGTGTACAAATATCACAACTTGTTGATCCACTCATCAACTGAGGGACATCTAGGTTGGTAGTAGTTGCTTTCTCATATAAATGTATAAGGTCATTTGTACTTGGCTTAATGAAAACATTGTATATGCATTCTTAAATTATGCTATGAAAATTAATTTAGATTTCAGATATTAAAATATTTACATTTATATATTTTTTATAGAGAGTGATGCATAAAGGCCAAACACAGTGGCACATCCTTATAGTTCCACTTACTTAGGAATCTGTTGCAAAAAAGAAAAAAGAACTCTGATCCTCTGGATCTCCACCTGCTGAGTAGCTAGGATAATTGGGTTTACCAAAAGATGCCTGGACTCCTCTTCTCTTTTAAAATATAATTGAAATTTAATTAACTCAAATTGGATGTTAGATTCAATCAATATACTGTATTTCCTATCTCTTTCCACTGAAGACATAAAAATTCATTCATAGATGTTGATTCATTCATAGATGTTACTGTGGCCAAAGTGACAACATATTACTTAAAGCATTGTATATTTACCAGTTTAGTAGAGAGAGAGAGAAAGAGGGGAGGGGGAAGAGGGAAAGGGAGGGAGAAGGAGAGGGAAAGAAGGAGGGAAGAGAGAGAGAGAGAGAGAGAGAGAGAGAGAGAGAGAGAGAGAGAGAGAGAGAGAGAGAGAGAGAGAGAAAGAGAGAGAGAGCACGCATACATAGAAAGGATAAAAGCTACAGATAGAAACCCTCATTTTGCTTTTTTTTTTTTATTTTTTATTTTTGCCAGTCCTGGACTTGAGCTCAGGGCCTGTGCACTGTCCGTGGACTTTCTCAAGGCTAGAGCTCCACCACTTGAGCCTCAGCACCACTTCTGGCTTTTTTCTATGTATGGGGTATCAAGGAATAGGACCCTGGTCTTCCTGCTTGCTAGGCAAGCACTCTACCACTAATCCAAACTTCCAGCCCCTATTTTGCATCTTTAAGTTCCTGCAGGGAGCAGGAAATGCTTCATTTTAATTTCTCCCTACTTTAGCCCTTATATATTAAAATAAATCCTTGGTAAAACTTTAAAGAAGAAAGAAAGAAAGGAAGAAAAAAAAGAAAGAGAAAGAAAGAGAGAGAGAAAGGAAGGAAAGGAGGGAGGGAAAGAGAGAGAGAGGAGGGAGGGAGGGAGGAAGGAGGGAAGGAAGGAAGAAAGGAAGGAAGGAAGGGGTAAGGAGCAAGTTGGTAGTGAGCCATTGAAGGGCATGGCAGGAAGTGAGACTGCTGCTGTATTAAAGAATTAATCAGTATAGAATTAACATGATACTTTGGAAATAGTAAGATTTGGAATTCATTCTTAATTGTCCAAATGATAATAAGTATTTTGTTAATGATCATTAGATCTTTAATTAAGTGCAGTGTGTCAGTGCCTTGTTTGTTTTATTGTTATTGTTTGTTTGATAGAAATTTGTTTTTTCAGTTCACATTTAACTTATGTGTACAGTGTGTCTGGTCAGTGTCACTAGGCAACTTTACTGGTCCTGCAAGTTTCCTAACCTTTTTTTTTTTTGTCTAAGATAGTGACTCAAAGTTGCTACCTGATGCTTTCACTCATTGGCTGGCACTCTACTCTTGAACCACACTTCCAGCCCTGTCCCTTCCCCAATTCTATTTTAATATATGTACCCATCATTCTTTTAAGTTGAATACTTAAAACATTCCTATACGGTGCATGTTATCATTCACTTTTCATGATTGAGGAAGCTGAAGTTTAGAAAAGTTAAATAATTTTCTGGAAAGTGTCTTGAATTTCTTAGGTTTCTAAAGTTAACGTTCTTTTTCTGATGCCATGATGTATTTTTTTTTAACTGTGTTTAACCACCGTGGGGAGTTAAAAGATGAGTTATGTCAGATTCTTGGGGGGGGGGGAGTGTGGTGCAGTGGTAGAGTGCTTGCCTAACAGCACAAAGCATTGGGTTCCATTCCTGGGTACCACATACAGAGAAAAAACTGGAAGTGGCATGCTGTGGGTCAAGTGGCAGAATGCTAGCCTTGAGCAAAAAGTGTCAAAGGATAGTGTCCAGGCCCTAAGTTCAAGCCCTAGGACTGACAAAAAAAAAGTTCAGGTTTTGGAGCCTGGAGTTTGGCCTAGTGGTAGAGTGCTTGCCTAGCATGCACGAAGATCCGGGTTTGATTCCTCGGTACCACATACATAGAAAAAAGCTGGAAATGGTGCTGAGGCTCAAGTGGTAGAGCTCAGCCTTGAGTAAGTCCAAGGATAGTGTTCAGGCCCTGAGCTCAAGGCCAGGACTGGCCAACAACAACAAAAAAAAGTTCAGGTTTTTTTTTTTTTTTTTTGGTGGGGAGGGGTCATGGGACTTGAACTCTGGGCCTGGGTGCTCTCCCAGATTCTTCTTTATAGATACATTGTACTCCTAAGTTGACATGTTGACTTGAAACTTCTTTCTACAACTATTTAAAGATAACAAAAACTAACATGAATGTAATCTTTGAAAAAAACAGAAAGGGAAGAGAAATTCAGAAATCTGAGGAATGCTTGATGGAACTGTTTTGTATAAACTGTATTTTCTATGTAAACGTGTGCGTGTGTGTGTGTATGCATGTGCACGCATGCACGCATGCTAACTGTACTAGGATTTGAACTCTGGGTCTCACATTTTCTCTAACTTGTTTCACTCAGGCCTAGAATTCTCCTGCTTGAGCCACTCCTCCACTTACATCTTTTTTGCTATTTAATTAGAGATGAGTCTCTTGGATTTTCTGCCTGAGTGGGCTTCAAATGGCAGTCATCATATCTCAGCCTCGTAAGTAGCTAGGATTAGAGGCATGAGCCACCTTTTATTTAAACTTCAGCCAGGTACTGGTGACCCATATTAGCTACTCAGGAGTAATCCTAGCTACTCAAGAGACTGGAGGCTGAGATCTGAGGATGATTTGAAGCCAATCTGGACAGAAAAGTCTGTGAGATGCTTATTACCAGTACTGAGAAAAAGCTCCAGGACTGGCCTCTGTGCAGGTGTGTGTGTGTCTGTGTGTGTGTGTATGCGCGCATACGCACGTACCCTCCTTTTAATATGTTCTATCATAGTTATCTAATTTTTAACAATTGCCATTACTTGAAGGTGAGATATTCTTTTTACCAGTGATGTTAGGTTGAGAAGAAAAGGACAAGATAAAAAAAAATATGTATTTTAAAAAGTGCCTCTGTATATCACCTCTACAATAACAAAATATAAAGAAAATAAGAGTAAAATGAACTCTAGGTTATGGAAACAGAGGTTTATTTTTGTGATTGTTTTTCTTTCTTTTTTTTTTTTTTTGTTGCCAATTGTGGGGCTTGAACTGCCTAAGCACTGTCCTTGGACTTTTTCTCAAGGCTAGAGCTCTACCACTTGAGCCTCAGCACCACTTCCAGCTTTTTTCTTTGTATATGGTACTGAGGAATCGAACCCTCGTCTTTGTGCATACTAGGCAAGCACTCTACCACTAGGCCAAACTCCCAGCCCCATATTTTTGTGATTATTTTTAATAGACTATGTGAAGTGAAGTTATTTCTTTTCTCTTTTTTTTCCCACTCATGTGGTTATTGTTTCTGATTTTGATACCTGGTATACTGTATATACACTTATTTGTTTATTTGAAATAGGGAATGGAAAGGGGAAAACAAGATGACTAGGAGGGTGGGGGAGGGGGAGGAGGACAAAATCATGAGAAGGGATACCAGGGATTCTAGAAGTAATGTACCCACTACCTGAAGAATGTAACTATAACCCCTTTATACATTATCCTGACAATAAAACACAATTAAAAAAAAAGAAAATAAGAGTAAAACTTGTTATCTGTGTGAGGATTACAGATATGCCATATATAGAAACTCCTTTCAAAGAGCCAGCCTCTTTGTGGAATCATTGTGAATGGGTCACAGGTATTCTTTTTTTTTTTTTTTGCCAGTCCTCAGGCTTAAACTGAGGGCCTGAGCATTGTCCTTGGACTTTCTCAAGGCTAGAGCTCTACCACTTGAGCCACAGCACCACCTCTGACTTTTTCTATGTATGTGAATTTAACCTGTGTCTTTTTGCAGGCTAGGCAAGCACTCTTATCACTAGGCCAAACACCCGGGCTTGGAACAGATATTTTTGATGTCCCAATCATAAATCTCCAGAGTTTGTTGTAATACAATGTGGGTTATTAAATTCTATCAAGCAGGAATTATTAATGAAGGGATTGAAACAGATTTTTTGTGGGGGTAATAAACCTTTTTTTCGGGGGGGTAATAAACCTTTTTTTCAGCAACAGTGAACAATTGAAAAAGAAATACTTTTATAATAATATAAGGATTAACAATTTTTACAGCACTTTCAGATATGGAACTAAAATTTTTTGCTGTGCCAATTTTACTTTCCTAATTAATTATAAAGCACTGTCTAAGGTACATGTTTTGTTACACTAGTGTAAGGCAATATTACTGAAAGCTTTAAATATAATTTTATAATTCAGCCTCTGCTAAGACAAATTGACTATGATCCTAGTTAGAATGAGTCAATGTGGTTATATTATTTATGTCTTCTTTGGTTACTATATCCTTTTTCAAATGTAGAAAAACAGCTATATTAGTGAGATCTACCTAGTTTCTTGTTAGGAAGAATGAAATAGAAGTTTGTACAGTCAAGATCTGTGGAGTGCGTGTGTGTGTGTGTGTGTGTGTGTGTGTGTGTGTGTGTATGTGTATGTATGTCTGTGAATTGAACCCAGAGCCTCACATAGACTAGGTAAGTGCTCTATATACTATTGAAATAAACTAGTCCAGATATGATATTGTTATTATAGTGGCATTTCTGCCATTAATAGAATTCACTTGTATTTTCTGTTGTTGTTGCACCCCACCTCCTTTGTCCACCGTTTTCTGTTAAACATTGGAATCTCTATTGGCAGACTTATTTAATGGTGGAAGTTCATTCCAGCTTATTAAAGGGCAGTGACTCATGCTAAAACATCAACTCACAAGTTAATTGGAATTTAGCTCTCTTGACATTTCTCCTTTTCTGTGTCCCCAACATCGCAGTCAGGAAAACTGCCACTGAGAATGCAAAAGGCTTTAAGAAATTAAAGTAGAGCTGTGCTTTGGAAAGTATATTTTTGTATGCTATTATGTTTGGGAAAGAAGAAAGAAGAATGAATAGCTAAATGAACCATATTCTTTTATGTTCTTTCTCACTTTCCATATAACATTTTTTTTTTCCAGTCCTGGGCTTGAGCTCAGGGCCTGAGCACTGTCCTTGGACTTTCTCAAGGCTAGAGCTCTACCACTTGAGCCTCAGCACCACTTCCGGCTTTTTTCTATGTATATGGTGCTGACGAATCGAACCAGGGTCTTCGTGCATGCTAGACAGGCACTCTACCACTAGGCCAAACTCCCGGCCCCATATAACATTTATTTTAATTATTTTATTTTTATATCCTGATTTGTCTTGATTTATTTCATAAGGGATTTAGTGACAGTTCTGTTGGTTTTAAGTTTGTCTCCTTTAATAGACTGTAAATTCCTTAAGTCAGCTACTATGTCATGTTCTTTTTTGTACATTGTATAGGTGCTTTCAGACATAGAAAATATGAAAGAAAGGCAGGCATGGTGGCTCATGCCTTTAATCCTAGCTACTCAGGAGGCTGAGATCTGAGGATCAAGGTTCAAAGCCGGCCAGAGCACAAAAGGACCTGAGACTCTTATCTCCAATTAACCTCTAGAAAACGGGAAGTGGGGCTTGGATCAAGGGAAGGGTGGTAGCCTTGAGTGAAGAGCTTCAGGACAATTCCCAGACCCAGGGATAGCGTGAAAGCCTTGAGCTGAAGAGCTCAGGGACAGTGCTTAGGTTAAGTTTAAGCCTCATGACCCACAAAAAAAAAATAAAAACAAAGCAAAAAGCTCCTCTGTATTACTGATTTTATTTCTCACAATTTTATGATGAGACTAGCAATCTAGAAAATGTATGGTATTACCTTGATTTACTTTCTCCTTGAGTATTTCTCTTTCTTAGTTTGGATTTTATGCTCCTTAAGGACACAGATCATATTTGTCTGTTCTTTTGTCAATACTGCAAAGTAATAGAAACACTTTTTGCATTATAGTCATTAAGCACGCAAAGGCTTGTTGAATTATTGATGCTATAATTTGAATATATAGTAATAATGGTTTTGCATATAGAATAATATTGAATGCATTATCCCTTCATATAACTTCCCTGTTTACGTTATTTTTACCTAGCACTGTTTTCTTTCTTTGTTCCTACTTTGGCATTGTCAGTCAGTGCTCTGTAAATTGTATAAACTTGATGGGGATTCAATAACAAATCTGTCCATTTAAGGTCCTGATCTTGTGAATACACAAAACCATTCCTTAATCACTATGGTAGTGGCCATGCGTTTGTATAATACATGCTTTTGAGGTAATTTTTAATAGTTAAAAAGGTCTGTTTTGGTAGTACAGGAGTTTGAACTTAAAGTGGCTATAACTTGAGCCAGGCCTGTAGCCCTTTTTACTTCTGTTATTTCATTTTAGTTATTTGGCCTTGAACCTCCTATCTCTGCCACCTGAGTAGCTGGGATTATAGAAGTAAATTGCTGTGAACTTAGTTGTTCTTATTTATTTATTTATTTATTTTTGGCATTGTATTGCCAGATATCCTAGACTTGCCTTTGAAGATCTGGAATTACAAATGTGCCCCATTATGCTTGACTTAAGATTAGTTTCTGTTAACATAAATGAAATACATAACTTAAACCAACAACTGTTTAGACTTAAGCTAAGGTTATCTATATTAACTGATCAATGTTTCCAAGTGTGTGGATGGGGAGGGGCTCCTGAAGCTTGTACTTGGGCTTTGTCCCTAAGCTATTTTGCTCAGTTTGCACTTTACCATTTGAGCTGCAGTTCTACTTTGGGCTTTTTGCTGGTAAATTGGAAATAAGAATCTCATGGACTTTGCTAACCAAGCTATCTTCAAACCATGATCTTCAGAGCTCAGCTTCCTAAGTAGCTACTGTTGTGATCCACCAGTGCCCAGCTGGGAGTCAGTTTTAATAAGCTGAGAAATAAAAGGAAGACATACCTGAGAGAAGTATGGTAAACAGGAGATTGCAATGGCCTGGTATTTTACAGACTATGATGTTTCTCATATTAGGTAAATTAAATAGATTATGGCCAATATAATAAGGGGAGTTTGATGTGGTAGACCTGACAGATTTGATGTGCTATATTCACAGAAGAGTGGTTTTGAGAGAGATTGATAGGTCAGTAATGTACATGTGCACTGTGCAAAGGAGGAAAAGAGCAGCAGAAAGGCTTCCTGTTGAAGCCCAAGCAGAAGGAAAAGAAGTTTAGGCTCACAGTGAGTGTTGCTGTGGAGATGGAGAGCAGATGGTAAATTTGACAAGCACTGTAAAGGGTGAAATGTATTCCTTTATTCACCAACTATTTATTAGATGATGTGTGCAATTTATGCTAATAATACTTAAACTGAACTTTGGCTGTAATCTGTAGCACAGTTTTTGTTTTTTTTTTGCCAGTCCTGGGCTTGAGCTCAGGGCTTGAGCATTGTCCTTGGACTTTCTCAAGGCTAGAGCTCTACCACTTGAGCCTCAGCACCATTTCCAGCTTTTTTTTTTCTATGGATGTGGTACCGAGGAATTGAGCCAGGGTCTTCGTGCATGCTAGGCAAGCACTCTACCACTAGGCCAAACTCCCGGTCCGTAAATTTTTTTTAATTAAAAAAAACAACAACAGTATTTTTCCTTCATTTACAATAAGTTGTAATGGATTTTTTTCTTACCTCATAATTGTAAATTATATTTGGTTTACCTCCATCATTGCTTTCATTTTTCTCCATTACAGCTTAGTGTAAACCTGGCTTTCAATGATTTTATTTCATTAAAATTATTTTGATTTCTTCATTACCTTCCTGGACACTAGATTCTTTTGATAATTTATATACACATTTAATGCTTTTCTCTTTGATATTTCCTTTTTCTTAATATCTAATCAATAGATTTCTATTTTAGAATACAGACCTCTATTCCATTCTCATACAAGATATGAATTTTTATCATGTGTATATAATTTGTTTGAAGCTTCTATTCTCTATGGGAAAGTCATTTTTCTGTTATTATACTATTACTTACACATGGATGACTTTATAGTATGTCTTTAACTCTAGTTCCTTACATTTTCTCTAATGCAAAATTCCTCATTTCCATTAACTTTTTTTTTTTTTTGCCAGTCTTGGGAGCCTGGGCATTGTCCTTTGACACATTTGCTCAAGGCTAGCACTCTGCTACTTAAGCCACAGCACCACTTCTGCCTTTTTCTGTGTATGTGCTACCGAGGAATTGAACCCAGGGCTTTATGCAGGGCTAGGCAAGCACTCTACCATTAGGCCACACTCCCAGCCCCCAGAATAACTTGTTTCATGCTTTTATGTTAACTAATTAATAAGATAAATATATAGTAAGAATAAATATTTAAGATAAATGTGTAGTAAGAATTCAGAATGGAGCTGGCATCTGTGGCTGATGCTTGTAATCATAGCTATTTTGGAGGCTGAGCTTTTAGGATCACAGTTCAAAACCAGCCTGGGCAGGAAAGTCCAGGCGATTCCTATCTCTAATTTACCATCAAAAAGCTGGAAGTGCAGCTCTGGCCCAAGTTCTAGAGTGCTAGCCTTGAACAAAAAGTCTCAAGGACAGCAGAACCCAGGCCTTGAGTTTAAGCCCCAGTACTGGCACAAAAATAAATAAGTATGTAAATAAATATTTGGAAAAAATTAAGACTAATTCAGGACCCAAACTAGCAATGATTTCCAAGTATGTTCTTTTTTTTCTCACTGAATAAATGTGTATATATCTGTTATTTGTGAGCCAATTTAACAAGGCTACATTGTAACTTAGATGGTGAAAGACTGATAGTTTACAAGAGTAATCTGATTTAGCCCAGGTGACTCATACCTGTAATCCTAGCTACTCAGGAGGCTGAAATCTGAGGATCTTAGTTCAAAGCAAGTCTGGGCACTAAAGTCTATGAGATTCTTTTCTCCAATTAATCACTAGAAAATGAAAAATGGTACTATGGCTCCAAGGCTCAGGGATAATGCCCAGATCCAGAGGTAGGGTGATAGCTTTGAGCTGAAGGGTTCAGGGACAGTGTCCAGGTCCAGAGTTCAAGGCCATGACCCACAAGAAGACAAAAAAGAATATCACAGTTACATTTGTAAGGTAATGAGTATATTAATTCTTGAACATTGTTACCCCTTCCTATGTTATTCTCCCACTTTCCCTTTCCCTACCTCATTCAGGTTTTAAAGTTCATTTCCAGTATATTGTCTTGTGAATATTGCTGTTACATTGGTGTTTATTCTTATATAAGGATGGTGGATGAACAGAGACCCTAAAATTAGTTTATTCACTAATTTTCCTCAGTTTTACTTAATCTCAGAGAGATGAAACAAAATCTAAGACAGCATTAAAAAGCTTTGAAATTTTTATGGTTTCTTTTACTAACTTACCTTATACTGAAATTCCTAATTGCAAAGATTATTATTGTATCAGACCTAAGCTCTATGTGTTTATTTTGAACAAATAGTGGAGCTGCATCAGGATATGTATGCAATAAGATTGTTTATACTTAATGAATTAACATTTACATAAAATAATGACAGTTGTGGGTATGTTTGCTCCATTGATTAAAAGTATAGCACTTACGATAAATGGTTGTTGGTCAGCGAGTTTTGTTTTGTTCTGTGGCCATGGCTTATCCAAATTTTGAATTTTAGCCAACTGTTTCACAATGTCTGTCATTGTTAACATTCTGATTAAACAAAATAAGAAAGCATACATCCATGGAATGTGATCCCCTTTATTTGGCAATTCAATGATTATTTTAAAATGTCCTGTTAACAATTATTTTGATTGCAAGTTTTCACAGAAAAATAACCTAATTCCTTGATCTGCAGGACTAGGTTGTTGATTTACTTAATATGCTCCAATAGGAGTAAACAATGCCTAACACAAAAATGTCATATTCTAAATGTTTGTTTATCTCTTGCTGCCTACCAAACCATCCTCAAACTTATTAGGTTCAAGTAGCAACTATTATTTCTCACAAATATGAGGTTCAGTGAATTTAATCTGATAGATCTGTGGTTCCATGTTGGTACTTGAAGCTGTAGTCATCTAGAGGCTTGAGTTGGCTGGGATGTCTAAATAGGTGGCTGGTGCTTGGTGCTGCTCTCAGCTGACTTCAGCAGGGGCCCCTGTGGCTGTTTCATGCAGCCTTCTATGGTGATTTGGCTTCATAAAGCATGACAGCTAGACTCCAAAAGGGAGATGCCAGATATATGAAGATAGAAATTGCAGAGTTCTTATGACTTGAGTTCACAGGTATTCTGCCACTGTATTTATTATGCTCCTCCTCCTCCTCTTCTTTTTCTTTGAAACTGGGGTTTAAACTTACAGCTTTGCTAGATAAACACACTAACCCTTACTTAGCGATACTTCCAGCCTAGTCCTTTTCCTTTATTCTTCAGAGAGGTTATCACTTTTTCTTTCTCTGGTCTGGATTGTGATCTTCCTACCATGTCTCCCATTTAGCTGTTATGGCTGGTATCCAACACCATGTCCAGATTTTTTTTTTTTTTGAGCTGGGTTCAGGCTGATTTTGGACATCAATATGCTTGCTTAAAAAAGGTTACAAAGACAAACAGGATATCATTATTATGTAAGTGTCTTGGGCTGGCCTCTATCTCATAATCCTCTTGCCTCAGCCTCATGAGTTTCAGGTGCACATTTCAGGTGTACATACCTGGAAAAATGTACAAACAATGAAGTGTAATGTGGCACCCTATACTGAATTCTGGAATACAATAAGGACAATAATGAAATGCCTATAGTTTCTTGGTCTTGTTTTTCATGACTATGAGGGTTTGGTTCCCCCCCCCCTTTTTTTTTTGCCAGTCCTGAGCTTGAGCTCAGGGCCTGCGCACTGTCCTTGGACTTTCTCAAGGCTAGAGCTCTACCACTTGAGCCTCAGCACCACTCCGGCATTTTTGTATGTATGTGGTACCGGGGAATTGAAACCGGGTCTTTGTGCATGCTAGGCAAGCACTCTACCACTAGGCCAAACTCCCGGCCCCCTCCCTTTTTTTTAAATTAAAAATTTATTAACATTGATTTTTACATCATATTTCTAATGACATGTTTAACAAATGAAGGGAATCTCTGTATATAATCACTGGTACTTAGTTTTTAGAACATAATCAAAATTAGGCTAAGGGTTTGTATATCATACATATTAATTTATGAAATAAAACATGTCTATAAAGTCATAGGTTTTTATGTCTATGTAGTTATGTTTATATTTCCAATACCATGTTCATAGCATTGGGTACGCAAATATTGAGTCCTCTCTCTTGTACTGTTTGGATCTAATAGGCACATATTAAGGATACCATGCGCCTTTTATTCCTTTGGTCTTGACTTGTCTTACTCAACATGATTCACTCTAGATTCATCCCTCCCCTCCCTTTTGTGTTGGTCCTGGGGCTTGAACTCAGGGCTTGGGTGCTGTCCCTGAGCTTTTTTTGCTCAAAGCTAGTGCTCTATCACTTGAGCCACAGTTTCACTTTCAGCTTTTTGGCAGTTAATTGAAAAGTCCCAGATTTTCTTAACTTGGCTAGCTTTTGAACTGAAATCCTCAGATCTCAGCCTCTTGAGTGGCTAGAATTATAAGTATGAGCCATTAGCACCTAGCAAGTTTTGAATAGTACTGTTGAACTATTTGGTAGATCTTTCTTCACATTGGGGGTTCTCTAATGCTTTTCTCATGATTATATTGGATTTATAGGTGTTTGGAAAGAATATCATAGAAGTATCCTTCTCATATGTTGTATATACTATTCATATGACTTTATATCTGATTTTAGTATCTTTATTCAAAACAGTATTTTCTCATTTACTCCTCTATACACTTGCTATTTCCACTTCCCATACTCTTTATTTTGGAAGCAAATCACTGTCCCTCCCACCTTCAATGGAGTGGTACTAAGTTCTGTTTCCTGAAGAGAGTATCTACATTTATTATTCATGTTTTATTTATATTCTGTCAAGAAGATTTCTTATTAAGTATTAATCACATGTAGCCTCATATATTTATTTTATACTTTTGGTTATACTTCAACATTACATTATCTGCTTGGTTCTAATTATTTAGCATGGGCCAAATGTTTGAAAGCAACTTGACTCTTTATGATCGTAAGATTGAGAAGATGAGGCATCAAGGAAGAAAATATTGATGGAGGAGACTTCCAGGAATTAAGAGATCAGGCTAAGAAAAAAATTATCAAGGATTTAATTAGACATAGCATGAAAAAGTAATAATGACACAGAAGATGGAGATGGACAGAGCAGGTGGGAGGATGGACTGATCAATATCAGTTTTAAGTGGGGATAGGGAAAATGTTCTGGAATGTTAATACAAAGGGAGGAGGACACTCACATTATTTCTAGGACCATTTGTTTCTTCCATAGCTGTGGGAAAAACAAAGGTAGTTTTTCTTGACACACTGATGTTTGAGCTTATAGTCCTTTTTTTTACTGTAGGTTATTTTTTAGATGGGACCTTCCCTTATTGCCTGGGACCATTAATTGTGATTCTCCTACATATGGCCTTTTGAGTAGTTAGAATTACAGGTTTGAGCCACTGTGCTTGGTCCAGCAGTATCTTTTAAGAAAACTGCAGGCAGGGAAAATAGTGTCTTCTGAGAAGAAATTAATAGTCCTAACTAGCAAAGATGCTGAGCATTTCACTGAACTGTTAATTCCAGAGGACACATTCCAGAGGAAACATTTCCTCATCTCAGGATGTGCAAAGAGATATGGAAATATATGTCAGAGAGAAGGGTATGGCCTGGGGGTCTGTAGCTTTTTTTTTTTTTATCGTATCTGATATCAGTGGGAAATTATAACTTTAGTACAACTGGATTTTAGCCAGGTGCTGGTATGACTTACTGGACGGAAGACACTTCCCTGATCCCTTTGTCCTATTGTGAAGTTGCTAAACAAGCAAATGCTAAACAAGTGAATATTCACTTGTGCATTCGTGGAAGGAAAACTCTTCCTGAATACAAGGAGGGAAGCACATCTGATCTTTTTCAGGTAGAAGCTAAGAGGCTTAGATTACTAATTCACAATATACACACAGAAAAAAATGCACAAGTTGGGCCAGGAGTGTGGCCTAGTGAAGAGTGCTTGCCTAGCATGCACAAAGCCGTGGGTTCGACTCCCCAGAACCATATATGTAGAAAAAGCCAGAGGCGGTGCTGTTGCTCAAATGATAGAGCACTAGCCTTGAGGAAGCATAAGGACAGTGCCCAGGCCCTGAGTTCAAGCTCCAGGACTGGGAACAAAAAAAACAAAAAGAAAAATAATGCACAAGTAATGTGTACATGTCTTCCTTGATGAATTCCCACCAAATGTACATACTTTTCCTATGAACTGTCCTGAACATATTTCAGAGTATATCAATGAACATTTATATTGTGGGATATTTTTATGGATGAAATTGTTGGTACATAGAATAATACGCATTAAAATTTGGAGGATATGAACTGTCAGAGTTCCAAAATATTGTACCAATTTACATTCATTATATGCATATATTCTGATGCTTTATCTTTTTCAGCATTTGGTATTATCTTTCATTCCAGCCATGTGTATTTGTGTATTCATGTGTGTGTTTGCACAGTGAATTTTATTGTGTGTCTTAATTGACTTTTTAACAAAGTTGATGATTTTTTTGTGTGTTGTTTCTACTTGATTTTTCCTATTATATTTTCTGCCTTTTTCTTAATTTGTAAGTAATCATTATATGTTCTGGATATGAGATTTTGTCATATATAATATATGTGACCATAATATATAATTGTGAGTAATGTCTATCATTTTATTGCTTTGCATATTAAAATTTAATCCTTACAGTAATTCTAAGAAATAGGTTCTGTGGCTATACCTTTTTCAATGATTAAAAAAAGTAAATGCCTTGTGCAAAATTATACTAAAAGTAAGCAATAGAATCAGGATTCAGTTTTTGGCAGTTCTGCCATAGTTTCTGCTACAATATAATACTCATGGAAATTAAGAAACTTAATATAGAATTTGTGCCTAAACCAGCTGTTAAGAATAATAAAGTTTTCCCCCATAAAACAAGTTTCTAGGGACTGGGAGTTTGACCTAGTGGTAGAGTGCTTGCCTAGCATGCACAAAGACCCGGGTTCAATTCCTTGGTACCACATACATAGAAAAAAGGCAGAAGTGGTGCTATGGTAGAGCTCTAGCCTTGAGAAAGCCCAAGGACAGTGCTCAGGTCCTGAGTTCAAGGCCCAGGACTGGCAAAAAAAAAAAAGAAAAGAAAAGAAAAAGAAAAAAAGAAGAGAAAACAAGTTTCTAGGTTTACCATATAGTTGGATTGGTTAAGAAAGAGACAATGCTTTCAAAAGTTTTTGCTTGAGATAGAAATGCTTTATAGTTCCTTTAGCTTGCTTTTATTTCATGTTTATGTTTATAAAGACCACCCTTCTAAATAAATATTGGTGAATAGAGTCTGTATCCTAGGTATTGTCTCTTTTACTTTTTAAAAACTAATATTAATCTGTCAAGAAACCAAATGGCTTCCCTTGATAACTATCAAGGTAAAGAACTGAAAAATAAATCAAGTTTTTTTTCCAGTCCTGAAACTTGAACTCAGGGCCTGAGCATTGTTCTTGGGCTTTCTCCAAGGCTGGCACTCTAGCACTTGAGCCACAGCACCTTCTGGCTTTTTATGTGTATGTGATACAAAGGAATTGAACCTTGGTCTTTGTGCATGCTAGGCAAGCACTCTACCACTAGGCCAAACTCCCTGCCCCAAATTAAGTTATTTTAATGCCCATCCTCATAGGCTAATTTTGAGTGAATCTGTTTATATTTGCATAATTTCTGAATGTCTTATGAAATTTTAATATGAATGGTCTTTTTGAAATTATTTAATTAAAAGTGTGGAAAATTTTCAATGTGTTTTTCAGTTGGCATTTCTGAGAGTTGAATGGAAATTTTTGAGCTACTTACATCATATTGTGATATTTAAACTTTAATTAAAATTATTTTATTTAATGTTGGGTGTTCACACTTATAATCCTACTACTCAGGAGGCTGAGATCTGAGGATTGAGGATTTCTAACACAAGCAGGAAAGACTGAGACTCTTATTTCCAATTAACCACCAATTAGCTCTATGGCTAAAGTGGTAGAGATCTACTCTTGAGGAAAAAAGTTCAAGGACATTATCCAGGCCCTGAGTTCAAGCCCCAACATAGGCACACACATGCTTGTAAAAATTATTTTATTTAAGACTTGTTTGTGGACGGGGTGTGTAGCCTAGTGGTATCACGCTTGCCTAACATGCATGAAGTCCTTGGTTCGATTCCCCATAACCAGATACACAGAAAAAGCCAGAAGTGGTGCTGTGGCTCAAGTGACAGAGTTTTAGTCTTGAGCAAAAAGTGTCCAAGGACAGAGCCCAGGCCCTGAGTTCAAGCCCCAGGACTGGCAAAAAAAAAAAAAAAAAGACTTGTTTGTGCTCACTGGTTTATAAATGAATGTAGTAACTTATATTAGAAATTATCTCAATTTCAAAATGAAAGATAACTTCAAAAGAGTACTTCTATGCAAAATAATAAAATGTATTCAAATGTATAACATTTTTCTATTTTCAGGTTGAAGGTTTGGAACAGATGTGGAAAGATGTTCACTTCAGAGAAAGGGATTGTGGAGGAATGGTTATCAGAGTTTAAGGTAATAGTGACTCTTTTAGTAATTGTATTCTAAAGAAAGTTGCTTTAAATTTTTATGGCTGAAAAACTAGCAGGAAGCTAGGTGGAGTGGCTCACGCCTGTAATCCTAGCTACTCAGGAAGCTGAGATTTGAGGATTGTAGTTCAAAGCCAGCCCGGGTACTAAAGAACTAAAGAACATGAGACTGTTATCTCCAATTAACCTCTAGAAAATAGGAAGTGGTGCTGTGGATCAGGGGGTAGGGTGGTAGCCTTGAGCTGAAGAGCTCAGGGACAGTGCCCAGGCCCAAGAGTTCAAGCCCCATGACCTACAAAACAAACAAACAAACAAACAACAACTCAATAGGTATGAAAGAATGTTCTAATATATCTGAATGTGGATCTATTTTAGTAATCTTTTCTAATGAATTAATTCCTTGTTCTTCCAAATTGTCCATTTGCTCATTTGTTTATTCTCCATCTCTGGGCAGCACCACCAAGAATGTTTATGAATGTTGATGTCACTTGCTAATGATCATCAATGGTTTATTGTCAAAATAGTTCTCCCAGGGTGGGAGTAAGGGCAGTGGAACTGGCCGTGATTGACAATGAAGAGAGGATGGGAAGATATCTGCCTAAATTTTTATTCATGAATCTTTAAATGGCTACTTCAATAGCTATATTATCTATGTAACTTGTGATTCAGTGCTGAAGAAAGTACAATTTAGATTTTTTTCTCATAACTTCTCTATGATAGCTAAAATTATATTTCTTAAACCAACCAATTCATTTTTTCTCTTCTTATGGTGACCTGTAATTAGGGGAAATTCATGATCATAGACCACACAAATTTAAAAATGAGCAGCAAATATCACTTTGATTTTATCTAGTTAAATCAGTCTAAGACACTGGGGGCAAACATCCAGCATAGTGTCAAACTTACAGGTTTGATAAAATGCGAGAGACTTAACTCAACAGTTGTAATCGAAACATCTCATCAGACAAAGAAAAGAGAAAATTAGTACTGCTTTTGGAAGGATAGCACTCAAAGCAGAACTGTGTGTAATGGGGTGAATTTCAAAGAGGACCCACTATCCTGTTGTCGTGAGAATATAAAAGTAACATGGATTTGAAATCTGTACTCAGAAAAGTCCTTATCTGAAGCCTTTGTAGCTATAATGGAAACCAAAGCTACTTGTCTGTCTGTGTCAGAGTGACTTAAAGCCTGCAGACAAATAGAAAGTATTTCATTCTGATACATGTTTAAAACAACAAAGTTTTGGTAATGATGATTTTAGATAGCCAGGCTTCTCAGTAAAAAGAATATAATAGTCTCTCTCTAAAAAAAAAGAGATGGTTATGACATTTTTCAGTTGGAGAAGCAATATTTTCTAGGTTGGGTAGATTTTACTTTCCTACCTTTTTTTAAAAAAAAATCTTTTATTGTTGGGGCGATGTACACAGGGGTTGCAGTTACATTTATCAAGTAGTGGGTACATTACTTCTTGAACATTGTTACCCCTTCCTATGTTTTTCTCCCACTTTCCCTCTCCTCACCCCTCCCACTCATCTTGTTTTTCCCTTACCTTCTCACTTTCAAATACACTAATAATTGTATATACAATATACCAAGTACCAAAGTCAGATACAGTAACAACTTGAGATAAACCTTAGGGGGAAAAGAAGAAAAAAAATAAATAGCTTCACACAGACCCAAAGAAACATGGGCTCCATGGTTTCCCTCATTTGTAACTATTAGTATATGTTTAGGATTCTCCCAACATAGGATCATAATAGCTCAAAAGCTATGTATGTCCATATAGCATGAGGCTAAGTGATATGAACTCCAGGATATGGAAACTAGAGGTTTATCTTTGTGGTTGTTGTTCTTAGCTTTTGTTAGTCATGAATTTAGCATCTTTTGGTGTCTTCTATAAGTTATGAAGTAATGTTGAATGCTATGAAGGTGCACTGTCTATGTATTTTCTACATATCACCAACTATAGTATGATTAAATTTTGTATCCACATTTCTCCTATGTTTATGCTTTCTCCCCTGCTTCAAAGGAGTTTAATATGGTGTGCTACACTGTTTCTTGATTTTTTTGTGTTTATGGGAGGTGGAAGGTTAATGATGAAATTGGCAAGTTTGATGATTGAGTATCATTTCTTTGTAGGCACTTAGGTTTAATAATGAAGTCAAATTTAGAAAAGGTAATATAGCATGTTGTAGAAAGAAGATATGTTAAGCTGGGCATGGTGGCTCATACCTGTAATTCTAGTTACTCATAAGCCAGCCTGGGCACTAAAGAACATGAGACTCTTATCTCCAATTAACTTCTAGAAAATGGGAAGTGGGGCTTGGATCAAGGCTAGGGCGGTAGCCTTGAGCTGAAGAGCTCAGGGACAGTGCCCAGGCTCAGAGATAAAGTCCCATGCCCCCCCCCACCAAAAAAAAAATCTGTTGAAGATGGGAGTGGGAGTGGGGTGATCAGTCACAAGGAAGGGATTAACTATAAAGGCAAAGCACTGAAAATCATAACTGCTTCCCTTTCTTGTTCATCTGTCTGTTTTTTTCCCCCACTCATGCCTTCAGATGTAGACATCTAGCAAGTACAGTGAGGAGAAAAAAGGACAGTCTAGCAATATTAGCAGTGATGTGCCTTTATCTGAGGGAAGAAGGTGGATAGTGGAGAAGGGCTACAAAAGTGACAGGTATAAGAACTACCCAGAGGTTGCATTGGTAGACTGGGTTATATTGGTTAATAAGATAATTGAGCAAAAAAGCATAGATATTGAGGATGGTAGGAATTCTGTTTCTGTCTGTCTGAGAAAAGAATTACAAACAAGAAATTGGTGTAACTGTCCAGAAAAAACTTAAGATATTAGATTGAAATTGAAAGAATCAGTATGAATCTATGGGTTCTAAATAAGTACCAACACACATGTGTTGGCACATACATGCATGCATATATTTTCAAGCATTGTTCACAGAGAGGACATTGTAACTGGCATTGTGGTAGCAATGAGTGCTCCAAGCACCTCAGTCTTATTTTTTAAATACCATCTTCCACTAAAAGAAACCAAGTATTAGTGCATAAAAATACTATTAGCTAATGTTTTTTCAATAAGGCATATATTATTATAATTTGGGTAGCAATGGCAAAGATACTTTTCCATTGGGAGGGAGAACTATATGGAACTAAAAAAGCATGGTTTCTTCTTAATCCCTCAGGTTTAATTGCATTCAGTTTTCAATCAACAAATCATTGAAAAGATGTAAATTAGACTATTTACAAAATCTTAATATGAAATCCTGGTTTAATCACTGTTGGTATATAAAAAATATCTATTTAGATATTTTAATGTTACTTTGTTCATCTATGATGTGAGATCATGCTAAGATGGAAAAAATGTCCCCAAACTACAATTTAATAATGAGCATTGGGAAAAATTAAAAAAATAGTAATTCCAGTTACAGTCTTTAGATCACCTTTTATAATATGTTATGGGTCCATTTCCCCAGAGTAGCTTAACTGAAGCAGTTTTCCCTGTTTGGAAATTTTGTAGTTAATTTTAATTTGGGTATTGTTTGGAAAAGATTGGCTGTCTGTGTAAATATGAAGTATAGTTTTTTGCATAAAACAGATGTTTATTTTGTATTAAAACTACGACTGTACTTATTTTATACTTGTGATATTAATTAATTCAGGAATTAAAATGTGACCCTGTAATTCAAAAAAAAATCTATTTAGAATAAGTGTTTAAAATTATCTTCAAGTCATATTATAACTAATTCCAGGAAAGGTACTTCATATTTCTTGGTTAATTTGCTAGGCCTTCCTGAAAAGGATTTTGAATATTAATTCTGATTCATGTTAATGTGTGTTGAATTCAGCTTTGTGTTTAATAAAGGAGAACAAAGATTATCCAGGCTGAATCAGCAATACACCAGAGGAAACATAAGATAGAAAAAAGCTTGGGAACAGATCTGCTGTTCTCTGGAAATTAGAATATCTTGTCATTTGAAATGATCATGATGTTAAAATTATATACAGTTATAAAGTTTAAGAAAGGAGGTTTTGAGATATGTACATAGTTTTACAAAGGTCTGTTTGGTTTAATAATATAACCATGGTGCTGATGAAGACGAGATCATCATGGTCAATTAAGCAGGTAAAAGTTGACCACCCTGTGAATCCTGATTCTCCTACTTGGTCATTTTGGTTTTTTGGCCTCTCCAGGCCTGATTAGCTTCAGAAAAAATTGAAATAGATTGATGCTGAAAATGATTTTAACTTTCCCTTGTTTCATGATCACAGTTTGAACTCTGAACCTCATAATCTTACTTAACAGTCTCAAAAACACAGAAACAACACAATTTGCTTTGTGCAAATTTTAAATTTTAAAAAAACACTTGCTATATGTCACTGGGTGTGGTAGCTCATGCCTGTAACCCTAGCTACTCAGGAGGCTGAGCTCTGAGGATCAAGGTTCTGCCAGCCCGGGCACGAAAGGACCCGAGTCTCTTATCTTCAACTAACCTCTAGAAAATGGGAAGTGGGGCTTGGCTCAAGGGTAGGGTGTGGTAGCCTTGAGCTGAAGAGCTCAGGGACAATGCCCAGGCCCAGAGTTAGGGCAGTAGCCTTGAGCTGAAGAGCTCAGGGACAGTGCCCAGGCCGAGTTCAAGCCCCATGATCCACCCAAAAAAGAAAGAAAGAAAGAAAGAAAGAAAGAAAGAAAGAAAGAAAGAAAGAAAGAAAGAAAACAAACCTGTATGTCCTCTATCTAGTTTTTCCAATTATGTTTATCTTATATGTCAACAGTGATTAGGATTTTGTTAGTAATATCTATTTTTCCAACGACTCAGTTGTACAATATTACCTTTTAGATTGCATTATATTTTTCTTAATGCTGTGTGCATATTTATCTAACATGTCTAGACTCCTAATTTTTCAGTTTTCTTGTCATTGTGTCTCAATACATTACTTAAAATCCAGTCTTATGTGTGATACTGTTGAACAGGGCTCTTTAGTTTTTGGTTCTTCACCCATCTGTCAATCTTCATTAATCCTCTTTCATGCAACCCCCATACATTACATTACATTAAAAAAATAATCTGCCCAAATGATACTTTAATGTGGAGCATCTGTCTTCAAATTTTTCCAAGAAGCATTGCATATAATTTCCATTATTACCTATTATCTCCATGCCTGAGAAACCTTAGCTGGTAATTAAGAACGCCAATAACTTGGAACTAGTATTAGTACTAGTATACTAGTGGAAATTTAAGCAATACTTAATTTCATTTGGCCCTTTGAGATCTTGTTTTTTCAAGTACCATTTGTAAACATAATGCTTATATCTCCTCTCTATCTATTGACAAAATGAACTTACTCCATCAACATCCATAAATGAAATAATGATGGAATTATGATTAAAATATAATAGTCACTGCACTGGTTTTTTTTCCACATATTTTTTATTGTAATTAATAGAAGGGTTACATTATATTCACCAGCTAGAAGGTACATTTCTTCACAAACATTGATACCCTTTCTCGTGTCTTGGTTCCCGTTACATCACCCCCACCTCCGCCCCTCATCTTGTTTTCCCCCCTTCCCTATCCGATTTCAAATAACCAAATACACATAGATACAATATATCAGATAACAAGGTACAATATTGTAACAATATGAGATAACCAAGGGACAGCAAAAGAGATGAAAGATAACATAGTACATTAAGGACAACAATCATTCATAATATGGCTTTTGTTTCCTTATCCTGGAGATCCTTTCCTTTAGCCTTATTCTGTATGGCCTTATATATCTAGGTTTTGTTCTATTGTAAATCTCTGCTAGGAGAGCCCAAGGTTTCCACTGATTATGACAAATGAGGGAAACCATTGAGCCTATGTTCCTTTGAGTCTGGCTTACTTCATTTAATATGTTTTTTTCTAAGTCTTTCCATTTCCTTACAAATGGGGTAATGCCATTCTTTCTGACAGCAGCATAGAATTCCATTGAGTATAAATACATCTTGTTGATCCACTCATCAACTGAGGGACATCTGGGTTGGTTCCCTATCTTTGCTATGGTAAATAGTGCTGCAATGAACATTGTTCATCGTGGGTTTAGTATGTCCTTGTTTCTGGATGATTGGGTAGTGGAATTGCTGGGTCATAGTGGAGCTCTGTGTTTAGTCTTTTGAGGAACTGCCATACTGCTTTCAGTAGTGGTGGAATGAGTTTGCACTCCCACCAACAGTGTAGTAGTGATCCCTCCTGGCCACATCCTTTCCAGCATCTGTTGTTACTGGATTTCTTGATCATGGCCATTCTAATTGGAGTGAATCTTAGAATTATTTTGATTCACTATACTGATTTTTAAGATACTCTTACTCTCGTTTAGTTTTGGTAGTTTTAGTCCAGCATAGTTTCTAGATCTTGACTTTTCAAAAAGCTGTCTTTTTGCTTCGGCTATATCACAGAAATGGTTTTAGACTTCAAGAAGCTTAAGTGATGCATATGTACACTAAAAATGATACTTGTGATCTTAGTTCTTATAACACTCTTTCTATTTACTTGTTAGTTTTGAAATATTTATGTTTTAGTTCACTTATTCTTAAATTTTACATATATTTGTATTATTCTCTACATGTTAGATGTTTAATGTGCTTATGTGTAGACTATTTTATGCATATAGTTTAGATTCATTTATATTGAAGGGATTAGAAATCTGCTGTTTACTTGACTACTGTTCCCTTTCACATAAATTTCCCCAGTATTACATTACTCTTGATCAAATAACAGAAATGGAATGTTGCCTGGAGAGCTTTTGTTACTTGCTTTTGAAATATTGAAGAATGTTATAATCTCTTCTTTATGTAAACAGTGCAGTGACCATACTTTTTTGTTCTGGAGAATGGGAAAAGGTTCTCAAAGTTTTCACATTTACTTACCTTTTGGCAAAAAGAACTCTCTTATGCTAGGAAAATCTATTCAGTTATATAACTTAAAGCAAATTATGACCTATTTTTAAGGAATCTTCTAGAGTGCAAACAGTGGCAGTTATTTCTTGTTCTCTTTCTTTGTAATATGTTTACTTAGCAATGGGTTTGAATGTGAGGCTTTGGCTGAGTGATGTGCATGGAGAGAGGTGGTAAGACAGTTATGCTCCTTTAGGAGCTCACACCAAAGTAAAAATGAATCAAATATCCTTATTATAAAAACTTGTGGCTGGGCATGGTGGCTCACTCCTGGAATCCTAGCTACTCAGAAGGCTGTGATCTGAGGATGGCAGTTCAAAGCCAGCCTGGGCACTAAAATCCGTGATACTCTTTATCTCCAATTAAGAACCAGAAAACCAAAAGTAGCTCAAGGGGTAGGGCAGTAGCCTTGAGCTGAGAAGCTCAGGGACAGTGCCCAGATCCAGAATTCAAGTCCCATGACTGACAAAAACAAAACAAAACAAAACAACTGTGTAGTTTTATTTTTTTTGCCTAATTATATACAAAGTCCATGTTAACTGATGAAATAATGGATTAGAAGATATATAAGAAGTAGTGACTATGAGGAATATCTTGAAGTATGATGTTTATTGAAGGCAGGAAGGAATTTGGGTGAGAACTAATGATAATTTAGGAGACAAATATCCTTACACAAGAAATGATAGTTTTTAGAAGGATAGTCTGTGATGATGATGATATGATGATGATGATGATGATGATTTTTTTTCATATTACTGCTTTTATTCCACCCAAACTTATATGTCTTACTATTGCATTTGCATATCTTTCCAGTCCTCTCTGTCCTGTCTGGTCATAGTCTTCTGCCTAGATAGGTGGTGCTGGCAAGCTTTAACTGTCTGAATTTTAAATGTCATTAAGAGAACTAGTTTGTTGATAAAGTAGATATCATTTTCTTCAGTTCTGAGAAAGGTTATGTTTCCTGCCCATTTGATAGGATAGAGTAGTCTCATGTGGCTTTTAGTTAATTTGGGACTCAGAGGTTTTATGATCAGCTGATCTCCTGTGGCTTTTAAGTTGGAAGCATTATGGGATCCTCATATAAAGAGCAGCATCAGTATAGCTAATGAAATTTATTACTCATGATTCCACAAAAAAAAAATCTCTACATTATACACGATTTATACATTTTTCTTTCTCTCCCTTCCTCCCTTTCTTTTGATTGATTGATTGATTTATTTGTTTGTTTGTTTATTTATTTATTTATTTTTGTGGGTCACGGGGCTTGATCTCTGGGCCTAGGCACTGACCCTGAGCTCTTCAGCTCAAGGCTACCGCCCTACCCCTTGAACCACATTCCCACTTCCCCTTCCTAGTGATTAATTGGAAATAAGAGTTTCTGGGTCTTTAGTGCCGGGCTGGCTTTGAACCGTGATCCTCAGATTGCAGCCTCCTGAGTAGCTAGAATTACATAGTGAGCCACCATCCCCTGCGTCCCTCCCTTTCTTTGATTAGCATAAGACCTTGAACTCAGGGTCTTCTGCTCTCCTACTTGAGCTGCACTTTAACGTCTCTATTTATCTGACCCACTAGGCTCTGAACTTCCATCCTGAAATCTCAGCTTTCTGAGGATTACAGACCTTAGTCACTGATCACCAGTGTGACTCACATTCTGTTTATAATCCCAAACTGTGATTAAACACCAAGTGTTGATGTTGATTTTGAGATATGTTTTCAATTTTATTTTAAATTTCTTGCTGGGATCTAACTCATATCACATTGAGTTGAGTATTTTTAGTCAACATTGGATTTTGTATATTCACAAAATTCTGTATCTTCACACTGTGTGATTCCAAAATATTTCCAACATTCTTAGAAACACCTTAGCTGGGAACTGATGGCTCACTCCTGTAATGCTAGTTACTCAGGGGGCTGAGATCTAAGGACTGAAGTTTCAAGGCAGGAAAGCCTAGAAGACTCTTTTCTCCACTTAACTATCAAGAAAGCTGAAAGTCTCAGGAACAATGCCCAGGCCCAAGTTCAAGCCACAGGACTGGCACAAAAGAAAGGAAAGGAAGAAGGGAGGGAGGGAGGAAGCGAAGAAAGGAGAAAGGGAGAGAAAGGAGAGAAAGAATGAACTCCTTAACTGTTAATCATTTCCAATCTTTTCTTCCACATTCAGTTTCTTGACACTAACTTATCTGATATATCTGTATAAATTTGTATATTTTGGAATTTCATAAAAATAAATGCAATTTTTAAATTTGTTTAGACACTACCAGAAACATCTTTACAAAATTATGCCACAAATCTGAAAGACAAGAGTTCTCTAGTTTCATCTCTCTATAAAGTTATCCAGGAGCCACAAAGTGAGGTAAGTACTCTATAGTTTATTGTTTTAGTGGTATTCAGTTGATTGACTTTCATTTGTTAAATGTAAAAATATAAACTGTCTATTGTCTTCGTGCCTTCTGCTATGGAATGATGCAGGAAGAAATCCCTTGGTCTTGAACTTACCAGCCTGCCAAATTGAGGGAACATATTTCTGTTCTTCATAAATTACTCAGTTTGTGCTGCTTTGTTATACCAACACAGAACAGACAATGAACAAACACATACTTTTTTGGTAGTAAGTTAAAACAAAACAAAACAATCCAAGCTGTAGGGATATGGAAACTCTAAAAAGTAGCAGATAGTTTAATCTGTCTGGTGCCTTTCTCCCTCCTCCTCATTTTAAGGCAGCCAATTTATTTTTTTAAAGATTTTATTAACATTGTTTTTACATATTTCATATGTAAGACAATTTATTAAAGGTAATAATCTATACTATAAATTCTTGTGATTTTGCATATCATTATTCATAATAGATATAGAAAAGGATGGGAAGTACTATGGAACATAAAAATATATGGCATTTGGAAAAAGAAAAATTGGCTAATACGTTAGTTAACATGAAAAGGATAACATTAGAAAGAACTAAAGCTAGAAGAAGTTTTAAGACTTTACCATGGTGTGCCTAGTTCTGTCTTAAACTGTTTGGATGGTTTTTGTACTGAAAAAAATGCTTTGTAAAAATTATTATTTTAGACTGGGGGATGGAAAAATTTAAAGCAAGAATATCTCTCTATGATGATAGCCTAGGAAGGACATGTTGAGAACTTAAATATGGGAAGAGCAGAGAGGAAGAGAATTATAGTAGTAGAGTTGGGATCTGAGTTGCTTAATTACTTTTGTAGTTGAGTTTGGTGGATGATGCAATGATTTCTAATACCATTAATCCCATTATTCAGTGGTAAGGTAATATACTCTGGAGTATAGTCCTAAATAGATCCATGTACCTTTGGAACAAAACTATCCAACAAAGGTCTAGTTATTTGAGTAGTTAATCTCTCCTGCAGGAGGGTAGAGAATAGCTCAGATTCTATTTATACTAAAAATGTATTGTAAATTTTAGATGCCAAAGGTATTATATTAACAAGGAAATGATCTGTAACTGAAATAAACAGTATAACAGTATTTGGCTTGCCTTTTTTTCTCCCTCTACAAGGCTTATTTGTATAGAATATATAGGTAGACTGCTTAAACTATTTTTTTTTTGCCAGTCCTGGGCTTGTGCTCAGGGCCTGAGCTTTTGTCCTTGGGTTTTCTCAAGGCTAGAGCTCTACCACTTAAGCCACAGCACCACTTCTGGCACATTTTCTATGTATGTGGTACTGAGGAATCAAACTCGGGTCTTCGTGCATGCTAGGCAAGCACTCTACCACTAGGCCAAACTCCCAGACTTATTTTATTTATTTATTTATTTGTCGGTCTGGGCCTTGAACTCTGGACCTTGGCACTATCGCTGCAAGGCTATCTACTCCCTTACCCCTTGAGCTACAATACCACTTCCAGTTTTCTAGTTTAATAGGAGAATCACATGGTCTTTAGTCTCTGGACTGGCTTTGAACCAAGGTCCTCAGATTTCAGCCTCCTGAGTAGCTCAATACACTTATCACTTGTCTTCTGCTCCCCAAGAATATCTTTTTACAGTCACAATATTGCCATCATCATCATCATTATCTTTTTAGGTCTTGTTTCTATATATGAGTTAAAGCATACAATATTTGTCTTTTTGAGCTCTTGCTCAATATGCTGTTCTCCAGTTGCATCCATGTCCCTGTAAAAAAATCACAATTTCATTCTTCACATAATTTCATAATTTACATATCCCACATTTTCTTTATTCATGCATTAGTTGTTGGGAATGTAGGCCTATTTAACAACAACAATTTGTAAGCATCTCTCATAAGGTGGGTCTATTCTTATTTTTTTTATGAATGTCCATACTGGTTGACTAGTTGACCAGCAGTGTAGGAAAGTTTAATTTTTCCCTGTTTTCTTGCCAGCATTATTTTTTTCTTTTCTGGGTGAATACTCTCTTGACTGGTGTAAGATGGGACCTCAGTGTAGTTTGGATTTGCATCACCTTATCTCTAGGGATGTTGGACATTTCTTCATATATTTATTAACCATTTGTAGTTCTAAGAAGTATTTGTTCAATTCACTTATCCATTATTAATTAGATTATTTATTCCTTTGTTGTTTCATTTTTAACTTTTTATATACTCTTGATATTGGTCTTTTGTCTGTTAAGTAGCTGAAATTTTTTTTTTCCATTCTGCAGATTGTCTCTTGACTGTGATGTTTGTTTCCTTTGGTGTGCGGAACCTTTTTATTTTTTATTTTATTTTATTTTTTTGCCAATCCTGGTGCTTGGTCTCAAGTTCTAAACACTGTCCTTAGGCTTTCCTCAAGGCTAGTGCTGTATGACTTGAGCCACAGAACCACTTTTGGCCTTTTCTGTGTATGTGGTACCAAGGAATCAAACCCAGGGCTTCATCATGCTAGGCAACCGTTCTACTACCACAACGCCACCCTCCTGGCCATACCAGAAGCTTTTTAATGTAATGCAATTTCATTTTCCAATTCCTGCTCTTATTTCTTGGGCATTTAGAGTCTTATTCAGAAAATAGTTGCTTATATCTATGTATCTGATTCTTTTTTTGGGGGGGGGGTCTTGGGGCTTGAACTCTAGCACTATCTCTGAGCTCTGTCCTGGAGCTCTTCAGCTCAAGGCTACCACTCTACCCTTGAGCCAAGTCCCACTTCCCATTTTCTAGAAGTTAATTGGAGATAAAGAATCTCAGGTCCTTTTTTTTTTTTTTTTTTTTGCCAGTCCTAGGCTTGAGCTTAGGGCCTGCGCACTGTCCATGGACTTTCTGAAGGCTAGAGCTCTACCACTTGAGCCTCAGCACCACTTCTGGCTTTTTTCTATGTATGTGGTACCGAGGAATCGAACCTGGGTCTTCGTGCATGCTAGGCAAGCACTCTACCACTAGGCCAGACTCCTGGCCCATCAGGTCCTTTTTTGTTGTTTTTGTTTTTCTTTCTTTATATTTTTTATTATTGAAGTAATGTATAGAGGGTTACAGTTACATTTACCATCTCTGGTCCTTTTGTGCCCAGGCTGGCTTTGAATATTGATCCTCAATCTCAGCCTCCTGAGTAGCTAGAATTACAGGCGTGAGCCACCACGCCCAGCTTTTGATCCATTTTGGATTAAATTTTGTACAGAGTGAAATATAGATCTAGTTTCAGTTTTCTACTTGTTAATAACCATTTTTCTCATCATTATTTGTTGAAGGGTCAGTTTTTCTCCAATGTATAATTTTGGCTTTTTTGTCACAGATTGCTGTAGCTGTTTGGACTTATTTTGAGGTCATATATTCTGTTCGGTTTATCTTCCTACTGTTTGTGTGCCAGTGTACCATGCAGTTTTTATGACTATGACACTGTAGTATAAATTAAAATTTAATGTTGCGATACCTCCAATGTTGATCTTTTTGCTGAGGATGACTTTTGTTATTCAGGGTCTTTTAGGTTCTCTTGTTTTATGTTCTTATGCTTCTTGGAGGCCATTGTGAAAATTAGGTGATTTTCCAGAAAGATAGGATGTTAAAGACAAAACTTACCATAATTTAGCTATTTTTTAAAGTAAGTTAAAAAGCCAGGCACTGATGGTTCATGCCTGTAATTCTAGCTATTCAGGAGACTGACATCTGAGGATTGCAGTCCAAATCTAGCCCAAGGAGGAAAACCTGAAAAACTTTATCTCCAACTAACCACCAAAAAGCTAGAAATTGTAGCTTAAGTGGTAGAATGTTACCCTTGACCACACAAAGCACAGGGACAGTGCCCAAGCCCTGAGTTCCCAGCGCACGCACACACACACACACACACACGGCTTAAAAATAATTCTGGGGCCAGCACTCTAGTGGTAGAGTGCTTGCCTAGTATGCACGAGGACCTGGGTTCAATTCCTTGGTACCACATACATAGAAAAACTGCCAGACATGGTGCTGAGGCTCAAGTAGTAGAGCTCTGGCCTTGAGAAAAACCAAGGACAAAGCTCAGGCCCTGAGCCCAAGCTCAGGACTAGCAAAATAATAATAATAATAATAATAATAATAATAATAATAATAATAATAATAATTCTGCTGGGTGCAGAGGTTCACACCTGTAATCCTAGCTACTCAGGAGGTTGGGATCTGAGTATTGTGCTTCAAAGCCAGCCCAGGCACTAAAAAACCTGGGGCACTTACCTTCAATTAATGCCTGCTAAACAAAACAAAACAGGAAATGGGGCTGAAGAGCTAAGGGACAGCACCCAGGCCCAGAGTTTAAGCCCTATGAACCCACAAAATAAATGAATAAATAATAATAATAATAATTCTGTAGAGTTATAGAGTATTTTAGTTTACAGATGCTTCTTTATGTATTTATATTACACAGCCTTCCCACCAGTGGTTAAAATGTTTATTAAATAGCTTAGCACAGTGTAGACTGATTCAAAAAGATTAAAATGTTTTCATAGTAGTTACCGATCTGAGAAACTTTTATATATTTAAATAACAGCATAATTCAAATATAGGCTAGTTCTTGAATCCATATTTTGTCTTTCTTACAGCTGCTAGAACCTGTCTGTCACCAGCTCTTTGAATTCTATCGTAGTGGAGAGGAACAGTTGCTTCGATTTACACTGCAGTTTCTCCCAGAACTGATTTGGTGCTACCTTGCAGTTTCAGCCAGCAGAAATGTGCATAGCAGTGGATGTATCGAAGCTCTTCTCCTAGGAGTTTACAATTTGGTTTGTATTTCATGTGCTAAAATGTTCTTGTTTTTTCCTTTGCCAGACCTGGGGCTTGAACTCTGGTCCTGGGCACTTTGGACACTTTTTGTTCAAGGGTAGTGCTCTACTACTTGAGCCACTTCACCACTTCTGACTTTTTCTGTGTATGTGGTCCTGAGGAATCAAACCCAGGACTTTGTGCATGCTATGTGAGCACTCTACCACTGGGCTATGCTCCGGGCTCCTAAAATGCTTTTTGACAAAATCAAATGCATAATGTTTACAATTGCTTTTCATTTTAGTAAATCTAATATTTGTTTTCTATACATTCTCCTGAAAATAACTGTTTATGGAAGTTCAAAAGGCATACATATGATTATGTAAATATATCCTTCTAGACTGAGTGAAGGCTGAACATCAGAACCATTTTAAAACTTTTATAAAGATAACTGTAAAGTAGCACAAAAGTCCACTTAAACTTATTAATAAGGTTTTTCTTCCTGACCGTCACAAAAATTTAGGGGAAAAGATCTAGTCTAGTATTTACCACCCATGGTCTATAAAATCCAGACTTAAAGCCATTTGTTTAAAATATAGTTTATATTTCTAGTACTTTGTATATTAATTATGATGATGTCCTATTCATAAGATTTATACTTAAGATAGAAATTTAGGATCCTTTTCTTGTCAGATTCTATATTTAAATCACTGATTTAGAAAACTTAGCCTTTTGCATTAGGTTCAATAATTACTAAGCTTCTGTATGTGTGAGCCATTCTGAAAACAATGTTAGTTTTCTTTTAGTATTCTTTTTCTAAACAGTGCTAGTGACTAATCCCCAGATTCCACATGTATACTACTGAGCTATACCACTGAGCTACATCTTCTAGTGTGTCCTGTTTTAGAAGTGGAGGAAGCTGTACATTTTAACTATTGGTGTTTATGAATAGTGTGTTTAAGAATAGTATGCTGTGTATATTTAAGTTTTAAATTGATTTTAACATTTCTTTCTACTCATGTCTTTTTAAAAACTGGTCTAGCAATTTAATTTTTTAAGTGACATATGTGAAAAGGTAAATATTTTAAGATATTTTCTTTTACTTTTATAGGAAATAGTTGACAAACAGGGACATAGCAAAGTGTTGAGTTTTACGATTCCATCTTTATCCAAACCATCTGTCTATCATGAAGTAAGTGAACATTTTGTCGAAGTGAGTTCATCATATCCTAATCATTGATAGTGCTATATATTAGAGAAAACGGAAAAAGATAAATTTATTAGTACTTCAAAAATTATAAAGTACCACACCAAATGTCCTGTATCCCAAAGTAAATGAAAAGTGAAAATCATTAAGCTTTGAACTGAAATCTGATGATAAGAGAGCTACTGAAAGTATTGCTCCCTTCTTGGTATAAGAGGATGTGCCTATAGTCCCAGCATGAGGTAGTTGGAGGCTGAAGTCTCCAGAGTTTGAGACCAACTCCACTACTTAGTGAATTTGAAGTTAAGCTGAGCTACATAACAAAACCTTAACCTTGGAAAGCAGTACAAAGCAAATACTCCTTTTAGATATTTAGAATTTCCTTATCTGTCTTTAGTGATAGAGAAGTCTGTGTGTGTGTGTGTGTGTGTGTGTGTGTGTGTGTGTGTGTGTGTGTGTTGAATTGTTTAATCTCAGAGGAGTTTGAGAAAGTTACTGATCATTATTCGTTTGGTTTTAAATTTTTATTAAATGCTTAGAAAATTTAGTAGGCAGTCTGAATATTTTTGTGATATAGTAGCCATTCTTTGTGTTTTGTATATTTTAAATATCACATCAGCAGCAGAATAGCTGTATTTTTCTCTCTTCAAATATCTTTTTCTTTAGCCATCCAGCATAGGCTCCATGGCTCTGACTGAGAGTGCACTGTCGCAGCATGGTTTGTCAAAAGTCGTATACAGTGGGCCTCACCCTCAGAGGGAGATGCTGACAGCACAGAACAGGTATATTCTGCAGATAAAACTCCTATCCTACTGCACTGATTAAAATTTATTTTAGTAGGTTTAAGATAATAGTGTGATGAGTTATATGTACCAACATTTTGCATACCGAGCCATTTTGTAGGACAGTTAAACACATTGAGATTTGTCACTGTAATTTGCTTCAGATGTCAACTGGAAAATTGACTATTTAGGAAGCTTTGTATGGCTGTTACTTGGCAAGTCTTTATTGGTATACTTTATTGCACAAGCCTGTTCCCTTACAAAATATATTCTGATAAAACTGTCCTCTCTCCTATCATGCTTAGCTTCCTAGAATTCTAAAGATTTGTTAATTTTTTTTTATTTGTCTTCAGGTTTGAAGTGTTGACATTCCTTTTATTGTGTTACAATGCTGCCTTAACCTATATGCCCAGTGTTTCTCTTCAATCACTGTGTCAAATTTGTTCAAGGTAAATTCAAATTCAAATATTTTTAACATTGAAATATGTAAATGTAGGATTGTTAGTTACAAATCCAATCCTTTTGTATAATCATAACTAATGTAAAACTAATACAAAGCTTAGCCTACTTAGCACAGAGAAAGCTCCTTACAAATGGTACCCAAAAAATATGATGAAGAATGTAAAGCTGAATAACATTTTAATGGAATATTTAAATCAAAAAAAAGATTATACTGTATATCTAAAATGGAATGGTTGTGATCTTTTTTATCTTTTGGAATGTGGTTGAGCTTTTCATTGTTGTTGTCTGCTTTTATTTATTACTTTGCAATGTGCTCTAAGTTGGTGTCAAGAGCTAATTTTTTCTTGCTTTAAAAATTGTCCTAAACTGTTGTTTAAATAAAGTACAATTATATTATGTGAACCTAAAAAATTTATTGGTTTAGGGGCTGGGAATTTGGTCTAATGGGAGCGTGCTTGCCTAGCATGCAGGAAGAGAGGAAGGAAGGGGGCACTGGATTCCTCAGTACCACATACATAGAAAAGCCGGAAGTGGTTTTGTGGCTCAAGTGGTAGAGCTGTACCCTTGAGAAAGCCCAAGAACAGTGCTTAGGCCCTGAGTTCAAGCCCCAGGACTGGCAAAAAAGAAAAAAAAATATATTGGTTTAAAATACAATTTAAGGCCTGGCTGTAGTAGTTCATACCTGTAATTTCAGCTGTTTGGGAGACATAGATCTGAAGGATTGTGGTTTAAAACCAGCTTGGGCAAAGAATTATGTCAACAATAAGCCAGGCAGCATGGTGGCATGCTTCATTTGAAGTTGTAGGGAGGACAGTTGTGCTCCAACCTAACCTAGGCAAAAACACAAGATTATATCTAAAAAATAAATACAGCAAAACAAGCCAGATATGAGGCTTAAGTAGCAGAGCACTTGATTAGTAAAACAAGACTTAAAGTCCAAATCCTAATATCACAACAAACAAAACATTAAATGATTTTTTTAGAAAGAGCATTTAAGGCTGGGAGTTTGGCCTAGTGGTAGAGTGCTTGCCTAGCATGCACGAAGACCTGGGTTCAACTCTTCGGAGCCATGTACATAGAAAAAAAAAAAGAGCATTTAAGGGCTAAGAGCATGGCTGAGAGCAAGTGCTAACAGCACTTGCTTAGCAAGTGTGATTTCTGGGTTTAATGCCCAATACTTCAAGTAGAATAAACATGTAAATAAATAAATACATATGTAAGCATTTAATAATATTCAAACATTCAATAGCATATTTAGTATGGTATGAATCATCTATACCATATGGTATGTTTCCTGTGTTCATTGACTGACCAAAATATTAATAATACTCAAGCCTAATTGGTAGAATTATGATTTATTGAAAATTTTCTCCTTTGTAATTTTGCATGATGCTTTAGTGTTACGATAAAAATATTGCCTTTGAGCTGGATGTGGTGGCTCATGTCTGTAATTCTAGCTACTCAGGAGGCTGAGATTTGAGGATCTGGTTCAAAGCCAGCAAAGCCATCCTGGGCACTGAAGAACGTGATACTCCTCTCTGATTAATCACCAGAAAACAGGGAGTGGCCCCATGGTTCAAGGGTTAGGGCAGAAGCTTTGAGCTAAAGAGCTCAGGGACATCGCCCAGGCTCAGAATTCAAGTCCCTCACAACTGACCCCCCCAAAAATGTGTGTGTGTGTGTGTGTGTGTGTGTGTGTGTGTGTGTATGTATTTAAAAACCTTTGTTTTTGTTTGAAAAAAAGAAACAAGGGGTCGGGAGTTTGGCCTAGTGGTAGAGTGCTTGCCTAGCATGCATGAGGACCTGGGTTCAATTCCTCGGTACCACATATACAGAAAAAAGCCAGAAGTGGTGCTGAGGCTCAAGTGGTAGAGCTCTAGCCTTGAGAAAGTCCAAGGACAGTGCTCAGGCCCTGACCTCAAGCCCAGGACCGGCAGAAAAAAAAAAAGAAAAAGAAACAAAATGAGGGGCCAGGAGTTCGGCCTAGTGGTTAAAGTGCTTGCCTAGCATGCACAAAGACCCAGGTTCGATTCCTTGGTACCACATATATAGAAAAAGCTGGAAGTGGTGCTGAGGCTCAAGTGGTAGAGCTCTAGCCTTGAGAAAGTCCAAGGACAGTGCTCAGGCCCTGAGCTCAAGTCCAGGACTGGCAAAAAAAAAAAAAAAGAAACAAAATGATTATTGCCTTTCATGATTCAAGTAAATAAGGTAAATTTTGTGACATTACAGAGTTATCAGAAATTTATATTTGGAGAGTTTATTTAAAGAACGAAACTTAACCAGAGGAGGGTGTTATAAATATGCTCTCCAAGAACCATTGGAGTTATAACAATAGACACAAAATAAAAAATTGTTCAGCAAGGCAAAATTTACTTCTGGGAAGGATATACCATTAGCCAAAAATCTGGCCAGCAAGCAGACAGAGCAAGCAGGCTGTTCCCTTATTTATCCTTAACAGCTGCCCTCTGCCCCTGAAGGAGTCCTTCAGGTGATTCCTGAGTTAGAACACCTTACTATTTCGAGAATAGTACCAAGTTTCACACATTTTATTTACTGAGACTTTATATTTTAATTGCTTTGAGATGCTGGAGATGAATCCAGAGCTCTGAACACCTTAAACAAGCATTCTAACTGGAGAATCACCTGAAGTACTCCTTTTCTCATCATTTCTAATGTGTACTCTTCTTATTAGATACTTTTGTGTTAACCTTTTACATTTTTTTTTTTTTTGCTGGTCCTGGGACTTGAACACAAAGCCTAGGTGCTGTATCTGAGCCTCTTAGTACTTAAGGCTAATCTACCACTTGAACCACACACAGCACCACTTTGGGCTTGTCTGAGTAGTTTACTGGTGATAAGAGTCTCAGGGACTGGGCTGTCTTTGAATTAGGATCCTCAGATCTCATTCTCCTGAATAGCTAGATTACAACAGGCATGAGCCATCAGTGCCCAGCTTTTGGTTTTGTTTTGTTTTTTTGTTTGTTTTTCTTGTGTTTTTCACTTGTATGGTTTTAATTTTCATTTTAGATTCAGTATCACTCTGATGTCAGTGGCAAAGTCATACTATTCATTTATCTTAACTCTTGGCTTCATAGAATTTGTCCAAGATTCTAATTAGGTTTCTAGATTTCTCTTTTATGTATATTCGTAACAGGACTTGAAGTTAGTGTTTCCAGCTCTCAGCTCACGGCTAGTGTTCTACAACTTGAGTCATTCCTTCAGTTCAACATTTTTCTGGTTGATTAAATGAAATCTTAAGGACTTTGGTACTCAGATTGGCTTCAAAGTATGATCCTCCAGGTTTCAGCCTCCTGAGTTGCTAATATTACAGGAATGAGCCATTTTGTTTCAAGAAGGTTTCAAATGTTTTTAAAGATGAATCAGCTGAGGCAGGAGAGTCCTAAGTTCCAGGTCAGCCAAAGATATATAATGAGATGCTGTTTCAAGAGAAAGAAAGTAACAAAAACAAAGGAAAGAAGGAAAGGCAGCAGGCAGGCAGCCAGGCAAGCAGGCAGGCAGGAAGGAAGAAAGGAAAAGAAATAAAAGAAAAAGGAAAGAAAGATAAATTAGAGAAGTACTCCCATAAACTTTGTCTATAACTATGAAAAGAGTTGATTACCGTCAGGTGCCAATATGTCATGCCTATAATCCTACCTATTCAGGAGGCTGAGATTTGAGGATCAGGGTTTGAAACCAGCCTGGGAAGGAATGTTCTGGGACTCTTATCTACAATTAACTACCAAAAATATGGAAGTGGAGCTGTGGCTAAAGTGGTAGAGTGATAACCTTGATCAAAAGAAGCTCCAGGGCACTGCCCAGTCCCCGAGTACAAGCCCCAGGATTAAAACAACAGAAAACAAAAACAAAATCAAAAAAAATACTCTACTGAGCAAAAACCTCAATTTAGCTTTGTCTTCCTGGTCCAGATTAATGGCCAACTTGAAAACCTGTGTTTTCTCTCTATGTAGTATGCCTGAACCATTTTAGAAAGATCTGAAAGATAACAGACTGTGCTAAATATATCGGACTACCAAAATGTTTATATTGGTCAATAATATAAAGAAATTTTGCTAGTATGTACCATAGTCATCTAAATTTGAAGAATAATTTCTTTAGCAACATTTTGCTGTTTAATTTTTATTACTGTTATATAAAGGTGATGTACAGAGAGTTTATTGTTACATAAGTCAGGTATTCACAACATTTATTTTTGGACAATCTCATTCCTTCCCTTGCTGTCTCCCAGTTTTTCCCCTCCTGGTCCCACCTAAAAGTTGTGTAGTTCATTTTCAACATAATGTCTAGTAAATACCACTGCTTCATTTATTCACCCTGTCCCTCCATTTCTTTGCCCCCTTGCCCTTCTAAAGATAGATAAACAAATAAGACAAAAAGAAAACAAAAGAAAAAAGAATAAAAGCTCTTGTTTCCATTTACTGGAATTCATTTCAATATCTCTCAGATATTTCTTTCAATACGTGGCTGATTAGCTAGCCTACCTTGCCTTTTGATGTGGAAGGTATTTAAAGAAGTTTTTCGGTTTGTTTTCTTTCTTGTGAGGCTGGGGATCACACTCAGGGTCTTGCATATGCTAGGCAAGTGCTCTACCAAGAAATTACACCCTCATTCTGGAATATAAGTATTGGAGATGAAGCTGTACTAAGCTATTACATTTAATTTTCTCCCATTAAGGGAATCCCTGTGTGTGTGTGTGTGTGTGTGTGTGTGTGTGTGTGTGTGTGTGTGTGTGTGTGTGTGTCTGTCTGTCTGTCTGGTCATTGTCTTTGAGCTTTTATGCTGAAGTCTAGTGTTCTACTACATGAGCTACATCTCTACTTCTGGCTTTTTGTAGTTAATTGGAGATAAGAGTCTCAGGGGTTTTCCCTGCTCAGGCTAGCTTTGAATCTCAGTCCTCAGATCTCAGCCTCCTAAGCAGCTGAGTCACCAGCAACCAGCTGGAAATTCCTTTATTATGTTCAGCTGCTGAGTTGACTCACTTGGATGTGTACTGTTTGAAATTTCTGATAGTATATTTATTCATTTGTATCTATTATGAAATCTGCTCCTCTCGCTTGTAGGGCAGTTTTCCTGACCTGAACAGATTTCTTCTGTTTTCTATCTATGAAGGGCACTTTTATGTGAGAAAGCTATTTTGTAGATTACTTTCCTAACTAATAAAATTTGATATATACATACATACCCAATATATCTTAACAAACTAGCAGCCACTTTGGTGTCATCTATTTAGTGATAGCTCTCTGAGGTTTGAGGGGAGTTCAGTGGTGGAATGTACGTACACCTAGCATTGACGAGGCGTTGAGATTGGGTTTGGTGTCCAAGAATTCAGGGGAAAAAAGAAAAAGAAAAAGATGGTTATCATATTATTGCGCCTAGTGATGATTAACACATGTTGACTGTGGTTGTATAGTGTCACTTTTTATTTTTCTGACTAGTTTGCTATTACTATATCATCAGTTCTATAGTATTTCTGATTTTACACCATTCTTTATTTAAAGAAGGTTCCGGTATATTCATGAATTAATAAACTTCCCAAATAGCCTTCCTGAAGTGGGCCTTTAATTAACATTAATAATATTGAGCTTCTTTTCACCATTAAGAGTGAACATGTCTCAGGGCCGGGAGTTTGGCCTAGTGGTAGAGTGCTTGCCTAGCATGCACGAAGACCCGGGTTTGATTCCTCGGTACCACATACATAGAAAAAAAGCCAAAAGTGGTGCTGAGGCTCAAGTGGTAGAGCTCTAGCCTTGAGAAAGTCCAAGGACAGTGCTCAGGCCCTGAGCTCAAGCCCAGGACTGGCAAAAAAAAAAAAAAAAAGAGTGAACATGTCTCTTGCTGGGTGCAGTGGCTCACACCAGTAATCCTAGCTACTCAGGAAGTTGAAATCTGAGGATCCCGGTTCAAAGCCAGCCTGGGCACTAACGACTATGAGACTCTTATCTCCAATTAACCACTAGAGAACTGGAAGTGGCGCTGTGGCTCAAGGAGTAGGATGATAGCCTTGAGCTGAAGAGCTCAGTGATAATGCTCAAGCCCAGAGTTCAAGGCCCATGACCTACAAGAGAGAAAGAGAGACAGAGAGACAGACAGAGAGAGAGAGAGAGAGAGAGAGAGAGAGAGAGAGAGAGAGAGAGAGAGAGAGAGAGAGAGAGAGAGAGAATGAAAGTGTCTCTTAACAGTGAATTAAAATCACAGCAACTTTTCCTCACAAATTAATTCCTATAACTTCTCCCAGAAATATACTGACAGCACCTTCCAAAATGGATTTTATTTTAACATAGCTTAAAAATTTTGACAATTGCATACATGTGACCACAGAGAAAATTTAACATAGAAATAGCTGCTCTTTTGTAAAGTGGGATATGTATGTTTTAGATTTGCAACAAGGAAATCAGAATTTAAATATAGAATCCCAATGAATACAGAAGGAAGACCTTTGTATAGCATTGTTCCTTGTTTCAATTTTAAATTTTAAATTAAGTAAAGTGTACTTGAGAAAATGATTATCCCCAAATGGAGGAATCAGAAAATTGAAAAGCAATTCAGAGAATTCTTAACTTCTAAAGAAGGAAAGTGATCCATTATTAGCTAACTATGTAGCTAAATATGTCTAGAATGTTTTGGATCTCAGCTCAAATGTTACCTACTTGACACATGACCATATTGCCTTGTTCTCTTCCTCTACCCTTTCCCCTTCCCGTTTCTGACAGGGCCTTGCTACATAGTCCAAGCTAGCCTCAAATTTATGATCCTCCTGCAACAGCCTCCTGATTTGTGGGATTATAGCCATGTATAGCCATTCTGGGCTATTCACCATCTTTTATCAGTACTATTCTTACCTATCTCAAATTAGTATCAACTATATAATCTGATGATTGATTATTATTTGTAGTCTAAAAGCAAAACAAAACCCTTTGGTTGTTTTTTTTTTCTATACCTGAAACTTAGCTTGTTATAAGATGTTTTATGATCTAACTCTCACTAATTAGCTAGCTATTTCCTAGATCTCAGCATTCCTTGTACTAAAATTTCCTCAGTCTCCTTAATGTATTGTTTTATGCCTTCACTACATTCACAACTTTCCTATGTTTTCATATTAAAAATACTGTTGCTTCAAGGCTCTGCTCAAAGGAATATTTTTCTGACAATCCCTTTTTGACTTTCCATAAGAATTTCTTTTTTTTTTTTTTTGCCATCTCTGGGACTTGCTAATTGCAAGTATTTGCTTACATGGTGAATCCTTTTGAGAACTACATTGTTCTTCTGTATCTCTCTGATAAGCTTTTACTGCATAAATAAGTGAGTAAATTTTATTTACATTATTTACTACCATTGTATTATAAAGGTGAGCAGTATAGGCAAATACAATTCTCTAAATTTGTTATTTAGATACTAAAAGTAAGGCAAGTCTCATACTCTTTTAGAATGTAATATGTTTTTCTAATTTCAATCAAAATTATACTTGATTTAATGTCTCATATGGCCAATTTTTCAATCTTCTTACTGATTTTTTGGTTTTAAAGAGTTTTGAGATCCTCTCAATGTTAAATGAATTTGCATTTAGTCTTTAAGTTGGTTTGAATCAACAGCATTTTCCAGAAGTTTATTTTTGTATGTGGTACTGGGAATTGAATGCAGAGCCTTGTGCTTGCTAGGCAGGTACTCTTTCACAGAACTAATCTTCCATCACCTTTTTTTGCTCATTTTGTGTGTGTGTGTGTGTCTGTGTGTGTGTGTCTGTGTGTGCGCACAAGCATTGGTATTAGGATTTGAACATAGGGTTTAGATGCTGTTTCTTAGCTTTACTGCTCAAGACTGGCACTGTACAACCTGAGCCACAACTCCACTTCCAGCTTTTGGAGGATTAATTGGAGATAGATTTTTCTGCCTGGGCTGGCTTCAGACCACAATCCTCAGATGTTAGTTGAATAAGTAGCTAGAATTTACAGGCATGTGCTACCAGCATCCCGGTGTTTTGGTCATTTTTGAGACAGTGTTTTGCTCCTGCCCCCTTTTAGTTGTTTTTCAAATAGGGTCTTGCTATTTATTTATTTGTTTATTTATTTATTTATTTTGCTAGTCTGGGCTTGAGCTCAGGGACTGAGCACTGTCCTTGGACTTTGTCAAGGCTAGAGCTCTATCACTTGAGCCTCAGCACCACTTCTGGCGTTTTTCTATGTATATAGTACTGAGGAATCGAACCCAGGTTTTTGTGCATGCTAGGCAAGCACTCTACCATTAGACCAAACTCCCGGCCCCAGGGAGTTTTATCAGGCTAGTTTAGACTACTGTCCTCCCATTTATACTTCCCAAGTAGCTGGAATGTCAGATGTATATCACTACACTTGGTTACTTGGGTTTTTTTTGTGATGAGATTTGGGGTTTTTGTTTGGTTTGATTTGATTTGTTTGGAACCTGGAACCATAATTGCCTAGATCCAACTCCCAAGTACTTGAATTACAGGCATGACTCACCACCTCTAGCCTGAATATCAGAAAAGTGAAATGTGATGGAGGTTAAGGAGGGAGGGGGGGGTGGATGAAGGAGAGAGAATGGCAGGTGAATAATGTACATGTGTGAAAATGAAACTCAGAAACTTAAGGAGATAGGTTGAATTGGGAGAAAGTGGGATGAAGAAAGGTAGAGGGATGAAAATGACCACGATGCATTAGATGCATAAATAGACATGTTGAAATGAAATCACCATTTGTACAGCAATATGAAGATAACTGATAAAGTAAAAAAAATAGAAAATTTTTGTTTTAAAAGAAGGGCATGTTTTTCTAGAAAATTCAGAGAATATGGAGGGAGGGAAATGGGGACAAAAACTTGAGAAGGGGTATCAATGTGTGAGAAGTAATGCATTTACTATCTGGCGAATATGGCGAATATAACTGTAACCCCTCTATACATTACAATTTTTTAAAAAGAAGAGAAAATTTAGAGAATATATGTAAACATTTTTTGATCCTGCAGTTTTATCAAGTTTTGTCAGGAATTAGAGATCATACTGTAGAAATCCCATGTGATACGGTTTATGGTAGCCAAAAGTTAATAACTGAATTGACTCAAAGTTAATAAGCTAACCAGTAAGAGACTGTGCTTCTTTTGTTGTGATACTGGGGATTGAACTCAAAGTGATTCACTTATTATTAAATATCAGTACACCTCTAGCTTTATAAATACTTTTCAGTTTTACTTATTGAGAAAAATGTTATAGACAACTGTTTTGTTTGGAATGATTCTTTGTTTCTTAAATGTTTTTATTAATGGCTTGAAAAATTTAAAAATACTACCTAATTTATATAAATTTAACAACTACATTTATTTGTAGAATCTGTGTTTGTGGATATCCTCGACAACATGTAAGAAAATACAAAGGCATGAGTAACAGAATACCGGTTTCTCCAGGATTCATGGTGCAAATGTTAACAGGAATTTATTTTGCCTTGTAAGTTTATCTCATTTACAAAGCATATCTTTTTGTAATATTATAATTTATTCATCTATTTTTACTATAATAAAATCTTAGAAGGTAAGTGCCATTTTTATGAAAGAATAGGAATCAAGATATTGATAATAGTATTATTTAAATTTTATATTTTAAAGTAGTGAAGACTTAGAAACCAACTAACATGATCATTTTTTGTTAATTCAAGAACAGCATGAGTCCAGCAGTGACTCATGCCTGTAATCGTAGCTACTCAGGAGGCTGAGATCTGAGAGTCAAAGACCAAAGCCAGCCTGGGCACAAAAGGACCAGAGACTTTTATCTCCAATTAACCTGTAGAAAATGGGAAGTGGGGTTGTGGCTCAAAAGTAGGGTGGTAGCCTTGAGCTGAAGAGCTCAGGAACAGTGCCCAGCCCAAGCCCCATGACCCACAAAAAAAAAAAAAAAAAAAAAAAAAAAAAAAAGAATAGCATGAAAGTGAGTGGACATTGAAATACACGCAATCTCTTTATTCATTCCTCTTCTTTACTATAGTTTACAAAAAAGATTTTTATTTAATGACTATCTTTGTTTCTAGAAAATTTTTGTTCTTCCAAAAGCTGTTTAAAGCTTCTTTAACCAGAAATCATGTGTTACTATTAATTAGTGGTGTTCAGTCTTACATAATAACTGTTGGAATATGTTCTCAATATTCCTGCTCCATCCTCAGGTTTCAACTTTCCCTGCAGGCCTGCCCCTCAGGAAGGGACCCCATGTTGTTTTGTTTTGTTGACTTTTATTTTATTGTTGGGGTGATATACAGAGGAGTTATAGTTACATTGATCAGGTAGTGGGTGCATTACTTCTTGAACATTGTTACTCCTTCCGGTGTTTTTCTCCCACTTCCCCCCCCCACCTCCTCCCACTCATCTTGTTTTTCCCTTACCTTCCCATTTTCAAATACACAAATAAACATATATTGAATATACCAGGTACCAAAGTCAGATACAGTAACAACATGAGCTAAACCTTAAGGGGAAAAGAAAAAAAACAAGAAATAGCTTCACATAGTATATTAAGAACAACAATCACAAAGATAAGCCTCTTGTTTCCATATCCTAGAGTTCATTTCACTTAGCCTCATCTTGCATGGACATATGTACATAGCTTTTGAGCTATTGTGATCCTCTGCTAGGAGAATCCTAAACATATACTAATTGTTCATGTTTTCAGTCCTCTTCTAGCAGTAAGAGTGTTGTTGTTTGTTTCTAGGTGTACACTAGCTTGGTGGTGATGATGGGAAGTGGCAAATGGTATCCTCTGTTGTCTTGGTCCAGCCCATTGTGTGGAGTCTCCTTGTTCCTTGTGTCTCAGAGATAGTTGTTTCCCAGTGGTCCTGCTCCTTCTCTAGTTGTAATGAAAATGAAAATGAAGTTTCTTATTTCTTTTATTTTCTCTTTTCCTTTTTTTGCTCTCTTCCCCCAAAGCTTTAAACTTGTGTTTGCACATGAAGAAAAAGGGTATGGCTGCATATTTGTATCTTTCTCACATGAATGGCCACTCTGCTCCTCAGGCTTGTACCACAGAGCAGTTTTCTCCGGTCCTTGGACCTGTTTTCTCTTCCATGTGAAGCAGGAGGTTTGTGGAGAAGTCTAGAACAAGTGTGACCTTCTCTTATATGTGCTACTAGAGACTATACTCTTCTGTTAGCCTGTGAGACAGCCCTTTCATGAATGCGTTAAAAATGTTTAATGAATTCTTCTTACTCAGGTGTATCATAACCACTCTCCTTAGGGTTTAGACTATATGGTTGCCCTGTGACCCCAACTTTTGGTTGAAGTCATGACAAGTTACTGTTTTGACTACCTGAATTTATCTTTGTTTTGGGATGAATGCACTGTACTTTCCAGTCTTTTAGGTTTCAATTTCACTTGAACATTTTTTTTTTTTGGTGGTACTGAGGTTTGAACTCAGAAACTCAGAATCTTGAATATTTGAAAATGCGGGCCAGGAGTTTGGCTTGGTGGTAGAGTGCTTGCCTAGCATGCATGAAGACCCAGGTTCCATTCCTCGGTACCACATACATAGAAAAAAGCCAGAAGTGGTGCTGTGGCTCAAGTGGTAGAGCTCTAGCCTTGCAAAGCCCAAGGACAGTGTCAGGTCCTGAGCTCATGGCCCAAGACTGGCAAAAAAAAAAAAATTGGAAATGCTAAAAACAGAGTGGTTGTAGTTAAATAAGGCAGACACAGAGGGCATTTTCTTTTGTATGCTGCTTACTTTTTTACTAATTAGCTGATATTTAGGAAGGGCTTGGCATATGTTTGAAAATTGTGCATCTATATTGCACACTTTCCTTATCATATTTCTCTCATAATTACAATGTACATTATATACATTTCTAAATGACAATCAGGATGTGAAGAAATAGCTAGGTGCCAATGGCTCTTGCCTAAAATCCTAGATACTCAGGAGGCTAAGATATGAGGATCATGGTTTGAAGCCAGCCCCAAATTAGAAAGTCCATGAGTCTCATATCCCCAATAAACTACTTAAAAACAAAACAAAAGTTGAGCTGTGAGTCAAGTGGTAGAGTGACAAAAATCTCAGGGACTGAGCCTCAGGCTCACAATTCAAGCCCCAAAACTAGCACCAAAAAAAGAAAAAAAAGAGTGTGAAGAAATAACCATACATGATCCTAATGTGTAATAGATTCCTATTAAAAGCCATAGGAATTACAGAGTAATTTGACCAGAAAGTGCTCTGAGCATTACTCCAAGATATATACTATACTATATATATATATATACGTATATATATACGTATATATATACGTATATATATATATATAGTATAAAGTCCTTTATTTGCTTTAAAAGTATAAGATGCTTTGAAATTGTTCTAGCTTTTTTTATTTCTGTGCTATAAATAGTCATGTTCTTTAGACAAAAATGTAGCTGGACGCTGGTGGCTCATGCCTGTAATCCTAGCAACTAAGGAGGCTGAGATTTGAGGATCACATTCAAAGCCAGCCTAGGTATGAAAGTCCATGAGACTCTTATCTCCAGTTATCCACCACAAAACCAGAAGTGGCACTGTAGTTCAAATGGTAGAGCACTAGTCTTAAGCTGAAGAGCTCAGGGTTCAGGCTCTGAAGAGCTCAGAGCCCAGAGTTCAAGCCCCATGACTGCCAAAAAAAAAAAAACCCCAAGACAACAGAAAAACAAAAGGAAAAGAAATGCACTTGTCTTTGCTATTAATAGTTTTTCAGATAATAGGAATTCAAAGATTTAAAAATACATTTTTAAGTGGGGTAGAATGTTACACAGTGTGTTAATGTGGTCAATTACTTTCCTTAATGAAGGTAAGAAGTTCCTTATTTTGTTCAGAAATGTAAAATTTATTAAAAATAACAATGCTTTAATTCATTTAATTTAATAGATACAATGGAGAATGGGATCTAGCTCAGAAAGCACTGGATGATATTATATACAGAGCCCAGCTTGAATTATATCCAGAGCCACTGCTGGTAGGTGCCTCATTTAATTACGTAAAATTTTAATTCATGAAATTTTAATTTAGATCTACAAGTAGAGACATAGTCATTCATAGATACTAATATGTCATTGATTCATGTTCCTACAATATTGAAAAAATACTATATTTAAAAGGTACATGAAATGATATGATACATTTTCCCTCCTATGTGGAAGCTAGAATTAGCCTATAAACTAATAAATAAAGGCATTAGGTGGAATGTTAGTGTACACAAATATGTTGCTGAAAATGATAGATCCAGGTGTGAACTCAAGTAGTGTGAGCCCTTAGAAAGGCAAAGTCAAAGTTCAACAAAATGAACAACAGGAAAGGGATATTTGAAAAGGATGGGAGAGGTCATGGAGAGAGGAAATGAGGTATGAAAAGAGGAGGAGAAAGCAATTAAGAATTTGATGTAGGCTGGGAGTTTGGCCTACTGGTTAAAGTGCTTGCCTAGCATGCATGAAGACCCGGGTTCGATTCCTCGGTACCACATACATAGAAAAAAGCCAGAAGTGGTGCAGAGGCTCAAGTGGTAGAGCTCTAGCCTTGAGAAAGTCCAAGGACAGTGCTCAGGCCCTGAGCTCAAGCCCAGGACTGGTCAAAAAAAAAAAAAAAAGAATTTGATGTATATCCCACAAAATTAAGAAAAGTTTGGGAAGGAGTGGATTTGAAAGCATAACTGAGAATGTTGAAAGGAATAACATTGACAAAGTACTTAATAAAAACAGATTTTTGTTTCTAGGAAAATCTTCTTTACATACTTTAGATGCTTTTATTGCCATTAAAAATTGGAAACCTAATTAAACATTTTGAAATTTTTAACTTCACATATTTTTAACTGTAAGAATTCTTCTTAAATATGTCCTTTATTCTAGAGGACTTATGTAGCATCTTAGGAATACCTGGAAGAGAAACTTTTTTATACCTGTTAGCATTTGGTTTTATCTAAGAGTAAAATGTCTGTTAATGTCTTAAACTGTATTTTTCTGTTTTAGGTTGCTAATGCAATAAAGGCTTCATTGCCTCATGGTGCCCTGAAATCTAGTAAGGAAGGCACAAGGTGTATTCAAGTTGAAATCACACCAACATCCTCTAGAATATCAAGAAATGCAGTAACCAGCATGTCAATAAGAGGTCACAGGTGGAAAAGACATGGTAAGCAATACAAAACGCTTCAAATTAAAGCACTACTGGCTTGTTACTATTTTTCTCTGTGCTTATGGTGCTGGAAATTTCAACTTTAGTAAACAAAACTATATAGCCTGCAAGAAAAGACTGTCAAGTTACATTTAACTCCTAATTTATTATTCAGAGCAATAATAAGACAAAAGCACACATACATGTAACATGTAGTTTTTTTAATGATAGGCTTTTAAGTTTTCTTTCAATGGAGTAGGAAAGGAAGGAAAATGCATTTTAAAATCAATCATACATTTGGGGTTTCTATTCTTAGGTATTTGCAGATATTCATTAATATTTCTCATTTTTAATTAACTGTTTAGCAGATAGACTTACATATTGAGGGTTGGGAGTTTGGCCTAGTGGTAGAGTGCTTGCCTAGCATGCACGAAGACCCAGGTTCAATTCCTAGGCACCACATATATAGAAAAAGCCGGAAGTGGTGATGTGGCTCAAGTCGTAGGGCTCTAGTCCTACCTTGAAAAAGCCCACGGACAGTGCTCAGGCCCTGAGTTCAGTCCCCAGGACTAGCAGAAAACAAATAAACAAAAAACAACAACAAAAAAAACCTTACATATTGAAGTAGAAGAACTAGGCTTTAAAAATCTTCTCTGAATTTCCGGGAAAAGAATATTACTCCCTTTTTTTTTTTTAAGGTTTTAAGATTCTTGTTTGTATTGTTATTCACTCTTATCTGTTTCATTTCATTATTTAAAAATTATACTGGAAGTTAACTTCAGTGCTTCCCTACTGCCCTCCTTCTCTTTTAATTTATTGTTCATTTAATTGCATTTTCTTTTTATATCTTACTTCTATCTAGAAGTGGTTATAATGGCAAGGATCAGTGTAAGAAGAGGATTAATATCACCTTCCTCAGAAGGTGACATTTGGATTGGAGGCAAAACCATTCTTTGCTCCAAGCAAATATATATGTCAGGGATAAAACAAAATCCAGTGTGTATATCTGTGATGAAAATGGTAGCTTCCAAAAGCAAAAATGGTAGCTAGCTTTGGTGTACTGTATTTAGTTTCAGCACTCTCTATATCTCTGTAGAGGAAATGGGGAAGTGAGAAGAATAAGGTTATGTAGAAAGCTGAATAGGTGAACAGTTTCTTTACATTTTTCTCTCCCATAATCTAGGAGACAGTACATCAAGAAAGACTTAAGAGTAGGTATAATAATGACTCAGTTTAACCAGTAATCATTCTTGGCCTTGTTCTTAAAAAAAGTCACTGAATTACTGAAAATCCAGAAAGAAAACTTAAAGAAGTGAGGATATTTACTGATAAAAAAGCAAATCAGGCCGGGAGTTTGGCCTAGTGGTTAAAGTGCTTGCCTAGCATGCATGAAGACCCGGGTTCGATTCCTTGGTACCACATACATAGAAAAAAAGCCGGAAGTGGTGCTGAGGCTCAAGTGGTAGAGCTCTAGCCTTGAGAAAGTCCAAGGACAGTGCTCAGGCCCTGAGCTCAAGCCCAGGACTGGCAAAAAAAAAAAGCAAATCATATTACTATTCAAGACATCAAATATCTAGGCATATTTCAATTTATTCACTTAAACTCATGCTGTTGAACAAGATTAGATGGCAGATATGAAGTAATTTAATGACACAGTGATACCACAAAGTTCAATGTTTCTTTTCTGGCATTACTGTCCGAAAATAGTTGCAGAGACAACAGACCAGAGTATATTGGCCTCAGTGGCATATTCACTTTCAAACTACTGCCCCTGGAAATACAAGAATAAATTTTAATTCCTTTCCCACTTTCCTTTCTTGCTGTTTAGGTGTACATATTGGAAATTAGGGGGAAACATAGGTTTTATAGTTCAAAATGTGAAAAATACTGCAGTAGTCTTGTGTTTGTGCAGTGCTCTTGTATGTATGTATGTATGTGTTAATGTGTGTGTATGCATGTGTGTGTGCATATCAAGGTGTGGATTTAACAGGAGGAAATATGTACTTGTAGTAAAATGGAAACTATTTTCCAGAAATATTTTTTGGGAAAATTTTCCAAAACAATAGACTTGAGTATATGGGTATTGGGTTCTTCAGATATCTTCTAGGTTTGTTTTTTGCTGCCACTTGAGAGGTTTATGTTTTGTAGTAGGGCTACTGCCTCATAAAATACCTTTCTTAGTACCTTGCTTTATGTTTCTTCAGTCTTCACAGTTTAGCACTTGAGCAAGCCCTATTAATGATAAGAAAAATGTCATAAATGAGGATGTTAAAGAGAATGAACTGTGAAAAAGCAAGTTATAAGCATAAGCAAATACGTAATACCACTTTGCCTTGTTTGCCCTCTTCTATAGTGAGAGTTCCCTTTATCTAGTAGACTATAAAATATTCCATTTCTATGGTGATTATTGTTTACCTACAGTTAGTTTTGTGTTCTCACTTTTTTAGGACTGTCTTTGTTTTCCTTCTGTAATCTGTTCTTATAACAAAATACACAAAGCTGAGTATGTATAATGAAATAAAGTTTATTTAGTGTATGGTCAGGAATTTATTTAGTGTACAGTAGGGCAACTTTATCTGTTTGGCTTTTCATAAAACTCTGTTGGTGGGGTCAAAATGTGGTAGGGAAAAGGAAAACAACAGCTACGTAGGGAAGGCAAGAGGTCAACTGTCAGAGGTGGCCTTGCTTCATAATAGTCCACTATCCTTAGAAAAAACCAGACATGCGCGCACACACACACACACACACACACACACACACACACACGCACGCACGCACGCACGCACACGCACACGCATATTCTTGACTGCTTACAAGGGCAGTACACCAATGACCTAAATACCTCTCAACAGGCCCCATCACCTTTTCATCACACTGGAGACCAAGCTACCATCACTTGAACTCTTGGAGACATACTCAAATCATCTTTAAACGACATAGTACCACCCTAGAGCATTATTTTTTAATTGAATTTCCATGTTCTGCTGAGATTTTTTTTTAATGTTCCTATTTTCAGCCTTCATGATCCTGCACCTTGTTTGGACACATTACTTTTTTGGGCTCTCTACTCAGCAGTGGCTTTCTATGAGAAGACAATGTCTTTGACATTGTCTCTAACTAGACAGTTCTCAAATTATAAATAGACTTTAAAATTTTTAATTTATACATAAAATTATATTTATTGGAAGTGGTGCTGTGGCTCAAATAGTAGTGTTACCTTGAGCTAAAGAGCTCAGGAACAATGCTCAGGCCCAGATTTCAATCCCCACAACCAACCAAAATTTTTTTTTATTTATTGCATATATATGTAAATTATAATTAAAAAATAAGAGTCCATTTTCTTCAGTCCTTGACTGGTTTCTAGTACACCAAGATTCTAGTGTATAAGCTATACTTATTTTCTTGTACTTTTTACTGGTACATCTTTCAGAGCAAATTTTTTTCATATGTTTTTTGTTGTAATTAATAGAAGAGTTACATTATATTCACCAGATAGAAGGTGCATTACTTCACATACATTGATACCCATTCTCATGTCTTGGTCCCCATTTCCCTCCTCCCAACCCCTCCCCTCATCTGGTTTTCCCTCCTTCCCTATCCAATTTCAAATAACCAAATAAGCATATGTACAATATATCAGATAACAAGCTAAAATACTGTAACAATGTGAGATAACCAAGGGACAGAAAAAGAGATGAGAGATAAGATGGTACATTAAGGACAACAATCATTCATTATATGGCTTTTGTTTCTATATCCTGGGGGTCCTTTCATTTAGCATCATTCTATATGGCCTTATGTCTCTAAATTTTATTCTATTGTAAATCTCTGCTAGGAGAGCCCAAGGTTTCTACTGATTATGACAAATGAGGCAAACCATTGAGCCTATGTTCCTTTGAGTTTGGCTTACTTCACTTAATATAATTTTTTCTAAGTCTTTCTATTTCCTTACAAATGAGGCAATGTCGTTCTTTCTGACAGCAGAATAGAATTCCATTGTGTATAAATACCATATCTTGTTGAGGGACATCTGGGTTGGTTCCATATCTTTGCTATGGTAAATAGTGCTGCAATGAACATCATTGTGCTAGTGGCTTTAGTATGTCCTTGTTTCTGGATGATTGGGAAATGCCAAGTAGTAGAATTGCTGGTCATAGGGGAACTCTGTGTTTAGTCTTCTGAGAAATTGCCATACTGCTTTCCATAGTGGTTGAACGAGTTTGCACTCCCACCAACAGTGTAGTAGTGATCCCTCCTGGCCACATCCCCTCCAGCATCTGTTGTTACTAGATTTCTTGATCCTGGCCATTCTAACTGGAGCAAGGTGGAATCTTAGAGTTGTTTTGATTTGCATTTCTTTTATGGCCAGAGATGTTGAGCATTTCTTCATGTGTCTACAGGTCATTTCTATTTCTTCTTCAGAGAAGACTCTCTTTAAGTCTTTGTCCCATCTTTTAATGGGATGGTTGTTTCTTTGGAGATTTGTTTTGGAGTGATTCAATTTTTTGAGATGTTGATATATTTTAGATATGAGGCCTTTGTCTGTTGTATGGTTGGTGAAGATCTTCTCCCACTCTGTAGGCTTTCTAGTTAATTTGCTAGCTATATCCTTTGCCATACAGAAGCTCTGCAGTTTAATGCAGTCCCACTTTTCCAGACTTTCTCTGGTTTGTTGTGTTTCTTGGTCCTTATTGAAGAAAGTTTCAACCTGTGCCAAGGAGACCTAGTGTATCTCCTATTCTTTCGGGTAAAGTTTTCAGTGTATCTGCTTTTACATCGAGGTCTTTGGTCCATTTGGAGTTAATTCTGATGCAGGGTGACAGAGAAGGATCCAACTTTAATTTTCTGCAGGTGCTTAACCAGTTCTGCCAGCACCACTTGTTGAAGAGGCTGTCTTTCTTCCATTCTACTTTTTTTTGGCTCCCTTGTCAAAGATTAGGTGGCCATAGGTCTGTGGTTTAATATCTGTGTCCTCAGTTCTATTCCATTGGTCTTCAGGCCTGTTCTTGTGCTAGTACCAAGCTGTTTTGATTATTATAGCTCTGTAATAGAGTCTAAAGTTTGGTATTGAAATCTCTCCTGCGCTGTTCTTTCTGCTAAGAAGTGTTTTTGCTATACGAGGTCTTTTATTATTCCATATGAAATTTTGGATTGTCTCTTCTATTTCTTTAAAGAATGACATTGGAATGTTGATGGGTATTGCATTAAATTTGTAAATAGCCCTTGGCAAGATTGCCATTTTCACGATATTAATTCTTCCAATGCAGGAATATGGGAGGTTTTTCCATTTCCTCAGTTCTGCTTTAATTTCCTTTTTCAGGGTTTTAAAGTTTTCATCAAAAAGACCCTTTACGGGGCCAGGAGTTTGGCCTAGTGGTTAAAGTGCTTGCCTGGCATGCACGAAGGCCCGGGTTCGATTCCTTGGTACCACATACACAGAAAAAGCCAGAAGTGGTGCTGAGGCTCAAGTGGTAGAGCTCTAACCTTGAGAAAGTCCAAGGACAGTGCTCAGGCCCTGAACTCAAGCCCAGGACTGGCAAAAAAAAAAAAAAAAAAAAAAAAAAAAAAAGTCCTTTACATTCTTAGTTAATTCCCAGGTACTTTATTTTCTTTGAGGCTATTGCAAAAGGAGTTATTTCCTGATTGTTGCCTCATTCCTCTCATTGTTGGCATATAGGAAGGCAGTTGATTTTTGAGGGTTAATTTTTTACCCTGCTACTTTTCCAAATTTTTGAATCATCTCAAGAAGCTTGGGAGCGGAGTCTGTAGGGTTCTTTAAATACAGAATCATGTCATCTGCAAAGAGGGAAAGTTTCACTGCCTCTTTTCCTATTTGGATCCCCTTTATGGTTGCTTCTTGCCTTATTGCTCTGGCTACGAATTCTAATACTATTCAGAGCAAATTTAAGAGCTCTTTCTTTTGTTCCCCACAATTACTACCACCACTGTGACTCATTCTTTTTTTTTTTTTTTTTTTGCCAGTCCCGGGCTTGAGCTCAGGGCCTGAGCACTGTCCTTGGACTTTCTCAAGGCTAGAGCTCTACCACTTGAGCCTCAGCACCACTTCCGGCTTTTTTTTTCTATGTATGTGGTACCGAGGAATCGAACCCGGGTCTTCATGCATGCTAGGCAAGCACTTTAACCACTAGGCCAAACTCCCAGCCCCTGTGACTCATTCTTTTACTTTAAGAAATTATCTACGTAAGCATTTTCCTCCCATCTTTAGAGCAATATTAGTGCATTTTTGTTTAATATAATCTATGGTATTTAAATAAAGTTAATTTAAGCTTGGCACTGATGGCTCAGGCCTGTAATTCTAGCTACTCAGGAGGCTGAGATGTGAGTGTTGCAGTTCAAAGCCAGCTTGGGTAGGAAAGTCCTTCACAAACTTATTTCCAGTTAACTACCAAAAACCCAGAAGCAGAATTGTGGCTCAAGTGGTAGAGCTAGCCTTAAACACAAAAGCTCAAGGACAGTGCCCATATTCTTGAATTCAAGTCACAGGACCAACATACACACACACACACACACACACACACACACATACATACACACATACAATAAATTCATTCATTCATTCATTCATTCATTTTAACAGTTTGGAGAGAACCAAAAAAAGTCATGTCATAATTTGCTCAGTAGTTGAGTACTGACTTGTTATTTGAAGGGGAAAAAGAAACGATCGTGTTAAAATAATTTACTTAAAACTGATTTGTGATTTAGAAAATGTTAGTATGTTTCTATTATATAATAAGATGGAATAACACAGGAAAATACTTTCTGTTTCACAAATCTAAAGAATCAGATAAATTTCAGCTAAGTACTTTTTAATAATTGCACACAAGTATTTCAAAACATGTGTAATTTTCTAATTATTGAGGAAGGTAAATTCATAAATCTAGAAAGAGATGGTATATATTTATTTTGTAAATTTGATTTTATGACTTTATGAGAAATGTCTTAAATTGAGGAGAAATAAAATTGCTAATTATTTTATAAAACATTTTATAAAACAAAGAGATGCCAATAATTTTAAACTAAAGAGCTACTGGAATCATTTCTGTATCTACAATTGGAATTTATAATGCTTGTGATTTTACTGTAAAATTTGTACCTACTAAAGAAATCTATGGGAAAAACATTTGGACCAAAAAAATGGGCATTTTTATATGAAGTTTTACATTCAAGGAGAGCAAAATAAAATAGTGGGAAATATATAAAGACAAAAACAAAACAACCCCCCCAAAACGTTTGACTATTTCTACATACAATAACAAAAATTGTTTTCTAATATTATGCTATTATTATATATGCAGTATTATAAGTAATACTGCAAGGGGTAAATAAAATTAACTATAATGATAAAAATGAGTTAAAGAGTATATATTGTTTAGGCATCTTGTACCATTTACAGTGGCTATATTATAAAATTTAAGTGAATATTATAGACATCTTGACATTTCTTCTAAATGTTTTTCACAATGTCAAAAATTGTATGATATAATCATAAAATGCCGAGTACTAGGGCTTGAACTTAAGAGCTGAAAGCTCTCACTTGGCTTTTTTGTCCTGATGATCTACCATTTAACCTATGCCTCCAATTCTGGGGTTTTGTTTATTTGTTTGTTTGCTAGTTAATTGAAAATAAGTATCTTGGGGATTTGTTTGCCTGGGTTGGCTTTGAATTGCTATTCTCATATCTCAGCCTATTGAGTGGCTAGGATTACAGATGTGAGAACTGACACCCAGACCACCTTCTATTCTTAATAAATTTATATTCCCTTATACAGCATTATGCTTTTCTTTAAAGAATTTAACTGCCTCTCCTTAGCTATATTTTTAGAAAATGAAATTTTAAAAGTAAATTCTGTGTGTGTGTGTGTGTGTGTGTGTGTGTGTGTGAGAGAGAGAGAGAGAGAGAGAGAGAGAGAGAGAGAGAGAGAGAGAGAGAGAGAGAGAGAGAGAGAGAGTCAGAGTCTAGGTGCTAAGCTTTCTTGCTCAAGGCTAGCTGTCTACCACTTGAGCCACAGCTGTACTTTCAGCATTTTTAGTGCTTTATGGAGATAAGAATCTCATATAGATTTTTCTACTGAAGTTGGTGGGAAAATATCAGTGTTCTGAGTAGCTAGGATTACAGGTTGAGCTAAGATCTAAATTTTATGAAAGAATATTTTAAATTACTTTAATAGTTTCATGTTACTTCGGCATGTTATTAAATCTTCATTTGCAGTGACTTCTTCAGTTTTTTATATTTAATTTTATTGTAAAGGTGTTGTACAGAGTGGATGCAGTAGCTGCTTCACTGTTGCAAAACAAAGAACCTTTGTCATAAAAATATATTCATTAGAATATGCTATGTACTACTTAACAAAAAAATAACATCCTTAGTTTACCTTTTTCATGTCTCCTATACTTTTTTTTTTTTTTTGGTGCCAGTTTTGGGGCTTGAACTCAGGGCCTTAGCATTGTCCTTGAGCTTTTTCCTCAAAGCTTGCACTCTTGTCACTTGAGCCACAGCACCACGTCTGGCTTTTTCTGTGTAAGTGGTACCGAGGAATTGAACCTGGGTCTTTGTGCATGCTAGGCAAGCACCCTACCACTAGGCCAAACTCCCGGCCCCCGCTCCTATATGTTTTTAACCTTTATTTCAATTTTAAAATTGCATCAATAACTGGAAATTATTTCAATTCATTAAAATAGATGTATTGTCTACTAAATGCAGGCTCTTTTCTGAGTATTAGTTAGGCAACAGTAACCACATAAAAATCTCTGCCTTTATAGAAATTACACTTACCTAGTAAGCACACCTAGTAAACTTGAAAAGCAGCTGTAAAATAGTCATAAACACTAAGAAAAAAACAAATTAAGGAGTATTGAAACTTTACTGAGTTCTAAGACTGAAGGAAGTAAGGAGATGAATACTTCCATACATAGGGGTAAATATGAGATGCCTGGAGGAGAGGGGAAGCTGGGTCAGAGATACATAGAAGAAGTCAAAAAGACAGGGAGCAAGATCATGTAGCACATTTATTTTGGGATAATATAGCTATCTTTCTTTAGTCTTTAATATCCCCACGAATTATGTTCTGGTCTTTCTTGTTCTACACAAAATGCTATGCTTTTCTTTTTTATGAATTTATAATCAGTTTTAAATTTTACATTGTTAATATTTATTATACAATCAATTAGTAAAAGATTTGTTCTTGTGAGAAAACACATGGTCTCATTTTTCTGTTATTTAATTTCATGTTTAAAAAAATAATTGGTATCATTTTTTGTTGGGCTGAAGATCTTTACCACTATCCTGATAATGTGCTTAATAAATTCCAGTATCTAGTACTGCTTTATGTAATATTCTTATCATTTTTAGGTTTTCTTGCAAGTTTCCACCATTGAAGCACCATTTTAAATGAGTAACTTTAAAAAACCAATTAAATATTTTAAAAAATAAGCTAACTTTAAGAATTATGACTTTGATTTTCCTCTAGAATTTATTTTCTCTAGCTTCTTATTCAGCCAAAGTAAATTAGGTACTTCCTGTGAAGTGACCAGCAATCTAAGCAACTTAATTAAGCCTATCTGGGAGATGTCAGAGGCTCTTAGAGTTAGAATTTATAGTATGTTAGAATGAATATTTGAAGTCAAAAGATTTCACTATTTTGCTGAATATTTATGTGGCACTTTCTACACTTCAGTTTCCTTTTCTGTAAATGGGAATCAAGGTTCACTGATAATTTTGAGAATATTAACTGATATGAGAATATTGTAAAAACAAATGGAAAAAAACTTATACTGCCTATGTATATCTTTTAAAATTTTACTAAATCCAAATGTTTATTTTTTAATGACTGGAATTTTTGCTATTTAAGATTTTCTTTTGGACTGAAGGTCCTTTTAATGTTCTTGAATGAAATGACATCTGCAATGTAAATGGACAAGTCTTGGCTATCACCCAACAGCACCATGGTGATTTTTCTGTTACAGTAATCTCTGGCATGTAAGAATTTATTTGCCCTGACTTTCATGACAGCTGTTAGCTGTTAGCAATTGGGAATATGCTTGGTTGGAAATTTTAGTCTTATTAAACCTTTATTAGCATCCAGAAGCGTCAGGGTACTCTAGCAGGCCTCACCAAAAACCTTCTCCAAATTTCATTTAGAGAACTTTTAGTCAAATGCACATGAAATGTGGAAGTTAAAGGAAGACAATTATACCAGCAAAGAAGCTCACGAGTATAGGGCAAGAGGACTTGGAGGAGAGGACTGTCTGAGGTATTTAGGGTATTCTTTACAACACTGATGTTTTCAAAATATGAAAGAATCAAAATAGAGAAGTAGTTACCAAACTTTCAGACTACGAATGGCCTCAAACAAATTAACTGTGAATCAGAATATTTGGGGTTGGGAGCCAGGCGTGTGTAGTTACTGGTGATAGCCACCATACTGCAAAGGTAAAGTACCTCAGAAAGTCATAATTCTGGCCTTCACTATTTAATGGCTGAATACTGTTTTTCAGGCGTTAGCACAGTTAAGAGTTTGACAATCCTGTTGTTAAAACAATTTGAAACCAAGGAGATGTTCCTCAATTAGATTTGTGCCATATATACATATATATATTTATTTTTTATTTTTTATTTTTTGCCAGTCCTGGGGCTTGACCTCGGGGCCTGAGCATGGGCTTTCTCAAGGCTAGTGCTTTACCACTTGAGCCACAGCACCACTTCTGGCTTTTTCTATGTATGCAATGCCGAGGAATCAAACCCGGGTCTTCTTGCTTGCTAGGCAGGCACTCTACCATTAGGCCAAACTCCTGGCCCATGTGCCCTATAAAGTATATACTGGTTTATATAGTCTTGGGTTGTTTGAATTTAAAGTTTCACTACTAGTCCATTCTATAGTCATGTCAAATATTTCTTTGAGAGTTTTAGCTATAACCATTCCTTTGTGATTTAAAATAAAGTCATGTCTATATATAGAGAGACATGTTTATATATATGTATATATATATATATATATATTAGGAGTTGTATTCACTGTTTCATAATAATGACACATTTTGCAATAAGGGATTAAAAGCCAACTTCTGTTTCCAAATCCTTTTTATTTTTCACAGTTTAGTAATGAACTGTTATGAGGTGGCCTAAATGTATATATTAAGTATTAGTATGAAGAAATGGACTGCTTAATTCTACCCTAAGCCGCATCATATCACAATGTAAGACAGTGGATTTGTGAGCCAAAAACTGTAACTGTGGAATTACCATAATATTATAAGTGGATAGGGAGTTTCCCAAATACTATGGTTGATTGAGCCAAAGGGGAATTTCTAAGTATCTTGTTTCCTAATAATTTTCTGTGAGTTGGTTCCAAGAATTACTAGAGTTTCTTTTCCTATACAACTTTGAGCATTTGCCTAAGGGAATATGTAAGTTCATTTGGCCACAGTACTATCATCAAAACAATAGATATTCTATTTTCATTTACAAAAATATTGTTCCACATTCCATGTGAGCTGTGTGTGTGAAAAATTGCAGAACATGAACCAATGCTCTGTGAACCTTTTCTTTTTCCTTTAAAAAGCCCTGTGGTCTCTCTGGTGTTGTCATTGTATTATAAATTGTGGAACTTTCTCCAATGTAGTTGGCTTAATTCATAACGTCAGTTGTCCAATTTGTGTTTTGGAGTCTTTTGTTTTTCTTGCTTTGCATTTTTATTTTGTTTTGTTTCAGCCATCATTTTGTCTTATCATCTTCAATTCTAGAGCAACCTGACAACAATAATGATACTTCAGAACTGGGCATCCTTGTCCTTCCTGAGATTAGTGTCACAAATGTGTCTGGAGAGAAAACCGGGAATGGGGAAAAAGGCAGAACACTAGGAGAGATTGATGCTCAGCATATGCAGGGTGTGCAGGAAACAACCACAGATCCTAGAACTGAGAGCAAAGGCTTACCAGAGATCAGGAGGCAAAAATCTGTAAGAAAACTGATGGAGGATGGAATAAACTCACCTGGCAGAGTGCAGTTTTAGAACACTTTATAGCTACACTCCAAGGTATCTCAAAGCAAAGGGACACTGATGCATGTTAAGCAACAGTAACAGTCACAAAAAAATTGCATGTCATCTAATAATAAGAACGCATGAATTATATATCTCACAAAACTTCTCAATGAACTCTTACTATTTGGAATGGTCACACCTTTGTTGCCTTTGAGTAAATTGATTCAGAAAATGAGGCAGAAAATTGCTTCCAACTTAATTTTCTGCTTATGTTTTCATATCTAAAATTCTATTTTCATTATTCGTATCATTAAAGGATTATATATAGAATTTTATAATGTACAGAATTTTGTAATCCTTGTAGTCTTGACTTTTTAAAATTTAGTAAAATAATCTGGAATGGAGAGTTCAACCTTAAAAACACTTTATAATATTCTAATACTGTTCTTTTAAAGCTCTTTGGCAAGAACTTTGATTTATACTGCTTTGCTATTATAAAGCATTTATCCCTAGTTTTAATGTATGGCAATTTTTCTAATTGTTTCTGATCTTATGCATGCACAATAAGAAAACTTTCTAAATACACAGTGGGGCGTGGTTTATGGCATGTATTTTGTTCAATGAACTATAAATTACTGTTATGCAGTTACAATGAAATATTTTGACATTTAATAAAAATGTTTTGATTTATCCTTTGATTTTTATAATCTGATGCTTTGTAAAATTATGCTTAAAGTATAATTGCCTTAAATATAATTGATTTGGTATAAACCTTCTTAAAGAGAATGGCTTAAGAGATGTAATGTTAATTAATCTTTGTCATTTCTTTGTTTAGGAAATACAGAATTAACAGGTCAAGAAGAACTGATGGAGATATCTGAAGTTGACGAGGGATTTTATTCCAGGGCTGCGTCTAGTACCAGCCAGTCGGGTTTATCAAACAGTAGTCACAATTGTAGTAACAAGACAAGTGTAGGAAAGAACCAGAGACGGTCAGGAGGAAGCAAAACTGGAGGAAAAGAAAAAGAAACTACTGGGGAATCTTGCAAAGATCACTTTGCTCGAAAACAGACTCAGAGGGCCCAAAGTGAGAATCTTGAGCTTCTCTCTTTGAAGAGACTAACTTTAACCACTAGCCAGTCCCTGCCTAAGCCCAGCAGCCATGGTTTGGCTAAGACTGCGGCAACCGTATTTAGTAAATCCTTTGAACAAGTGAGTGGTGTCACAGTTCCACATAACCCATCATCTGCTGTTGGTTGTGGCACTGGGACAGATGCCAATAGGTTTTCTGCTTGTAGTCTCCAAGAAGAAAAGCTTATTTATGTTTCAGAAAGGACTGAACTTCCACTGAAATATCAAGCAGGTCAGCAGAGACCTCCTAGTATTAGCATTACTCTGTCCACAGATTAAGTCGTAACTTTTTTTTCTCCAGTAAATCTAGAAACATGACTACTTCTTTATGAAAGTGTCTCTGGTCTTTCATGCCTTTTTCTGTCAGGAGCCCTGGTGTCCTAAATTCCGAGGGCTCCCTTGACTTCATGAGGGAATGCCTAGTTTGCAGCAAGTCAAATATGATTTTATTATTTCTTGGTGGTATTTACCTCCTTGGTTTGAGTCTTTGTTTTTCTTTTTCTCTTTCTTCGTTATTTGATACTGTTGCCCTAGGATGTCAGTGTGACAATAAATTTTGCCAAGTTGTCTGATCAAGTTGGTTCCAACCATGTGAGTTTGTCAGTTTGCTTGTTATATCAGTGTCCTTAGGTATCAAAGGGGCTTCTACATAAAGTGTTATAAGGCATGAGTTAGAGGATCCCAACCCAGAATTCCCCAGCAGGCCTTCCAGCTGGCCAGCTTAAAAATAGGCATGTGAAAAAACAAAAACAATAAGAATGAAAAGAACCTGATAAAAATGTTTATAGCCAGATCATCTTTAAGATTAAAACAGTTTCTTAAAAGCACTGGGAAATGTCTAACAACTCAGTACATATACTATGATGTGATTCCAGGAGATGGGTAGGTGCATTTCTGTTGATATCATTGAGCATTTTTTATGTCAAAAATGAGATCGATGGTAGACATTCTTGAGTGTTAGATCTGGACTCAGCAGGTAAAAAGATCTTTCCGTTCCTGAGGGACTAGAACATAAAGCTGACTGACCTTGCTGCTTGATTTTGGAAATCCTAGTTAGATTGGATTCCTGTAATTCAGAGCACACATCACTGAAAATTTTCTGGAGATCATTGTAAATCTTGCAACAAGATACTAGTATCAACTCTATAATATTGAATTGTTTTTCTGTAAATGAAGGAAATTAGATAAATTTCTTATATGTAAAATGTAATGAAAGAAAATGAAGGTAGTGAGATATGGGCAAAGAGACATTTATATATTACCTAATTTAGGGTTGTTTATAATTATGTTCTTCTGTTTAACATAAAAATATATTTCTTGTTTGTGAGCAGGTATATTTTAAGTTGTTACATTGTAGGAAGAACAATCAATTGCCCCCAACAACAACAAAAATAGTAATTATGAAGGTAAGCTGGCAGAAACTAACAAACTTGTATGTAGCTCTAGAGAACTTTATGACCTGTGAAAGGAAAAGGAAGCTTTGTTTTTGCTGCTGGTGGTCACTCTAGGTAGAGTTGAGTTTCCCTATAAAGTGAGTATGTTTAAGCAGTTTGGAATAATCTGTAGAGAAAAGGCTGGAGGGAGGATGAGACTTGGCTCTGGGGAGGAAGGTCTAGGGTAGGAATATGTCCACTTGCTGGGCTTTTTGACTTTTAGTAGATTGCATTTTCCTTATTCATCATTTCTCACAAGGAGAACATGGTAGAATTTTTCCCATTGACCCTGCATTTGCACAGTGCAAATATATGAAAAACTTGTATGTGTTGAAGAGTTCTAAGCATTTACACTCTGAATAGTTTTGACCATAACTGCTTTGCCTGCCAGTTTAAATCTAATTCTTCACAAATCATGAAGAGCTAGATGTCATTCATTAAACCTGAAAACCTTGTTATTTTTAGCAAAATCAGTTTGGGTGAGTTTTCATTCCAGTAACAGACTGGAATAAGAGCTATTGACATAAATTGTAACAAATATTGTAAGGCAACTGGACAATGAAAGTTGATATTGGATTAATAGTAATACTATGTATAATTTTAAATATCTGTAAATGTTACTGTGAATTTTCTAATGTCTTTTATAATTGTTTAATTGTATTCTTAGCTACTAACAATTGAAATTATTAGAAAATATTTAAATATTAGCATTTAAGCAAATTAGGTGCTTAGGAACAAAGAATAAGTTTGAAGAAACAGTACATGGCACAAATGAGAAAGGTTTTAATGTACTACCACCGTATTGAAACCTTGTTTTGGTAATTTTTAGAATTTGGATCTTTTCTAGTCATGTGGTCTGAAAGCCAGTAAGTAGAGTTTGTGTCACCTGACATCTTGTTAAAAATGCAGAATTTTGGCCTCATGCCTATAATCCTACCTACTCAGGAGGCTGCAATCTAAGGATCTCAGTTCAAAGCCAGCCAGGAACCCAAAAGACTTTGAGACTCTTATCTCCAATTAATCACTAGAAAATGGGAAGTGGGGCTATGGCTCCAGGAGCAGGGTGGTAGCCTTGAGCTGAAGAGGTCAGTGACAGTGCCCAGGCCCAGAGTTCAAGCCCCATGACCCACCAAAGAAAAACAGAATTTCAGGGCAAAACTATTGAGTCATTATTGGCACTTCAAGTAGATCCCAACTGATTTCCATGAACATTAATATTTAAGAAGGGAGGAGAGTGTCAGAATGCAAACAAATTACTTGTCTAATACGGAGGCGCTCAGTGGTCTCACAACACTTGATCTAATATATTACATATTAGATTATTATAAACTTCACTGTTGTTGATAGCTAATTAACTTTTTAATAACATGATACATGACTTATTAGATCTTCTAAGTCTGGCTTTGTAATGATCCTCATTTACTTCTGCATTGAAAATGTAACATTTTCTATTTTTTTGTTAATCGTAAGTGAATCACAGGTATAGATGTCTACAAGTTTAAGTATGAAAGTTTACTCCTTTTGTACTTAAATTTTTGCACAATATGCAACAAATGTGTGTGTGTATTCTTTTTAAAAAAATCTCTGAAGGTTACTTATTGAAGTAATTCTGATTTTTGCTCCAAATGATTTCCACCAATTAAACTTTTAGAGCATGAAATATATTAATAAAAACTTTTTATAGTACCTTTGATAATATTTTCAATGGTGATTACACATTGAAAGTTTTATAGCAGTTATAAAATTGGAAATTATACACTGTGGAAAATTATTCTTACCCTTACTACACTTTTTCCGCTCAACCTTTCAGATTTGAAAAGTGGGCTGGCTTTATAGTTCTCTTTCCTATAAGGATACTGTGGTCACATATCTCCATGTATCCAAAGTAACACCTTTTATCAGGGTATTACAGCTCCATTCAACCTGTGGCACTTGAAACAGCTTCCTGGGTGTTCTAGAAAAGTTGGACCCATCACTAGCTTCTTGGACTCTTAAGTGGGGAGTGGCAAAAAATACCCATGACAAGAGTCTGCCTTTCTCTCCCTGAAGCTGTAAGGAAGCACCCTGACGTCCCTTATAGATCACCAGAACTTTTAAAGGTAGACATGTGAAGTATAAATTTTTAGTCCTTACATGATAGCTAAAATTTGTTTTGGAAAAAGCAACATTTTCATTACTCTCATTTTTTCAAAGTTGAGTTAAAAGGAAATACATACTTTAGCCAGGTGCGGTGGCTCACGCCTGTAATCCTAGCTACTCAGGAGGCTGAGATCCGAGGATCAAGGTTCAAAGCCAGCCCAAGCACAAAAGGACCTGAGACTCTTATTTCCGATTAACCTCTAGAAAATAGGAAGTGGGGCTTGGCTTAAGGGTAAGGTGGTAGCCTTGAGCTGAAGAGCTCAGGGATAGTGCCCAGGCCCAGTTCAAGCCTCATGACCCACAAAAAAAAAAAGAGAAAAGGCAACATTCTATTCTCATTTTTTCAAAGTTGAATTAAAAGGACGTGCATATAGTGAAAGTGATCCCAAATATAAAAGATTTTTTAGAAAAAATATAAAATGTTTAGGTTGTTAAATTTTAGAAGAAAAATTACTCTGACACAATTTTTTTTTTGCCAGTCCTCGGCCTTGAACTCAGGGCCTGAGCACTGTCCTTAGGCTTTCTCAAGGCTAGAGCTCTACCACTTGAGCCACAGCATCATTTCTGGCTTTTTTTCTGTATGTGGTACCGAGGAATTGAGCTCCAGTCTTTGTGCATGCTAGGCAAGCACTCTACCACTAGGCTACACTCCCGGCCCTGAGACTTAATTTTAAACTAATATTTAACACTGGTAAATATTTGGGACTAAAGGCACAGTGAATATTAAAGAAAAGCACATCAAGGAAGATACGTTAAATAATGTAATGGAAAATATTTTAAAAATTAAAAATTACAAATAATTTTGTAGGCTCTAGGATTCACATTGTAGATAGACTATAATATATAATTGTCTTCTTAATCTTAGAATGAAAAGTTAAAGCTCTCTCATTCTTTAGCATGAATTTACACTTTTAGACTTATTGCTTAGTGAAATTTTTCTGAATACAGTGATTGAGATTTACATTTAATATTGTTAAATTTTTATCAGAGAGCATTAATATGTTGTTTTCTTTGTACTTTGTAGGGTGTGCTTATCTAAAAAGATTAGTAGTGAACATTTTGAAGATGTATTTTTTAATAACAGGATGTAATTGCACCTGTGTCTGTGCATTTTACTAACATCAAGATTCTATTCTGCATACTGTTGTTTCTTTTCATATGGCGCATCTTGTGTATTTCTTACTTTCTCAGATATGTAGTGAACTTTTTTTCCCCAGCAAACATACTTGTTTCTAACTGTGTTCCTAGTTTTTACATTCCTAAAGAATAAACATGAGTGGCTATTTTATGTATTCCTGACCTTTTCAAGGGTATGGAAATAAACTGTAGTTTAGCTTTTTTGAAGTTTTGTACATTTGTGTAAATGTTCTCCATATGTAGTACTTTATATACATCAATTGTTGCCTCTTGTATTATTGAAATAAAAACTATAAAAATATTTTCCAGATTATTTTATTCATTAAAATGTTACTCTAAAAGGTTGCAAATGTCATGATGTGGAGAAAGCAAACACAGGAGGAAGACTTAGATGAGTTGAGCCATTGAGAGCTGCTGTGATTAAGTTCAGGACAGTGACATCTCCTTCCTGGCTTTGTGGTTTACATGGCCTAAGGAGCACCAGAAGTTAGTTCCCCTCCAAAGAAGAGGAGCTTCATGGGCCACACAGCAATGGCTGATTATTTGTCCTACCAGAAGCACAGGCAAGTTTAGATAACATTTCTTGATCTTTTAACTTTCATATGAGTTTAGCTCTTGGGTACAGACATTATATATCCTAGTGTTTAGCAAAGGACCTTGTAAATGGTAGGTATTTAGAAATTTAGTGAATGAGTGAGTTGAGTTGATGTTAACTTTGAAAAAGAATCAAGAGCAAGTCCTTAATGTATTATTTTACAGTGAAACTTTAGAATTTCATTTATTTGCACTAGGAAATTTCAATGATTGTATGGATTACAATGTAAATACTTCAAACCAAGATCCTGTAGAAATTCTGGTGAGCGATTATGTATTTGAATAGTGCATAATCTAAGGAACTAAGTTATTTAGGAAAGATTTTCTGTGTTACTCTTAGAAGAAACCATTGTGTAAATGGTGGGTAAAAGCACCATCCATATGGTATAGAACAAATTATGTATGTAATGTGAAAGTCTTCCCTTTATGGACAAGTATAAAAAAAAATAAAAATAAGTAATAATGACACAAAGACGAAAAGGAGAGGAGGGAGGCTTTGTGAAATGCAAACTCTTCTTAGTGGCTTCAAGACTCCTGATACATAGTTGACTTAACTTGTTTATTACCAGTAGTATATTCTTTTGCTAGCATTGTAATTATATAGTTGTAAAGGATTATAATCAATTTTAGTCATTCAGTAATTTCCCTTGCATTATTGTGGTGATAGTGATGGCTAATATTTGTAACCCAAATTGTGATTTCATTTAGTAGTCAAAACAATCATAAAATGAGTAGAATCCCCATTTTACAGAAGAGGAAACTGAAGCTCTCAAAAGGTTTGGTGACCCACTTGAGGTCACCTTGTTGCTGGGTAACAAAAATAAACCTAAACACTTAGAATTCTCACTTATAAAAAAAATAACACTTAGTAAAAGATGATAGTAAATATTATCAAATAGACTTTCATTTGAAATTCATTTGTTCCATATTTCTTATAAGGTAAAGTTTTAAAGTAAAATAAAATGAAGGCTTTCTAAAACCAAATCATCTATTTGGCAGCTCATTGCTAAGCTGCATGCTAGTTATTCTGGTACGAAAAATATGGTTAAAAAGCAAATTAAAAATGATGTCCCTTCTGTACAACACCTTAATAATGATAAAATTTTTATTTAAATTTACCTGTCAAGTTGACTGAAACTAATATTGGCACTGGTGTGGAGAAAATCATTAGGGACTGTACCTTGTTTCCATGTACATTTCTTAAGTATTTTAATTCATTTATTTATATCAACCAAGTTGAGTTAATGAGGCAGGAAATGTTCAAAAGGCAGAACAAGGCAGAAAGCAAACATTAACTACACCAGCACTAAGACATAATCTACTTTCCAGTTCACTAAAGGAGAAAAAACTGGCTGGGGAGTTTGGCCTAGTGGTAGAGTGCTTGCCTAGCATGTATGAAGACCCAGGTTCAGTTCCTCAGTATCACATGCATAGAAAAGCCAGAAGTGGTGCTATAAGTGGTAGCGCTCTAGCCTTGAGAAAAAAGCCCAAGAACAGTGCTCAGGCCCTGAGTTCAAGCTCCAGGACTGGCCAAAAAAAAAAAAAAAGGAAGAAGAAAAACAGCCTGTTTATCCAAGCACTATGGTGCAGCATTATGCTTCATGGTAGGAGGAGAGTGTGCTATTATAAGCCCATCAAAGGTGGTTCTAGGTGATAGTGAGAAAAGGAATTCTTTCCAGTTGGAATAAAACTGAGCAGTTGCTTTGCCTGCTTTGCACAGAAGAGGAGCCATCCTAAGGTATAGATCTGCATGCCGTTTGCCTCACCCAGGTGGTTGAAGACTTGGAAGTAATGGATTATAGAATGAATGATAAAATTTGGGAGCTATTGCATGATTGGATTTCTTCAAAATAGACTTCATTGTAATAAGTGTCACCAATAGCAATGCTAAACAAAGGCCCCATTGTGAAGGAGGTACTAAATAAGCAGATGGTCAAGATGAAAGATGTCAGTAGAGACATCCTATTCAAGCAGCTTATGAACAAAGAGGCCATACAGAGACTGACATCCTTTCATTAAGGCTGACTTGGTTATTGCCACTGTTAGGGTCAACTAGCAGGTGTTGCTCAGTGGAAGACTGATATTTTTTTTAATCAGTTCTTTTCTCCCAGGGAGAAGCAGCTACTTCGTGGACTCCTACTCTGAATCTGGATTTAGGCTTGCCTTCCCTGAGTGCAGTGCTTCTGGGTGTAATACTAACCTCCCTGTTCAATAGCTTGAGTTCCCTCAAAATATTGCTTGTAAGGGCAAAATAGAATTTCATTTCCAGTAATAATTAATATCAAATATTCCATTGGCACATACATAATCTGAGCCAAAACTTTGTTTCCCTTTTCTTATTACAATTTTTTTGTTTGTTTTCAGTACTGAGGATTGAACTCAGGGCCTTATACTTGCTAGGAAAGTGTTTGACTATTTGAAACGATGCTTCCTATGCTCCCATATAAAAACTTTTTAAAATATGAAAAATAAAAAGAGGCAAACCCTGCGTTAGCACAACTTCGTGCATATAGCTGATTCCAGGAAAATAAACCAATATGCCATGCTTTGTACTGCTGCACAAGTGTAGTAGGAAAAAACCTAAATACTAGTGCTTGCTGGGTGGACTCATGGGAGAGGACTGAGAAAATGTCTATGCTTGTGTTAGGACCTTACAAACCTTCACCACAGGAGTAGAAGTGAATTGACGGTACACTCTCCCATAGACGCAACATATTCAGGGAATTCAGTGAAACCTTAAATCATCTCCATTTCTGAAATTGTATTAAAATTCCCAGGTGCACTGGGGGCAAGGGCATCTCATCATCTTAAGCCTCAAGTTCTACTCAAATATAATATTCAATAGAGAAGGAAAAATAGACTTCTGCAGCATGAGAACAAGCAGCCTTGGATAAAATAGCAAAACCTGGTTGGAGAATTTTCAGCCAATTACAACTCTACCAAAATCTTAGAGAACAAATGCGAGAAAGAGCAAACATTAGACACAAACAGTAGCTCAGCTTGTGAGGCTGAACTTTGACTTGTGTCTGGAGCTTTATGAGAATGCTCCCAGCCTTTCCTAAGTGCTCAGGTGGTTTGTTCTGTGCAACTATTTGTACAGACAACCTCATTTATGTGCAGTGCCTCCTTAGGGAGTCTGAAGTTTATGCTAGGCATAAGCTATCTGTGAAACTAGCTCTCAACACAAATGGGGCAATACATGGTTTCATAAATATCTTTACCAGATCAGATTTCATACACATCACAACTCAGTACTGGAAGAGTTAAGCACATCTTGTATGGTTCCACAGAAAAAGGATCATTGGAAGCTTTTGCCAAGTTTTCTCCAGATTTCACCTCATGTGTGCTTTCCTCTTTGCTGATTTTTCTTTGTATTGTTTTGTGGTAATAAATCATATCCATGAAAAATGCTGAGTCCTGTGAATTTTCTTCTACTGAGTCACTGATGGGTGTGATGAGGGAGGGGTGGGGGTTTCGTTCTGAAAAACTTAAAGAAGACAATCAGAGAACTGAAAAGAAGTCTTGAGCTACTTCTTCCTTTATGTTCAGATTTTGACAGAAATGGAGGCAAATGACCCAAGAAGAAAATACTGCTAAGAATCAGAAGCAAACAAATTATGACAACCATACACAGATCTGGAGAGACAAAAAAGTTAAGGGCTACTACACTGAGAAAGCAAACGTCCCTCTCTCACTGAATATGTTCTGAATTTATAAAATTCCTTAGAGCAGACTTCAACTTGAGAAAGATACAGAAAGCTAATAAAACCCAGAGGAAAATTTTTTGCAGCATTGAATTATGGCATTGCACAGGCAAAACTTGTGTTGGAACCCCTCAAGAAGGAGAGGCATTCATATATGCCAGGATCTCATTTATGATCCCTGGAGAGGGTTGGCAGACAACTGAATGGTAGAAGGCTTGCTTAGCATGTACAAGGCCACAGTGCAACAATAACAACAAAACAATTCCAAAGAGATAATCCCTAGAATGAAAAAGAATTCATGTATTTCCTTATAAAATTTGCAACCTGGTTCAAGTCAACTGAATTATTGATTGGATGAACGTGATCTACCTGCCCCATTCTGTATTCCTACTAGGAAACAGGGTAATCCATTTCTGTAGAAAATTACCCAGAGACTTAAAAAAATAATAAAAATGACATAAAAACAGATCTACTGGTGACCTGGTTACTAGTGTTATCAGATATAGGCCGAAAGATAGGCTTAATTGATAGGCACTGGTTCCTCCCAACTACTTAGGCTAAGGTGTAAGAATCACAGTTTGAAGCCAACCCACACAGGAAGTCCATGAGACTTAAAAAAATTTTTTTGTCTGAGATTGGGACTTGAACTCAGTACCTGGTTTTTTAGTCCTTGGCTAGTATTCTACCAATTGAGCGGAGTCTCCAAATGAGATTCCCCATGAGATTCTTATCTCCAGTTAACCACCAAAAAGCCAAGCATGTGGCTATACATTCAAGTGCTAGCCTTGAATGAAATAAGTTCAGGGACAGTGTCTGGACTGAGTTTAAAACCCAGTACCTTAAAAAAGTAAAAATAAGAAGGTTAATCAAGATGAAGAATTTCGTGAGAAAGGCAGTCAGTTGTTTTTAAAGCCAGTTAGATGAAGGTAGCAAGGAGTGAGGAAAGAGAATAATTGAGAACTAGTGGGAGGGAGTGGATTGGCCGTGAGGATGAAGATGTTAGATCCCGTTTGAGGAGATTACTGATAACTATGAAAATGGAATAATAAAAACCTGTCAGGAATTTTCTTGAGGGGATAGGGGTGGGAAACAAGGGGAGTGATAGAAGGGGAGAGATTGCTTTGGAATGTGTAGAAAGGTGGCAATGACATGATTCCCTGTATAACATAAGCTAGTACAAAAAATAAAAAATAAATTAGAAATAAAATTAAGGGAGGAAAAAATCCAATTAAAGCTTTTCCTACAGCTATAATCTTAATACTTGGAAGGTTTTCAAGTTTCAGGCTAGCCTAAGCTACAGAGCAAGATCATCTCTCAAAGAAAAGACAACAAACATCAATTCAAAATCTTAGAATTGAGAGAAAAAAAAAAAAGCCTCTCTTCCCTTCAAGTGGTAAAGCTCATTTCCAGCATAATGTCTTGTGAGTATTGCTGTTGCATTGGTTTACCCTTTGTCCTTTGTCTCACCATTTTGTTGTTAACCCTTCCCTTTCCCAAATCAGTTGGCGCATATACAAGACACAGAGTACTGAAATAAAATACAGTGACAATAGGGGATAAACCAAAGGAAGAAAAATGAACAATAACTTCATATAGTACATTAAAAACAACAAAGAAAATCCTCTTGTTTCTATATCTTGAAATCATTTCCAATTCACATCATCTTATATGGTCATATGTACATAGCTATTAAGTGATTGTGAGCCTCTGCTAGGAAAAGCCTAGACATATACTAATTATTACAAATGAGAGAAACCATGGCACCTATGTTTCTTTGGGTCTGGCTTACTTCACTTAATATGATTGTTTCCAAGTCTTTCCATTTCCTTACTAATAACATGATGTCATTCTTTCAGATGGAAGTATAGAATGCCATTGTGTATATATACCACATATTCTTAATCCATTCATCTACTGAGGGGCAAATGAGTTGGTTCCGTATCTTAACTATGCTAAATAATGCTGTTATGAACATGGTTGTGCTGGAAGCTTTAGTATAGCCTTGTTTGTGGTCATCTGAGTAAAGGATTGCTGGGCTATAGGGGAGCTCTATGTTTAGTCTTTTGAGGAACCTTCATACTGTTTTCCAGAGTTTTTGAACAAGTTTACACTCTCACCAACAGTGTAGTAGCATTCCCTTTTGGCCACATCCCCACCAGCATTTGTTACTAGATTTCTGGCCATTCTAACTGGGGTAAGGTGGAATCTCAATGTGGCTTTGATTTTCATTTATGGCAGGAGACGCTGAGCATTTCTTCATGTGTCTATTGGCCATTCTTATTTCCTCTTCAGAGAGGGCGGTTGTTAATGGGATGGTTGTTTCTTTGAGAATTTGTTTTTGGTGAATTTAACTTTTTTAACTCTAAGTATATTTTAGATATAAGGCCCTTGTCTGTTTTATGGCTAGTGAAGCTCTTCTACCAATCTGTGGGCTTCCTATTTATCTTGCTAGCTATGTCCTTTACCATGCCGAATCTCTGCGATTTAATGCAATCCCAGTTATCCAACCTTTGTTGTTGTGTTTCTGGGTCTTTATTAAGACAGTTTTGATCTGTAACAAAGATCCATGGTGTTTCTTCTATTCCTTCCTGTGATGTTTTCAGGGTACCTGCTTTTACCTCAAGATCTCTGTTCTATTTGGAATTGATTCTGGTGCAGAGTGATATATAAGGGTTTAACATAATTTTCCACATGTGTTTAGCCAATTCTGCCAGCACCATTTGTTGAAGACTCTTTCTTCCATCTTATTTTTGGGCTCCCTTATCAAAGGTTAGGTGACCATAGGTCTGCAGGATTGTTTCTGGGTCTTCAGTTCTAGTCCAGTGGTCCTCAGGCCTGTTCCTGTGCCAGTACCAAGCTGTTTTTGTTACTATGGCTTTGTAATAGAAATTGAAGTTTTGAGCACGTATTAGAGTTTAACTGAGCTATATATTCTTGGGACTATGATATTTATTTTCTCTTCTCTGCCGAGATCTTTTTGTTTGTTTGATTTTGTTTGAATACTGTTTACCTCCTCTGTTAAGTTGTCTGCCTCACCTGGTATTTTACGATAGGATAAAGCCCCATGAATTACCAGCTGATTTCTCTGTTATTCTCAACATTCTCCTGGGGAATAAATTGCTCCTTAGGCTGCTCCATTTATATTTGGGTGAAAAAGATTTCAGAAAACAGTCTTTGAGGCCTGCTTGGATACCTCCATACTTGGTAGCTATCATTTCCCTTGGTCTTTGGTGAAGTACCTGGCCTGTGGTTTAACTGTTGCTCTTTTTGTATGAACTACCTCTCCCCCTGAGGAAAATCTGTGAAGCACAAGACTTGCCTTCCTGCTCTTTGTTCCAAGAAGATGGGTCTTGAATCAGAGTTCAAAACTCTTGGAAACTTCTGAGATCACATATCTCCTGTTACTGTCCATTTCTACTTGTCTGTCTGTCTTTTTGTCTATCTGTCTGTTCTTCAGTCCAACTTCTGAAGTTGAGGTAAGGAGCATGATGGACAATCAGGTGATAGATTTGACAGTGAGAATTTCTCACCATTAGAAAATGTGAGGGGGAGGAATGTAGCTGGAAGAGAAAAAAGAGCAAAAGAAAGAGCAAAAGAGTGAGAGAGAGGGAGGGAGGGAAGAAGGAAGAGAGAGAGAGAGAGAGACAGAGAGAGAGAGAGAGAGACAGACAGAGAGAGACAGAGACAGAGAGAGAGAGACAGAGAGAGAGACAGAGAGAGACAGAGAGAGAGAGACAGAGAGAGAGAGAGAGAGAGAGAGAGAGAGAGAGAGAGAGAGAGAGAGAGAGAGAGAGAGAGAAGAGAGAGGAGGGCAGGAGTTTGGCCTAGTGGTAGAGAGCTTGCCTAGTATGCATGAAGACCTGGGTTTGATTCCTTGGTGCCAATACATAGAAAAACTCAGAAATGGTTCTGTGGCTCAAATGGTAGAGCACTAGCTTTGAGGAAAGCCCAAGCACAGTGCTCGGGTCCCAGGACTGGCAAACACAAAAAAAGAGAGGAAGGAAGGAAGGAAGAAAGGAAGGAAGGAAGGAAGGAAGGAAAGAAAGAAAGAAAGAAAGAAAGAAAGAGAGAGAGAGAGAGAGAGAGAGAGAGAGAGAGAGAGAGAAGAGAAAGAAAGAAAGAAAGAAAGAAAGAAAGAAAGAAAGAAAGGGAAGGAGGGAGGAAGGAAAGAGAGGAAGGGAGGGAGGGAAGGAGAGAGGGAGAAAGAAAGGCTGGATTTGAGCAACTGGGCAATTGAGGTTAGCTAGTGATATGATCTAGTTAGCAAAATTGTGATTCTATGCACTAGATATCTCTGTTCCTCTACCAATTTCTTCAATGTCAGTTTTTAACTTTTCCTTTTATTTAAAAGCAGGGTTAAGTGGCTACTACAGTATCACTGGTCATTCTTCAAATACAGTTGTCTCTTCAAGATCTTAACGATTATTTTTGAAAAACAGGGTGGAGATTTTGCTTTGCTGTGAAGTAATACATCACCAGAAACTGTCAAAATATACTTCAAGGATATAACATTTCTAATGGTTCTAATTTAACTGCAATATAAAGGAAGTTTGACTTTAATGTAGCTATGAGAAAAGTAAGTGATTGATCTTTGGAATGATTTTAAGAGAGAAATACCTTGTCAATTACACGGCTACATTAGACTTCTAAAACATAAAGACAAGTTGCCAAATAAAGTCTATAAAAGTACAACAGAAATCTAGAAACAGCATAATTGCTTATGATTAGCAATAGATGAGCCAAAACAAAAACCAATACAATGAATGCTGTTCTCAAACATTCCCTTGTTCCCACCAAGATTAGGGCCTCAGAGAAGCCATCATACTGATGGTAATCATTATGATCCAGTTTTAGTAATTATTTCCAAAAGCTGTCCAGCTAAAGGTCATGAGAGTCATTTTTCTCCACTCTGGGAACCAAAACCCTTGTAAACAAGAACTTCCCACAGTTATTTCTTTAGTCTTTTCCTTAAATGTTACCAGCTGTAGGCTTCATTTAAATGAAAGCCCAAGTATTCAAAATAGAGAAATACAGCAATATGTCATATGTAGTTACTTCAACATAATAAAACATAAGTAATGAGAGAAACATAATTTCTGTAGATTGTTTTGTAATTGAGTGAACATACTTAAAGAATATGCATAGTTTTGAAGTACTTCTTATAGTAACTCACTAGAAGTAAACTGTAGTCAATTGGTCATGGAAAATGTTTTATTGATAAAGTTGGATTGCTAAAATAAAGGTTTATGAATTAAAGTATGAAAGATTTGCATCTTAGTAATATTTGTACACATTTTTAGTTTCCTAATCTTGTTAATATACTTATGGTTCTTTGGTAAAGTACTGTGTGTGTGTGTGTGTGTGTGTGTGTGTGTGTGTGTGTGTGCCCATGTGCATGCAGGTGCACATACATGCACTTGCTCTGGTACTGAGGCAGGAACTCAGGGCCTCACATTCTCATGGCTGTGGCTCTACCACTTAAGCCTCTCCTCCATGCCAATTTTTATTCTGGTTGACTGGTTGAGTCACCTCTGGATCTTAGCCTCCTGAGTTACTAGGATTACAAGCATGGTAAATAACTTTTATTGTCGCTGTCTATTCTCATTTGACTAATACAAGAACAAAAACTAATACTGAATGTTGAATAGACATTAGTTGGGATTTTGGCAGCTCCTCATTAATAGCTTACATGTTTACTACTGTTTACACATATTTTGTAGTCTGGTGTCCCTTTTTTTAAATGCATATGTACTTCAAATAACACAGATGTGTTACAGTTCTACTCTGTTCCAATTCTGTTGGGCACTGAGAGTGCAGGGATGAGAAGGGTGTGATCATTGGTGCAGGGTATCCTAACAAAACTATAGAAGCATAATGGAGTGGGAAGGGAATGACTAATTGCGTCTAAAAAAAAAGATGTGAAAAGTCAGGCACATGGCTCACACTTGTAATCCTCGCTACTCAGGAGACTGAGATCTGAGGATTGCAGTTCAAAGCCACCTAGCATGGAAGTCCATGAGACTCTTATCTCCAATTAAGCACCAGAAATAAAATGGCACTGTGGCTCATGAGGGTAGGGCAGTAGCCTTGAGCTGAAGAATTTAGAGACAATGCCCATGCCCTGAGTTCAAGTCCCACGACCAACAAAAAAAATGAGAGAGAGAGAGAGATGTGACAATTCACAAAAGAGCTGCTCTTAAGAAAAGTCCTCCCAAATGAAGACCAGGAGTTTTCCAGGGGTCTTAGGGCTGAAGGAACTCTAGGATGAAAAGTCTGAGCATAAATATCTTGATGCTTTCAGAGCATTGCAGGACTGCAAAGCAACCTCCCTAAGAGCATCTGCAGTGAAGTGGGACAACACACATAGAGGGTTATTTGTGAAAAGTTCACCCAAGCCTCCATGAACCACTTTTATTGAAGTGAGTCACATACATATGGTTGACTTGCTGGCCAGCCTCTCTAGAGATTAAGCTGATACTTTATGGCTTGAAGACCTTCCTCATAAATTGCATTATCAAACAAGACATTCCAAGATCTTAAAAATCACCTTCCAGAAGTCAGGCACAGACTCAGCCTCTCGGTAAGAATTACCACCATTAGAGTATATATATATATATATATATATATATATATATATATATATATATAATTTTACCATTCTTATCTAAGTATATATTTTAGCATTCTGTCACAAGATGTTCTTGTATGTTTTCTTCTACAAGTTTTATAGTTTTAGGTTTCTACAGTTGTCTGCTATGTAGCTTGATTCAATTTGTACATGATTTGAGTGATCAATGTGCGTTTTCCCTTATATAGATATCCAGTCATTCTAGCATCAATAGCTGAAAGTATTTTCCTTTTCCCATTGAAGGCTAAGTGCTTTGTCATTTAAAAAATGACTATGCGTATATGCACACACATATATATGTAGTCAATTTATATCTACTCAATATATATGTATTGTATTCTTGGTCTCTATTCTGCTCTGTCAGTCTGGATGTCTATCTCTTGTCAACAACTAAACTGTTGTTGAATACTGGCATTCAGAAATTCTCATCATCAGCGTTATTTAAATTTTAGATTCACTAATTCTGTATGGCTGATGTTTTCAAAGAATGTGCCTTTGCATTATTGAGTTTTCCTTTTGTGTTCTATTTTGATGACTTTTGTTTAATCTTATTTTCTTTTACATATTTTAAGTTTGCTGTTATTTACTGTTAAAGCTTCAAAATTCTTTTCTAATAGAATCATTTAAAGCTAATCTTTAATATTTTGCTGTTTACCCTGCCTTCCATGAGAGAGAGAGAGAGAGAGAGAGAGAGAGAGAGAGAGAGAGACAGAGAGAGAGAGACAGAGAGAGAGAGAGAGAGAGAGAGAGAACGTGCATGTGTGTGTGCATGTGCATGCACATGTCAGTCCTGGGGCATGAACTCAGGGCATGAAGACAGCCCCTGAGATTGTTTTTGCTCAAGGCTATCACTGTAGAAAATACCTATTCTGCAGTTATTGGATGTGATAATATTGTTTATTATTATCATCAAGATAATTCATAATGTTATTTAAATGTCTTTCCTGATACTTTTTGCTTAATTGCTTTATCAGTTATTAAAAGAAATATACTACAATACAAATATACTACAGACATGATGGCTCACATCTATAATCCCAGCTACTAAAGGAAGTGGAGATGAGAAGATTGTAATTGAGGCTAGTGTGGAAAAATTTTGCCTATTGTAAGCCAGGGGTGGTAGCATATAGTTATAATCCCAACTATTCAAGAGGTAAAGGTGGGAGAATCATGGTCTGATGCTAGACCCAGATAAAAAGCAAGAGAGACCCTACCTGAAAAGTAAACGATGGTACAAAGGGCTGGAGGCATGGCCTAAGTGTTAAGTGCTTCTTACTATAAGCCCCTGAGTTTCAAACTTCAGTTCAACAACGAAAAGTATTAAAATCTCTTGCTTCTATAGTGGGATGTTATCTTTCTTCCTTTAATTCTGTTATTTTATCCTTAATGTATTTTGCCAGTCCTGGGGCTTAAACTCATGGCCTGAGCACTGTCCTTGGGCTTTCTTAAGGATAGAGTTCTACTGCTTGAGCCACAGCAGCACTTTCAGCTTTTTCTATGTATGTGATACTGAAGGATCGAACCCAGGGCTTCGTGCATGCTACTGCTAGGTCATGCTCCCGTCCCCTCCCCCACCTTTTCCTCTTGTAGTCTTTTTTTTTCCTCCTTTGGTCTGAAACTGGGATTTGGAGCTTAATACCTGACGCTTTCACTCATTGGCCAGTGCTCTACCAATGAAACCATGCCTCCAACCATAGTCTTCTTTTCCTCTCTCTCTCTGTCTCTCTCTTTGTCTCTCTGTCTCTGTCTCTCTGTCTCTCCCTCTCTCTCTCTTTCTTTCTTTTTTTCTTCTTTTTTTGCCAATCCTGGAGCTCGAACTCAGGGCCTGAACACTGTCCTTGGGCTTTCTCAAGGCTAGCGTTCTACCACTTAAGCCACAGATCTATTTCCAGCTTTTTCTACATATGTGATGCATGCTAAACAAGCACTCTACCAGTAGACCAAACTCCCAAGCCCTCTTCTTTTTCTTGTTGTCTAATCTGATATCTTTTAGCCTCCTTATGTTGATTCTCCCCAAATACCATCTCTTTGATGAATAGATTTTCAACCTATTTTAGCAAAATACAAATATTGTCTATAGCAATGCCCTTACAATCCATATCTGAAATGAATTTCATCTACTCTCTCCGTCTTAATCTTCTAATTAATGTGCTTCACCATTTACACTCAATGTAATTATGAGAATCAAGTCCATTATTCTGTTAGGTGTTTTTTTTTTAGTTTTGTTATCCATTTTACTTTTCCTCTGGTTACTTAATTATTTTTTAAAGAACTCATATATATCTTTTTTTTTCATTTTGTTTTTGCCAGTTCTGGGCTTGAGCTCAGGGCCTGAGCACTGTCCTTGGACTTTCTCAAAGCTAGAGCTCTACCACTTGAGCCTCAGCACCACTTCCAGCTTTTTTCTATGTATGTGGTACTGAGGAATAGAACCCGGGTCTTCATGCATGCTAGGCAAGCACTCTACCACTAGGCCAAACTTCCGGCCTCCATATACTTTTTTAAAGGCTTTTCTCATTAGGATTTATTTATGATGAAACAAGGAAGAAAATATTATTAGTTCTGATTTAAAGGTGAAGTAACTATAATTCTAAAGATTACATATATCCTAGGCTGATGCACACATAGCCAAGCTGCAATTTGTTCTCTCTTTATTTTATTCCATATATGTTAAAGCCTATTTGCCTATCCTTATTTATTGTGCATGTGCATAATTAGATCTTTGTTTTCCATCCACTCTAATTATGTTGACTTTTGAAATGATGTTTATGTTTATTGGAGATTGGAAAATCATAGTTCTAGATAGGCTGAGCAAAAAATTAATGAGACATTATCTCAACAAATAAGTTGGGCGTTGTGAGGCACATTGTAATGCCAGCTACTTGTAGAAGCAAAATAGGAGGAACATGGTCTGAAGTACACACTGGAAAAAATGTGAGACCTTATCCCAAAACATGCTAAAGCAAAATAAACTGGGACAAGTCTCAAGTGGAAGAGTTTTTGCCTCGCAAATATGATACGTTAGTTCAAATTCTAGTACTACCAAAGTTAGATAAATAGTATGTTTAGGTCATTGTTATTTAATGTGATTATTGGTACAGGTTACTTTAATTCTACTGTGTTATAATTTCATCATTGATAGCCTTCATTTTGTGTGTATGTGCCTTGTGTGCATGTATTGTGTGTGTGTGTGTGTGTGTGTGTGTGTGTGTGTGTGTGTATGTGTGTGCTAGCAGTAGGGTTTGAACTCAAGGACTTGTAAATTTTGCGTGGCTACATTTTTATTTAATTTTTAAATTGTTATAAAGGCAATATACAAAGGGATTACAGTTACATAAGTCAGGAAAAGTGTACATTTTTTATGTGCGGGTTATGGGGCTTGAACTCTGGTCCTGAGCATTGTCCCTGAGCTCTTCAGCTCAAGGCTACCACTCTAGCTCTGAGCCACTGCGCCGCTTCTGTTTTTTTGGTAGTTAACTGGAGATAAGAGTCTCACATTCTTTAGTGCCCAGGCTGGCTTTGAACCTCGATCCTCAGATCTCAGCCTCCTGAATAGCTAGGATTACAGGCGTGAGCCACCGCACCCAGCAAGTATACATTTCTTTCTGTCACTGCTTCCCTTGTTGTCTTCCCATTTTCCTTTCCCATCCCCATACAAGTTGTATAGTTCATTTTCAACATAATGTCTTCTGCCGTTTGTTCACTCTTTGTCCCTCCATTTCCAGACCCCCTCCTCTTGCCTTCACAAAGGACATATAAAGGAACAAACAAGACTAAAAGAAAACAAAAGCAGCAACAAAGAAAAACCTCTTTTTTACATTTCCTGGAGTTGATTTTGATAAATATTATTTTATATGAACAGGTGCATAATGGCATTGTGCCTTTATGTTCCTCTCCTAAGAGTATCCAACTTTGGTCTCATTGTGTGTGAATACCTAGATGTTTGGTTTTCTTGTTCACAGCTGGCACTCTGCCACTTGAGCCATACTTCTAGTCCAGCAATCATCTTCATAGTTTATCCTGTTCCCATCTTAGGACTTAAAAATTTTTCACTTAGTACTGCATTTTGATTTACATATTGACTTGCAGATGTATCTTCTCATATTATAACTTTAGTAGTTACTCTAGGAATTAGAACTCATATTCCTAATCAGATCTTGGCTTTTTAACATAATGCACTGAAGGCATTGTAGAAGCACACTCAGTGGCATCTCATTGGCTAGAACTATGTCTGATGATTACCTTTAGCCTAATCATTGTCTGTAAGTGGTGTTGGAATTAGACAAATTAAAATCCTTATTCTGGGCCTGGGACCAATAGCTCAGGCCACTGCTCCTAACCCAGGAAGTTAGCCTGAGCAGGAAAGTTGGTAAGACTCTTATCTCCAACAAACTACTCAGAAAAAGCTAGAAATGGTGCTGTGGCTCAAGTGATAGAAGGGAGAGTTTCTAGACCCCGAGTTCAAGCCGTAGGACAAACAAAAAATAAAATAAAACAGCAAATATCCTTTTTTCTGGAATCTGAGAAGGAATACATACACAATGAAACAGAGGGATCTCTTTCTGTCACCTGAAGAAACTGGGGTGTGTGAACAGGGAAGGAGAGTGAATGTAGAGTCATTAACAGTGTCTGCCAAATGTACTCTGACAAATCTCTAACCTTAACACATCAGTCTTTATTTTTGTTATTATTTCACTTTAATAATTCATTAACTAATGAGCATTATTTTCTCTTAAGAGTTGCACAAAGTCTACCTTTCAGGGTTTGATGCTCCTATGTGTCTTATTTGTATTTTTTTATTTATGTGGGCATACGGTAAATAGATCTAGAATAAATTTGAAGGTTTTAGCTGGCCTACAGTAGATAAGAGTTCTTGTCTATTAGCCATTGACTAATAAATGACTGTATAAATTGTAATTCTTTTTTAACTCCCTCAAATGAAATGTCATGAAGGATAAGTTCAATTTTCCTCTGGAAGACTAGAATTTCTCTCAATGAGATTACTTTGCCATCAAGGAGACAATCACATTTTTTATAAGCAAAACAAAAAGCAAGACAGATAAAAACATTAATTTGTTCCCTTTATCATTTTACAAGAAGGTGAGTGCCACGAGCAATGTGTCTTGTAGTTATGGTTTTAAAAGCTTCAGTAAGGGCTAGGGCATGGCTCAAGTTAAGAGCAATGGTTGAGCACTTGCCAAGCATGGGCTTGGGGAGGGAGGTGTGAGTGAGGTCCCTCAAAGAAACAAAAAAGCTAAGTAGTTTTAAGTATCTTTGACTTAATGTGTTTTAGCAAATAATGATTTGCTTTGGAAATGAATCTTTCCCTGGGGGAAAAAGAATTGACATTTTCAAAGTTTAATTAAATCTAAGATATGTGGTTTGTGAAAACCAGGACTATGATGTTGAAAGCATATTTCCTATTTTTTTCTCTAATTGGAGCTTGTAACTCTTTATTACCGATGTTTTAATTAGAATGTCTAGGGTAGAGACTATCTTCTATCTCATTAGCATCTTGTATGTGCAGAGGGATGGGTGTTTAGTCTTAGGACGATTTACAATTTAACAACTGCCTGAACACATATCCTCTCATTGAATTCCCTTAGTCCTCTTAGGAGATACTGAAGGAAAATATTCCCATTTTATGGATAAGGAAGCTACAACTTCAAAATAACCAGTGAAATATGTCTGTTTTTAGGCATTCTGTGTGTTAGGGTTATGATTGTTTCTGGGTCCTAACCTCATGCTATTTCCCCCCAAGAACCCTCAGGCTGCACCAGTGCCCTGAAGTTGGGTACAACCAGTGCAACAATACCCTACTACCTAAGTGCTTCTCAGAGAAACAGTATGGGAAGTTTGAGTAGGACTATTACTTGTACAGGAGTGGTACAAGTTGTACACATTTACCCTCAGATTTCACACTCTACTATCCTGCCCTTCCTCTGTGACTTACAGAAAAGACCACATATTGCCCTCTGCCCCCTGGAGGCAATGCCTGCTCACTACTCTCCACCATGCACTGTTTATAACTGCAGGAATAAAGAGCCTTAACAAAGCATTTTGAACATTTGTGAGCAAGCACATACACCTTCATGTATATAAACAGGCTGCTCTAGGAACTTTAAGAAAATGTTTGGACAGGATTGAGGAGTATTTTGGATCCCTTGAATGAGGGGAAAGGGATAGATGGATAAATAGAAGAATCGATAGAAAGGCTAGCTACAGTTGGGTAGAAGAACCAGCACAAAATAAGCATGAGGATGACAGGAATGATGGCCCAGTATTGAGTAATGATGACCCAGTCAGTGATTACTCTCTGCCAAACACTATGGTAAGCCTCTTAGAGGTATATGCCATTTAATTATACCAACATTGCCAGCCCACGACTGCCATTACCCTCATTCATTAGTGACCTACCATCACCTTGGCTGCAGCCCCCATTACGACGACACAGAAGATCACAAAGGACCTCTGGTCTTCTGAGGACTGTGTTTTTAATTATGTAGTCCATTTTCTACAAAATCAACCTAAGCCCTAAAATAAATAAATATAAACAAATGCACATAGCTAGGCACTGGTGGCTCATGCCTGTAATCCTACCTACTCAAGAGGCTGAGATCTGAGGATCATGGTTCAACGCCAGCCCAGGCACAAAATCTGTGAGACTCTATCTCCAATTAACCATCAGAAAACCAGAAGTGGCGTTGTGGCTCAAGGGGTAGAGCAGTAGCCTTGAGCTGAAGAGTTCAGGGACAGTACCCAGGCCCAGAGTTCAAGCCCCACAACAGACCAAAAATAATAGTATTAATAAATGTACATATAAATAAAATCAGATCATATCCCTCCCCTCTCTAGTTGCTACCTGGCACTGAACAAACTGAAGATTCACAGTGACCCACAGAACAGCTATACCCTGGCCCTGTGGGCCAGCTTGACTTAATCTCCTTCTGCCCATGCTGATCAATCCAAACACACCAGTTCCTTGCCCCTTCTCAGCACAGGCCAGGATTATTCCTACCTCAGTCTGTTATGGCTGTGCCACTCTCCAGACTCATCTCCCCTCTGACCTCAGTCTCTGATCCAACTTTATCTCTCATCCAGTGCTTTCCTATCCCTAAACAAAACAAAAAACCTCTCCCCTCTTCAGCCTCTTCTCTTTGCCTTACTACCCTTTACCAGCTCCAGTTTGGGAAGAGAAAAACAAAATGGTACCAAATCTAGGATCCAGGTCTCTATGTCTTCCCCCAGGGTCCCTGCTGTTGGCTGCTGCTTTGCCTTATTCCAGTTTCTGTGGAATATTGGTTAGCATGGCTTACAAGAGATCTGAAGGGCAGGAAATGAAAATCTGACCACTAGCTAGGAAGCAATGGATGAGCGTAGTGCAGGAGATGTTTCTGTCTTCCAGGCCTTTTGTCTCTGCCAGGCAATGCTCAGAAGGATCACTTCTTTTGTTTTATTTTTAAAATCCATTCACTAACAAAATATAATTATGTAAGATACAAAACCAAGGTATAGACACTTCAGTTCCTTCAAAGTTTGTGGTAAATTGGATCCAAAGTCCAGTTCTCTTCCTGTCCTATATCTCTGTGCTTTAGCCTCATAGCCTGGTATCATAAAAAATAAAATAAACTTTGTGTGAGTATGCCCTATTCTCTTGAAACAGCTCTGTGATAGTCATTATGAACAAGTTCACTCAAGGTTAGTTTAGAAATAACCACAAGCCTTGGAGACCACCATTAAAATATGTCTGGTTAGTGGATGCATGTGGCTAATGCCTGTAATCCTAGCAAGTCAGGAGTCTGAGATCTGAGGCCAAAGCCAGCTTCGGAAGAAAAGTCCATTACACGCTTATCTCCAATTAACTACCAATAAGTAGGGAGTGGAGCTGTGACTCATGTGGGCAAGTGCTAGCTTGAGCACAAAGGCTCAGAGACAACACCCTGAGTTCAAGCCCCAGAACCAACACTAAAACAGACAAACAAAAAAACCCACCACCATCATCATCAACAACAACATAAACTATCTTGTTCTATTCTAACATCGTAATGATCATGATGATAATGATAATTTAGTGTCTGTTTGGGCACTATCCTTTAGCTTTTTCACTGAAGGCTGGCCATCTACCACAGCTTTACTTCTGGATTTTTGGTGGCTCATTGGAGATAAGAGTCTCACAGTCTTTCCTCCCCAGTCTTGCTCCAGATTATGGTCCTCCTATCTCAGCCTCCTGAGTAGCTAGGCTTACTGGTGATATGAGCCACCAGTGCCCAGTTTTCAGCTTTAAGGTCTATATTCAGCATTTCACTTCTCCTTGTCTAGTTCTTGGCATTGTAACCTTTTGTCTCCTCCTCTGGAACGTAACTCTTAGGGAGCATAGGTAATTATATATTGAATACTTTGAAAACTACTTTATTTTATTAAAAAATTCTTTCTCTTTTGGCTAGGGGGAAGCAAGGGAAATCGACAGAACAGAGCCTTCAGTGATGTGGACACAGTTTCTTGCTGGAATTTGCAAGGCCGATTTAAATATGATCTTAATTTTCAGAAGATTGTTTTTAAAATGTAGACATTCAAGAAGACAGCCTCTGAAAATGCGAATTTTAAAGAACTTGAAGTCTTTTCATCATGGATGAATATAATCCACATAGCTCACGTAGTGAATCCCACACTATGGATCACAGAAAAAAAAATCATTACAATAAAACAGCTTCCTCCAGCTTGCTACTGTTGACTGTTATCTATGCCCTAAGCCAGTTGCTTCATGCTATTGGTTAGAAAGGTAGCAATGGATGCATGAAATCCATTCATAGGGCAGAACTAAATTCTGACAAGTGGTTAGGAAGCAATGGATGTAATGTTCAATAACATTTTCCAAGGCTGCTTTCTTATTGTGCATTGGAGACAGAAAAGGTTTATGTGAAGAAAACCATTTAAAATGTAAGGGTTAAAACAAAAATTGAGCTGGATGCCAGTGGCTCACATTTGTAATCCTAGCTACTAATGAGGCTGAGATCTGAGGATCACTGTTGGACAAAGTCTGTGAAATTCTAAATTCCAATTAACCAAGGCAAAACAGGAAGTGGAGATGTGGTTCAAGTAGTAGAGCACCATCCTTTGAGCTAAAAAGACAAGTGAGCCGGGCTCAGTGGCTCACGCCTGTAATCCTAGCTACTCAGGAGGCTGAGATCTGAGGATCATGGTTCAAAACCAGCCGGGGCACAAAAGGACCTGAGACTCTTATCTTCAGTTAACCTGTAGAAAACGGGAAGTGGGGCTTGGCTCAAGGGTAGGGCGGTGGCCTTGAGTTGAAGAGCTCAGGGACAGCACCCAGGCCCAGGGGTAGGGCAGTAGCCTTAAATTGAAGAGCTTAGGGACAGCGCCCAGGCCTAGAATTCAAGCCCCATGACCCATCCCCGCCTCCCCCCCAAAAAGACAAGTGAGAGGTCCAGGAGTGTAGCCAAGTGGTAAAAGTACTCGATTCCTCAGTATCGCATACCGTATACTAAGAAAAACCTGGAAGTAGTACTGTGACTCAAGTGGCAGAGCACTATCCTTAAGCAAAAAGTGTCCAAGGACAGTGCCCAGGCCCTGAGTCGAGTCCCAGGACTGGCAAAAAAAAAAAAAAAAAGACAGCCTAAAGTCCTGACTTCAAGCCCCAGTATGGGGTTTTGAGGGAGGGCATCGCACAGGCAGAGACAAAGGTATAAGGGGGCTTTTTAACATGAGGTGGTCCATGTGTCACTGAAATTCAGTCTTGGTTCACAGAGGAGTGGATCAGTAAACAATGAGTCCTTCCCCAAGTCTATTCGGTTACTTTTTAGAATTCAGTTATTTTTAGTAATATTTATAGAGATTTATTTATTTTATTACTAGGGTTTGAATTAAGGGCCTTGCTCTGCTGAGCAGGTGCCCTATCACTAGAACCACATCCCCCAGCTTGTTTTTTGTTTGAACTTTTTTTTTAGCCAGTGGTGGAGCTTGAACTCAGAGCCTGGGCACTGTCCTTGAGCCATAGCACCATTTGTGGCTTTTTTCTGAGTAGTTTAGTAGAAGTAGGAGTCTCACAGACTTTCCCTCCTTGAAACTGGCTTCAAACCATGATCCTCAGATCTCAGCCTCCTGAGTAGCTATGATTACAGGTATGAGCCACCAGAACCCAGCTGTTTAATTATTTTTGGTAAAGGGTCTTGATTTTTCCCTGTGCGGGTCTGGACTGAAATCATTCTATGAACATTTCCAATGTGGCTGAGACAAATGGGCCTGTGACATCACACCCAGGGTTTTCTGTTAAGATGAAAACTTGGAGATTTTTTTGTTTCAATTGACTTCAAAATGTGATTTACCTAGTCTCTGCCTCCTGAGTAGCTCATTCATTTTTCCACCATTCCTAGAATGTTATTAGTAACAGTGAAGACCAAATGATACTTTCGAAGAAATTTCTTAATTAAATACACACATGTGTAGGCACATCATAGACACATGTATTTTAACTCAAACTAAAATGAAATTAATTTTCAACAATTCAAATATTTTCTCTTAAAAGGAATAAAATTTAAATTAGGCCATAGTTATCTGGGATATCAACTTGATATAGATATAATTATTCACTGGAAATGGAGTACATGTGTACATGATAGTCTGCATAGAAATAATTTCAGCCTAACAAAGATACAGTGGCATACAGGGAAAGGAGAAAAGATACATTTTGGACTCTCTTCTCCAAAAGTAATTCTTGTTCATTGAATACATAAATACTGCTGATACTGAATGCCCATCCCCAAGCTCTCTGTGTACTTCAGTGCTGTCCAGACCCACATTCTTTCTCCTATCCAATCTCCATCACTGTTGATGTAATGACTGTTATTATCTATCCATCCCCATTTCAGAGACAGAAAACTGAGGCTTAAGGAAAATTGGCAAAGCTGTCACCTCATGGCCAGTGGTGAAAGAGCCAGGATATGACTCAGGTAGTTTGACTACAGGGTCTTCACCTGGACTTGCAAGCAAGTCCTTCCTGGAGAAAGGCCAACTAGCAATGTCCACAGGAAGAGGGTGCAGATTGGAAGATAGGATACACTTTGAATCAGAAAATGTAATATGCTTCCCTCTGATTTCTCCTTGAGCAGCTATGAGCCAGGGGGTTCTGTCACTCCCGGGTTATAAAGTCGAGGGCTCAAATTCTAGCTGCTTAATTGTATTAGGAAATGTGGAGTGCAGAGAAGAGTCTCCTCTAGAGAGTAAAGACCCATATACCAGCACGTACATGTCTAACAATAATTAATCAGTTTAGCTGGGCATAGTGGCTCATGCCTGTAATTCTACTTACTCAGGAGGCTGAGATCTGAGGATCACAGTTCAATGCCAGCTTGGACACTAAAGCCCATTAGACTCTTATCTCCAATTAAGCACCAGAAAACCGAAAGTGTCACAGTTGCTCAAGGGGTAGGATGGTAGCTTTGAGCTGAAGAGCTCAGGGACAATGCCCAGGCCCAGAGTTCAGGTCCCACTACCGACAAAAAAAAAAAGTCACCCAGTTTCCACTTTATTTTCTCTGCAACACAGAGCAAGGTATGGTGGTTCATGCCTATAATCCAATACTTGGGAGATAGTGGCAGGATAATGAGTTTGAGACCAGCTAAAATGACATAGTAGGAGCCTACTGAAAACTCAAAAACAACAGAACAAAAAATGAGACTAAATAAAAACACAAGAAACAGGCCAGGGACCAGCGGCTTATGCCTATAATCCTAGCTACTCAAGAGATTGAGATTTGGTAAATCAGTAATTCAAAGTCAGCCCTGAGAGAAAAGTCTGTGAGATTTCATCTCCATTTAACCAGCAAAATGCTGAGCTAGGGAGGGATGTGGGGAGTGTCAGCTACCAGCAAGAATGCTAAGGGCAAGTGTTAGGTCCTGAGTTCAAGCCCTGGTCCTAACACAACAAACAAAATCCAAGAAACATCTTTTTAAAATAAACGATGTTCTCCTTGACTGGGATGAGTGAATCTTTTTTCTCATCTTTTCACTTTCCTTTAAAAATAGGAGAAGCATAAATTTACTTTAATTGGAAGTATGAAAAGCATATATTTGGACATTATTTTTACAGTCTGTGTAGAGACAGGTCCTTTTCAAGAAGCCGGTCAACTTAGGCCAAATAACACTTCTCCCTACATTCCCCCTGCCCCGTTCCTGACAAAACTTTGGGACTTTTTAAAATTTTTGCTATTCTTTTTTCATCCCCAAAGCATATCTGAGTTAGATCACAGGAATCTTTGCTTGAGCAAATATATATTGATATATTTAATACATATTTAATCCATGTTTATTTATTTAGACCTATGTATCTAGAATGTATACATAAATAAGAGAATAATTCTGAGATACCCGAAGTGTTGTTATAAGTGCTGGAGGAGACGTAGTGGAAATGAATCAGTTAGTAGCTGGGCTGGGGGAAGAAACAAAAGACTGTTCCATACTTGGGATGGAAGTTGAAACCTGGCTTAAAACAGCAGCTATGAAATCACCAGACCCACCATGGCAAGTTTATGAAAATCATTCTGTCCTGCCTAGAAGGAACAAATACTTCCCTATCCCCCACCACATACTCCTTGTCTTAACCCATGCCTTTCTCTATAGTCAATGGAGGCTCACTGTAAACTCTATATTTTCCTTCTCCAAATTTTCATTATAAAAATGCTGTAGGCAATAGGTTCCCTGATGTATTTCCAACCGTTAGCTCACTCTGCTGTTTGTAGTTGTGGAACTTGTTCTAGGAACCAGCCTCTTCCTGGCTACCATCTGAAAGAGTCTAACAGTCCTTTTATTCCTGAGAAACCAGTCCCCAGAGTTTTACTTTGAAACTGTTATAATACATATATGCATATATATGTATAGATATATAACTTGATATAATATCATACATAACTTTGTATAGCTTTAATGAGGAAATTGTGTATAATTTGGGAACCACTTGATGGAGTTTTTTTGTTTTGGTTTGGTTTGATGTTTTTGTAGTAGTAGTAGGTTTAAATGTAGAATTTTGCCCTTGTTAGGCAAGTACTCTACCACCTGAGCCTCAATTCCAGGCCTGTTTGATATTTTTTTCTTTTCTTTTTTCTTTTTCAGCACTGTGGTTTGAATTCAAGGCTTCCCACTTGTTAGGTTGGTGTTCTACCATTTAAGTCATACTTCCAGTCTTGCTTTTTGCTGTTGTTTTTTTTTAATTTTTTTGAGATGGAGTCTAGCTATTTTTTCTGCTCATTCTGGCTTTGAAATATCCTCCAGAGCTCAACCTCCTGAGTAGCTAGGATTACTCGCATGAGCTTTGATTATTTTGTAGATATTGGGTCTTAATTTTTAGGACTGGATCAACCTGGAAAATAATTCTCCTATTTATGCTTCCCATATAGCTGGAATGACAAGGACACACAACTACATTCAGCTTTTTATTGGTTGGGATGGGGTGATGAACATTTTTTCCTTAGCTAGCTAGCTAAGGAAACTACCATCCTTCCAAACTCTGCCTAAGCCTCCAAGGCCTAGCTTGATGAAGTATTTTTATATGTACATATATACTATAATGTGGGTCCATATATATAATATTGCTTAATGATAGAGACAGACATGTTCCAAAAATGTCATCCTTAGGTAACTTCATCATTATGGGAATACCAAAGAGAATATCTACATAAACTATGACTATGATGCTACTAGGCAACACAAATTTTTTCTGCTCTGGCATTTTCTTAGGGAATTATCATTGTATATGCAACCCATCCTTTACTGAAATGTCATTCTTTGGTATATGAGCATGTATGCATAGATGTATATACATATGCATGTTCAGATACATACATGTTTGAAAATGAATACATATGATACTCATTAACTGGGAAAATTTGTATGACTTAAAAGCCATTTGATAAGACACTTTCCAATTCTCCTGTTGTCCCTACTGCCATGTTTTTGCTTAGTGTTAAATTGTCTTTTTGAGTCCTGCTGAATCCTACCTGCCTAGAGCAATCACCTGTACTTTCAGAGTTGCATTGATAATGCCACACACTTTGTGAACATTTTCCTTTTGGAAAGAACATCTCTTGTTCATCCTTTTTGCCTTCTGTAAGAGTAATACATGTGTGCACCAAAGGTAAAGCTGGGACATGTTCTGTTTCTTCTCAATATCCTATTTCACCCTTGTCAAGACAGCAAACGGGTATCCTTTGTCAAGAGCCAGCTTTGTCCCACCCTGTGGCTGGGATTGGAGGCAGGATGGTGACTTAGTGAATGTGTACCCACCATAGTGGGGGTGCTGTCACCTCTGCCAGCCTGCAAGACTCTCAGCTCCACCCAGATCCCCCGTTTCCAGGACTACAGCACTTCCAAATGGGTGAGTTTTGACAAATGTAGGCTACCCATTTCTGCAAACAAAGCCATTTATTTTAAGCTGAAGCAGTTGCAGCAAAATTTAAATAATGTATCTAGAATGTATCAAATTGAATGCTTAATTAAATCTTTTTGGATTTCTTTGGTAGAACACTTAGGAACTGAAAGCCTGTTAGCTTTTATCATTTTTTTTTTCAACTAACTGCCATTAACTGCGAATAAGATTCCTGAACTTCCCACTCCCAGGCAGTGTCTGTCAGGACACTGACAGAGCATTAGTGCTGAACTTCCAGTATCCTTTACTCAATACTGAATGCTCCGGGCAGAAAGATTATTGTTATGTGCGTATTGGAGCTTGAACTGAGGCCCAGGGCTCTGTCCCTTAGCTTTTTCACATGAGGCTGGCATTCTACCATTTGAGCCATACCTCCATATCTCTAGCTTTTTGTTGGCTAAATGGAGCTAAGAGCCTTGTGGACTTTTCTCCTTAGGTTGACTTTGAACCATGATCCTTAGATCTCAGCCTCCTGAGTAGGTAGTTACAGGCATGAGTCACTGGCACACCCAGCTAGAAAGATGGTTTTTGTTGGGTCACAGCTCCCACTAAATACTACCTATTAGCCTGTGAGCCAAAGACCTGAACACATCTCACTGTCCTCCCCAAATACTACAGGGCATGAAAACATGGGATCCTGAAAAGGATTTAGGAAAAGGAATCCTTTTCATTAGGCTGGTGCCGACTGCTCTTGTAAAGAAGAACAGCTCCAAGCTTATGTGTGGCTGGAAACTTGAGTGGGATTCCTGGGTGTCGATATCAGTGGGATTGTCCTGGAAATGAAGCTCTGCACTTGAGAGTATACTACTTTTCCCAAAGGTTTAGGAGAAATAGAAGCATTGGGCAGCTTTGTTCTGGAAAGGCCTGGAGAGCCACGGCCCAGTGAGGACAGTCTGAGAATGTCTGAGATACTTTGCTTTAACTCAGTAGAGAGCACACTCTTATTTGCCTTGAAGTGATTTCTGACATATTTCAAAGGATAAAGAATCCTAATAGATGATCTTTCATGTATTCAGGTTTTTATTGGATCAGGACATTTTGAACACGTCTTGTCCAGGCCCTCAGTACTGGCTACAACTCCATACCCCGAAGTTCAGTGAGCTACCGATTTATAAGGGCCCCTGCCAGAGCATATTGTGCTGGGCGGTCATGAGTGGCAGAAACTGCTGGCCTTTCTTTCCACAACCCCTAGGACACATTTGCACCTCCAGCACTTTCCACACAAAGCGGTGCACGGTAGCAAGACCTGGGTGTAGTTCAGAGCCCTGTGCCAGGCCACTTTGTCACTCAGCTTTCTAATCAGCTTCTGGGAGTCCAGGGAGAGATCCAGACGGGCCTGTAGTCCACGCTCGGTAAGTAAACCAGCAATGTTTATGGCAAGTAAAAGAGGTATTAGCAGAAATAGGCCTTTACTCTTCTGGGGAAAAAGAAACTGTTAGTGAAAATGCAAGGAAGATGTATTAATAACTTGTATGTGTTATAAGTTGCTAATAGTAGTGAGTTTGCCCAGCAGACAAATTCAAATTGGTAAAATAATACGTTGAAGAAGGATGGATTACTTCCACCATTGTTCTTGGGTTGAAGGGAAACACAGATAATTTAGTTCAAACAGACCTTTAACGTGTGTGTGTGTGTGTGTGTGTGTGTGTGTGTGTGTGTGTGTTATCTGTTGAGTCGCTGACTGTATAGCTGGCTGAGTGTTCCCCCCAAATAATTGGTTTTGAGCATTATAGGCCTCTGTCTGTCTAGGATAATTGCTGTGACTTTATTAGCATGCAATAAAGCACTCCAAATGGATTACAGAGTTAGCATTCTGTAGTTGAAGTAAATGCAATTGAAACGGTGTAGAGGAATTCAATCACGTCAGTGAGGCACATTGACTTTTCCCTGGTAATGACCACAGCATAGGAGTCTGAAAGCATTTTTCATTGAAATGGTTTTCTTTTAGCATATAGGAATGGTGGGAGAATTGGATGACACTGAAAATTCTGGAAATGGGGAGAAAGAGACTAAAACCACAGGCACCAGATGTGTGAAAAGCCAGAGGAGTCCTTTGGGTAAGTCTCTGGTCTGCTTTACTGAGCTCTCCTTGAGAATGGGTGTCCTGTCTATGGGAACACCGGGCTGTATGCACAGCACCAAGAAAATGCATAGTTCCTCTGAGTACAGTGGCTTTAATTAAATCAAACAGAATTATTAAGTAAAATGGAAGGTTAGAAAAAAAAGCAAAAGATAATTAATCAACTTTTCTCCTTTTATGTAACAGTGTTCTAGAAAAAAAATCCCAATTGATTTTTTTAAACTCATTTAAATGTCACAGGAAATTAGCTTTGTTTTTCTATTTCGTTCTTCCGGAATTTGGGTATATCCTTATTTTTTCTCCATTGACTATTTCATATCCATAACTAGTGTAAGTAGCTCAACCATAGGTAAATTCCCAGTGTTACATATAAATTTGGGGTTGTGATATGTAGGGTCATTAGGGAAGAACCGTCAAGTTAGAGCCCCAATAAGAAGCTGGCCCCTCACAGTCCATGCCTTTGACTTCAAACCCTAATATCAGCTCAAAAGAAAGAGAGGTACACAAACAGACTGGAAAGAAGGAAACAAGGATGGAAGGAAGGAGGAAGGAAGGAAGGAAGGAAGAAAGGAAGGAAGAAAGGAAGGAAGGAAGGAAGGAAGGAAGGAAGGAAGGAAGGAAGGAAGGGAGGGAGAGGAAGGGCAGAAGGGAGGGAAAAAGAGAGAGAGAAATTTGAATTCCCCCTTGTCACATTTTATTGGGGGAGAGGGCACTGTTGGGGTTTGAACTGGGAGTCTCACACTCGCTAGGCAGAGGCTCCACTACGAAGCCACATATCTAGTCTCCACTTGTCACATTTTTCATGGCAAGTCCCTCCAACCACAAAACCGTATTTAGTGGATAAAAGGGAAATATGAATATGGACCAACTCTCAGTTGCTATAAAGGAGTTATTAATATTTGAGGGCAAGATATTAGCACTGTAGTTATGAAATGAAATGTTCTTACTTTTAGGAGGTATGTGCTAAGATGTGTGTCATGATACCTAAAATTCATTTTCCACATTCACTGGAAGCACAATGTCAATTCAGTGATAAAGCAAATATGGTAAATATTGGAAATAGTTTGATTTAGATACTGAGTGCATGGCAATCTTTAAGCCAATAAGCATGTGTCAGTTGACTGCTGACTGCAAATAAAACTCAACTGGAAGCTGGGTGCGGTGGCTCACACCTGTAATCCTACCTGCTCAGGAGGCTGAGATCTGAGGATCATGGTTCAAAGCCAGTCTGGGCACTAAATTCCGTGAGACTCTTATCTCCACTTAACCACCAGAAAACTGGAAGTGGCACTGTGGCTAAAGGGGTAGAGTAGTAGCCTTGAGAAGAAGAGTTCAAGGACAGCCCCCAGGCCCAGAGTTCAAGTCCCCTGACCAACTGAAAAAATTTAAAAACAACAACCAAAAAAAAAAAACTTCAGATGGCCAGGGATTAGACCTGAAGAATATCAGTTGTTAACTAAATGAGAATTTCAGGAGCCCTCATTAGAGTCATTTAGCCACTCAAGGATGCCAACCAGACCCCAGCTGGCTCTGTCCATCACCCCAGCCTTCTGGCTTTGGATTTGTTCAGGCCATGGTTGCAAGACAGCTGCTGTGGCTCCAGGCTTTGAGGCAGCAAGTCCACATTCAAAGGCAGGATGTGGTAAAGAAGAGCAAAGCCTCTTGCTTTTGCCTCTTTCATCAGAAAGCAAAATAGTTACTAAAAGCCCACAGAAATCTTCTGCTCTGTTCCCAGTGGCTGGAACAATCTTGTGCAAATCCTAGCTCTGGGAGGAGTGTGAAAATAGAACCAATATGAAAAGATTGCGATTCATCTTCTGGGGGGAGGGGCGGGGGATGCATTGTTACTGATTCCCAGATTGACTTTCTGTTAAGGAGGAAAAAGGGGAAATGACTACATTGCCCTTTCCTAACCAGATGTTATTTTCCTCTAGAAAGGAAAGAGTTCTGGGTCTCTAAATAACAGAAGTCCTTACTAAATCAAGTTCATGTTTAGCAGAAGATAAATGAGGCACAAAAGGGAGTCTTTGGCTTTCTCATCTTTGTGTTCAGAACCTCTTTAGCCTAAGGACATGGAAACTTTTACTGTTGATGAAAATTACCTCTTACTTCACTTTCAATGTGCTTTTGAAGACTGTTTTCGATATGATGGCCTCCCTGCAGCAGAATGGAATATATTAAGACTGCTCTCTGTATTGTAAGCCATAGTTTAAGTGTCCTCTAAATGCAAAGTACTAAAATAAGTACAAGTTCCCTCATTTATGCAAGAGGGATGGGCCTGGTTGTTACAAAAAGCCCTAAATTAAGTCTGAGTCACCAGACTTAATAAAGAGAAAACTGAAATGCTTCAATAACCACTCTAATTTCTCTTTCCTCCTCTGCCTGTGTGAACCTACAACAGGAAACTTTAGACAACTCATGTCTTAAAATGCATTGTCCTTATTAATCTCACAACAGCCAGATTAAAGTCTCTAGACTTTTCCTCTAGTCCCCTCCCCACCAGTCAGGCTGTCAGGTATCTGAGATCTGAGGACTGAAGTTCAAAGCCAAACTGAGCAGAAAGATTCATAAAATTCTTACCTCTAACTAACCAGAAGTATCAAAAGTATAATAGGGCATGGTGGCTCAAGCCAATAATCCTAGCTACTCAGGAGGCTGAGATCTGAGGAATGTGGTTTGAAGCCAGCCCAGGCAGGTAAGTCTGTGAGACTCTTATCTTCATTTAACCACCAAAATACAGAAGTGGGGCTGTGGCTCAAGTGGTAGAGCAGTAGCCTTAAGTGGAAGAAGTTAACTGAGAAGGTGATGGCCTGAATTCAAGCCCAGTAGCAACACACACACACACACACACACACACACACACACACACACACACACACACACACGTTAGGTAAGTGACTTTTCTTTTACAAAAGGTGTGACACACTTACTGTACATACATTGGGATGGGTTTCATTGCTAACCACCTAACCCTGTCACTGGAGGGACGGGGAGCTGGCCCAGTTGTGTATTCTGGGAAGGCATAAAAGGGTATGACTATTCTCAAAAGATCCTTGAGAATCCAGAAGCCCCTCATTTCCAGTCCACTTGTCTAATAGTGTTTAGTACATGAGCTTTGTGATTAAGGTCTACCTCATTACCATGGTTGACTGGTGAGTGTGCTCTGAAGTATCCTGTTGTTCTCTGGATGCTTAGCCCAGAAAAGCCCAAGCTGCCCTGCCTCTTGGTTATTTGTTGTCTCAAATAAACCAAAATAAAAAAGAGATACAGCTGAAGCCAACACTGCCCTCAAGAGTCTCTGATAAACTAACCACCAGAGTAGAGAGTTGTGTGTTGAGGTAAAGGGAGAGACACACTGCTGGGAAACTAGCTAAAGGTGTCTGAAAGGTAGGACAAAGCAATAAAAAGAGCCACAGAGCAGTAGAGCATCCAAAGGAGACAAGATTTAGAGCAAATTCACAGAACAAACCTGGGCTAATATTTGAGTAGAATTTGTAGGTTCTTCTATTGATCTGTTTTCACTTACCTAACCAGTATTTTTCAGATATATGTCATTAACCAGGATGGTCCTACATGCTGGGAATATGGTAGGAAACCAAAAGACTTTTTCTCCTCATGGAGTTTACCTTCTAGCAACAAGAGCAAACTGTAAGCAAGATACAGAGATGAATTTACAAAAGTAAGAAAATCACACAGTTGACAAACAGTATGGAAGAAGTCAATGAAAGGAACTACGAGAGTAAACTAGTTAGATGCTGCCCTTTTTCTTTTTTCTTTTTCTTTTCTTTCTTTCTTTTGTTTAAGATTCAGGTAACATCATGATTGATTCAGGTATAGGGTATCAAAGAGGGAGAGTCCAGCGTTTTCTTGCTTGAGCATCTGGAAGCCACAAGGCACTGGCTTTGAGGCTTTCCCTCTTCCTGGAGTCAGGAAGCTCCATTTGGACTTGCTACCTTTCTTCTGTTTCTGATCCTTCTCTCCCCTTCTACTGTATATCCCTACTATCCGGGTTTCTTGTTGGTAGTTATTCTTTCTCTTCTCTCCTAACCTAGAGGGCTCTATCTACCAGACCTTGTGATGAGTTCAGCTCCTCCCTGTGGCCATTCCATTGTGCTCAGGGCTGACTTCCACCTCGAGGTCTTGCCCTGCTATCTGCGCTGGGCCAATGGACACTTCTATGGTACTCCATTGAACTCCAGGCTGCTTCCTTGGGTGCATGCATTACAGTGTCATGGCTGGCTTACCTCTCCATGAGAAAAGATGGTTGACTTGTTTCCCCTGTAGTCACTTAATAGCATGCATAAAGACCACTTTAAGTCAAAGAGAAACAAAAATCTTGAGGATTCTCTAATTGATTGGGCAAACTATCCTTCTGCCACTTGTATTTATGTTTAGCACTGGGCTATTTTCAAAAAGCAAAGTTATATGAAACAGCATTTAATTTCCTGTGCTACTGGCAACATTTTGCTTAAGTAAATAAACATATGTACAGATAACATTTTAGAATCTAATGACACTTGTGATTTGAATATGTGTTTTAGGAGCAACCTTGACCTACCTCATGAGTCCAAGATTCTTGATTTATGTAAGCTGTGCCTTATCGATCTGGGTAAGATGAAGAAAATGCAATGTAAAGTTTTAGATGGTTAAGAAAACTAATATTAAGGATATGAAAATTCTAAGGATAGTGGGTGCAAAATGTGTGTATGTTTCTGCTTATAAAACAGACAAGAAATGCATAAAACCTATATGAAAGATGGTTATAATACCTACTTTTAAAGTAGATACCAAGAACCACCCCAGCGAGGTGGCTAGGCCTTAGCCAACCTGTGGGATACCTCTCAGCCTTCCTCATCCATAAAAAGTAGCCATAGGCCTCATTTATTATTTTTAGTTTTTGTTTTTGTTGGTTGTGGGGCTTGAACTCAGGGTCTGAGTGTTGTTTCTGAGCCTCTTTGTGCTTCAAGCTAGTGCTCTACAACTTGATTCATGGTGCCATTTCTATTTTTTGAGTGGTCAATTGGAGATAAGAGTCTCATGGGGACTTTTCTGCCTGGGCTGACTTTGAACTGTGATCCTCAGATCTCAGCCTCCTGAGATGCTAGGATTACAGGCAGGAGCCACTGGTGCCTCATTTTTATAACATTGGCATCCTTGCTTTTTTTTTTCTTTTCTTTTTTATTTCTTTTTTTTTTTTTTGGTTTTACTACTATTGCACACATCCTTTATTTTTCCAATTTTATTTATTTTTTGTTGTGGTAATGTATAGAGGGGTTACAGTTACATTCACCAGGTAGTAGATGCATAGCTTCTCACACCGTTGTACACATCCTTTACTGTTAAAATTTAGTCTATGGAGCCGGGTGAGGTGGCTCATGCCATAATCCTAGCTACTCGGGAGGCTGAGATGTGAGGATCGCTGTTCAAAGCCAACCCGGGCACTGAAGTCCATGAGACCCTTATCTCCAGTTAATCTCTAAAAAATGGGAAGTGGTGGTGTGGCTCAAGGGGTAGGATAGTAGCCTTGAGCTGAAGAGCTCAGGGACAATGCCCAGGCCTAGGGGTAAGGCGGTAACCTTGAGCTGAAGAGCTTAGGGACAGAACCCAGGCTCAGAGTTCAAGCCCCATGAGCCACACACACAAAAATTTAGTCTTTGAACTTTACACCAGGGAAATCCAACTATATATATATATTGCATTTTATATTTTGTCTTTTGCTCGGTGTAGGATACCCATGTTGTTATAAGCAGCCCTGGTTTGCTACTTTTCATTATTGTGTAGCATTTCATTGCACAACTGGTTTAATTCATTTTTTCCTGAAGAGCCAGGTGTTTTCTGCTTTTGTTTTTTTACTTTATAGAGTTTTTGTGTTCTCTTCATTTTTCTAGTTCAATTTCTAGTTTCAGTTTTTGCTCTTATCTTTAAAATATATATATAATGTTATGGTTTTTATTGATGTGTTGTACAAAAGGGCTATCATTTCATAAGTTAGATAATGAGTAAATTTCTTTGTTTTGGACAATGTCACCTCTTCTTTCACTTTCCCATTTCCTCTCCTGTTCCTGCACACAAGTTACACAGTTCATTCCCCTCCCCACCCAAAGAGCAAAAAGCAAAAGCAAAAACAAACACCACCAATAGCAGCGCCACCACCCACAAAACCTATGTTTCCATTTTTGGGATGCTCTTACTTTTTGAATGTGTGTAGAACTGGGGATCAAACCTAGGGCCTTGCTGGTGCTTAGACAAATGCTCTACCACTGAGCTACAGCCTCAGTCTTCTGCTCTTATCTTTACTCATGTCTTTCTTCTACGTGCTTGGGTTTTCTTGCTGTTCAATGTTCTTGTCACACTCATTTTGGAAATGGAAACTCACTGCATAGCTCTTGATGGTATAGAAGTCATGGTCCTCATGCCTCAGCCTCCTGAATGCTGCGATTACAGGCATGTATCAGTACACCCAGCTTCTATGAACTGAGGTTTTAGTTTTAAGTTTACATACATATGCATATATATGGACATATATATGTATATATATACACATATATGTATATATACACACATATGTATATATACACATATATGTATATATACACATATATGTGTATATAACACATATAATATATATGTCCTAGAATTTATATCGAGTTTTTTGTTTTTTGTTTTTTTTTGCCAGCCCTGGGCTTGAGCTCAGGGCCTGAGCACTGTCCTTGGACTTTCTCAAGGCTAGAGCTCTACCACTTGAGCCTCAGCACCACTTCCGGCTTTTTGTATGTATGTGGTAACAAGGAATCGAACCCGGGTCTTCGTGCATGCTAGGCAAGCACTTTAACCACTAGGCAAAACTCCCGGCCCAATATATCGAGTTTTTGAAACTGGCTATGCCACTCTGTACTTTCTAATTCCCTGCTCAGGTTTTCAGAGTTGGCATTTATGTCTTTAGATAAAGTAAGCATTAAGATTTTATAGCTCATATCTGATCATTTACCCGAGCTCTCAACAGTCCATTCTCTGCTGGCTGTTTTTAGTTAGATTTTACCCCCATTGTCCCATTTTCTTAGGTGACTGGGTTGTCTTTGACTGTGTGGTAGGCCTCACCTTTTAGAATTATTGCTGAGGACTTTGAAGCTGAAAGTAACAGCTTCTTTCTTTAGTAAAGGATGACAATGGCCTTCAGATATATAGAGGATGCCAGACATTTTTCTATAATTGAAACTGCAATTGCTACTGGGCACTGTTGCTCATGCCTATAATCCTGGCTGCTCAAGTGGCTGAAGATTGCAGCTTGAAGCCAATCTGGCAGGAAAACCCTGAGACGTTGATCTCCAATTAACCAACAAACAACCAGAAATGGAGCTATGATTCAAGTGATAGAGTACCAGCTTTGAGAAAAAAAAAAAAAAAAAAAAAAAGCTAAGAGATAGCACCCTGGCCCTGACCTCAAACACTAGTACCAGCACCAAAAAGAAAAAAAAAAAAAAAAGACAAAAACTTCAGTTGCTAGCCAGGCATTGTGGCTCATGCCCGTAATCCTAGCTACTCAGGAGGCTGAGATCTGAGGATCAAGATTCAAAGCCAGTCCTGGCACAAAAAAGACCTGGGACTCTTATCTCAAATTAACCTCTAGAAAACAGGAAGTGGGGCTGGGTTCAAGGGTAGGGCAGTAGCGTTGAGCTGAAGAGCTCAGGGACAGCGCCCAGGCCTAGTTCAGGCACCATGACCCACAAAAAAAATAAAATTAAAAAAAAACAAACAAACAAACTCTTCAATTGCTGTTGGAAATGATAATGCTGTTCAACTCAATGATTAATCCAAGCTCAAGGCTTGGATTTCCTGGACCCTACAGATGAAGCAATCCTGACTAGATAGGTGGGTTTTCTTCTAGCTCCTCCCTTTACTGTAAAGGTGAAACAGGCTTGTTTCATCTGACTTTTTTGGGGTTCACAGAACTGCAGGCCTACTTCATATCTCTTGCCTCTCATCAGCAGATTATTCTTAAAAAACAACAACAACAAAAAAACCCCCAAAACCTGCTCTTACTTTTGTTCTCCTACCTGCTTATTTGTTTTGTGTTTTTCTCATTAGCTGGTTGACTCTTGGTGCATTTAAGGATTTTAAAAATATTTGTTAAAATAGAACTTTTTCAAGTTATACATATTTTACTTAAAGGTAAATTATAATTGTACTGCATGAAGGAACAATTTTGACCTTCTGTGTCCTTTGGAAGAAATGCATGGTTCTGGATTTCAACTTGCTTCCGTCTATGTGTTAGTGATGACAGCATGTTTTGCCTCTGCCTCCTTGCAGGGAGACCGAATGTGGCACTTTGCTATGTCTGTGTTCCTGATAGAACTGTATGGACAAAACCTCCTTCTAACGGCAGTGTTTGGCTTAGTGGTGGCTGGATCTGTGTTAATATTTGGGGTCTTAATTGGTGACTGGATCGACAGGAAACCGAGAAATAAAGGTAATATTCTTCCTCCTGACACATGTAATTATGTGGTATATTATGACCTCACTAGTTGAGAATGTTTTATTTAGTGAAACAAAATAATAGAGCTGAGCTAAATTGCAACAGGCATAACATTAAGATACTATGGAAGTCAAGCCCCAAGAGTGGCAAAAAAAAAACCCTATAAATGGAACTATGTAACTCTGTGACATATTTATACTCCAGTGCTACATTATAATTGTGTGCATGTGCATATGCATGTGTACGTGTGTGTGATCCAGAGCCTTGTGCTTCTAACACTTGACATCTACATCACTCCATTTAAAGTATTTTAATGTGTTTTTGAATTTTAACCATTTTTTGTGGTGCTAGGGAGCAAGTCCAGAGCCTCTTATATACTTCTGGGTATTCCACCTCTGAACTACACTTCTAGACATTAAGAAGTATTACTGTTGTTTAGATTATTGCCAAGTGAACATTTTAAATAGTAAATTACTGAAAAACATTTGTGTGTATGTGTGTGTGTGTCTATATGTATGCATATCTTTATAACAGGGTCTCATTTTGAAGCCCAAACTGGCCTTGAATTCATGTTCCTCCTGTCTCAGCCTCTCCAAAGCTAAAATTACAGAAGTGTACTGTCACACCTGGTACAACATGCTTTCTTGTTAGTGTTCTTATATTATTTATTATAATATCTGATTTATTTTAACACTTAATGTATAAAACATGTCTTTTGTACTACATAGCATATCTAAACTGGAATTAATACTTATTTGTTCAAATGTATGTTTCCTTGCCCCAGTCCTGGTCTATTCATTTGATCGCTGGTTAAGTTTTTATTGTTATTGTTTTGCTTTTTTTGTGTGTGTGGGTTATGGGGCTTGAACTTTAGCCTGGGCACTGTCCCTGAGCTCTTCAGCTCAAGACTACCTCTTGAGCCACAGCCCCACTTTCCATTTGCTAGTGATTAATTGGAGATAAGGGTCTCACGGTCTTTAGTGTCCAGGCTGGCTTTGAGCTATTCAGCCTCCTGAATAGCTAGGGTTACAGGCGTGAGCCACCATGTCCAGCGGCTTGCTTGCTTTTTTTTTTTTTTTTTAACATTACTTAGGACCTAGAAGAGGCATTTGTTGGAACCTCGCCATGGAAAAGTTCAATTTATTTAAAATCTGGAATATTTCTCTATAGACTGGACAATAACTGCAGTACAAACTAAATCCAGGAGGGTCATAGTAGATGCCTTTATGTTTTCTAGTTTTGCTTGAATCTGGTTTCTCATATCATCTGTGTCTGAAAATATTTTTTTTTTTTGTACCAAGTACTGGATCTTGAACCCAAGGCCTGGGCTCTTTCCCTTGTTTTGTTTTGTTTTTTTGCTCAAGACTGGTGCTCTACTATTTGAGTCATAGTTCCACTTCTGGATTTTTTTTCGAGTCCTGGGACTTGCACTCAGGTCCTGAGCACTGTCCTTGGGTTTTTCCCTCAAGGCTAGCACTCTGTCACTTGAGCCCCAGCATCATTTCTGGCTTTTTCTATTATATGTGGTACCGAGTAATCGAACCTAGGTCTCTGTGCATGCTAGACAAGCAATCTACCACTAGGCCAAACTACTGGCCCATACTTCTAGATTGTTTTTTGCTGGTCAATTGAAAATAAGAGTTTCATGGATTTTCTTGCTTAGGCTGCAGTCCTTAGATCTCAGCTTCCTGAGTAGTTAAAATTACAGTTAAAATGCCCAGCTTCCAAGTATGGTTTAACTCACTTACAAAGCTTTTTTTTTTTGGAAAAGCTTTGCCTTGGGGTCTGATCAAATGCAGTGGCTCTTATTAGCTGCCCATGTAGCTGTGACCTATCTCTTAAAACCAATAGTAAATCTTGGGCCGCTGGGTGTTTCCATTTGTAGTTGCTCACGCCTCACTCTTCATCCAGAATGCCTCTGTCACAGCCTGCTGTGTGGTCCTGATGCTTGTCTTCTCCTACAGAAGGGAGATGGAACAAATCTGGAATGGCTGGCTCACAGTGAGTGTCTCTCTCCCCTCCTGTGCCATGAGCACTAGTGTCAGACACACATCACACCTCCATCATCTCTGTACCACCAGCTCCCCAGCAAGCCATCTGGCTAATCTTCCACCCCTCCCCACTAATTTGTGAATCAAATCTCTCAGATATGGAATCAACAGAACAACCTTGCAGGGTCTGTCTGCAGGTACAAATCAGCAAGTGATCTGGTGCAATGGTGTACAGGGAAGAAACTGCTTAGCTTTAGTGTAATGTTCAGCTGCAGGCTTACTTCGAGCCTTTTCTCTCGAGGGTCTTTGAGTTCATTTACATGTGCATGCTTAAGCTCGTAGATAAATAGCAATGTGCCACAGCGGGCTGGAAAGGTCTCCAAACTCTCCTTTCCCTCCTTTGGTAGGTGGTGTGCTATGCTTCAGTGATCACCCTGGCTGCCATGGCAAACCTGGCTGGCACAGCGCTGACCATTACCATTCAGAGAGACTGGATTGTGAGCCTCACAGGCAGCAATCGAGGCCAGCTGGCTGGTGAGCAGAACTACCTTGGGCCTGGCTCATCCTTGGATTGGCTGAGGAGCCACTCAGTTCCTAACTTCTCAGGGCCTGACTCTCCTCAAAGAACGGAGCAAGAGAACACACACTTGCACATAAGTATGTGCCACATAAAACACCACACACACACACACACACACACACACACACACACACACCACACATGCATATTTATATATATGCATGTATACATAGATGCATGCCACATACACATACCCATATAGTGCATATACCCACACCACATCCATAAATACACATGCCATAGACATATATACACACATTGCACACATATACACACACACACACACACACACCACACACACACACACACACACACACACACACACACACACACACACAGGTGAACCAACCCTCCTCCTTCTTGCCCTGGAACTTTGAGGAAGGAAGGAGTTTATGGTGTCTGGTATTTGTAAAGTGTTTAACACTATGCCTACAGAGGAAATGGGTACAGAATGGCTCATACAGCGAATTACTGAAGAATAATACCGGGCATCAGAAGAGTAGCCCATTTTTACTTTTCTATTTCTTTTTGAGACAGTATTTCATCATGTAGCCCAGGCTGGCCTCCAGTTCACAGTCCAGGCAGGCACCATCATGCTTAGCTGAGAGCAGCCTTTCATATGCAGTAGTTCTTTGGCAAGTTAAACTTTCAAATAAAATTATCTTAAAGTCTTTTTTTATTCTGGCTAGTGATCAGCTTTTTACCTTTCAAACAAAATTTATCTTTAAAAGTGATTGATCATTGGTTATTACAGACAGTAGAGGTAGAATTATTTTCTAGGAAAGTACTTCGATGGAATAGTATGACACCATTTTTACTGTCGTCCATTTGCAAGAATTGGGAGGTTCACATTGTAATATCTTCTAATTGCCCACTTAAAGCTGAAGATTTCACCCTACCCTGTATTAGTACACTGGGTGCTCCGCTAGTTTTGAAGGCTAAGATAAAGGAAGCTATTAAGAGGGAGTCTATGAAAGTACATGTCTCACAGAAAGTAGAAGCCCCTTATAATCATGTTTTCTTTTAAACAGTATGGATGTGGATGTTCTGGGCTTAAATAACACCACCCAAAATAAAGTAGTTACACGAGTGAGAGCTGGTGACAGTGTTTATGTCCTCTATCTCTGGGTAAAGAAAAATTTTCTATCCTCTGCTAATTAATTTCAAAGAAATCTGAGGTAAAGCACACAGTGTAGTTCCAGGTCATTATTTTTTTTTTATGAACTTGTAAATAGTCTTAAATGATGATAGAATACCTAAGAAAATAGGCTTTGACATAAGACTACCTGGGTTTGAGTCTCAGCCCCACAATTGTACTTCTCTTCACCTGGAGCATGCACCCCTGTATGCTATGGCTTCCTGACTTGTTAAGAGGAAATACTATTGACTTCTTTGAGCTATAAGGGTTAAATAAGCGGATCTATATACGGGGGTTAGAACTCTGTGCCTGGCACAGAGCAAGAATTCAACTCATTCTCATCTTTCCTCTTCCCTTGTCCCCTCATCCCATCTCTATGCTAGGCCTATTAATATTAGGCTTTTAATATTGTCCTTGTTAAAGTAGTGAAATATAATGGGAAAGGGTGCTAAAACGAGAGTTCGAATGATTAGCTCTAGCCATGTGCCAGTGGCTCTTACCTTAATCTGAGCTATTGAGGAAGCTGAGACTTTAGGATTACGGTACAAAGCCAGCCTGGAAAGAAGAGTCTGTGAGATTCTTCTTGCCGATCAACCAACAAAAAGCCAGAAGCAGAGGAGTGACTCAAATGGTAGAGCACCAACCATGAGCAAAAATGATAAAGGATAGCACTCAGGCCTTGAATTCAATCCTCAGTACCAGCACAATAAATAAATAAATAAATAATTCCAAGCAGCTTTGTTTCTCAGTTAACAAACTTGTCAATTGTTCCACTCCACCAGAGCTGATCTCAAAGTTAATTTTTCAGGTTGGAAGCCTAATCTATAGTGAAACCAAAGAATCTTTTCTGGCTAACACTATCATTTACCCCACAGCAGTGGCAACTCTGGTCAATATGTGATGGTAAATTCACCAGTGGATATGAGCATCCACTGAGTCTCTGTTTCCTCTCTTGTTCCAGGGATGAATGCAGCCGTCCGGCGTCTGGACCAGGTCATCAGTATATTTGCCCCCTTGTCCGTGGGCCAGGTGATGACATGGGCATCTCATGTAATTGGTTGTGGTTTCATTCTTGGATGGAACTTGCTTTCACTTCTTGTGGAGTTTCTATTTCTGTCCAGGGTTTTTCAGCTAGTTCCCCAGTTGGCTGTAAAACCCCAGCAACACACAATGGGGCACTTTCTAGATCGGCCACAGGACGCTGTGAACATGCAAGGTAATGCAAATTCAAAGAGACCTCTTTTTCCTTTTCTTATTCGGGTTGTAAGCCAATCTCCTTTTCTTTCCAGAGCTTGTGTTCAATCACATGTTTAAAATGCTATATGCAAATGTGATAGACACAATGATAAATGAGAAGGCTCCAGCCATGCCATAGGGCCGCTCTTCTTGGTGGGGACAGGCAATGCTATTTTGTATAATTACACAGGTTCTGCACTGCCATTAAGTCTACTCAGACAGACTTTAATGTAAGTAGCATCCCTGGGGACTGTGCAGTGTACAACCTACACAAGCTATCCCATGGTCTTAGGGGGAAAATAACTTTTTTTTATTTCCTTCATGAACAGCTTCATCAAAGATGCTAAAATAAGAGAAGGCTGGGTGTTGGTGGTTAACGCCTGTCATCCTATCTATTCAGGTGGCTGAGGTCTGAGGCTTACAGATTGAAGCTACGTAGGCAGAAAAGTTATGAGACTCATATCTCCAATGAGCCATCAAAAATCCAGATGTGGGGGTGTGGCTCAAGTGGCAGAGCTCCAGCCTTCAGTGGAAAAAGCTACAGAATCATGGTAGTCCCTGAGTTCAAGCACACACACACACACACACACACACACACACACACACACACACATGAAAAAACATTGTCTAATCAATGGTCGGCAAGCTGGGTGTTTATCTAGCACCTATGTCACTCATTGTGACAATTGTGACCAAGGACCCTTCACTGCCTACCCCTTGCAGTCCAGCACCTACACAGAGCTCTCTAAGTAGACTGACTTGGAGGCTTAGGGACAGGAAGCCATCAGTGTGTATAGGAACTGCTCAGTGCAGAAGTGGATGAGGCAGGGATGGGCTGAAGGATGCAGCCGGTTGTGGACTTCAAGCTTACCTCAATTTGATTTTCTTTTCTTTATTTTTTGGTGATTATTAGTCCTTTGTATAAAGGGGTTACCATTCCATTTTATTGTAGGTGAAACAGACTTTTGGGAAACCACTGCTGTATTCACCCACAAATCCAGATCTTTAGACAAAGACCACAAATCTAACCTTGAAGGACAGTGGAACACAGCCAATGGGTTTCGCCTTTGTCTTCGAAACACACATAGGCTGCTCTGCACATGCCGCGATGGCTGGGAGACGTACTGCAGGCAGAACGTGTTCCTGGCTGGCCTGGGCCTGGCATTCCTCTACATGACAGTCCTGGGCTTTGACTGCATCACCACTGGCTACGCCTACACCCAAGGGATCGGAGGGTCTCTGCTTAGCATCCTCACAGCTCTCTCTGCTTTATCTGGCCTTCTGGGCACAATTCTCTTCACCTGGCTCCGGGGTCATTATGGTCTGGTCACCACAGGCATTATTTCCAGCTGGCTCCATATAGGGTGTCTAATGCTCTGTGTGTTTTCTGTCTTTGCTCCTGGAAGTCCATTTGATATGGCTGTCTTCTCATTTCCACTAAACAAGAATTCTTCTTCAAACCACAAGTTGTTCAAAGAGGACCAGGTGCATGTGTACTCCTTTGAAAGAAACCTGAACCAACCCATCCTTCCAGACCGCTCTTCCATCCACTGGACCAACAGCACAGTTCTGTTTGATGGACAGCAGGATCCTGAGCAGCCTGAGTCTTACATTTCCATCATTTTACTCTTCTCAGGTGTGATCCTGGCAAGAATTGGTGAGTGGGCTGTGTGTGGTGGGAAGCGTGCAGCCTGTGATGTTCCTAACTTACCCTCTATGCATATGATGGTCTTGACTATGCCAGTGTGAGTCTTCATCATCCACTGAGAACCTGTTAGATGACAAGAACTCTCTCATAGATGGTGGAGATACAGGCAAGATCTTAGTCCTATGGACTTCCTCACCTAAACTGGAGACCAGTTAAGTAAGTAGCTAGCAATAGTTAGCAAGATGGCTAAGAGGGGCTATGTTAGAGAATTGAAAACCCATCCAAGGGGCACACACACACACACACACACACACACACACACACACACACACACACACACAAGACTGTACTTGCTGGAAGCAAAGCACAAACATGCTAGCATATGCACATGGTATCTATATGAAAGGTGTGGGTTTTTTTTTTACCTGAATCTGTTGACTACTGGTGGAACTAGGATGAGGAAGGAAAGAGCAATTTAATGGGGGAGGAGTCGCCCGGGGGAGGGGCACAGGGCCATAGGGTGCCTGACACTGAGGTCTACAAGCTTGTCTGCCCCATGGACCTGGGCTCTGAACTTTGCCATCTACTGTGTCCTTCATTTCTAATGGTCAGAACATACCTGCTTTCATTAGAATATTTACTATTAAGCATAATTTAAAGCTAGCTTATGATCTGAGGATCATAAGTTTGAAAACAACACAAATAGGAAAAGTCCATGCAACTATTATTTCCAACTAACCACGGGGAAAATGGAGTAGTACCATGGCTCAAAGTGGTAGAGTGGTAGCCTTGAGCAAAAAACAAGCAAACAAACAAACACCCTCAGGCTCAGTGCTCAGGACCTGAGTTCAAGCCCCACAATTGACAGACAAAAAAAAATTGTTTTAAATAAAAAAAAAACTATTGGACCTCCAAGGATTGGCAACCCCAATAATGAGTTGTTGGAGAAAATGGTGATGGTGACAGGAACAACTAGAAGCTCTTATAATTGAGTAAACCTGAGAGGAAAAGAGTCTTACTGAGTGCTGTTGGTTCACATCTATATTCCTAGCTATTCAGGAGGTTGAGATCTGAGGATTGAGGTTTGAAGTCAGCCTAGGCAGGAAAGTCCATAATACTTTTTTTTTTTTTGAGGATCATGGGGCTTGAACTTGACCTGGGCGTTGTCCGTGAGCTCTTCAGCTCAAGGCTACCACCCTACCCTTGAGCCAAGCCTCACTTCTTGCTTTTTAGTGGTTAATTGGAGATAAGAGTCTCAGGTCCTTTTGTATCTGGGCTGGCTTTGAACCTTATCCTCAGATCTCAGCCTCCTGAGTAGCTAGGATTACAAGAGTGAGCCACTGCGTGTGCACACCCGTGCCTGCACACAGTGTTCATCAGACTATCTCCACTAAACTACAAAAAAGCAGAAATGGAGCTGTGACTCAAGGGATGGAGAGCTAGAATTGAGTAAAAGATGATCAAGGACTGTGCATTGTGTCTGTTCAAACACTGCTGGTACACGCGTGTGCGCTCACACACACACACGCACGCAAACCAAGAAGTCTGGGCCTTGTTCTTTGACCCTAATAGCATCATCTTTTAAATGGATTTTTGTTTTGTTTTGTGAGCAGGGTCTCATTATGTAGCTTAGGCTAGCTTTAAACTCAAGATATTCTTTCAGTGTGATGAGACTATCATGTGAGCCACTACACCTGACTCAGTACCATTTATTTTGCCCAATCCTGTCTCCCACTATACAATTGCAAAGTCACCACCTTCAGAGGCCCTCCCTGACAGCATAGTTAAGCCTCAGGGGCTTTCCCACCCTTTCCCCCCAGTCAGAAACAGAGGGAGTGACAAGTATGGTGGACGATAGTGAAAAAGACATGGGTCAAACCCCAAGCATATCTTTTCCATCTTTCAAAAACCTTTGCACATACTCACCTTGGTACCACATCTTCTACTTCAGTCACTAATGCAGCAAAGTCCCAGGGTCTCAGAGCATCCTCTTTGTCTCAGAAGCCATGGTTGAGGACAGGAGGATTATATTCCTAATGTTTGCAACAAGGCCCATGAATCCCTTATTCTGTAGATTCTTGGGAATATTGGGAGAGAGGAAATGAGAGCTTTGAAGGCCCAAGCTTGGAATCATATTCCTCTGATGTAAAGGAAATGTAAAGGAGTTATACCAAACAACTGATTTAGAAACCTATTTTTATTTCCCAACTAGAGATTGCTTGGCTTGCATAGAGTTTAAGTAAGGTACATGATGAGTGGATGATCTTTTGTGTTGTGTTACTTGTGTCTACCTTTTCATCTCATAAAAAACGTACATTGGCCATTTAAGATTTATACTTAATTCATTAATTAAGTATTAAGTATTTCATTATAAAGGAAAAACAAAACAGTCCATCAGAAACTGTAACTGGCCAAGATCACTGGCTTTCCTGATGCAAAGGCCCTGAACGCATCTGGCAAATATGGGTGCAGTTAAAGACTGCAGTCTGGAAAAGCTTGGCCTTGGCTGTGGCAGTAGCATTTTTCTTACTGTGTCCTTTAGGAGAATTCCAGAGACATAGATCTCTCTTGACACTCTATGTGTGTGTATGTACGTGGGTGTATGTATGTATGTACTAGGACTTGAATTTAGGGTCTCCAGCTCTTGCTCAGCTTTCTAGATCATGGCTGGTACACTACCACTTGAACCATGCCTCTAGTTTTACCTTTTTTTTGCTGGTTAACTGGAGATGGAGTCTCACTCTTCTTTCTAGGATAGCTTCACAGTGCAATCTTCCAGATTAGCTAGGATTACAGGCATGAACCACCTGTGCCTTGCTTCTATTGATGCTGATACTGTCAAGATCTGCAGCCAGGATGCCTGTCACTATTCCTTGATCTGTAAACAAGGGTAAGGAGGAACCATGCCTCTCTACTAAGGAGTCCTGAGAAGGTGCCAAGCTAACTTCTGTAGTTAATGTGCTTAGCACAATACTTACAGATACATGAGCTATCTGTTAAAAACAGATTACAATGCTCATTTTCAATCACCACTGTAAACCCTGTATTTTAGCTGTGTTTTGGATGCTTTCTTAGGGCTACTGAGAGGGGGGAGCAGGGCATTAAGTTACAGGGAGCCACACACAGTGTTCAATGGCAATGCGGACACTGCCTATTCCCACATGCTTCAAGATTACAAATGACCTTGGGATTGGTGATGTGGTATTGACCAACTGACAAAACAAAACAAAAACTACTGGTGCTCAGAATGATAGAAGTATTTGTGCCTCTGTTGGCAAGCCCAGCCTTTCATGCCTGGTAGCCATGCAGGCTAGGTCCTCTCAACTGGAAATGTTGCCCTGTGGTCAGCCTTGTATTTACTATGTATACTCTAGGCACAGACTCTTCTAAGGCTTTGCTCAGCTAAGTGATTCTTTCTACTGTAATGGAAGCAAACTTGCTATTGCCTACAACAATGGCACATTGCTTAAAAGTCACTTCCCTTTTTAACATCTAAGAACAGTAACTCTCTGATCTTGATTTAGAAAGAATTCTCAGTGCATAATTAGCCTTCACTTCCTGTTACATTGCACATTGTACCATTGTAGCACTGTACAAATCATCTCTAACTTTGTAAGCAATGCCTGCTGAGGGCCAGTGGTGAGGATTTTACAGCTAAACTCTGCTATAATCCAAGCTGGGAGGTGTGGGACATCAGAGCCATATGGAGAGACTTTGAGGCTTCCAATCTGTCCAGGATAGCCCAGGAAGTAGAGGATAGGGCCATAGCAGTCTGGAGAACAGTGTCCAGCCAACCCTCTGTAAAGGTGGACACTGGAGGACATAGTATATCACCTCTAAATGACTCAAGTCCAGAGCTAAGTTCTAGGATCAAGATAGAAGCAGCCAGGAAGGCTCTGCCAGGCCATTGCTGTCTTGGGAAAATCCAGAGGAATCCTGGCTAGAAAACCCGGACTTGGTGGCTGCTTCAGAATGAAAGTGTAGCCTTTGGACTAGTGAAATAAAAATGTAGTCATTCATGGTAGAAAGTAGGGAGAAGCCAGAGACTGGTGGCTCACACTTGTAGGCAGAAAAGACCATGAGATTCTTATCTCCAATTAACCACCAAAAAGCTGGAGGCAAAGCTATGGATCAAGTGGTTGGTTGAACACCAGCCTTGAGTGAAAAAACTTAGGGGATAACACCTAGGCCCTGAATTCAAGCTCTAGTGCTGGCACCAAAAAAATAAAAGTAGGAAGATGACAGAAGCTCAATTTCTTTTCTGGTAAGGCAGGAGTAAATAGGAAAAAGAAATATGGAATTGAAGTTGATTTGAATCCCAAGACTTTGGTCTCTATCCTAGACATTTTGCAATAAGGTGGGAAAAATAGTAAATAAATAAATCAATCCACAATGAAGTTGGGGCCTATACAATAATGGTGGTTGTGATGGTGATTTGCAAAGGTCACTTAGCTGGGTATGGCAGCACAGGCCTGTAATCTCAGCACTCAGAAGGCTGGGGCAGGAAGATCTGAAGGGCAGCCTAAGTTATACAGCATGGTCTTGTTTCAAAACACAGAAAACAATGCCAAAAAGCAATTTGTAACACCTCAGATGTTAAGAGTAACTCCCATGCATGGAGGCCAGACACAGGTCTGCACTTGCTACAGTGCTTCTATGGAATCCTCCAGTGAGAGAGTATCTAGTATTTCTGTCCCCCGATGAGCAGCAGAGTTACACTGACCCAAGGCAATCACTGTAGCCAGTCCTCCTCACATTTATTCTTTCCTGGAATCATTATCCTACAGGTCTCTGGTCATTTGACCTCACTGTGACCCAACTTCTCCAGGAGAACATTCCAGAAGCAGAGCGAGGAGCTGTGAACGGTGTGCAGTGCTCTCTGAACTACCTCATGGACCTCATCCACTTTGTCCTGGTCCTGCTGGCCCCGAGGCCACAGCAGTTTGGCATGCTGGTCTTCATCTCCATACTGTTTGTCACCACCGGTCACGTGTTGTATTTTTTTTATGCAAGGAAGTGTAAGATGAGAAATGCCCATGTGAATAAGACAGTGAAAAAGAGCACTTGGACACCTCCAACTTGAGAGGTAGGCAGAACTGCTTGCAGCTCTCACGATACTCACCCCTTCCCCCAAGATTGTGTTGTCTACACCCCATCACTGCACTGGAAAGCAAGGTGCCACCACCTTTTGCAGACAGCATGGATTGCTTAAACCATGTTTTTTTCCTGGTAGGACTCCCCCTGTATGTGAGAGGGTCACACTCCCAAACTACAGGCACAGAGTCTCTTGCACCCAAGCACCGAACAGGACTGCTTTTCATTTTGCCAGGAGAAGAACGGAGTGTTTTCAGAATCTAAAATTAAAATATTTTGGTCGGCATTAAAATTCTAGAGATGGGGCATGATTAATCATGTTCAATATCAATTCTTTGCCATGAGTTGTTTTCTTGTTTTATTTTTTTCTTCTTCAGATAGTGGGTGAATGTACTTTTTTTTTTTTTTTTTTTTTTTTTTTGCCAGTCCTGGGCTTGAGCTCAGGGCCTGAGCACTGTCCTTGGACTTTCTCAAGGTTAGAGCTCTACCACTTGAGCCTCAGCACCACTTCTGGCTTTTTTCTATGTATGTGGTACCAAGGAATTGAACACAGGCAAGCACTTTCACCACTAAGCCAAACTCCCGGCGAATGTACTTTGATCCAATTAAAGGCCCCTAGTGAAGACTAAAGCTGTTAGTTGGGAAAATAGATTATGATAAATACCTTTGTATGGCTTATGAGCTCCAGCCAGGCCAGAGATCTAATGATACCTTAGTCAACTTGGGTAAGCTTCAGCAAGCTCTGATAAAGAATGTCACTAACGAGGTGTGGTGATCTGTGCCTGAAATCCTAGGACTCAGGAGCCTAAGGCAGAAGGGTTGTGGGTTTAAGAACAGCCTTTAGTGAGACTCTGTCTCAAAAGTCAAAAATGCAGCCAGGTGCCAGTGACTGGCTCATGCTTGTAATCCTAGCTGGTCAGGAGACTGAAATCCAAGGATGGTGGTTTGAAGCCAGCCCTGGCAGAGAAGTTTGTGAGACTCATCTCTAATACAAAATAATAAATACAGACACCTATGTACACACACATAAGTGTGTGTGTATATAAAATACATATATATGTGTATATACATATATACATATATACATATGTATATATATATATATATATATAATTACCCCTTGTCTAGCATGCCTGAGGCCCTGAGTTCAGAAGAAAGCAAAACTTTATTAGGTCCCAGAAAACCACAAAAAGATAACCTTACACAGATCTGCTTTTTAAGACAGTCGAATAAAACAGAGGGAAGAGAATTTCATGGAACATTTTGCTTAATATAAGCTAGTTTTTAAAGAGTATTTTATACAAGTTCTGATATTTATGGTGCCAGTTTCCTCAGTTGCTCTCTCCTTCCATACTCAATTGCTCTCTCATAAAAAGTCCTCAAACTATATTACTACAGACACACACACACACACACACACACACACACACACACACACAGAGTGAAGGCTCACTCAGGAGACCATAACAATTCATTTCAATTCTTCACTAAGGAAGTTGAACTTAGGGGTAAGGATTGAGCTTTTATATGTACCCCAGGCTCTCCTTGAACTCTTGGTCCTCCTGCCTCTAGTCTCCTGAGTGCTAGGATTACAGGCCTGTGGACTACATAGGCTTGAAAAGTTATATTTCCATGAGATTTACCATGCCAAATCCTTTGGTCTTGATTACTCTAATGAGCACATACATGTTTGTGCAGAGTAGACATAGAACAGTGTCCAAAGCATTAAACTCTCCAGCAGCATGAGCAGAGTAGAATTTCTGCCAAGTTTTCTAAGTGCTGGCTCCCTACCCCTGAATCTTCTGGCCTTGAATAAAAATAGTTGTTTCTTTGTAAATTCTGCATTTTGAGTGCTAATCTTACTCTTCCTTTCCCTCAAGGTTCTCTTTAGTAGAACAGCATCTTTCTATGACACTGTGGGTTACTGTTTGTGTATTTCCATGTTTATTCCTATTCCTGTTTTAGACTAGTTCTAATAGAAATATAAAGCAACTTATATTTACATGATTTAAAATACTTTGTTCGACCCAGTGTACCCAATTATCAGTTTACTTGCAACCATTATAAAATTGAGGGTTTTATTTTCTTTCATATCCTTCATATCTAAATTCTAGGTTTTTTTGTTATTGTTGTTTTTACTTTTGCCAGTCCTGGAGCTTGACTTTAGGGCCTGAGCACTATTCTTGGGTTTTCTCAAGACCAGAGACCTATCACTGGAGCCACAGCAACACTTTGAGCTTTTTCTATGTATACGGTACCAAGGAATCGAACCTGGGTCTTTACGCATGCTAGGCAAGCACTCTACCAATTAGGTCAAATTCCTGGTCATTTTTTTAAAGGTCTACAACATACCAATTTAGAGCAATCACATTTCTGGTATTGCAGAGCCACATTTTGGCTGGTGACTGCCATATTAGAGAGGGGCATATTGAAGAGAAGCTTTAGACTGATGGTCAAAGCTCCACCAGTCTAGTCACCATAAAAGGCCTAAAAGTGACAGTGACCTTTTCTGCTATGGAATATGGCTAATACTTGGCCAATGTTAATGGAACTAGGTAAACCTCATTCCATCAGCTACCAGTCTGCTTGGCTCCCAGAAAACATATGCATCAAACAGATAAAAATGAGTGTTATGGTTTTGTCTCTTGACTCAGACTGAAAGGGAAGCTATTCTACTGGTGATGTAGATGGCGTGGGGCAGTGGAGGGACAGGCAAAAGGGCCCAGTGTACTTTAGACAAGGCCCACAAGGGGGCCTTCTAGCTATGGTTGCATAATCTAGGACTGATAATTCACAACTGGATCACAAGGGAATCAAAGCCTGTTTCTGAATATCTGGTAAACTTTGGAACTTTATGAGAATGACTTCAAATGCAGCAACCTCTACTGTTCAATCCTTGTTACCAAACACATGTTTTCCACTCCTTCCTGCAAAGAACTTGAGTTCATGAGAGAACATCCTAAGACTGTTTTCTATTTTGTAGTATTCAATTGCTGAAATCAACTTTGACAGCTGTTTTTTTTTTCTATTTAAAAGAGCAGCCAAGTTAGAGCACAAGTCTAATGGCTTAGTTTACTTCTGGGCTTTTAAAAATCAAATATGCAAAGTCACTTTGGGATGTGGTGATAGCAGACATAAATATTGGTTTCCTTGGTTTGTATGAATAAAATCTTTCAGCTATTGACCCACATAAGTAAAATTATCCCTACAAATAGAAGTCAGTAGAAATAACCAGCCTCCTGAGCCATGAATGCCTAATACCCAGATTTGCTTCTAAAACAGCTACTTGCTGCACTCAGGACTAAGGGACCCTCTAGAACCTTAGTTAAAAGGAGATATTCCCATTCCTGGCACAGCACACAACACAAAGGAGGAATGAAAGGGCAAGATTATAGTAGGCTTTCTTTGGGGAAATGGGGAGGTCACCTAAAGCCGGAAGTTTGTAAAATGTAATCCCAATATTTTAGTGAGCTCTTGCTAGGGATGATTCATGGTATTGGGCGAGACTGGAAACTAGCTCTAGCAATGTTTGATATGTCGTAATGATCTAAGCAGTGTGCAGGTATTACATTTCATCCCAATTTTTGATGGGGGCAGCACAAATAGCAACCGGTTTTGAAACCCCCCCAAAAAAACCACAAAAGGGAATAGCAGCATAACCTCATGCGAAGAATGCCTACCTAGCAAGTGTGAGGCTAGCCGTTCAAGCCTTCAGGTTGTCTATTGAACCTAATGTTCCTGCTTTCTTGGCTAGCCAAATTAGCCAAGGCTCTACTTGATTGGGATGGAATTCACCCAGTTAAGTCTGAATGTGCCAATTCTTTACATTTATTTGTTCTGCTGATACTGGTCTTGACCTGTATCACCTTCAGTTCAGGTTAAGGACTATTCAACCCCACTCCTCCACTTGCAATTTCTTTCCTGGTTCCTTACACATTATTTCTCCCAGATTGGGGTCAGCCCCAAATTTCTTAAACCTCATGAATAGCCAGAATTTCAATCACTGTTTTTAAGTAGCTTTACCTATTTCACAATGTATTTGAGCCATTTATATGACACGGGAAAAATGACAAGCACTGCTCTTCCAGTCAATAGTAAATACTTCCAAACCATCGCCCAAATTTCTCTGGAAATAAGACACCAGAAAGGATGTTTTTTAAAAGTATATTTATTGGACTATGAATTTACATTGAGTAAATTGGTTCTATCCCCACCAGTCATGCTGCAGATCGTAGCCTAGTGGTAGAGTGCTCGCCTTGCCCTAGGTTCGATTCCCTGGTCCCACATACTCTGTAAAAGCCAGAAGTGGTGCTGTGTCAAGTGACAGAGCACCAACTTTGAGCTAAATTGTTAAAGGACAGTGCCCACTCCAAGTTCAAGTCCCAAGACTGGCCAAAAAAAAAGAAAAAAAAAAAAACAAAGGAAAATCCCTTATAATCAATTTCTTGATCTCGTGGAATCAGGAGATGCTTCATTGAAGCAAATCTTTATCACTAAAATGATCTACTATAAAGAAATGTGAAAGCAATATAAAACCCAGTTGTAGGCAACTACAGGGAAGAGGCAGAAAATATTCAAAGATATTTCTAGATGTTAGGTCAGCCTGGTTTCCACCAATTAAAGGGATGAAGCCAAATCTGTTTTCGGTACCTTGTCTTGAGGATGTTACATTCAACACCAGACCTGAAAAAGAAATGATCACAGCAGGTACTTAGATCTGCAGCTTAATAAATCCCCGCTCTGGTTGAGGTCTTAGCAGAATGTATCAAGGGGTGATATGACTACATTTAGTTTAAGTTCCTGCTTATCAAGTTGGCCTCAGGTAAATCCTTTAACCCATCAGTGCAGATTGAGTCAGACTGAGTTCTCATCCTTGGCCAAGAAGCCGACATCACCATTAAGCAAAGGGACACATTTGGGCCATACATACCTCATGATCACCAGCACTCAATCCCACCGCGCCTGGTAAAAAATGGACCAGAGCTTTAGTTCCTCAAAACAATGTAATTTGCCATTATATCCCAGCCATTATGGGGGCCCCCAATCTGTGCAGCATTCAAGTCACCAGTACTAGGTGAATGGAGCCAGGAGTCAGCTCAATAACAGTGCAGAGACTGCACTCCACCTTCAGGGTCAGAACAGTCAGTCCATCCTTGGGTGGGGTTGTGCTTTTAAAGAGAAAGACCGCACTGTAGGTCTTTCCCATGTTACCTCACCATGCCCAGTCAATAACCCCAAGGATGAAACCACATGCAGGTGGTCGAGCAGGTTAAGCATTCTGTCAGTCGTGGGACTTGAACTTGGCCTGGGCATTGCCCCTGCACTCTTCAGCTCAAGGCTACCACTTCCACAGCACCATTTCCGGTTTTTTGGTGGTTAATTGGAGTCTCAAGGACTTTAGTGCCCAGGCTGGCTTTGAAACTGGGATCATCAGATCTCAGCCTCCTGAGTAGCTAGGATTACAGGTGTGAGCCACAGCGCCCAGCAAGGTTAAGCAATTCATTACAGCTATGGCCATTAGCTGCCTTCAATTAATAAAGAAAAATTGCTGCCCTTTAATAGAACTCCCTACAAAGCCCTGACCTCCAAATTTCTGACACTTGGGAGTTCTGATTTGCAGCTCTGAATAAACTGAAGCAAATAAAGATCCCTATACTCTCTGGGAATGCTCTTGGATTGAAGGGTTCTGTCCATCCAATTTTCTCTTTACATTAACATGGAACACTATCAGGTTTAGGAAAGAGAAAACAGTTTTGCAGAGCAAAACAATTAGCTCTGCAAGTATGTAAAAGGCAGTAGGAAACTTGCTTGTTCCGAGGTCGAGCCTAAGGGTAAAGATCAGTTTTTACAATCCTTAAATAAACCCTGACTCACTATTCAACACATTCCTGGGCCTGGCAGGGCGGCTGAAGTCTCCCAGCTGTCCAAGTTAAACTCATTTAAAATTCCTTCCCCTTTCCCTATGAAAAGGACACACATAGCGATTTGTACCAGCAATAAACACTCGAATGCTTTTGGATGCTCAGAAGGCAGATCCCTCCACGACACAAGGGCACTCTTGCTACATCTCGGCAGACATAATTAGGATTTAAATCTTTATCCAATGGTCCCGATCCCCCCGCCCAGCAAACCAAGACAGGCCATACCCACTGCCGCCTCCTCGCTGGGAGAGGCCTGTGGTGTGGCCGAGGTGGATCTGGGGGCAGAAAGTCATGGGATCCCGCGCTCTGCCTGACCATAACGATCAGCCCCCCAAAAGTCATCCCCAAGGCTTTCAAAAACTCAACTACCGTGCCAAGTGGGAACTGGCAAGCACTTGCGGTGTGAAGGGCTTGTGGGGGCGAAATCACCTCCGTTTTGTTGCTAACTCTACAATTACACTGCTCAGCTTGGAAACTCTGCAAGAAGCTTCAGACCTCTGATCTCATCCGCTTCCTAAACAGGCTCTCGGGTCGCCCGGCGTCCGGGGCTGGTGGGAGCTCCAGGGGCGCCGAGGGCCCGCCGGCCACCCCGGGCTCGGCGCCCTCCCACCCCAGGGGAACCTCAGTGGGGGCTTCGCTCCGGGAGGTGGTTGGCACCCGTGCAGGAAAGGGCGGTGGACGAGACCCGAGGCCACGTGGCAGGGCCCCCACAAGCGCAGAGGCAGGCCCGACTTACCGAAGAGGGCTGCGCGGTCGAAAGGGGAGGGCGTCCGACAGACCAAGTTTAAAACAGGCCTGAGTCGTCAGCACCGGGGATGAGGTGCAGCCAACCAAAAAGTTGCTGGAGCGCCCCGCCCAGAGCCCCGCCCGGCCCAGCGCCCTCCCCTCTCCCGCAGGCCCTCGCGCGCCCCCTGTCGGCCTCCGGCCCCTCTTGCGGTCAGTAGACTTGGGGACATCTGCCTGCTCGCCTGGCTAAGGGGAGGGAAGGGGCTCCTTTTTCCGCTGGCTTCTTAAAAGTTCTTTTCCTCTTTCTTCTTAAGGTCTCCAGCCACATCCCATTGTGCTTATTCCATTTGAAGACCCATAGGTAAGTCGAATTATGTAACCTGTGCCTAGAAACCCCGCGGCTATCTGCTTGCTTAGAACAATGGCTAACGTCTGTACATATCTTGTTCCCTAAAGGGCTCAACTCACCAGATTGAAGGAGGGGCGCATCTTGAAGGCAGGAAAAAAAAAATTCTATTGTCTGGAGGTCTAGGTAGCACTGTGTCCATAGCATGGGTGTTAGCGACTGAATCTTAGCCCCTCTCCAAAGACCCATTCAAATGCTGACTTGCAAGTACCCCCTTACTTGGGATCTTACTTGGAAATCGTTTTTGCGAATGTAATTAAGATGCGATAACTGTGTGAGCCTCCCTGCTGCAGATCCTCTGGCCCCTTAAACAAGGAAATCTGTGTGTGAACATAAACACACAAGAGAGCAGATGCGATGGACGCAGAGATTTGAGAAGCTGAGACAACACAGGATTTTCTTCATCGGGTTTCAGAGGGAATTTAGTTCTCCTGAGATCTTGCCTTTTGACTTAAGTCACCAAGTCATTTGTTTGGAAGGATGTTCTCTAAGGAACTCGGGATGACAGCTAGGAAGGGGAACAGGGAGGATTATGTCAGGATTATGACTGGTATCTCCTGTCAGCCCTGTTTCCCCAGGTCACTGCTGTTTGCTGCTAAATGCACTTGCTTGCACCTAACATGCTTTTAATGGCCATTATCCTTGACAGCCTATTCTGAATTCAGGCCTTGCAGAGTAGCATAAAGACAAGGACATCATGGTTGACAGACTGTGTGGAAAACATTTATAAACATGAAAGTCAGGAGTCTTTCCCAAAGATCTGCAGGCTACAGAAGCACTTCTGGACTCCACCTCCAGTCCCAAGGCCTCTTCTGACACTTGCTTTTACCCTGGGATTTTGACATTTGAGGCTTTCTAGGAACTGGAGCACTCAAGACCATTTTAGCTGCAAAGACTGTTCAGTGCAACAACTATTTATTGAGTGTCTGTTCCTTACCATGTGTTGTGAGTGATGCATGGGCAGACATGAAGTGGGATTATGGGGCATCTCAAGTAGAATGCCAGAGGATGTCACAAACCACTGAAACCAGCCTGTTAAGAGTGCAAGGAAGGCTTTCCTGAAGAGAGGGGCTGTAAGCAGAGTTTGCACTGTAAGCAGAAAGCCCATAGTATATAATGTTTAGGAGCAGCCCAGAAAATGAAGGAAAATAAAATCGTAGGAGATCTGAAGTTAGCTAGGATTTTTTTTTTTTGATAAATGGGAGCTAGCCTTAGATTATTCTCTAAAAGCAGAGGTATATGTGGGATACTTACCATCCCAGCATTAGCTAGGTAGAAGCAGAAGGACCACAGGTTCAAGTATAGCTAGTCCAAAGCAAGTTTGCCAGAGTCTATCTCAAAAAGGACTGGGGGACATGGCTTAAGTGGGAGAACTCTTTTCCTTCATATGATTCAATCCATTCTAGCACCACAACAAAGAGCAGCAGTAGAGCTAAAATGGGAGTTCTAGGAGAATTGTTCCCTTCTCTTCTGAATCCCCCAAATTTAACATAGTGCTTAACTGTATTTGGAAGAAATGACTTCAAGAATAGAAAGATTGCCATTTGTTCTCTGAAATGGAGGAACATTCATACTCTAAGACTTGGCAAGCCTCAAAAATTTCACCTTAGGTCATAACTGCATACATCAAGGGGGAAATTCTTTTCTGAATTCTCATTTATTATATACTACCCTAGAGATTGGTATATAGTAAATACTCACTAAAACTTGCCAAATTTCATGAATTTTTGTTGGTTTGTTTGTAGTGGGGCTGGGGATGGAGCCAAGGGCCTTGCATATATTGGGGAAATACTCTACCACTCAGTTAATCCTCAGTCCTCAAATTCCCTTTTGTCAGTTCCCACTGGGCTGCCTCACACATCCCTTGTGGAGTTTTTGGCACTTCTCTGGCAAGTTTTCTGGTTGTTGATGGGGAGCCTTTTCCTTCGGCTTCACATTTGTGTAGGGACTTCTGCCAGTTAGTGCCTACGGCCTCTCCCCATCCTTTTCTCATTGCTGGCCAGAGGAGAGAAGGCTTTCAGTAGCTTTCTGTGTTGATGGGAATAAACTGAGGTCGACCTGTTGACTCCCATTCTACCTTTGCCCCAGTTCTAAACAGAAATTGACTGAGTCCTCACTGATGTGGTGGAAGAAGCTCTGGACGCCATTGAGAGCAATCCTGGCTCAACATGCAGTCCATGGGGTACCTCATAAGTGCTACCACTTTGAAGTTGGTGCTTTTTGACAACCCAGGCTTCAAAAGTAATAGTCCTTGTGCACACTGCAGTGCCACCGCATTGTTATTCTCTCAGTGTAAATATGTCCTCACTGATGCTACCATAAATGCTGTCCACTGACCCATCTTTCTCTATGAACAGTAATATATTCAGAGAATGTGCAAGTCCACCCTTTTCCCATCGCCACCCAGGGCCAGTGGAAGGCAGTGGTGTGTGTGTGTGTGTGTGTGTGTGTGTGTGTGTGTGTAAAAGAGAGAGAGAGAGAGAGAGAGAGAGAGAGAGAGAGAGAGAGAGAGAGAGAGGTACATCTTGGTGTGTTGCAGCTTCTAGACCGATTATAAAGCAATGGCAAGCATTATTTACGATCTAAGTGCTCACGCCAGCCAGGTAGCATTTTAATTGGTGTCACTGGGCTATTTGCCATGTGTCAGTCACTGCAACAGCTTAGTCTTTTCCAGCAGCTGGAGATTTGTCTTCAAGTCAAGAGAAAATGTTGGCCCTTCACTGCAGCAGATTGGTTTCATCACCCACCTAAGCCTGGGTGCTGACTTCAGCAGTGCAGGGTGAATGTTTTTGTTTCAACATAGTTACTAAGCCAGCTGTTTCAAACCAGAAATCCCCTCAGGTTTGTAACTATCAACTTTAGTACTGTTGTTCATAGAACTTCTAAGAAATAATGGATAAAGTATAAAATGGAAGTTACATATTTGGTACAGCAACTATATCACCTTTACTACTTTAAGAATAATCTAGTTAAAAATTGCTGTTAAGCTGGGCATGGTGGCTCATATCTGTAATCGTAGCTACTCAGGAGGCTGAGATCTGAGGACTGTGGTTCAAAGCCAGCCTGGTCACTAAAGTGAGACTCTCATCTCCAATTAACCACCATAAAACTGGAAGTGGTGCTGTAGCTCAAAAAGTAGGGTGATAGCCTTGAGATGAAGAGCTCAGGGACAGCCCCCAGGCCCAGAGTGCAAGCCCCATGACCGACCAAAAAAAAAAAATTACTGTTAACTTCAAATAGAAAGGGAGTTTCAATTTAACATGTCCATTTACATGCGTAATACATCTTTATTCCAATCACCTCCTCATCACTCTCTCCCAGCTATATCTTCCCCCACCAGTCTTGTCAAGTTTCCTAGTTTTATTTTCATGTGTGCACATTAAGTGTTGTGAGTGAATACTATTTGCTGCTAAACTGGAATGAACTATCAGGACTATATTCGGGATCCTAACAGACCTATTATTTGTGAAGGAAGCAGTCTGAAAAAGCTTCATGCAGTATGACTCTGACTGCATAGTATTTTTAAAAGATAAGACTGGAGATACTGAGCTGATAAATAATTACTAGGGGTTGGGGAAGAAAGAATGAACAAATGGAACAGGGGATTTTTAGGGCAGACATAACAAGTTCTATGTCCTATGGACACAAGTCTTTATACATTTGTCAAAGATCATATAGTGTATAGGAGCATGACCTATAATGCCAACCATGGAATGGGTTGGCAATAAGATGTTGATGCTGGTTCACTAATGGTTGCAAAGATCCAGCTCCACTGTGGGATGCTGATGGCGAGAACGTCTATTTATGTTGAGGAGAAGAATGTGGACACCCCATGCTTTCTGCTCAGTTTTGCTGGGAATCTAAAATGACTCTGAAATATCAAGTCTTAAGGCAATATGATCACCCATGAGAGTTGCTTATAAAAGACATACCTTCCCTCTTCAGCTGCCTTCTGTTGTCTATGCAAGTTACTCAGTATCTTAGGAGAAATTATTTTTCTGTCAAGGGTCATTTGGATACAGATAACATTATTTCAGGACATATGGAATTACCAATACAGGAAGGTGGCCAACAGACAGCTGACAAAAAGCATAGCAGAAACATATAGGTCTGTCCTGTCAAGTACCAGCTGATTGAGGGGTGGAGGAGGACAGCGGGCCCCACTTATATAGCCTATGGGCCTGACTTTCCTCACCCTGCTAGGGGAAGCAAAACCCTGTTGGGAGCTGCCCTATCAGAGGTCCACATGGCACGGAACAGAGGTCTCAGGCCAACAATCAACTTGGATCTGAGCTTGCCTGACCATCACATGTGCAAATTTGGAAGCTGATTCTCCTCTGTGGAGCCTTGTAAGATTTTCCATGACACTTCACTAGCAGTGTTGACTGAGATTATGAGCCAAAGGCACTGAGTTAAACTCTGTGAGCTCTGCTTACCACTGAAGCTGGCAGATAAAGCAGTAGACATCACCTCCCAGCTTCAGAGACTTAAACTCAGAGCCCTCAGCCCTGTGTCCATACATCACAATTTCTCACTTAATGGCTAATTAGATATTCATGATTAAATTAGGGCAAACTTTTCCTCCACTAACATTGCTATGAATTTTGTATGCAATTACTAGTGTTCAAAAGGAAGAAAATATTGTCAAAGAGTAAACTCCAATCACAGTGACCTCCTATGTCATTCTTACGGTCAGTTAATGATTTCATGTGAGTGCATGTAATAGATATGAGGGGCTTGAGTAAGTAGCAATTCTATTTTCTTCACATAACATTTTTGAATTGGTACAGCCATCCTTGTAATTTGGCTTTAGCCTTTCAACTCCACTCCTCCTCACCACAAGATGACAGCTGTATCTCTACTCTGTCATTTGCATTCCATGCAAGGAACTGAGAAGGGTGCCCAGAATGTCAACTGAGGTAACACTTTTAAAATTTGCTTTCTCTTAATTAGCAGATAAAGAATTAACATCTAGAAGAAATGCAGATGGCTAAAAAATACACGAAGAAATGTCCTATATCTTAGGCCCATGAATTTGGCCTAGTGGTAGAGTGCTTGTCTAGTATGCACAAAGACCCAGGTTTGAGTCCTTGGTACCATAAAAATAGAAAAAGCTGGAAGTGTGTTGTAGATCTCTAGCCTTGAGAAAAACCCAAGGACAGTGCTCAGGCCCTGGGTTCAAGCTCCTACAACTGGCAAAAAAATATATCCTACATCTTTAGCCATAGAAGAAATGAAAGATTCTATTTCACCTCAGTAAGAATGGCAATCATCAAGAAAAGAAAACAACAACAACAAATGTTGGTGGGGATGTAAATTAGTGCATCTGCTATGGAAATCGCTATGGAGATTTAATCAATCAACCAATCAAACAAACGCAAAATAGATCTACCTTATGACCCCACCATACCACTACTGTGTATATCTTTGAAGGATAATAAACCAATATATAAGAAGATACCCGCATACTTATGTTTATTACATTTAGCGTTATATATTTATAATAGCCAAGTGGTGCAACCAGCTGAGGTCCCCATAAAGATGAACACAGTAATATATATCGTGGAATATTACACAGCCAGAAAGAATAATGAAATCATGTTATCTGCAGGAAAATGCATAGAATTGGAGAACATCATCTCGTGTGAGATAAATCAAACTCAAAAAGGCAAAATAGATGGAGGGTGAATGATTTTGAAATATGGTCCCGCCAGGAACAAAGCAGTTAATAACTTTGGGGTGCTTTTATAGACAAGAAGAAATGACAAGCAGCAATGGAGAAATGGAGATAAGTGCTCTGCAATGCAATTTCTTACTATTGTACAAGAAAAAACTGTATTCCAACTCCTTGCTTCATGTTTCCATTTTAAACTGGTAGGCGTTCAGGTAAGTACAGAGCTTGTACAGAATTGAGAGTACTCATGCAAAAGAGTTCCCCCAAGCTGAATCTCAGGGAGAGTGATTGAGATGGAACCTAATTGCAGAAGTTTCCTTAAGGTGCATTTGTATGTGACTGTTCAACATTGCCGAGTTTAAATTTCAAGGGTGGTAGAGATTGTGACTGCTTGATTTCAGCATACAAAACCTAGGCTGCCTGAGCTACATGCAGTTATTGCCATTCGATGTACAAATAATGATATCTAATGTGTACTGGCTTTGATTGCACTGTCCATTCTGATTAAGGAGTATTTATGATCACATTTGGAAACCTGGACATAGATGCCGGGCCCTTCCAAACCTCTGATTACAGCCAAGCCCCCAAATGGCTGCTCCAAAAATCAGGCTTTTAGCTTTAGAAAAATTAGAGTAGGGGAAAAAAAAAAAGAAGGATCCTTTTGTTCTCTGCTGAGAAGTACAAGAAGTATATTTAGCTTCTGCTTGCTGACATGTGTTAGCCTGTGTGTGTGCTTGATTCTCAGCCTTAGAGAAAAGCCCAAGCCCATGGAGCTCCCTTTAACTACTGTTCCAGGACATTTCTCCTCTCCTGGCCCCAAGTGGCCTGCAAGCCACAGTGTTGCAGTGTTACACAGAGGGCACCTTCTCTCTATTGCTCTTGTGGCCACCACCCTCCTTTCGGGATGATATTTGTCTGAGTACATTCACAGGGTGCCCAGGGGCCTGTACAGGTACTCAAGTCCATTTCTTCAGATGCCATCATCTAAACAGACTCTTGAGGGAAATGTGCAATCTATTTTTGCTGTGGACAGTCTTTTGGATTTCTGCTTTCCCTTTCCTCCTCTCCAGATGGCATCAGCCATGTGGGATATGGGTAGAGAGCAGCTGGCACACATCCCCTGTACACACCAGCCTCTGCTGTAGTGTGAGCTGTCCTTGGGACAGTGGCTGCAAAGATGCCATTGCTCACAGTCCTAGCTCCTCTCTGGTGTTTGCTGCTGACCTCTGGGATCCAGTCACTTGCTCTCTTGGCTTGGATATACCTTGCAAATCTTCCATGGCTAAAAGTCTGTGGAAGGGAGAGAAGGAGGTGGGAGAAAGAGAATGAGAGAGAGAGAGAGAGAGAGAGAGAGAGAGAGAGAGAGAGAGAGAGGGAGAGAGAGAGAGAACGCTCATGCTTAGGCACATACAGCAGGCAGGTATTTTCCATCTGACTTTTCCTGCTCTCTTTCTCCTTTTTGGTGGCTGACCTTGCCTGTGTGGCTCCCTTGAGGACTGTCCTAATGAAACAAGAAATCCCCACAGTTCTGGCTTTCCTCACTGGCCTCCTGATCTCCCTTGCTGCTACCTGCTGGCTAGAGAGCTTCATTATAAATCATCTCACCAAATATACCCTGCACAACTACTAACAGCAGGAGTTTCTTTCTTTGTCTTTGATCAGAGGCTCAGAATCCAAAGCCATCTCTTGAATTTGAATCAGATTTGAAGCATGATGATTTTTTTTTTGTCAGTCCTGGGGCTTGAATTCAGGACCTGTACACTGCAATTGTTTTTCTCTTCTGAGGCATAATGCACATTTGCTATTGTGTAATGCTTTTTAAGAACTTTTAATTAGAAGACAGTTTGAGGAAAAGCAGATGCTTCTACCTGACCATGGGGGCAGGATACATAAAGACTAACAGCTTACTGCCCCGACTTTATCCCATCTGCTGCTCTGCTTATTCCCTAGAGAACTGGGCTGTTTGGACTTTAATTCCTTGAAGTTGTTTCCTGGAATTGTGACCTACTTACTGACTTTCAAAGGTATAGTCTGGTTCTCTTCCTGCCTGTGCATTCCGCTCATCTAACAGCCTCAGTCTTATTCTTCTCTTCTTTCTCCTCCTCCTCTTTTTCCTTTTCTTCCTCTCCTCTCCTCCATCCTTCTTCTCTTCTTTTATGTCCTCCTTTTCAGTCAGGGTCTCACTATGAAGTCCAGGCTTGCATCAGCTTGGGATCCTCCTTTTTCTGTTCCTAGGGTGCTGGGATTACAGTCAGGCATACCTGTCCTCTTTCTTGCCCTCTGGGTGTTTTACGTATAATCTTTTTCTGGTGTGTTCTCCCTCTGCATTCTCTTCCTTGGGGGAATTGTTCCTTCTGCATCTACCTTGCCCTCCACATCCCATCTTCAGTCTCTTCTTGTCTACAGTTGGCCTCTAACTCACCCACTCCTTTTTAGCTTCTAATTTTTGGAGTTCTAGAGATTCCTTCCTTTCTTTTCACTTAGTTCAGTCTCATATTTTGAACCTATCTCAAGGAAAATTTCTACCCTAGTTCAAGAACTTTCATTCTGGCTGGGAGAAGCTTTCTTCCCTGAGCACATGGTATCTCTGAATGTTCTTTCAGAGCATATTGGAAGGCAAGGCCCTAAGCCGTGATGGTGGCACATGCTATAGTCTCAGTAAGAGCAGACAAAGAAACTGGCAAGGCAATCAGGGTAAAAGGTTCCCTTGCATTGAGCCTCTGCCTTACCCACAATGTCCTGGAGCAGATGCAGAGCTTTGTGTTGGTTTGCACTGGTTTCCCATGCCCACCAAATTCCACAATGGGGACAAAAAGGACCCAATAAGAAGGACTGTACACACAAAGACATCAGTTTTGTCCTGCATATAGATGCAGGTCCGCAGACATCACCATAGACTTCAGCAGCCCTGTATGCACAGCGCTGGACATCAGGCCTTTGCCCATTGCTTCTGGAAGACTTGCCTGTGATTTGACCTAGAGGTGTGTGCTAGACCTGGTATCTACTCAAAGGGGCTCATGCAGGCTGGGTAGAGCCTCTGGGAACTGATATGTCACATGGGCTGTCCAATGATCTTGAGTCACTTAGGTCACCTAGAGACTTCTTATTAAGCATCCTAGGGTGTGCCATTTCTTGGGACCTCTCCTATCTAGCAGGAACTCTGTTTATCTTTTCCTTCAATTAATCTTTATTATTTTTCTTTTCTCTCTGTGTTGTGGACTCATTTTTTGAGAACACAGAGACAAAGGACCCAATTAGGTATTGCAGTTTTCAAATATCAGCACTAGGAAGACTGAAGGATAGTGAGTTCAAGATCAACCTAGGCTACACAGTGAGATCTCTCTCTCTCTCTCTCTCTCTCTCTCTCTCTCTCTCTCTCTCTCTCTCTCTCTCTCTCTCTCTCTCTCTCTCTCTCACACACACACACACACACACACACACACACATTCAGAAATGACAATAAGATAGATACAAAGTCCAGATTTTTCCTCCCTCAGGCCATTATTTGGAGTTACGTTTCTTACAAGCAACTTTGTGAATGTCTTCCCTGAGACAAAGAGCAGGTTTGCCTTTGCTTACAGTTAAACAGTAAACCTGACCTCCACAGTGCTCCTTTTCCAAAACTGATGTCTTTGTCCCTTTTGTCCCCATTATGGAATTTGGGGGCCATGGGAAACCAATGTAAACCAACACAAAGCACTGGCTATGTCTCTCACCACATATAATAAAGTCTCTAGTCTCTGACCTAGTAGCACCTCTGTCTTTTGAAAGACTAACTTGTGTTATGAAGGTAAATTAAGACACAATAAAATTTTTTTTGGGGGGGAGCAGGCATTTGGCCTAGTGGTAGAGTGCTCGCCTAGCATGCACAAAAACCCAGGTTCGATTCCTCGGAACCACATACATAGAAAAAAGAGCCAGAAGTGGTGCTGAGGCTCAAGTGGTAGAGTTCTAGCCTTGAGAAAGTCCAAGGATAATGCTCAGGCCCTGAGCTCAAGCCCAGGACTGGCAAAAATAAATTAATTAATTAATTAAATTAAAAAAAATTTTTGTCAGTCATTGGGCTTGAACTCTGGGCCTGGGTGCTGTTCCTGAGCTCTTTAGCTCAAGGCTACTGCCCTACCCCTCGAGCAACAACACAACTTCCAGTTTTCTGGTGGTTAATTGGAGATAAGAGTCTCCTGGACTTTAGTGCCCAGGCTGGCTTTGAACCATGAGCCTCATATCTCAGCCTCCTGAGTAGCTAGGATTACAGGCATGAGCCACTGCACCTGGCTAGACACAATGAAATTTTTGAGGGGTTTACTTAGCAAACAGTGATGTATAAATTGGGCAACACCAGAATGGGTTCAAGACCTCTACTGTGTAGAAGTGCCAGGGAGTGGATGTGTTCAGATGAGAAGGAACCATTTGACTGGTCACAGTGATACAGTTGTCTTATTTGGTCATGCCCGTTGGAAAGTCTCTAGTTATTATTATAAACTGCCTCTGATTGACAGGCTCAAGTTCTGTTTTTCTTTGATGTTGGCATTTATAAGAAAGAAATGGTGGCTGCAGGGTGCCAGTGGATTACTGGTGCATGCCACTAGTTCTTAACTAGTGCCACTTCTAAGACCTAAGGGAAGCATTCCATTTTGATGTTGCTAGGCAACCAGGTTGCTTCATTTGCTTTACATGGCTTCTGAACATGACTTTTCCCATGGTAACGCCTCCCTCCATGCCCCCTTTCTCACCTGGTATTACCACTGTTGGCTTATACTAGTCTTTCTATAGGTTTAAACAGCATATTTTCATTTTTTTTCTTTGCTAGTCCTGGAGCTTGAACTCAGGGCCTGGGCACTGTCACTTTTTTTTTTTTTTATTGTCGGGGTTATATATAGAGGGGTTACAGTTACATTTGCCAGGTAGTAGGTGCAATAGTTCTCACACATTGATACCCCTCTTCATGTTTTGGTCCACATTTCCCTCCCCCACCCCTCCCAATCATCTTGTTTTCCCCTCTTCCGTTTCCTATTTCAAATAAACAAATAAATGTATATACAATATAACAGGTAACAAAGTCAGACACAGTAACAATATAAGATTAATCAAAGGGCAAAAAAAGAGAAGAGAAATAACATAGTACATTAAGAACAAAAATCACACAAGCTATTGTTTCCATATCCTAGAGATCCTTTCAGCTGGTGGGCTGTGGGTGGCTCATGCCTGTTATCCAGCTACTCATGAGGCCGAGATCTGAGGATCAAGGTTCAAAGCCAGCTTTGGCACAAAAGGATCTGAGACTTATCTCCAATTAACCTGTAGAAAATGGGAAGTGGGGCTGTGGCTCAAGGGTAGATCAGAGGCCTTGAGCTGAAGAGCTCAGGGACAGTGCCCAGGCCAAGTTCAAGCCCCATGACCCTCCTCCCCACAAAAAAAGATCCTTTCATTTAGTCTCATAACCTTATGTACTTAGGTTATGAGATTTTGTAATCCTGTGCTAGGAGAGTCCTAGATGTGTATAATTATTACAAATGAGGGAAACCATTGAGCCTATGTTCCTTTGGGTTGGACACTTTTTTCCTAATGTTAGTGCTCTGCCATTTGAGCCATAGCACCTCTTCCAGCTTTTTCTGTGTATGTGGTACCCAGGGCTTTATGCATGCTAGCTGAGCACTCTACCACTAAGCTATGCTCCCGGCCCTACTTATTGTCCAGTCCTATGGTCCTGTTCTTTAAATGGAATCTGGAACATCTCTTGGAATCTCATTGTAAAATGTTGCTGATCTACTCACCCCCTAACCTCTCCACGGCCTAGGGTACCCAACTGGAATCCTCTACGCTTGTCCCAAATGTCCCTAAGTCATTTCACTGCCTTGATCTAGTTCAGGCAGTCATGATATATAGTTCCACATTCTGATTAGAGACTAACATCTGTAGAGAATCTGCTGTATACTACCAGTGATGGTTAATCTTGATTGTAAACTTGGTTGAATTAAGAAATGCCTAGGAAGCTTGACAATGGTGGCTCATGCCTGTTATCCTAGCTACTCAGGAGACTGAGATCTAAGGATCTGGGTTCAAAACCAACCTCAGCAGGAAGGTCCACGATACTCTTATCTTAAAGTAACCACCAGAAAACCAGAAATGGTCTGTGGCTTAAAGTGGTAGAGTGCTAGCCTTGAGTGAAAAAGTTCAGGGACAGCACCTAGGCCCTGAGTTCAAGCTCCATAGCCAACAAGAAAAAGAAATAGAAGAGAGAAATGCCTAGGAGATTAGTAAAACAAACCTCTAGTTGTGTCTTTTTTTCTCAGTAGGTTAGTGGGAAAGGTTTTGTTGCGTATACCTTTGCCTTATTTTCTTCATTTCCATTTTATTTTTCATTATTGAGCTTTGAACCAGGGCTTGAGTGCTTTTCACTCAGGGCTAATGCTCTACCACTTTAGCCACAATTCCATTTCTGGGATTTTGGTGGTCAATTGGAGATAAGAATCTTATGGACTTTACTGTGTAGGTTGGCTTTGAATTGCAATCCTCAGAACTCAGCCTCCTGAATAGGTAGGATTACAGGTGTGAGACACGGATACTTGGATTCCATTCTAATTTATAATAAACATTATTTCATATTTCATATCAGTATGGCATGTATAAAATATACTTGACTTAATTTAAAGACCCTGGATTTGTTAAGTCTTAGGTTGGGTGGTTATTTCACCTGTGGGACCTTGTGCTTTTTGTGTTTGTAGACTGAAAACCAGATTTCTAGGTTTGTGTTAAGACTTAACTTTATGTCCAACAAGACAGTCTTAACTCTCCCAAAATAGTTGAATCCTTGCTGTAAGAATATGATGTTCCTCTTTGCTTTCCTATCTTTGCCTTCCTTTTCCATTTGAGATAAAGCATCAAAGCACAGTCACGCAAGCAGAAAAGCTGATAGCTATATTTGCATCCCTGCCTTTCCATCAATGCTTTATTTAACAAGGCATCATATCCTCATTTCCATACCTGTGTTGAAGTTCAGGCACTTACAACCTCTTATTTCCACTTCCACCTTTTATGCTTTTCTATCAGTCTTGAATGTATTTTTATGTGGTAGTAATCTCAATCATCATAAAATTTTGCGCTGTCGATTAGTTAAACCTTTAACCCTGTTGATACATTGACTATATAGAAGTGCGTTTAAAAAAGCTACACATCAGTAAAGATCAGTAGTAACAATGATTATTTTTCTGTTAAACAGTAAGGTTGCTTCCAGGTCTTAAAGCCTATTGCAATAATTTCCTTGATTAGTTATTTTCCACTTACATTATTAAAAAAACATTTATTTGTATTAGTAGTTGTACAAAATCGTTTCATTTCCAGAAGTCAGGCTGTTACAATGCATCTTGATTGATGTCGCCCTCTCCATTTATATTTACACTCCACTTACACTCTTTTTTTTTTTTTTCCAGAACTGAGGACCGAACTCAGGGCCTTGCACATGCCAGGCAAGGGCTCTTCCGCTGAGCTAAATCCCCAACCCCTCCACTTATACTCTCTTGATGTAAGAAATCAAATCATGTGATAGAGCAATATCCATGAGCAAAAAAGCCAAGAGAGATGATTAGGTCCTGAGTTCAAGACCCAGTCTGGAGCAAAAGAAAAGAAAAGAAAGAAAGGAAGGAATAAAAAAGCAAGAAAAGAAATGGGAAAACGTAAGACCACAGTAAACTGGCCATTCCTTCCAAGTGTCAAGAGTTGTTTTAAGATAAATTTTGAGAAACCTTTCTGGTTAACATCACCACTGGTGGGTCTAATGAATGGATCACAATGAAAAATTGAAACAAGATACTATTATCTGTGGGACAGTGAGTTTTCACTTTGGGCAAGCCTTGCACAATAAATAACTCTTCAGGGGGAACTCCAGAAAGGTTTTGAATGTTCCAATTTCCATGCCATGGAACATTGAAGGGAAAATGTTTAGAGAAAGTCAATATGATGTTCCCTTTGGAGAAAACAAATAAAAATTGCCCTGCTAGCTGACCTATATGAACAAGTGCAGTCTTGCAGTTAGTTCATAGTTGGGCTAGTTGGACTGGTGCAAACTCATATTTTATTTTATTTTTTGTTTGTTTGCCAGTCCTGGGCTTGAGCTCAGGGCCTGAGCACTGTCCTTGGACTTTCTCAAGGCTAGAGCTCTACCACTTGAGCCTCAGTACCACTTCCGGCTTTTTTCTATGTATGTGGTACCGAGGAATCGAACCTGGGTCTTCATGCATGCTAGACAAGCACTTTAACCACTAGGCCAAACTCCCGGCCCCCTGGATGGAATTTTTAAACTGCTGGGTTTAGTGGTACAGCATGGTTATCAAGTGCAAGTATTTGACTTAATATTATTATGCAGAACCCCTTCTGAATGGTGACTGAATTGGGAAACAGAAGTGACTAGGAATTCTATCCATTTTAATTTTTGTGCCAGTACTTGGACTTGAACTCAGGGTTTCTCACTCTCACTAGGCTTGTTTGCTCAAGGTTGGCACTCTGCCACTTGACTCACAGTTCCACTTCCAGCATTTTAATGGTTAACTGGAGATAAGAGTCACTCAGATTTGTCTGCCTAGGCTTACTTTGGACCTCAGTCTTCAGATCTCAGTCTCCCTAGTAGCTTAGAGGTAGGAGTCACCAGCACTTGGCTTTTTAAAAATTTTAAGTGAAAAATAATACGGATTAGGGCACAGCTCTCCTTGATACTAGTTAAACTGATTCAACTTGAATAAGGAATGTTGCAACTATCAAGAGCTTTCTAAGTGAGCTTTCAGAAGAATTGAGAGGTAAGAAGACTGGCAATATTAATGTTGCAGATGAAGGACATGAAAGACCGACTGGCCAGCTCAGTTTCCAGCCACCAGTGAGCAGTGGGATGAGAATGAGAACAGGTCACTCATGATCTCTGGCTTTTGCTCTCCTACTAAGCTCTTTATTGTGGATCTATTGATAACTATTAACAGTGCAGCCAAACACTGGACGAGTGTTGATGGAGACTGGTCCAAGTATTCTGTGATAACTGGAGGACAACAGAAATAATTTGAAGTATATTGAGCTTCTGTAAAAACAAAGCTATGTGTTGATCTGAAATAATCACTAAGAAATATTTATAGTGTTTCTCATCATAGCATATTTCAGGATTCGCAGGAAGTTCCAAAAATAGCAGACTTCCTGTTTGGTTTTTACTCTGCTTCTCCTAGGATAACATTATACACAACCAAAATACATTGTTAAAATCAAGAAACGAACATTGGTGTGGTTCAGTGACTTAATTAAGATTTCTGGGGCATGGAATTTGGCCCAGTGGTAGAGTGCTTACCTAGCTGAGTTTGGCCTAGTGGTAAAGTGCTTGCCTAGCTTGGTGCCACATACATAGAAAAAGCCGGAAGTGGTGCTGTAGTTGTAGTGGTAGAGCTCTAGCTTTGAGAAAAGACAGAGTTCAGGCCCTGAGCTCAAGCCCAGGCCTGGCAAGAAAACAAACATTTCTGAGAATATTTTTAAATAAAAAAGAAATATGTGAAAGTATATTGTGTACTTATATATATTAAAAGTGGTCAAAAAAGAATGTACACATGAGTGCATGTGTGAATCAGTGTGGGTATGCATCTGTGTTTCAATGATTTCCATATGCCTATGATATCCTTAGAAGGACCCAGAAGAAACACATTTGATTTTCCTCCAGGGAGAACTGAGCAGCAAGGTGCAAAATAGGTAGAGAGAATTTTAACTATATAATTTTCATTCCAACCCATCTATTCATAGACAAGTGAATAGGTTCTTTTAAAGGCATTTGTACAAAAGAATCTCCAAAACATTAATAATGGTGAGTATACCTTATTTACAAAACTGGGGAGAAAGGATATTTATGTATGTCTTTGTGTATGCATAGTTATTTCTGGAAGAATGTATAAGAACCCAGTGATGCTGGTTTGCTTCTAGGGAGAAAATAGGCAGTAGAGGGTCAGCTGTGGGAGGGAGACCTTCCAATATATACCCCTTTCTACTTTATAAATGTAGATTATATGACTTTACTTACAACAAAATAAAGAAAATTGAAAAGTAACTAGTCAAATTCTAAAAGTGCCACTTTGTAATGTTCCCCCCTGAAATATTCAGCAATGTTCCAGTTAATCTGTGGTTAAATTCCAAATTTCTTGACTTTTTTGGGTAACTCTCTTTCCAATTCTGTTTCTTTCTTTCACTCCTCATAATCATATGTGCCCTGACATGTCTGCCTTCTTCTCTTCTGCTTCCCCAGCCATGAAAAACAAGTAGGAGGTAGGGGGTGGCTTTGCTGGAGATGGGGAGGATATATGGGAATGTGGGAGTCAGAATACGGGCAGCTTAGGGTAACTTACTTGCCTTAATGTTCCTGTGGCTCTGGTGGGTTCAATGCCTAGCACTGTTCAATAAATATGTCATTCATCAATTAATTTTTTAAAAAATCAATAAATATTGGGTGCCAGAGACTCATATCTATAAGCCTACTTACTCAAGAGGCTGAGATATGAGGCTCATATCTGATTGGTTCACAGCCAGCCTGGGCAAGAAAGTCCATGAGACTCTTATTACCAATTAACCACAAAAAGTCAGTAGTAGAGCTGTGGCTCAAGTGGTACAAAACTAGCCTTGAGCATAAGAGTTCAAGAACAGCGCCAGGCCCTGATTTCAAGCCCCCAAATCAGCACTACACATACCCCAAATCAATTTAGGCTCATTTTTATGAAGTTTAATCTGAACTCCCAAGTACTTTGTGATGACTTTTCTAGATTCCTTTTCTTTTGGCATTCCTGAGGTTTGAAATTAGGGCCTTGTGTTTGCCATCTGAGCCATACTTTGGTTGTCTAAATTCCTATAATAATACACAGTCTGTCTTACTTAGCTTATTAAGAGTATTCCTTGGGAGCAGTAGTATGATAGTTTTCTGCAACCCCCTTTTCCTGGCAGAGCCTTGTGCTTTTTGTCCCAGTGCTGTTTCTCTCTTCTCCTCATGCCTAGGCTGGCCTGGAACTTGAGATCTTCCTGCTTCAGACATCACAGTGTTAAAGCCATGGGACATTACTCTCTGTTCCAATGTGTATTTTTACTTTTAAAAAGTAATTTCTTTGTGAAAATTGTATTTCATGCACATGCTTGCCTAATGTGCATAAGAATTGTAAACTAAATCATTGCACTGAGATGTTTAACTGCTCAAAAATAACCTAGTAGAAACAAGATGACAAAGTGAGAACTAAAACTCAAGAGTTAAAATATCAAGTACATGGTGTTTGCTTATCAATGTAATGTTAAATCTGTCATTAAAAAAACAAGATGCATAATGAAAATGTCCCTCTTTTTCACTTGGCTCATCAACTTGGCCACATTTTACAAACTAAGCCTTGTTTTCTTGGTAACCATGGCAAACTAATTAGCTTTTCTGATATGTTATAGAGTAATTCTCCAAATCTTCATTTTAAGTAAGTGGCATAACTAGACTCAAATCTTGGCAGTGTTATCTTGGCATGTGGATCTCAGAGCCACATGTCAAAGTCAGTATTTTCTTCATTATACATTATGAGTATCTAACATAGGAAAAAGTATAAAACCTAGCCATAATGACTATTCCAGTCCTTCAATATTGCATATTTGTACCTTTTTCTGGCTATGTATATGGTAGGTGTAAGTAGATCCAGAAGGCTATGTATTGATAGCTTTAGAGAAAATCTGTGTGTGTGTGTGTGTGTGTGTGTGTGTGTGTGTGTGTGTGTGTGTGTGTTTATCTGGGGTTTGAACTCTGGGCTATAAGCTTTCATAGCCTAAGCCATGGTGCTGGTTTCACTTAGGTTTTTCTGTAAAGCTGGGGCTCTATCACTTGAGCCACACCTCTACTTCCAGCTTTTTGGTAGTTACCTGGATATAAGTTTCACTGACATTTCTGTAGGATAGTTTTAAACCACAATCCTCAGATCTCAGCCTCTTGAGTAATGAAGATTACAGGTGTGAACCACCAAATCACTGCCTTCTGGAAAGTCTTCATCATTCAGAATGAAACTAGCAAGAATAAAGGTGCAAACCATAAACAACTTACATTTAGTTAAGCTTTTACCTCAGCAGCTTATTTCTGTGCTTACAGCAACTGATACAGGTAGAAAATATTGTTATTCTCTTCCGCAAAAGAAAAAATGGTTGATGATGATATAGCTGATAAAATGCAAATCATTCTCTCTCCCAGGTCTTTGCATTTAATCTCCTCTTTATGCTAGTGTTCTTCCAAATATTATTCACATCGTCAAGTAATCAATTAATATACTTGTTTCAGCCTTTAAGTGAGCACTGTGACTATAATAATCCATAACATAGAGAATTCATCACCTTTAGTATTGTTCAGAATGAGCAAACACATAAAAATATGACTTATCGGACTGGGAGTTTGGCCTTGTGGTAGAGTGCTTGCCTAGCATGCATGAAGACCCAGGTTCGATTCCTTGGTACCACATACACAGAAAAAGCTGGAAGTGGTGCTGTGGCTCAAGTGGTAGAGCTCTAGCTTTGAAAAAGTCCAAGGATAGTGCTCAGGCCCTGAGTTCAAGCCCCAGGACTGGCAAAAAAGAAAAACATGACTTATAAATGTATAAGCTAGATGACTAGCTAAGTATATGTTCTTTGGTGTTTTTCTGATTATCTCAGCTCACAGGATCACCTCTTTCCTCCTAAGTGAATTGTAAAAAAATCATTGGGTATCTGGCGAATATTATGTAACCCTTCTATTAATTACAATAAAATATATGAAAAAAAATCATTGGGTACTATCTATTATCATGGACTATATTAGTTACCACATTTTAAACACCAAGGTTTACATATAAACCTTTCATAACCATTAACTGTTTTAATGTCTCACAATAATGTTCTTGGCATTACACTTATTTTCAGAAGAGAAGACAGATTTCAGGAAGAAATCACTGGTAATTTACAAGAGGCCTTGCAGAGCAGAAAGCAGAGCAGACCTCAGTGCAGCAGGGCTGACTCCAATGTCTCAGTTAGAATAGGAAGTGGAGAAAACTGGGAAGCCACCTTCAATTCCAGCTATCATTGCTGACTGCTCTAGCTAGGCCGATGGAACCAGAAGGTCAAAACAACAGAAAAAGCAAGATTCTCAAGGTTTTTTTCTTTGAATAAGAAATATAGCTAAGGAATTTATCTACAATCACTACAATGTTGCTACCATTCCCAATGTTATATGCAGGAATTAATGTTGAAACTCTTCCACTGGGTCTGGAGTTTGGCCTAGTGGTAGAGTGCTTGCTTAGCATGTACCAAGACCAGGGTTTGATTCCTCGGTACCACATGCATAGAAAAAAAAAAAAAAAGCTAAAAATGGTGCTGTTGGTCTAGTGGTACCTTGAGAAAAGCCCAAGGACAGTGTTCAGGCCCTGAGGTTAAGCCCCAGGACTGGTAAAAACAAAAACAAAACAAAACAAAAAAAAGCCTTCCCACTTTGTGGAGGTCAAAGCATGTGATTATTAGCTTAGTAAATTGCACAAACTCAGAACTGGGTTCTTATTCTTGGATTCATTCTTTCAGTTTGGCTCGGAGCACTGTAGATTTTATCGTCTTAATTGTCAAATATATTCCTTTTCTCCAGTTGGAATGCCATTGGCAATCAAAAGGTTTTGTTTACCCTAGAGGATGTTGGGTGTCTTCCATTTGCTTTTCTATAATGTTTAATGCATGGCCTTATTGTGGGACTTATAGTCACATTTCATTGCAATTACTAGTTTATTCCTTTTTTGTAAACTGAATGAAAAAAGAAAAAAAAACTTGGGGTGGTGGTGTAGCACAGGAATAAAGTGTGAGGCCTTGCACAAAATAAATAAAATCTTTTATCTATAGTGTTTACCATAAAGTAAGGCTCAATGAACATTTGAGAACATCAAATAACCTTGGTATTAACATTTATCTAACAGAATGCAAGCAGCATTCACTGAATTCTTACTATGATTAAGATCCTTGGATAAAAAGATAAGAAAGAGTTAGGTACTACAGTTCAAAGCCAGCCCAGGCATAAAGTCTGTGAGACTCTTATCTCCAATTAAGCACACACACACACACACACACACACACACACACACACACTCTAAAAAACAAAAAAAATATATATGCTGAGCATGGTGGCTCATGCTCATGCCTGTAATCCCAGCAACTCAGGAGGCTAAGATCTGAGGATCAAAGTTCAAAGCCAGCCCAGGCACCAAAGGACCTGAGACTCTTGTCTCCAATTAACCTCTAGAAAATGGGAAGTGGGGCTTGACTCAAGGGTAGGATGGTGGAAGCCTTGAACTGAAGAGCTCAGGGATAGTGCCCAGGCCGAGTTCAAGCCCCATGACCCACAAAAACAAAACAAAACCCAAAAGAAAACCCAGAAGTGGAGCCATGGGTCAAATGGTAGAGAACTAGCTTTGAGCAAAATTGCTCAGCGACAGCACCCAGTCCCTGAGTTCAAGCCTTAAGACTAGCACAACATACATAAAAAAGATGAGAAAGAAACAGCTTTTGTTCTAGAGTGCAGATAATAGTATGATTAAAAGTGCAAATTATTATTATGAGTCAGTTTTTAATATGAGTTTCAATTTGTGTGCAAGATGATGCCTTCAATATAAAATTTAATCTTTACAAGCATTAGTAAAATAAGCTATGAGATAATACAATCATACAATCCCTGCTCCTATCTTTAAGGTGATACTGGTTTTTGAACTTAGTGCCTAGAACTTTCTCTACTGGCACTATATATCTTAAGTCACACTTCTTGTCTTTTGTTGTTTATTTTGGAGATAGAGTATAGCAAGCTTTTCTGTCCCTTGGGTATCTACGATAAGTTCTGCTTGCTAGCAAGATTGTACTGCTTGAGCCACACCATCAGCTATTACAACTTTTTGTAATAACTAAAATGCACTATGGCATTTGAAGCCTTCAGTCCAGAGACAGACATAGTAAATGCATTGAAATAGGTGTTATAAAAATGGGCCAAACACACCAGGTGTTTTTAGTGTCATAGAAAATAAAACTGTACTGGGACTGGGACTTGAATCCAGGGCCTGGGCTCTGTCTCTCAAGGTCAGTGCTCTACCACTTGGGCCACAGCTCTATAACCAGCTTTTGGTGGTTAATTGTAGATAAGAGTCTCATGGACTCTTCTGCATGCTATGGTTTCAAACCTGTGGTGGTCAGATTTGAGCCTCCTAAGTAGCTTGGATTATTCACCTTAGATTCCAATATGCAAACAAATAGATATCTTTCCCTCTTCTCCCCCAACTAATTAGATTTTCTGGTAGATCCTTATACAATCACAGTTTTAAACCTACCCTAATTCTGATGTGTAGCCAGAGTGGACATCTACTGTAATTTTACTCAATGAAGGCAAGAGGGGATAACACTACCAACTCCATTAATTGTTTCAATGATCAGCTTCTTCAAAAAGAGTACAGAGTTTAATATAAAACGTCACATATCTGAAAATGCTGATTAGTAGTGCAAGGCAAGAATGAGTAAGGGTGGGAGGTGGGGAGTGGGGGTGGAATGGAGGGGATTAAAAAAAATCTGGATACCTTCCCTATTAAGCATTGATTCATAATGGACTTTATCCAAGATTAGGTTGAAGACATAAGTCAAATAGTAGAGCACCAGCCTTGGGTGAAAAAGCTAAGGGACAGCGTCCAGGTCCTGAAGCTCAGTACACACACACACACACACACACACACACACACACACACACACACACACACACACACAGAATTTATCCAATCCAATATTACACAGCAAGTCAGATCAGGTGGGGAATAAACCCAGTGCTTTCGAATTAATTTTCCTTCTATATTAAAAAAGGAATACTGCAGATGTGTTTTTAAAAATGGCTAAGATAATGGGAAGAGAGCAAGAGAATACGCATTCAAACTAATATAATCCCAATAAAAGAACAATTGTCTTCATCTTTCCCAGACAGCCAAAGAACTAGAACTCTATCCTGAAAGGGAGGAGGGCGGGGGGAGGGGAGAGGAGGAAGAAGAAGAGGGAAAGGAAAGCGAAGGCGAACCAACCACGCATGCGCCTCCCCCTGGCAACGCGGCGGAAGAACAAGCTAAGGGCGATGAATTACGTCTGCTGGCGACGCTCACGACACCTGCCGTAAAGGCCGTGCACGTGCGCGTGCGCACTTCTCGTCGGGTGCTGGCCGCGGCTGTGAGGTATCGGTCTGTGCGGCGCGGCCATCACGTCACGTCACGATGATGAAGCTGAGCAAAGAGGCCAAGCAGAGGCTGCAGCAGCTCTTCAAGGGCGGCCAGTTCGCCATCCGCTGGGGGTTTATCCCCCTCGTCATTTACCTGGGTCAGTGAGAGAACCGGCCAGGAGACCGGAGGGGAGCAGGAACCGAAACTGGGGGACCCCCGCGGCCCCCCACGGCGTCTGGTCTCGTGTGTGTGTGGGGGGGTGGTGGTGGTGGAGGGGATTGGACCCACGCACCCACTTGCGTGGTCTTTAGCACACCACACAGCCCTGCCCATTCTGTGTTTACCTGTGAACGTGGAGGCGAGGCCTACTTTTCAGGGTCGTTGTGAGGTGACCGGAACTGAGAGCAGGCCGCCGGGGCTGGGTTTTCAGGGCGTTTTGACTTCACCCCCGGCGGGCCTCATGTGGAAAGGACCCTGGCCTGGGAATGGCAGAAATAGCCACTGTCTGGGAAGCATGGTCCTTGCTACAGTAGTTGGATGCCTCTGCCTTCTCAGTCTCGTTGAATGATTTTTAATACTGGTCCTGTTCGTAAAGGGAAGAAACTGAGTTGTAGAAACGGCCTGGTTTGTTGCCCAAGCAACGAAGCACCGAGGGCAGGGTGGTGGTGTACCGCAAGTGTTTGTCAGTTCCCAGGCACGCATTGTCACGTAGGGCTGTATACTGGAACTATATCCTGTTTCGCAGTTTTGTCCTTAAATCCCAGCAATATGGTGAAAGGGAAACAGTATAGGTTCTAGCCATAGTTTTGCCAGTTTGAAGAAGCAATTTAATATTTGAGGCCCTCACATTTCTTACTTCTATTGTTTATTTTTAAAGTTTATTGTAAAGGTGATGTGCAGAAGGTTTACAGTTACATAGGTCAGGTATTGAGTAACTTTAAGGTGCTGCTTTCAATTCATTTAAGATGTCATACTATATTTGGTCTTCACATTGACAGCCTTTGAATAGGTTGGACATTCTCTAGACATCTGTGTTTCTTATTTTCTCTTGAGTTAGTTGCAAGCCAGAACTAATAAGGGGATACTTATGAAGGGCTTTAAAATATCCTTGTCGTCCCGTAGTTTGAATTCATTAAAGAATATATTACTTTTTTTTGCCAGGCACGGTGGCTTGGCTTGTGCCTGTAATCTGAGCTACTCTGGAGGATGGGATGTGAGGATTGGGGTTTGAAGCCGGCCTGAGTGGAAAAATCCCATGAGGCTCTAATCTGCAATTAACCCATTCAGAAACGGAAAGTGATGCTGTGACTCAAGTAGTAGAGCCTTTAGCACAGAAAGACGCAGGCCCTAAGTTGAAGCCCTACAACTGACCAATATATATAGATTACTTTCCCACATTTTAGTGACTGTCTAGGTATCATGGATTAGAGGCGATTATGACAGCTTACTTACACAGGCTGTGGAGTTTTCCCTATTCCTTGCATCCTTGCAGGGTCCCTTATCCCCCATCATTTTTGGTTTTGCTTTTTTTTTTTCCCTCCATACAGAATCTGGGGTCTGTGCGTACTGATTACCTTTCCTAGGATTACTGTTATATTGGTTGTTAGTATCTAACTCAAGCTTGATGCTAAAGCTGCCTTCAGTACTTATTCTTTATCATTGGCTTTTCTCTTACACTGCATTTAAAGTTTAATTTTATGTTTAAACTACTCTCCGGGTTGTTTTTTGTTTTTGGACAGTCCTGGGGCTTGAATTCAGGGACTGGGCACTCTCCTTGGGCTTTCTCAAGGATAGTGCTCTACCACTTGAGCCACAGCACCACTTCCTGCTTTTTGTATGGAACGCAGGGATTCCTGCAAGCACTCTACCACTAGGCCATGACTTAATAGTTATCCTGAAAATAGGGTAAATGTTCAGAATTTATCGTTTCATAATTTAACAATTCCTAGGTTTTTGTTGTTGTTTTAGGTAGAGTCTTGCTATGTTGCCTAGACTGGTCTTGAATTCAAGTTCCTCCTGCCTTCTGAGTACTAGCTACCATATCTAACCCTTCCTAACTCCTGACATTCCTAACTTGTTAGTTTGGCAATTTAACATATATGTTATCACATTTAAAAGTATATTTTGAAAAGTAAAAGGTTTATTTAATTGTACTTTAGATAGCTCATTTAGTTTACTAAATAATTTATTGAATTACTACATTCCTTTTTATTGCTGCTCTTTGTTTTATTAAAAAAAAAAGTAAGCCAAGCTACGAAGGAGGCTGAGATGTGTGGATCAAGGTTCAAAGCCAGCCTGGCACAAAAGGACCTGAGACACTTATCCCCAATTAACCTCTAGAAAATGGGAAATGGGGCTTGGTGCAAGGGTAGGGCGGTAGTCTTGAGCTGAAGAGCTCAGAGACAGTGCCCAAGCCAAGTTCAAGCCCCATGAGCCAAAAGAAGAAGAAGAAGAAGAGGAGGAGGAGGAAGATGAGGAGGAGGAAGAGGAAGAAGAGGAGGAAGAGGAGTAGTAGTAGTTTGTGGGAGAGTTAGATATCCTCAGTTGTGCTTTTTTTTTTAAAATCAGCTGGATGCAGTGGCTCACACCTGTAATCCTAGCAACTCAGGAGGCTGAGATCTGAGGAGCATAGTTCAAAGTGAGCCCAGGCACTAAAGAATGTTAGGCTCTTATCTCCATTATCACTAGAAAACTAGAAGTGGGGTTGTGGCTCCAGGGCTAGTGTGGTAGTCTTGAGCTGTAGCGCTCAGGGACAACACTTAGGCCCAGGGGTAGGGTGGTAGCCTTCAGCTGAAGAGCTCATGGATAGTACCCAGGCCCAGAGTTCAAGCCACATGACTGACAAAAAACAACAACAACAACAAAATAATAAAAAACTTTTTTATCTGCTGGTGTTTTAATTAGTTTCTTGTTTTTTTTCTTTTTTAGGATTTAAAAGAGGTGCAGATCCTGGAATGCCTGAACCAACAGTTTTAAGGTACTGTTGTTACAAATTAACATTTGAGGACAATGTTTATATGTGTCCCTGGAAGACAAGACAATAGGGGTAGCTGTTAAATGGTTGTTTACAAATGGACTTTTGGAAAAAATTTGTGGACCAGGTACCTACTTCCTTCTAAATTTTGGAGTTTTTTGTTTGTTTGTTTGTTTGTTTTTTGGTGGGTCATGGAGCTTGAACTCTGTGCCTGGGCACTGTCTTCTTCCAAGTTTTTTATTGTTATATTCATAATAAAGCTTATTTTAGATTTTAGATGAAAGACAAGTCCATCAGAAAATGAACTTTCTTCCCCCCCCCCCCCTCTCTTTTTTTTTTTTTGCCAGTCCTGGGCTGGAGCTCAGGGCCTGAACACTGTTCTTGGACTTTCTCAAGGCCAGAGCTCTACCACTTGAGCTTCAAGCACCACTTCTGGCTTTTTTTTCTATGTATGTGGTACCAAGGAATCCAACCTGGGTCTTTGTGCGTGCTAGGCAAGCACTCTACCACTAGGCCAAACTCTCAACCCCCCTTTTGCTTTTCTTTCTTCCTTTCTTTTTTTTAAACCAGTCCTGGAGCTTTAACTCAGGGCTTGAAACCTATCCTTGGGCTTTCTCAAGGCTAGAGCCCAGCACCACTTCTGGCTTTTTTTTCTGTGTATGTGGTATGGACGAATCGAACCCAGGGCTTTGTGCATTCTAGGGGAGTACTCTACTACTGGGACATGCTCCCAGCCAGCTTCTGACTTTTTCCGTATATGTGGTAACAAGGAATTGAACTTGTGTCTTTGTGTATGCTAGGCAAGCACTACTACTAGACCAAACTCCCAGCCGGGAACTTTAATTTTTTATGTTCACATCTTATCTTTTTTCAGATAAATACAGCCTTTTGTTTCCTTCTAACAAGGATACATAGGATTTTGTGGGTTTTTCTTTTTACCTAAAATTAAGTTTTTATTCCATATATTTTTCAGTTGCCAATTACTTTAATTTTTCAACTTTTCAGTGTTTTATATAACAGTGCATGTATTTGCTTATTTATATGCCAGGATTGGGGTTTAAACTCATGGTCTTATACTCTCACTTGGCTTTTTTTCCACAATGGTGGTCTACCACTTGAGCCAAGCTCCTAGTTTTACAACATTGCAATGTATATAGGTTTCTATAGACTTTGATTTACTTCCTTACAATAAATTTTTATGAAATTAGTAAATTCATAATATACAAGTACTCGTAATTCTGAAAATGTAGTCACATTTCTTTTCCCAGAAGCAACCTGATTAATGTTGGATAAGCAGTTTCAGAAACTTCATACATACTATGTGTATATTTATATGCACATGAATGTATATACGTTTGTCTGTTTTCCATTATTTTGACAAAATGAGATAACTTACATGGAAGAAAGCCAAAGTAACTTGGCTTGTGGCTCAGATCTCAGCGTCCTGAGCAGCTAGGATTATAGGCATGAGCCACTGCGCCTATCTGGCAATCAATTCTTTACTAAAATGCAAGTGCATCTTGGAAGGAAATTAGAACACTCCCCTATTGACAATGATTGAGAAAGTCAGCACAAGAAAAGAGGAAGTACCAAGAAGACAGTAAAGTAAGGTAGAGAAATGAAAAAACTTCCAGATAGCCAGCTCTGGCACCAAAGACTGTGAGATTGTTATCTCCAATTAGCCACTAGAAAACCAGAAGTGGTGCTGAGGCTCAAGGGGTAGGGTGGTAGCCTTGAGCTGAAGAGCTCAGGGACAACACCCAGGCCCAGAGTCCAAGCCCCAGAACTGACCAAAAAAAAAAAAAATCGATTGCCTACAAAGGTTTATTATATAATTTCATATTCTTTACTGGCTGCATTGGGGAGACTAGAGAGGTTTTGCCTGGTTTCCTACTCTATATCTTGAAAGGAGCAGAAGCATCATAAAATTTACTGTTAATACAAATTTATTATTACTCTTGGAGGTACTGGGGTTTGAATTCAGGGCCTTGACCTTGCTGGGTAGGTGCTCTACCAGTTTGATCTCTTATTCCAGGGCTAGCCTAGACTATGGTCTTCCTGTATGTGCTTTCCTATATCTGGAATGGCAGATACACCACTGCTTGATATGGGAACTTACAAACTTTTGCTTGGGCTGGTCCTCAAGATCTCAGCTTTCATAGTTGCTAGGACTACAGGCATGAGTGTCTGGCTCTCTAATTTTATTATTTATATAATACTTATAAAAGTAATATAGTTAGTAGTTTTTCTACTTTTCTTTTGGTAGTAGAACTACATTCATCTTAGTATCACCTTTTATACCCAATGTAATACAATGTATGTGATTATGAATTGTTGATTGATAGGAATGATATATTCCAATACAGTGTTTTTTTTGTTTCTTTTCTTTTTTGGGGGGCCAGTCCTGGAGTTTGAACTCAGGGCCTGGGCACTGTCCTTGGACACTTTTTGCTCCCTTTTTTTGCTCTGCCACTTGAGCCACAACACTACATTTCCTGTGTATGTGGTACTGAGGAATGGAACCCAGGGCTTCATGCATGCTAGATGAGCATGCTACCACTAAGCTATGTTCCCAGCCCTTCAATACAGTGTTTTAATGAAAAAGAGTAAATAGTAGAAAAACATTATTCAGACAAAATAAGTTAGCTAACAGAATTATTCCTATTATCTGTAAGGCAGAGGAAGATTTTCTTTTTGGATGCTTACTACATTTTCAGAGCTTTTCAATGACAGGAGTTGAATGACAGGCTTTGCATGTGGTAGGTCAGTGTTCTAACACTGAGCTACTACATGTTTAGTTCTGAGAAATAATCTTTATAGTTTGAGTTTTATTTGCACATCTCAACTGTATGCCAGAATTAATGGGAATGTGAATACTTCCCTCCTTCCTGGATCTGTTGCTTCTAGTTATAAAGTGGTTTGGGAGTTCTGACAGCTCCTTAGTGGGGGGAATGTTTGTGGTAAGAATTAGTTGAAGTGGAAATGGAGGCTTATTTCTCCTGGAAATGGGACTAGGCCAAGGTTAAGAGTATTCAGATTATATGTAATCATTTCAAGGCCTCAGTTTCCACAGCTCTAAAGCAGGAATCTTAACTAGGAGTTATAGTAGGCTTTCCATACAGAGTATAACTCACTGAAGGTCTTCAGTCAGTGTTATTTTAGTATTGATGCTGAACCTAATGATAAGGCTTTACTATCTAGACTCCTCCATCATTGCTGTTAGTAGTTATTAATCATTTACCTTTCCATTGATTTTGTTTTATGTGTCAACATACATTTCCCTTTTTGTTTCTAATAGACTGTCTCACACAAAAATAACAAAACTATTTCTTTAAATACTATTCTGAATGTTTGATTTGTTGTTACTTAATAAAATTTATTATTATTTTCCAGTAACTGAATTTGAAGATGAACAAGCACATAGATATACAAAATACAATTTTGTTTTAGGGTTTAATGTATTTTTTCCATTTCACAAATCTTTTAGCCTACTTTGGGGATAAAGGACTATTTGGTCATCTGGACTTGGAAGCAATCCTCGAACAGAGGAGATACCATGGAACGTGTATGCTCTGGATGGGATAAGACATGGGACATCGTTCAGGTGGCCAGTCTTCAGTTGGATGGCACAGTGCTCTTCTCAGATGCATCTGTGGTGGTGTGGAACCTCTACTGACTTATTTATAATAGACTATCAAAATAAATATTTTTAACATCGTTATGTCTTGAGTCTTTTTTGAATTAAGCATACTAAGACTATCATGTATCATGGCCATCTTCCCACAGTCCTGTTGTTGCTAAGTGTTACTTGCAAATTCCTATTCAGTTAATTTTGCACTATATATTCTTTGTCATGCAGGATTTCTAGAGTTGAGAAGTGAAGGCTGGGGATATCTGTCTACACTTTTGAAAGTGAAAAATCTAAGTGAAATCATTAACTTTTTGGACTAGCTCTTTTTTAGTAACATAATGCTCTATCCATCTGGGTTATATGTATCAATAATTGATTCCTGCTTTATAGCCGTGGCTCATGCCTGTAATCCTAGCTACTCAGGAGGCTGAGATATGAGGATCACAGACCAGGCAGAAAAGTCTGAGACTTTTATCTCCAGTTAACCAGGAAAAAGCCAGAAGTAAAGCTGTAGCTTAAGTGATAGAGCACACTCCTTGAGTGAAAACCAAGGGACAGCGACCAGTCCCTGAATTGAAGCCCTAGTACTGGCACACACACACACTAAAGTTGCTTTTTTTATTGTTGCGTAGTACTTTATAATAAATAAGGATAGTGTCTAGGTTTCTAATTCAGCTTGTTAAAGCAATGCTTGTGTATGAGTGTGTGTCTTATGTGTGTCATCAGTCTCTCTTAATAGACCAAAAGCTAGATGATTTTTTTATGCAACTCAGGTTTGAGAACTGCCATAAACTTGCAGTGGCGCTCCTGCTTCTGTCTACTACACAGAGTGACCTTTCTATGACCTGGAAGACCCTATGGAATCTGGCATTACATGCCTGTGGTTTCTGTAGCCTGTGACTCATTTACACTAATGGGGTTTTGTCATCCTTCTGTCCTTTAAGAAGGCCAGGCATGCTTTCACCTAGGACCCTTGTGTGTCTTCTTCACTGGAATGTTCTCTCTGATGTCCATATGATGACATCCTCTATTCTAATCTTGGTGTTCTCTAACCTCTAAGGGCAAACCTCATATCTGTCTTACCTACCTACTGTCTCCAGACTGTCTTAAATTCTAGGCCCGAGCACTGTCCCTGAGATCTTCAGCTCAAGGAACCTTGAGCCACAGTCCCACTTCCCCTTTTCTAGTAATTAACTGAAGATAAGAGTCTCACATTCTTTTAGTGCCCAGGCTGGCTTTGAACTGCAATCCTCAGATCTCAGCCTCCTGAGTAGCTAGGATTACAGGGAGAACCACCATGCCTGGCATTCACATTAACTTTTACCATCCCAGTTACCTCATTTTAAGTTATTGTGCGTGCAAAGGGGTCATTTGCACACACACGTGCACACACACCTAAATGTATGTCAAGGTTTCCTATCTCTATAAGGAAACACTAAATCCTGTTGCTCCATTTTTACCATCCAAAGAAAGTTATGATGGGAGGCGAGTCCTTGCTGGCTGTAGTCTACATCATACAGTGAGGGGCTTTTTTGTTTGTTTTTAATTATAGATGTGATGTACAGAGGGGTCACAGTTACATGAGCCAGGTAATGAGTACATTTTTATTTTTTAGCAGTCTCACCTCACCCCTCATTTTCTCCTAGTTTTTCCGCTACCAACTCTGTGCCCCAAAATTGTATAGTTCACTTCTAACATAGTGTCCAGTGAGTATCACTGCTGAGTTGATTGACCCTTTGTCCACCATTTCTGTACTTTCTCTTCCCCTCCCCAAATCAGATAAACTTACAAGACAAAGGCTACAGGAATCAAAAACAAGAGAAAAGCAAAAGAAAACAATGAATGAATAATAAAACATTGTTAAGCCCAGCATGGTGACTCATGCCTGTAATCCTAGCTACTCAAGAGGTTGAGATCTGAGGATCAACGTTCAAAGCCAGCCTGGGCACAAAAGGATCTGAGACTGTTACCTTCAATTAACCTCTAGAAAACAAAGTAGGGCTTGGCTCAAGAGTAGGGTGGTAGCCTTGGGCTGAAGAGCTCAAGGACAACGCCCAGGCCCAGGACTAGGGTGGTAGCCTTGAGCTGAAGAGCTTAGGTACAGCACCTAGGCCCAGAGTTCAAGCCCCAGGACTGACAAAAAAAAAAAAAAGGTTATATCAGATTTCTTTTTGCAAAATATCTCTTTCCTTATTTATTTTCAGTTTCTAAAATTCATACATGTTATTATTTCTATTTATGTTTGACTCCTTTCTCTTCGATGAAGTTAGGGATTTTTATTGCATTTGTTCACTGGATGAAACCATCCTATTACCTAGAAAAATACCTGGCTGAAGAACAGTAGTCCTTCACTGATTAAATTAATGTACAATTGTCTTTGGTTATATCACAGAGGTTTTTTAAAAAAAAATATGTTAGCCTCATCAAAAAAATTATACATTATGGTCACACAGGATTTATTACATGGCTAGAAAGCTGATTCAATATACACAGGTCAATTAATATAATTCATCATATCAATAGGAGCAAGGACAAGAATCACATTATCTCAATAGATGCAGAAAAGGCATTTGACAAGATCCAGTACCCCTTTATACTAAAAGCACTGGAGAAACTAGGAATCCATGGAACATTCCTTAGTATAATAAAGGTTGTGTATGGCAAACCTACAGCTAGCATTATACTTAATGACAGAAAGCTAAAGCCATTTCCTCTAAGATCAGGAACAAGATAAGGATGCCCACTCTCTCTACTCCTCTTTAATATAGTATTAGAATTCCTAGCCAGAGCAATAAGGTAAGAAGCAAGAATAAAGGGGATCCAAATAGGGAAGTAGGAAGTGAAACTTGCCCTCTTTGCAGATGGCAAGATTCTGTATTTGAAGACCCTATAGTCTTCACTCCCAAGTTGCTTGAGCTGATTCAAAACTTGGGAAAAGTAGCAGGGTATACAATTAACCCTCAAAAATCAACTGCTTTCCTGTATGCCAACAATAAGAGCAGAAATCAGGAAACTTTAAAAACCTGAAAAAAGAAATAAAAGTAGAACTGAGGAAGTGGAAAACCTCCTACGCTAATGGATTGAAAGAATTAACATCGTGAAAATAGCAATCCTGCCAAGGGCTATCCACAAATTCAATGCAATACCTATCAATAACCCAATGCCATTCTTTAAGGAAATAGAAGAAGCAATCCAAAATCTCATATGGAATAATAAAAGACCCTGTATAGCAAACACAGTCATTGGCAGAATGAACAGCACTGGAGGAATATCAATACCAAACTATAGACTCTATTACAGAGGTATAGTAATCAAAACAGCTTGGTACTGGCAGGAGAACAAGCCTAAGGATCAATGGAATAGAGTTGAAGACCCAGAAATTAACCCACAGACCTATGGCCACCTAACATTTGATAAGGGAGCCAAAAAATAGGATGGAAGAAAGACAGCCTCTTCAACAAATGGTGCTACAGAATTGGTAAAGAACTTGCAGAAAACTAAAGTTGGATCCTTTTATATCACCCTGCACCAGAATTAACTCCAAAAGGATCAAAGTCTTGAGGTAACAGAAGATACACAGAAAACTTTACAAAAAGCAATAGTACATATACCAGGTGTCCTTGGCACAGGTTGAAACTTGATAAGAAACACAACAAATTAAAGAAAGTTCGTACAAATGGGACTGCATTAAACTGCAGACCTTCTCTATGGCAAAGGACATAGCTATCAAGCTAAATAAAAACCCAAAGAGTAGGAGATCTTCATTAGCCATATAAAAGATCTCAGCCTCCTGAGTAGCTAGGATTACAGGTGTGAGCCACCACATTCAGACCTCCAACATCTGCTCTCAGAAGCTATTCCACTAATTCTCCATATTGAAGTTTGAGTAATTATGTAAAAATATTAAAACTAAAACTTCATCCTACTACTTAACCTGTGTTTGATCAACAGAAATTATTAAATTTAGGTTTGAATGCTGTTGCTGGCTTGGTCCCAGCCTCCCTTTTAAGCCCGTCTTACACACTATTCTTTTAGCTCTTTAGGCACTAAATATAATGTAATTTTCAGTATCTTGCTCATGATATCCTTTTTGTCAACTCTGACCTTTGTATGTGCTATTCCCTCTGCCTGTAATGCTCTTTCTGACTCTCTTGGCCTGCTAAATGTCCATGTGTTTATTATAGTTCAGCCCAAACATTTGTGCCTCCAGAAAACCTTTCTAACTGCCTCAATGCAAGTTTAGTTATGTACTCCTGTCATTAGTGGACCCCCAACCCCAGGATAGATTCCTGAGTACCTCACATTTCTCTTTTGTACATGTCATCACACTATATTCTCTGATGATAGTCTTTTTTTCCTGTTGCTACACTGTAGATCATATGTGTGGAAGTGACCATGTCTATTTTGTTTGCCTCTTCATCATAAGTATTCCTTGACTCTGCACTCAACATATTTTGTTTGAGCGTGGATGTTTTGGTAAACTGCTAGTAGTTCTTGTGCTTGACCCTACTTTTGGGCAGCTTACTGCATGGTCTCCAGAAGTCAGACTATGTGGCTCTTTGCTTGCGTGTTTCCTCCAGTTCTGGGCCTTTGTGGACTTTCCCATCCACAACAGAATTCATGATTGTGGGGCACGTCACATCAAGGGTAAAAGGCCTACCTCATGGCCCAGTGCTCACTTCCTGGTTTTGGAGATCCAACCTGCCTGTCCCCTGGTTGGGTGGTTTGGCTATGGTTTGTGATGTAAAATAAGGCTACCTCGAACCCATGGATTGGCCCCGCCCTCTCTGACCACACCTACCTCCCCCTGTCCTGCCTACTTTTATGTTAATAGATTCCTGCTTCTTACTTTAGCCCCTGGTATCTTCCCATTAAAGAGTCTACTGTGACATTCTCCCTGGCACATCTGTGTTTTCCCCCTGGAGAAGGGAGGGCTGGGTGAAGGCGGCCAGCCAGCCCTATCCTTTCTCCCTCTTAGTCGGGGCGTGTTCTCTTTGCCCTTCCTGCTGGTCAGGAGGCAAAGAGTGCTAAAAACCCCGACAATGACCTAGAAGAAGTCTAAGGTGGTTAGCATGGGGAAAGGCTTTATTACAAGAGAGAACTTTTACATTGTTGGGGTTAAAAAGGGGGAAATCTCTACTAGTTTCCCAGTGTTTTGTTGAAATGCACAGAGGGTCTGCATTAAGTTGTGGCAGTTTCTTCTCTTGCCACTACTCCTGGTGAGGGAGGAGAGAGGATTGACAAAGAATATGTCCAGTGTGAAAGGAAATACCTGCTTGGAATATTTATCACTTTCTCTGGAAGTCCTTAGATTTCAAATTTTATTATCTCTTAAGATGATGATACATGGGTGTGATTTCCCTTAATGCTCTTTGCCCCCAAGCACTGAAATGTCTTGTGTTAGAGGTTATCTAAGCATGCTCCCTCACTTAATATTCATTGGGACCTCTTTAGGTTCTCATGTATGAATTTAGACTACAAAGATGGGTAGAATCCCCTTGGTAGCAGGGAAGATATATGCACGGTAGACACTCAGGTATGTGCAGTGTTTGAGGAGGGAGGCAGAACTTTTGGAAGTTTGAATATTGCTATATTTTAAGTAGTTTTGGGATTTTCTACACATCTTTCCATTCCTTGTCTAGTAATGAAACACAAGAGTAGGAAACTGGGTACTGATGGCTCATGCCAATAATCTTAGCTACTCAGGAGGCTGAGATCTGAAGATGGCAGTTCAAAGCCAGCTTGTGCAGGCAATCTGTGAAACTCTTATTTCCAGTTAAATAACCAACACAAATCCAGAAATGGAGCTGTAGCTCAAGTGGTAGAGTGCTAACCTTGAGTAAGAAAGTTCAGAATGAGCACAAAGGCCTTGAATTCAAGGCCCAGAACTGGTGCAAAACCAACCAACCAACCAACCAACAAAACAAATGAGAAATCCTGAATCTGGGATTCCTACACCTAGAAAGGTTGGCTGATGTGATGGATGCAATACAGGTAGCATACAAGTTGGATTCTCTAGGTGTGTATACTGGTTATTTTGAAGTTTTGCTCCTTCAATCTTTCTCCTCCCATTTATCTTAACTCCACCTAACCCTCTCTCCTCAAGTTTCCTACTTCCATTTTCACATATATACATTTATGCTGTCAAGATTTTATATGTGACACTATTCCTTTGTGAGTAAATTGTGAAAGCCCCAAGAAAGGATTTCCCCTTTTTTTGGTCATTCTGTAACCATTGTGTTACTTCACCGATACAGCCTTATAGTGCTGATGGCTGTTACCATGAAACGTGACCTTTTGTTTAGAGTGCAATTATAAAATGCACAACAGAAACATTTCTTTTAAGAATGTGCATAAATTAGCAATTTATTGAGGTAAACTTACACATTCCAAAAAATGATTCTGGTTCTGAAACAGAGGCTAATGGTACAGTGCTTGCCCAGCATGCACAAAGCCCAGGGTTCGATGCCTCAGTACCACATACATAGAAGAAAAGCCAGAAATGGTGCTGTGGCTCAAGTGTAGCACTCTAGCCTGGAGAAAGCCCAAGGACAGTGCCGAGACCCTGAGTTCGAGGCCCAGGACTAGCACAAAATTATAAATAACAATCACATATAAATTAATTCATATTAAATCACCAATAAATTAAAAATAATTAAAATAGTGTCCTAATGTTCATACTGTCAGTTCTTCGTAGAGAACATAAGGTAGATCCCCAGTGGACAGGGATGGTTCTGTCCTGACCACAGGAAGGAATGCCCATATACTCAAATCTTCGCTGCTGTTTTTCACAGGTAACGAATAGCTCTCACACTGTGCTGCAAGAAATCCTCAAGGCTGCGCAGGATGAAGTGAATCACTATGCCTTTCCGCCATTCTTTCTGTGACTGCAGCTTGTCCAACAGCTCAGCATTGGCAGTTGTGCTAGGCCAGATTATTTCATCTTGATTTGTCTGAAGGGAAAAGAAAGCAAAAAAGGTTGTTTAAATATGAAATTTTCAGGGGAGATATGTACTGGACTATAGCAAATCATTCCAATTTAGGTTAAAGAGACTACTCTGACTCCTCCAAATCAGGGCAAGTGCTTTTGACTCAGAGTCCTGAGATGACCCTTTCATAGCAACTGAACTATATTCTTTTGCACTTTTGCCTCCATGATATGGTAAGCATCCAGAGGGCACCACCCCTATCTTAATTTGTCTTCCTCTGTGTTATCCAAAATAGTATGTGTCACGTAATTATTTAATAGCTACAGACCTAATGAGTTCGAAATATTGTACTTTTCTCCAGTTTTTTTTCTCAACTATCCCATCTAGCATCCATTGAGAGTCCACAGATCTGATAGTGTTAAAAGGACTAGAAACATCATTAAGCCCAGTGGTGTGGTGATGGTAACCTGTTATTGTGGTCCTGGAGCAGTTTAGCATTGGCATCACAGGGAGCGCTTTGGAAAAATCAGAACATGTGGCAAAATATTGAGGGCCTTCTCATGCCGATGTGATACCCCTGAACTGTCAGGTGTTCCTCTCTTCCCTTCATCCTTTCTTGGATTCTCACCTCTTGTTTCAGGAGTTCCACCACATTCTCGGTACTGTTTATCACATCTTCAACTTTCTGGCCATCATTACCCTGAAACTTGTCCCGGATGTACCTTAGGTGGATCTGGAATTGCAGAAGCCCAGAGATGATTTTCAGTAGGCAGGTATCCTAGAAGGAAAAACAAGGGATTGTTGGTTATTTCTAGAAGACAGAATGAGGTTGAGGCCTTAAAATTCAGCATCTTCTCCCTCTGACTTCCTTGAGTGGTTTAGGCATTTTGTTTTAGAACATTGGACAGAGTGACCTGTCTGTCCCTTTAAAAAATCTTGACATGTGGGCATAGTGGCTCATGCCTGAAAATCCTAGCTTCTCAGGAGAATGATATCTGAGGACCACGGTTCCAACCCAGCCTGGGCACCGTAGTTTGTGAGACTCATCTTCAGATAACCACCAGAAAACCAGAAGTGGTGCTGTGGTTTGAGGTGTATGGTAGTAGCCTGGAGGTGAAAAGCTCAGGAACAATGCCCAGGCCCAGAGCTGAAGTCCAGGATGGCAAAATGTTTTGAAAAATCCCAACAGGAAGGAGGGGCACCTGTTCAAAGAGAAACTTTTTGGTAGTCATGGTGCTTGAACTCAGAGCCTGAGCACTGTCCTTGGGTTTACTCAAAGCTAGCACTCTGTGCCATTCTTTGTTACCAGACTAGGTCTACCTGTAGAAAGTACTTGCAAAAAGAGCAATTTAGGGAATAGCTGAGAATAAATGCGACGAGCTCATACCTCCTTAAATCTAGTTTCGAAGCATCCATCTTCTGGTGTTATCTTTGGAACATTCAGCCTCTTTTCTGAAATGGCATATTCACTTTGGACACATGCTACCTCATTATTACATATCTGTAAAAAATACCAGAATTGTTTATCAAAAAATCATACTTGAAACAAAAAAGAGGGCCCAATTCATGTTCAACCACAGCAGAAAAAGGAAGTCACTTTGTATTAGCCTTTCTAGTAATTAGCAATTTCTAGTGGAATTAGGCACAATTGGGCTCAATCCCAGATTGTCTATGGCTTTAGGCATATTATGTATCCTGAGTCCCAGTTACCTTCCTACCAAATTGGAAGGCATCCAGTACCTCCTGTTTTTGTTGTGAGGATTAGTTGTAACATTAAAATGAAGTGCCTGGTACAATGTAGGTACTTAATAAGTGGCAGCAATGTTGATAATTTGGGGCAAAACAATTTAGCCATAGGATGTTCTGATTAAAATGGCCTGTGTGATAATTCCATAATATTTTTGATAAATTGGTAAAATGCAGGTCATATTTGCCAAGATTACAAAGATGTTTCAGCAAAACCAGAGCTTCAGTTTGAGTTTCCATTATTATCTCCCATCTTTTTTTGTCAAATGCAGCCAAAATCCAGGTGCCCACTTGTGACACACACCTGTAACCATAGCTATTTAGGAGACAGATTTGAAGAATGAGAACACAAGAGGCTCTAGTACCAGTACAAAAGTAACAGATTACCAAAAATCCCCACAAAAACCCAGCCAAATCACTTGGAGATCTGGAAGTGAAAGATGGTTCTGAAATACTGATGGTACCTTGGTGGGCCCTGAAGTGGCATCTTGACTGAAATGACCCTAGAGACTTCTGATCACTGAGCTTGTATAAGATAAACTTATGAGAACTAGCCTGAGAGGCAGAACATTCTTTTACAGTGGCGCTTTTCTAAGCTTTAGAAAGTTCAAAGGACAAAATGAAGGTTGATGGATATGGCAAAAGAGAGCCCTGAGATTGACCTGGTACATGCCAAGTAAAAATATGTATTTCAGCCCCATGCTGTATGTTTTCCAAAATGAACCTCCTGGGACTCAAGCAGATAAGAAATGTAGAACAAAATCTAGTCTACTTTTTGTCATGAAGTTCAAGGTGCCTCCAAAAGTACAGATTTTGTCAGGAGCCTCTGTCCACATGCAGTGGCAAGGAGATGAATGAATGCCCTACTTCCCTACCACCAGGCCTACCCACCTCCCTTTTCAATTCCTTGATTTTCATGAGGGCAAATGACATCCGGTCTTCAGCTTGTTGTACAGAGGCGTGTCCTTCTGTGGATACTCCTGAGGTGGGGAAGGCAGAAGCTGCCACCAGGAGCAGCCCCACAAAGGCAAGTGGACGGAAGGTGCCTGTAAGGAGGAAAGGGAAAGCAGTAAGTGAGCTGACAGCACAGCTGGGAGCCTGCCCCTGGCTGCTGGCCAGCCATCAGCCCTTACTCCTCCCTCCACAGGCACTCAGTAGTCCCACCAGAGGGCGAGGGATTCCCTTCACTTACTAGTGGAGAGGAACTTCATAGTTGGTCCTGGAGGTCAGATGGAAGTCTCTTTGATTCCTGGTGTGCTCAAGAGCAGAATGAGACTCTGACATCCCCAGTCTCCTATTTATTGGGAGTTGAGACTCAGTTTTTGAGACTCAGGGAAAATCCCACATTTGATAAAAATCTTTATTGGGGGTGTGGTGGGGCCAGATTGGGTGGGGCTGATTGGAAGGCTAATTACGATGATGGTGCATGTGACTTTGTTTGGTATTGAAGGAATCACAATTTTGGGGGAAAAGCATGGCTTAAGGTTAGCCTAAGAAGCAGAAACATTCCTTTTTTACATTGTTTGTTTTATTGTGTTGTTTGTTTGAGACATAGCACTTTAGCAAGATTTGGGGGGAAAACGAAAGTAGAGCTGTAAACATTTACAATGTTAAGGAGGACAACAAAGTGGCTATGATTTAGTATTCTACTTGTGAAAAAAAATCTAAGATGTTCCTATAACAGTTTCTTCAGATAGCATCATGGACACTTAACCTGGGATTATACAGAAGGTAACTGTGCCAGTCATCTCAGAACTCTTATTTCCTGACTTTCACCATAAACAGTTACTGCAAAATGGCTTTACCACCCCAAATTTACACAGTTACTCTTTAGAAGTCTTGGGAGAGTGTGTTGTTCATGTATAAATGACTCCTTTTTGGCCCCAGTGCACATGCCAGCTTTCTCACCACTTCTACCCACTTCAAAGTGTTGCTATCTCTCTGGTGGATTCTTGGGGATCCACCTGGTGAGGGCTTATATCTCTGTGCCACAGGGTTGTTCCATGCTGTCTGTCCTGTCCCTGCTTATGGAGTCCTCTTTCTTCCTTCCTTCCTTCCTTCCTTCCTTCCTTCCTTCCTTCCTTCCTTCCTTCCTTCCTTCCTTCCTTCCTTCCTTCTTCCCTATCATTTGTGGCATCTGTTTCAATTGGCTCCCCAGTGTACCTGCAATATTTGCAATGGCCCAGCTTGCTAGCACCCTCAGTTTCTAAAGCTCATGTGGCTTCTGGCAGAAATGGGGAACACAACATACTTCTTTGATGAGGATGTCAAAGGGAGACGTTATGGTATCTTTAGGGCTTGCATTGATTGGTTCTTTTTGCTGCAAGATTGTATTTGAATCTAGGCTCAGAGTCATGCTTTCCCCACTAATGTGAAGCCTTCCTTACCACATTGAGCTTGAAAGAATTTTCTTTTAGGATGACTTCTCTTGCAGAATTTCTTGGTCCCCTGCATATGGTCTGTGGATAGTAGACCTACCAGTCTCCAGATAGCATTGAAGTTGAAACTAGGCCCCTTATATGACACCAAAAACATTATTTACAAGACACAACCTTAGTATCACAACCATCTCCTCTGTTTTGCAGAGATCTTCTCTTCAGGATTTCCCAACTATGACCTTTCTTAGTGTATTAAAAAATAAACAAATATGCATCAGGCTCCAGGAGTTTGGCCCTATGGTAGAGTGCTTACCTAGCATGCACGAAGACCCGGGTTTGACTCCTCAAATTTGTAAAGCTTTCTAGCTATTCAGGAACCATTGATATGAAGATTGTAGGTCATAGCCAAGCCCAGGCAGCAAAGTCTGTGAGACTCATCTCCAATTAAGCACCAAGAAAGCAGAAGTGGAACTGTGGTTCAAGAGGAGTGCCAACCTTTAGAGCAAAAGTTCAGGGACATAACCAGGCTCTGGGTTCAACCTCCAGGAATAGCAAACAAATTTTTGCTTTTTTAAATGTATAACATGCCAGGATCTGCATGTGGAAAAAAGAGAAGCCACCCATTCTTTCCCTATTTGTCCAAATGAAGATAGCAGTCCTAGCTTTATGGAGATTTTTAGTTTGAAAATGAAAATAGGTAGGATGGCTAATGGTTTGACTTTTAGAGTTTGTCTCTTAAACATCTTACACACAAAATCTTTTGAATATTTACCTTAATTGAAATTAATATGTGAACTAAATTAAGCCACAAAACATTGCTCAGATTTACCTTTCCTAAGGAGCATGTAAAAAAATAGGAGGCATGTGTCCATGATAAAATTTATGAACCAAATACCAGATATCCAGGGCAAAATAAGGCCCCCTCCATTTCTGGGTTATTCTCCCAGAGGAAGTGTCTAGAATTCTGATGACCTAGTCTGACCTAGTCTCCTCATCTTACAAGCACTCATGTGTGTATTTACATTATTATAAGCAGATAGACCCACTCTGTAATTTTCAATACTCTAGATGCTTCTTTCTTTGGAATGTATCTGTACAGGCTCTTTAGTTTCACAGCTTGGGTCAAAAGCCCAAGCCACACTTATCTGAAGTTGGATGAGTTACAGGAAGAATTTATACCATTGTTTATTTATCTATAAACCAAAGCAATAACATTTCTTCCTTTACTGGGCTACTGTAAAGATTGGGTGAGGTTTAGTGTTAAAAAAAAAAACTCCCTGGGGCACAGGCATCCTGGAAATAGGTAAGAAACTTTTGAGCCACTTGGTGACAGGAACTTCTTCCTCTAGAACCTATTTGAGCATAACTACTTTATCATATAATGTCCTATTGCTGTGAAGGTGATAGGCTACTGTGCCAATCAATTTTTAAAAAATGCTAGAGAAGTTCTGTTCCGTTCAAAATTCTTTAAGGCACAGAGTAAAACACCAAAATGAAAAAAAAAAGTCTCTCTTTTTGAGAAGATAATGATCCTCAACCAGGTCCCTTGTTTTAGACAATTAGCTAGTAGTTCTTGGTCCTACACCTTTCTCAAGGCTTTCTGCTGAGTGTTTTTTCTGAGCTTGGTCATCATCATTATTTAAGTTCCTGAAAGTGGCTCCTGAACAAAGGGGTGGTGAAGTGGCTGACAATGCAGGTCTTGTGCTTGGGGCAACCAGCAAAAGTCAGATTGTAAGAATGCAAGAGTACTCTTTCTGTCTCTGTATACTAGCAGCATGAATTTTTGTTGGGATCAATGCCTTGGGCAAGCATTCCTTGTAGGAAAAATGGACACTTCCTTCTTGCAAAGCATTAAAGCAATGTCATGATTCTACCATGATAGCTTATCTTTCTTTCATTTCATCTCAATACATTTCCTGTTGGGGAAATAGTCGTTTATTTTTTTAAAGATTTCTTTTTTTTTTTTAGAGTAGCTGGAAGTTCATGGCAAAGCTGGGATGAAGGTCCAGAATTTTCTTAGCTATACCCTGTTCCTAAATCTCTTCCACATGTTAGCCTGTATTAGTGACCAGGAAAGGCCACCAGATCATCAGCATTCATTAACTAATGCTTTAGTTGCCGATTGACCCATTGCTGGTTTGGAATGACTGCAAGCTGAGACTAAGAGAAGGACAAATGAGAAATGTCTTTTGCCCCCTTTACCATCATATACAAGATCTGACTGTGTCCCTTGCTCCTATCTGCTTTCCTACAGTGTAGTAGAATCCAGTTCAGAGGATTCGTGAATGCATTTGAGGCAAGAAGGGAATCTCCATTGGCTACAGAAATGCTGTCTACATCTCTTAAACTATGTTCTGTATTCTGAGGGTTAGAGATGGGTGGATCTGCAATTTAACAGGAGCATCCTAAGGAGGAAAGGGAAGTCACTGGGTTCTAGGGAACTGTAGCTGCTGTTCGAATTTTGTTTTCACTTGTCCTAAGGCAAGGAAATACTCACAAATAGTGGTTGACTTAACTTCTGGGATAGAGCCCCAGAGAGTAAATGTCAGGCTGAAGGCTCTGGGAAATATGATTTGGGGAAGGTATTGGGATTACCTGATGAGAGATTATTGGTGCCATATGTTGTGTCTATTTGGAAATATCAGGCTGATGCTGGAGGGCAGGAGAGTAAGTGATTAAAGCTCTTGATTGGCACCAGCCTAATCCAATAGTGGCCCTGCCTAGAGGCCTGGCTCTGATAATCCCACTCTAGTTTTTGGTGACTTCGTGGTCTGTCCTATGTTTTTCTAAGGAGAAGGTACAACTGGGCTATACCTGGCTCCTCTAAGCCCAGGGAAGGGGTATTTATTCCTCTGGGTCTCACCTATTCTACACTCACATAGTTTCTTTGCATGTTGAGTTACCTTCTCCTGCTCAAGTGGAAACTCTTGGGTATCTCAAGGGAATATGCCTCTCCTGAATCAACAACACAGACTTTTTCTGCCTTAGGATCTTCTATACCCTTTCATCTGAACTTTGGAACTGTTGGGAAGAGGGTATCTGGTTTTAAGATGTTGATAAACTTGGCTGCTTCAAGTTTGTTAAGAGTTAAGATATTGCCCAGGGCAAGGGAGATCCCTCAGGATGAGCTTTTGGGCTTCACTCTTTCCCATCAGTAGGGTCAAGTTTTCTTTATAGGCAACTGCTGATTCTGCTTTGTAAGTAGGAAACTTCAGCTTAGAACAATCAGTTAGTCTAATCCAGATAGTTATTTGAACCATATCTGATTTCTCCAAAGATCTTATTTCTTTGAGTTCCGAGTCATACAGAAAGAACACATGCAAAGCATTAGCTAACCTTCCCCCCTTCCCCAACTCTTTCCCTCAAATTAAGGTACTAAGATCACATTTGAAAATATCAGATGTGATGGCAAGACAAGGGGATTCTGCTTGTCGGTCTACGGATGTATTTCATCTTTCACTGCCCTTTTTCCTAGCTAGTTGCTATAAGTGTGTGTCTTTAGTTCATGTAAAAAAAGTCTCCTTGTGTTCTTGTAAGATGAATTCATGAAAGTAGGGAAGGTCTCACTAGTTTGCGCAATAAAACATTTCCCATGAAATGCTTTGAACATGTTTAAGACTGCACTTCTGAGGTAATGGTTTTGTTGTTATAGTTTTTAGATTTCTGAAATTGGGTTCACTGAAGTAGTTTCAAATGTTACAAGAAATCAGGCCAAGGTAAACAGGCCATAGAATCATATTTAATTTCTTTAGGCTATTTAATTTTGTTATATGTGTCGTATATGCATGTCAGAAGGAAATTGTGGTTATATATTGCCAGCAAAAAACTCTTGGCTGAATGGATTTCCCTGAATTTGTCTTTCTTTTTACTGCATTGCCAAATCCTCAGTTTTGTAGGTTTTATGAGTGCAACTGTTGGCAGAAATGAGTACCAAGATGATGACTAAGTGGAGAATATGGGGCAAGGTATTCTCTAATCTGAGCGTTCCATTAGAGAGATGCTCCTGAAATTCCTTCTTACCTCCAACATTCTGTTGATGCTCTATGACTACATGGATTCTCAGTATCTTTACTTATTAATCCATATCTACTCACAGTGGAACTATAGCAGTATGTATTCCTAAAGTTGAGAACTAGTTGACAGACTAAAAGTTTGATGCTGTCTTCTTACTCCCCACTGAAAGCGCAATTACTTTTGTATTGGGTAAATGGGGTACTGTCCACTTTGACTCACTTAAGATCTTGCTGTCTTCACACAAATGACTAACGTGATTTAGGAGAAGCCACGACATTTTCATTGAGACATGTTAATGCAATGTGATAATAGCTTCCTTAGTTGCTGTACAAGTAGAAACAATGCGAATATTCATATTAAATATTTTTAGCTTAAGAAGAATTACAGAAGTGGTATTTATTTAATGTTGAAATCAGAAAATACAGAGGGAAAAGCGAAATTTAAAAAGTAATATAATAACTCACCTATAATAATTGGTCTTATGGTATGAATTTTCCATTTATGTGCATGTATATCTTTGTGTGTGCATGTGTATGTGAAAAATACTGTGTCCCTAATCTGCAGAATGCTTGATAACTTTTTTCTTTTTGTGTAAAAATATTCTAGGCACCCCTATGGGCAAAGTAGGGCTAGCAATTACATGGATAACTCAGAATTCAAGAAAAAACATAAGGGAACTGTTTATAGAAGTTTCCTGCACATGCATATTCTTCTTTTTTCATTTTTTTTTTCTAGTCTTGGGGTTGAACTCAAGGCCTGAGAACCGCCTTGGGTTTTACTCAAGGCTAGCATTCTGCCACTTGAGCCATAGCACCACTTCCAGGTTTTCTATGTATGTGGTACCAAGGAATCGAACTTCAGTCTTCGCGAATGCTAGGGAAGCACTTTTACCACTATGCCAAACTCCTGGCCCCACACAGTCTTCATTTTAAAGACATTTGGAAAGAATGCATTCAAAGAATCTCATTTCCAGGGCTGGGAGTTTGGCCTAATTGTACAGTGCTTACCTAGCATGCGTGAACACCCAGATTTGATTCCTTGGTACCACTTACATGGAAAAAGTCAGAAATGGTGCTGTTGCTCAACTGGCAGAGTGCTAGCCTTGAAGAAAAAGCCCAAAGACAATGCTTAGTCCCTGAGTTCAAGCCCCAGGACTGGCAAAAAAAAAAAAAAAAGCATCACATTTCCTAAGAGCTAATTTACTAGTTTACAGACTACCTAATTTCTAAATTCATAAGTTGAGCTGATGGTTTGACATTATGAAGTGTTTGAACTGAAGTTTTCTTTCATACCTGCCCTGGAATTGGTTGAAGTTCAGAGTGGGCATCAGCAGCTCATCGCTCTTCATTGGTGGTAGGGTATAGAGATCCTGGGTATCTCATCTCCTGTGGCTAATTGCCCCCAGTATCCTGAAATTCTTTATTGAATCCTCTTTCACAAACAAAAAGTGAGAAAAGAATTTATAGTGCAGATATTTTTACTCTAGGTGTGTCTCCTCCAGGGACTACTCATCTACTGTGATAGTGTTGCTTGCACAAGAGAAACTACATCTCCAGAAGAAAGAGAATGAAGTAAGAGCTACCATAAAACAAATAGCAAACCCTTGATAACAGCCCTTGATAATGGTCAGGGAAAGTAAATGGATGTGAGAGAGGGTTAGGACTTCTGATGACTCTAAAGTGGTGAGATCAGCTACCACTGATTATTTCCCTTGAATTCACCCCCTAGATCACTTATAAAAACAATCATATGCCACTCTGAAGATTGAGTTAATTGTTCTGTATTGGACTCATGAATAAGACTCAGTTCAGTCCTTGTTATTTTTTTTTTTACAAATTCTGCAGGTAATACTTCTATGATGTTCCAGAAGAAAAACCATGAAATAATAGCAATGAAATATGATCCTGTAAAATACTAAAATTTACTGAAAAATATTAAAGTCCTTTCTAAAGAAAATAGATTTTGATGCTTCCATTAGGAACTATGGCATTGCCACATTTGTAAGGAATTGGAAAAACCTGGAAAAGAATTATATTAAGCAAAGTAAGCCAGACTCAAAGAAACATAGTCTGTATAGAGTCCCTCATTTGTAATCACTAGAACATGTCTATAAACCCACAAGTTAATCCAGTGGATAGTAAAAGACAAATAATCACACTTGCAAATGATGAAGTAACCAGCACTCTAGGCATTTGCACAGTGAGAACAAAGGAGGGTATTCTTAGGAGAGGATCACAATGGCTCAAGAGCTGTGTGCATCTGACCATATAAAATGATGCTTATCAAATGAACACCAACAAATGGAAATGAGAGGGTTTTTTTTATTGTACTGTGTGCAGTTATTTTTTTCTTTCTTTCTTTCCTTTTTATTAGCTATTGTCACTGTTTTGGTTTTTAAATTTCTGAACGCTCTGTCCTTTATATAATTTTTATCTGATTTCATAAGGGAAAGGGGAATCACAGAAACTGTGGCAAAAAGGGTGAGCAAATTCAATAGTGGTACTCACTAGATACTATGTTGGAAATGAATTTTACAACTTGGGGGCAAGAATCGCTGGGGTGGGAAACTGGGAGAAAATGAGGGATAGGGGTGACCCTGTTCAAAAAAATGTACTAATTACCTGACTTAAGTAACTATAACCCCTCTGTGAAAATAAATAAATCAATAAGTAACTCATAGATATCAACTTAGGATGGTTTGCACATACCGGATGAAGTTCTAGGAAAACATCCTGCCTGGCCTTTGGGTTGTATAATCCTAATAGTGTGTTTCTTTCTGAAGTTTTTTGATTATTTGGGTTTTGGTATGGGGAATCAGGTATTTGCTGCTAGGCTAGGTGCTTTCCACACATTAATTCATTTAAAATTTATTCTATAGAGGTAGCTATTACTATTATTTAAGTGTTGAGGGGTTTAATGATTTATATAAGATATTTGTAATGTCTAAGAATAATAAAGATACTTTTTGGTGTTCAGGGAAAGAAAAAAACATGGATGAATTAGGGTTCCTGGATAAATGCCAGTTGACTAGTAAAATTTCAAACACACATAAATAACTTTAGTATTAATGTATCTAAAATCTGTCTTTTTTTTTTTGTCAATTGTGGGACTTAATTTTTGGGCCTGGGCATTGTCCCTGAGCACTTTAGCTCAAGGCTACTGCCCTACCTCTTGAGCCACAGCGCCATTTCTGGTTTTCTGGTGGTTAATTAGAGAAAAGAGTCTCATGGACTTAAGTGTCCAGATTATCTTTGAACTGGGATCTTCAGATCTCAGCCTCGTGAGTAGCTAGGATTATAGGTAAGAGCCATGGAGCCCAGCTTAAAATCTTTGAATATTTATACTTATTATGTATTCCTTGTTTGTGTGAAATGCAAGTTTAAGTGGTTGTACTGTTTTCATTTGTTAAACCTAGTTAACAGCACTTGTTTGGTAGGACCAGCTGGTGTTTGGGTAGGTGGAAGAGAAGGGAATAGAGAGCCAAGGAAGATGGTTAGATCAAGGAGTGATGTGATGAAATCTTTTCATTTAAGCAAGGAGGATGCAGAGCCCAGTCACTGGAGTCAGGGAGGTGGTTACAATCATTTCAAAATAAGAACTGATGGAGCTCAGACAGGGGCATGCCTGACTTGACTGATTTAGGTTGTAGGGACCAGATAGCTATATCCATATCTATATGTGTCTCTATACCTACATCCATATATATGCATCTCTATATCATATATCTAGATCTATCTAGATCTGTAGATATAGGCATATAGATATGTATATCCATCTATATAGATATATTATTGTATATATAGATATAAATATATGATGTTTCTCTCTATGTCTTCCAAATTCAGCAATTAGTGACTACTGATAGTTACTTGAAATAGACAACCTGAGAATATATACACTATAGGGTCTGGGAGCATAGCCTACTGGTAGAGTCCTCACGTAGCATGCACAAATCCCTGGGTTCACTTCCTTCTTACCATATACTCAGAAAAAGCAGGAAGTGAGGCTGAGGTTCAAGCGGCAGAGCAAAAAGTGTCAAGGACAGTGCCTATGCCCTGAGTTCAGGCCCTAGGAATGGGAGAGAGAGAGGGAAAGATGAAGAGGGAGAGGGAGAGGGAGAGAGGGAGAAGGAGAGAGGGAGAGGGAAGAGAGTGAGAGAGAGGGAGAGAGAGAGAGAGAGAGAGAGAGAGAGAGAGAGAGAGAGAGAGAGAGAGAGAAAGAGAGAATATATATACACCATAAAAATTGGCAAATAATGAAAATCAGAGCCTTTTCTTCACCTTCTTCCACACCCAAATAAGTTGGTAAATATCTATTAATAGATCAGTGATCCCAAGGAAATAAAGATTTACTTCAAAGGCAAAATCAGTTCAATGTGGAAATTATTTTCTATAAAAATATTATTTGGAGATTTTAGAAAAGATATGTACCAATGATAATAAAGACTACATGGTGCTAGGCACAGTGGCCCACAACTGTAATCCTAGCTACCCAGGCAGCTGAAATCTGAGGATCAGGTTCAAAGCCAGCCCAGGCACAAAAGAACCTAATACTGTTGTCTCCAATTAACTTTTAGAAAATGGAAAGAGGGGCTTTCTGCAAGGGTAGGGTGGTAGCCTTGAGCTAAATAGAAAGCCCATTTTGTGGGAGAAGAACTGCCCTAGCCATAAAACATAAAAGGGCCTCATAAGCCAAGAGTTTGGTCTAGTGGTAGAGTGCTTTGTACCACATATATAGAAAAAGTTGGAAATGGAGTTGTGGCTCAAGTGGTAGAGCTCTGGCCTTGAGAGAGCCCAAGGGCATTGCTCAGGCTCTGAGTTTGGGCTCCAGGACTGGCACAAAAAAAAAAAAAAAAAAAGAAAAAAGAAAAGAAAAAGGCCTCATATCTAAAGTATATCTACAGCTAAAAAACATTGAATCTTTCCAAAACAAATCTTCAAAGAAACTAGCATCTCATTAAAAGGTAGGCTAAAGGCTTTAAGAGAGACTTCATTGAAGAGGAAATAAGAATGGCCTATAGATACATGAAGAAATGCTCAACATCTCTGGCCATGAAACAAATGCAAATCAACACAACTTTGAAATTCCTCCTCACTCCGGTTAGAATGGCCCTGATCAAGAAATCTAATAACAAAAGATGCTGGCAGGGATGTGGCCAGGAAGGATCACTTCTACACTGTTGGTGGAAGTGCAAACTCATGGTAAAACTATGGAAAGCAGTATGGCAGTTTCTCAAAACACTACAGAGTTCTCCTATGACCCAGCAATCCCATCCCTTGGCATTTTCTCAAATGTTCAGAAACGAGGACATACTAAAGCCACTAGCACAACGATGTTTGCAACCTTATTTACATAGAAAGATATGGAACCAACCCAGATGCCCCTCAGTAGGTGAATGGATCAAGAAGATGTGGTACTTATATACAATGGAATACTATGCTGCCATGGAAAGGAATGACATCACTCCATTTGTAAGGAAATGGAAAGGCTTGGAAAAATCATATTAAGTGAAGTAAGTGAAGTAAGCCAGACCCAAAGGAACATAGGCTCCATGGTTTCCCTCATTTGTAATAATTAGTACACCTGTAGGACTCTCCTAGCAGAGGATTAGAGTATCTCAAAACCTAGATACATAATGTCATACAGGATAAGACTAAATGAAAGGAACTCTAGGATATGGAAACAATAGCTTTATCTTTTGTGATAGGTATCTTAATATACCATATTATTTCTCTTCTCTTTTTGTTGCCCTTATGCTTGATCTCATGTTGTTACTGTATCTGACTTTGTTACCTTGTATATTGTATGTAGGTTTATTTGTTTATTTGAAATGAAGGGAAGGGGGAAAACAAGATGTTTGAGAGGGTGAGGGTGGATGGAAATGGGGACAAAACCATGAGAAGGGTTATCAATGTGTGAGAAGTAATGTACCTACTACCTGACGAATGTAACTGTAACCACCCTATACATTATCCTGAAAATATGTTTATATATATATATATATATAAACATATATATATATAGTAGGGCTGGAAGATTGGCCTAGTGGTAGAGTGCTTTCCTAGTATGTATGAAGACCTAGGTTCAATTCCTTGATACCATTTCTTAGAAAAAAGCCAGAAGTGGTGCTGTGGCTCAAGTTGTAGAAAGCTAGCCTTGAGGAAAAGCAAAAAAACAAAAACAAAAAACAAAATCAAGTATAGTGCTGTAGCCCTGGCTGGAAGCCCAGGACTGGCCAAAAAACAAAAACAACAACAACAACAAAATATGTGTGTGTGTGTGTGTGTGTGTGTGTGTGTGTGTGTGTGTCTTTGTGTCTGTGTGTTATTTTGGTTAATCTCATGTGGTTACTGTATCTGACTTTGTTAAGTGGTATATTATACATACATTTATTTGTTTTTTTAGAGAGAAACAAGATGATTGGGAGGGGGTCAAGAGAGAGAAAGGGGGACAAAAACCTGAGAATAGGTATCAAGGTTTGAGAAATAATATACCCATTACCTAACGAATGTAACCAAAACCCTCCTATACATTCTCCCCACCATAAAATACAATAGATGTTATTATTTTAAGTAAATTTTAGGTATTTTCGAATAACCAGGGCTTAAAGATTAGTGAAATCAAACTAAAATGCATGAGTTGGAGAACAACTGCTTGCTTGATGCCTGGAGTGACACAGGCAGAACTTAGTTTGGTGAGAGGTAAAGTGGACACTGAAGACGCTCATCGGGTGGACTTTGGTACTTGGGTATAGATACTCAGAAGAGGCTTTCTTGAATCTAAATAAGCGTGGTTCCCAAAATGTTGCATGCAGTTGTTTTCATTCAAATATCTTTCATTTCAATGTAAATTTCCGAGTCAATCATACTGTAGCTCAATAGGTAAGGTGGTAAGAGCTGAAGCAGTCAGGGACAAGGACTTGGCCCACAGTTCAAGTCCCACAGCCGACAAAAAAAAAAAAAAAAAAAGAAAGAAAGGAAGGAAGGAAGATTGTATGAAACATACCAATTGAACAGACTTTCTGGAATGGGTATGTTTTAAAATTTTCTTTTTGTTTGTTTGTTTGATATGGGTTCCTGGGCTTGAACACAAAGCCTGGGCATTGTCTGGGAGCTTTTGTTGTTGTTATTGTTGCTGTTGCTTTTGCTCTTCACTACTTGAGCCATAACTTCATTTCTGGCGGTTAATTAAAGATAAGCGTCTCGGGGCCAAGAGTTTGGTCTAGTGTAAAGTGTTTGCCTAGCATGCATGAAGACCCGCATACATACATAGAAAAAAGTACCACATACATAGAAAAAAGCTGGAAGTGGTCTTGAGGCTCAAGTGGTAGAGCTCTAGCCTTGAGAAAGTCCAAGGACAGTGCTCAGGCCCTGAGCTCTAGCCCAGGACTGGCAAAAAAAAAGATAAGCGTCTCGTGAGTTTTCCTGCTCTGGCTATTTCTTCCCAGCTACCAAGGGGATTCTACCCATCTTTGCAGTCTACACTTAGAAATATGGGTAAGATAATTTTAGGCAAGTGGAAGTAAAGTCCCATCATTCTTCTGACATTTCCTTGGTGAAAAGCAGCCACTCTATTGGCAATATCCAAGACTATACTCCAAATTGGTGAGTTAGTGAGCATATAATTATGCTCATGGCTAGGATTTATAGGATGAAAAGGATAAAATCCAAACTCCTGACATGTTCTATAGGAAACCAGGCACTGGTGTTTAAGAAGCCTTTTTTAACCTGTGGCTCATGCCTGTAATCCTAGCTACTCAAGAGGCTGAGTTCTGAAAATCCCAGTTCAAAGCCAGCCTGGGTATGAAATTCCATGAGACTCTTATCTTCAGTTAACACCAGAAAAGACAGTAGTGGTGTTGTGGCTCAAGTGGTAGAGCAGTAGCCTTAAGCTAAATTGTTCAGGAACAGTGCCCTGGCCCAGAGTTCAAGCACCATGACCAACAGGAAAATAAAAAGATTCATTCCCTATCATACTTACTTTTTCTGGTTTTTGCTCACCACCTTTGTTTGTGAGCTACAATTTATATTTTGTTTTATGGCCTCTGGAAATTTCCTCCAATTTTCTTTTTCTTTTTTTTTTTTTTGTCAGTGTAGAGCTTGTAGTCTGGGCCTGAGCACTGTCACTGAGCTCGTCAGCTTAAGGCTACCGCCCTACCCTTTGAGTCACAGCTCCATTTCCAGTTTTCTAGTAGTTAATTGGAGATAAGTGTCTCATGAACTGTAGTGCCCAGGCTGGCTTTGAACTGGAATCCTCACATCTCAGCCTCCTGAGTAGCTAGGATTACAGGTGTGAGCCACCACACCCAGCTCTCCAACATCTTCTCTCAGTAGCTATGCCACTAACTCTCCATATTGAAGTTTGAGTAATTATGTAAAAACATAAAACTCGTATATACTCCATCCCACTACTTACCCTGCGTTTGATCAATAGAAATTATTGAATTTAGTTTTTAACACAGTTGTTGGCTTGGTCCCAGCCTCCCTTTTAAACCCATCTTACACACTATCCTTGTAGCTCTTCAGGCACTGAGTATAATGTAATTTTCAGTATCTTGCTCATGATATCCTTTTTGCCAACTCTGACCTTTGTACGTGCTATTCCCTCTGCCTGTAATGCTCTTTCTGACTATCTTGGTCTGCTAAATGTCCATGTGTTTATTATAGTTCAGCCCAAACATTTGTGCCTCCAGAAAACCTTCCTAACTGCCTCAATGCAAGTTTAGTTATGTACCCCTGTCTTTAGTGGACCCCCATCCCCAGGATAGATTCCTGAGTACCTCACATTTCTCTTTTGTACATGTCATCACACTATATTCTCTGATGATAGTCTTTTTTTTCCCATTGCTACAGTGTAGCTCACATGTGTGGAAGGGACTATGTCTACTTTGTTTGCCTCTTCATTATAAGCATTCCTTGACTCTGCACTCAACATATTTTGTTAGAGCGTGGATGTTTTCGTAAACGGCTAGTAGTTCTTGTATTGACCCTAATTAGCTAGAGCTTACTGCATGGTCTCTAGCAGTCAGACTATGTGGCTCTTTGCTTGCGTGTTTCCTCCAGTTCTGGGCCTTTGTGGACTTTCCCATCCACAACAGAATTCATGACCTAGAAGTAGTCTAAGGTGGTTAGCAAGGGGAAAGGCTTTATTACAAAGAGAACTTTTACATTGTTGGGGTTAAAAAGAGGGAAATCTCTACTAGTTTCCCAGTGTTTTGTTGAAATGCACAGAGGGTCTGCATTAAGTTGTGGCAGTTTCTTCTCTTGCCACTACTCCTGGTGAGGTAGGAGAGAGGATTGACAAAGAATATGTCCAGTGTGAAAGGAAATACCTGCTTGGATTTTTTATCACTTTCTCTGGAAGTCCTTAGATTTCAAATTCTATTATCCCTTAAGATGATGATACATGGGTGTGATTTCCCTTAATGCTCTTTGCCCCCAAGCACTGAAATGTCTTATGTTAGTGGTTATTTAAGTATGCTCCCTCACTTAATATTCACTGGGACCTCTTTAGGTTCTCATGTATGAATTTAGACTACAAAGATGGGTAGAATCCCCTTGGTAGCAGGGAAGATATATGCACGGTAGACACTCAGGTATGTGCAGTGTTTGAGAAGGGAGGCAAAACTTTTGGACATTTGAATATTGCCATATTTTAAGTAGTTTTGGGATTTTCTACTCATCTTTCCATTCCTTGTGTGGTTATGAAACATAGGAGTAGGAAACTGGGTACTGATGGCTCATGCCTATAATCTTAGCTACTCAGGAGGCTGAGATCTGAAGATGGCGGTTCAAAGCCAGCTTGTGTAGGCAATCTGTGAAACTCTTATTTCCAGTTAAATAACCAACACAAATCCAGAAATGGAGCTGTAGCTCAAGTGGTAGTGTGCTAACCTTGAGTAAGAAAGTTCAGAATCAGCACAAAGGCCCTGAATTCAAGGCCCAGAACTGGTGCAAAATAAACCAACCAACCAACCAACAAAACAAATGAGAAATCCTGAATCTGGGATTCCTACACCTAGAAAAGTTTGACTGAGTTGATGGATGCAATGCAGGTAGCATACAAGTCGAACTCTCTAGGTGTTTATATTGGTGATTTTGAAGTTTTGCTCCTTCAATCTTTCTCCTCCCATTTATCTTAACTCCACCTAACCTTCTCTCCTCAAGTTTCCTACTACCATTTTTTGCATATATACATTTATCTTGTCAAGATTTTATATGTGACACTATTCCTTTGTGAGTAAATTGTGAAAGCTCCAAGAAAGGATTTCCCCTTTTTTGGTCATTCTGAACCATTGTGTTACTTCACCGATACAGCCTTACAGTGCTGATGGCTGTTACCATGAAACGTGACCTTTTGTTTAAAGAGTGTAATTATAAAAAGCACAACAGAAACATTTCTTTTAAAAATGTGTATAAATTAGCAATTTATTGAGGTAAACTTACACATTCCAAAAAATGATTCTGGTTCTGAAACCTTGGCTAGTTAAACTGCCTAGACTCTTAAATTGTCATTTCAAAGCCTTGACAATTAAGATTCAAATGGCACTTTATAAAAATTATAAATAGGGCAGGGAGTTTAGTCTAATGGTACAGTGCTTGCCCAGCATGCACGAAGCCCAGGATTTGATGCCTCAGTACCACATACATAGAAGAAAAGCCAGAAATGGTGCTGTGGCTCAAGTGTAGCACTCTAGCCTTGAGAAAGCCCAATGACAGTGCCCAGACCGTGAGTTCAAGGCCCAGGACTAGCACAAAATTATAAATAACAATCACATATAAATTAATTCATATTAAATTACCAATAAATTAAAAATAATTAAAATAGTGTCCTAATGTTCATACTGTCAGTTCTTCGTAGAGAACATAAGGTAGATCCCCAGTGGACAGGGATGGTTCTGTCCTGACCATAGGAAGGAATGCCCATATACTCAAATCTTCGCTGCCGTGTTTTACAGGTAACGAATAGCTCTCACACTGTGCTGCAGAAAATCCTCAAGGCTGCGCAGAATGAAGTGCATCATCATGCTTTTCTGCCATTCTTTCTGTGACTGCAGCTTGTCCAGCAGCTCAGCATTGGCAATTGTGGTCGGCCAGACTATTTCATCTTGATTTGTCTGAAGAGAAAAGAAAGCAAAAAGAGTTGTTTAAATATTAAAATTTCAGGGGAGATATGTTTTGGACTGTAGAAAAACATTCCAATTTAGGTTAAAGAGACTACTCTGACTCCTCCAAATTGGGACTAGTGCTTTTGACTCAGAGTCCTGAGATGACCCTTTCATAGCAACTGAACTATATTCTTTTGCACTTTTGTCTCCATGATATGGTAAGCATCCAGAGGGCACCACCCCTATCTTAATTTGTCTTCCTCTGTGTTATCCAAAATAGTATGTGTCACGTAATTATTTAATAGCTACAGACCTAATGAGTTCTAAATATTGTACTTTTCTCCAGTTTTTCTTCTCAACTATCCCATCTAGCATCCGTTGAGAGTCCACAGATCTGAGGGCCTTCCCATGCCGATGTGATACCCCTGAGTTGTCAGGTGTTCCTGAGCCTCTCTTCCCTTCATCCCTCCTTGGAATCTCACCTCTTGTTTCAGGAGTTCCACCACAGAGTTGGTACTGTTTATCACATCTTCAACTTTCTGGCCATCATTACCCTGAAACTTGTCCCGGATGTACCTTAGGTGGATCTGGAATTGCAGAAGCCCAGAGATGATTTTCAGTAGGCAGGTATCCTAGAAGAAAAAACATGGGATTGTTGGTTATTTGTAGAAAACAGAATCAGATTGAGGCCTTAAAATTCAGCATCTTCTCCCTCTGACTTCCTTGAGTGGTTTAGGCATTTTGTTTTAGAACATTGGACAGAGTGACCTGTCTGTCTCTTTAAAAAGTCTTGACATGTGGGCATGGTGGCTCATGCCTGTAAATCCTAGCTACTCAGGAGACTGAGATCTGAGGACCATGCTTCAAACCCAGCCTGGGCACCATAGTTTGTTAGACTCATCTCTAATTAACCACCAGAAAACCAGAAGTTGCGCTGTGGCTCAAGGTGTAACCTATTAGTCTGGAGCTGAAGAGTTCTGGGACATAACCCAGGGCAGGACTCAAGTCCACGATGGGGAATAAGTTGTGAAAATCCTAGCACAAAGGAGAGCCACCTGTTCAAAAAGCAACTTTGCCAGTCATGGGTCTTGAGCACTGTCCTTGGGCTTTATCAAGGGTACCACTCTGTACCATTCTTTGTTACTAGTATGTATATATCTGTATAAAATACTTGCAAAAAGATCTAGCTAGGGAATAGCTGAAAGTAAACGTGGCAAGTTCATACCTCTTTAAATCCAGTTTCGAAGCATCCATCTTCTGGTACCATTTTTGCAACGTTCAGCCTGTTTTCTGACATTGCATTTTCATTTTGGATACATGCTTTCTCACTGTTACATATCTGGAAAATATACCAGAATTGTTAACCCAAAAATTGTGCTTGAAAGACAAAAAAAACCACTAGAGGGCCCCACTTATATTCTACCTCACCAGAAAAGGGAAGTCAATTTGTATTAGCCTTTGGCAAGCAATTTCTCGTAGAATTAGGCACAATTGGGCTCAATCTAAGATTGTCTATGGCTTTAGGCATATTTTGTATCCCGAGTCCCAGTTGCCTTCCTTCCAAATTGGAAGGCATTCAGTACCTCCTATTTTTGTTGTGAGGATTAGTTGTAACATTAAAATGAAATGCTTGGTACAATGTAGGTACTTAATAAGTGGCAGCAATGTTGATAATAATTTGGGGCAAGTACAATTTAGCCATAGGATGTTCTGACTAGAATGGCCTGTGAGATAATTCATAATGTTATGGATAAAGTGGTCAAATACAGGTCATTTTTGTCAAGATAACAAAGATGGTTCAGCAAAACCAGAGCTGCAGTCTGGGTTTCCTATATTATCCCCCATCTTTCTTTGTCAAATAGAGCCAAAATCCAGGTACCCACTTGTGGCACATACCTGTAATCATAGCTATTTAGGAGGCTGAGATTTCAAGAATGAGAACACAAGAGGCTCTAGTATCAGTACAAAAGTAACAGATTAACAAACAAGCAACGACAAAAAACTCCAGAAACACATCTAAATTACATGGAGATCTGGAAGTGAAAGATGGTTCTGAAATACTGATGGTACCTTGGTGGCCCCTGAAGTGGCATCTTGACTGAAATGACCCTAGAGACTTCTGATCACTGAGCTTGTATAAGATAAACTTATGAGAACTAGCCTGAGAGGCAGAACATTCTTTTACAGTGGCGCTTTTCTAAGCTTTAGAAAGTTCAAAGGACAAAATGAAGGTTGATGGATATGGCAAAAGAGAGCCCTGAGATTGACCTGATACATGCCAAGTAAAAACATGTATTTCAGCCCCATGCTGTATATTTTCCAAAAAGAACCTCCTGAGACTCATGCACAGAAGAAATGTAGAACAAAGTCCACATTTTGACATGAAATTTAAGGTGCCTACAAAACCCCAGATTTTGTCAGGAGCCTCTGTCCACATGCAGTGGCAAGCAGATGAATGAATGCCCTACTTCCCTACCACCAGGCCTACCCACCTCCCTTTTCAATTCCTTGATTTTCATGAGGGCAAATGACATCTGGTTTTCAGCTCGTTGTGTAGAGGAATATGTTAGGCCTTCTGAAGTGACATCTTCTCTTGTGACTCCTGAGGTGGGGAAGGCAGAAGCTGCCACCAGGAGCAGCCCCACAAAGGCAAGTGGACGGAAGGTGCCTGTAAGGAGGAAAGGGAAAGCAGTAAGTGAGCTGACAGCACAGCTGGGAGCCTGCCCCTGGCTGCTGGCCAGCCATCAGCCCTTACTCCTCCCTCTACAGGCACTCAGTAGTCCCACCAGAGGGCGAGGGATTCCCTTCACTTACTAGTGGAGAGGAACTTCATAGCTGTTCCTGAAGGGCAGATGGAGCTCTCTTTCGTTCTTGGTGGGCTCAACAGCAGAATGAGTCTCTGACATCCCCAGTCTCATATTTATTGGGAGTTGAGAGTCAGATTTTGAGACTCATGGGAAAATCCCACATTTGATAAAAATCTTTGTTGGGGGTGGGGTGGGGCCAGAGTGGGTGGGGCTGATTGGAAGGCTAATTACGATGATTGTGCAAGTGACGTTGAAAGAATCACAACTCTGGGGAAAAAGGGTGGCTTAAGTCATCCTTAAGGTTAGCTCTATGAAGCAGAATCATTCCTCCTCACTTTATTCTTTTTTTTTTTTTTGTGACACAGCACTTTAGCAAAACTGGGGGAAAAAGAAAGTAAAGCAGTAACATTCACAATTTTTATTTAGGAGGACAACAAAGGAGCTAAAACTATGATTTAAAAAGCACCCACATTCTTTACTAGACTAAGTGGCTATGATTTAGTATTCTACTTGTAAAAAAAAAATCTAAGATGTTCCTATAACAGTTTCTTCAGATAGCATCATGGACACTTAACCTGGGATTACACCAACGGTAATTGTGCCAGTCATCTCAGAACTCTTATTTCCTGACTTTCACCATAACCAATTATTGCAAAACTGCCTCACCACCCCAAATTTTGCACTCTTTAGGAGTCTTGGGTAGAGTGTGTTGTTCATGCATAAATGACTCCTTTTTTGTCCCAGTGCACATGCCAGCTTTCTCACCACTTCTACCCACTTCAGAGTGTTGCTGTCTCTCTGGTGACTTCTTGGGGATCCACCTGGTGAGGGCTTAGATCTTTGTGCCACAGGGTTGTTCCATGCTGTCTGTCTTGTCCCTGCTTATGGAATCTTCCTTCCTTCCTTCCTTCCTTCTTTCCTTCTTTCCTCCCTCTTTTCCTTCCTTCCTATCATTTGTGGCTTCTTTTCCGGTTGGCTCTCCAGTGTACCTGCAATACTTGCAATGGCCCAGCTTGCTAGCACCCTCAGTTTCTGAAGCTCACGTGGCTTATGGCAGAAATGGGGAACACAACATACTTCTTTGATGAGGATGTCAAAGGAAGATGTTATGGTATCTTTAGAGCTTGCATTGATGGGTGCTTTCTACTGCAAGATTATATTTGAATCTAGGCTCAGAGTCAAGATTTCCCCTCCAATTTGATGCCTTCCTTACCCCATTCAGCTAAAAAGAATTCTCTTTTAGAATGGCTTCTCTTACAGAAGGGTTATTGCTCCCCTGCATATGGTCTGTGGATAGTAGACCTACCAGTCTCCAGATAGCATTGAAGTGGAAAGTAGGCCCCCTACATGACACCAAAAACGTTATTTACAAGACATAGCTTTAGCACCACAATCATCTCCTCTGTTTTGCGGAGATCTTCTCTTCAGGATTTCCCAAATTATGACCTTTTCTAGTGTATTAAAAAAGCAAACAAACATGCATCAGGCTCTAGGAGTTTGGCCCTATGGTAGAGTGCTTGCCTAGCATGAAGACCGGGGTTTGATTCCTCAAATTTCTAAAGCTTTGTAGTTATTCAGGAATCTTTGACCTGAGGATTGGGGTTAAAGCTAGCCCAGGTAGCAAAGTCTGTGAGACTCATCTCCAATTAAGCATCATGAAAGCCAGAAGTGGAGCTGAGGCTCAAGAAAAAGAGTGCCAGCCTTGAGTGCAAAAGTTCTGGGACACCACCCAGGCTCTGGGTTCAATCCCCAGGAGTAGCAAAAAAAATTTTTTTTTGTTTTTGTTTTATGTATAACATGGGATGATCTGCCTGTTGAAAAAAAGAGAGGCCACCCATTCTTTCCCTATTTGTCTAAATAAAGATAGCAGTCCTAGCTTTATGGGGGTTTTTAGTTTGAAAATGAAAATGGGAAGGATGGCTAATGGTTTCACTTTTAGTGTTTTTGGCTCTTAAACATCTTACACTCAAAAATTTTTAAATATTTGAATTTAATTACTGAAACAATGTTCAGATTTACCTTTTCTAAGGAGCATGTAAAAAAATAGGCATATGTCCATGATAAAATTTATGAACAAGACACTAGAATATTTAGGGAAAAATAAAGCCCCCTCCTCTTCTGGCTTATTCTCCCAGAGGAAGTGTCTAGACTTGTGTTGACCTAGTCTGACCTAGTCTCCTCATCTCCCAAGCACTCACGTGTGTATTTACAAGCAGATAGACATGCTCTGTAATTTTCAATACTTTAGATGTTTCTTTCTTGGGAATGTATCTGTACAGGCTCTTGAGTCTCAATGCTTGGGTCAAATGCCCAAGCCACACTTATCTGACCTTGGTTGAGTTGCAGGAAAAATTTATAGCATTGTTTATTTATCTATACACCAAAACAATAACATTTCTTCCTTTACTGGGCTACAGTGAAGAGTAAATGCGGTTTAGTTAAAAAAAAAAAAATTCCAGGGCCGGGAGTTTGGCCTAGTGGTGTTGTGCTTGCCCAGTATGCATGAAGACCCGAGTTTGATTCTTCGGTACCACATACTTAGAAAAAGCCAGAAGAGGTGTTGAGGCTCAAGGGGTAGAGCTCTCTAGCCTTGAGAAAATACAAGGACAATGCTCAGGTCCTGAGCTCAAGTCCAGGACTGGCAATAACAACAAAAAATTCCCTGGGGTATAACAATCCTAGAAACAGGTAAGAAATCTTAGAGACATTTGGTGACAGGAACTTCTACCTCAAGAATCTATTTGAGCATAGCTATTATATCATATAATGTCTAACTACTATGAAGGCAACAGGTTCCTGTGCAAACCAATTTGTTTTGCACAGAAGTTATGTATTTTCACAGCGTTACATGTAATATTTATAAATAAAAACTTTAAATGCTTTTCTCCAATTTTAAAATCTAAAGAATTAAAAAATAAGGCATCTGAAAAAAGTACAGATTTATAATATGTATATATTCTGTCATGAAAACTCCACAGGAACATTATACACTTGAAAAAATGCAAACAGGATATATTACAAATTTATGCAGCAATAACTTAGTTCATACTATGCAATAAAAATATATTAATCAAGATACACAACCTTTTTGTAGGTTCTAAACTGAAGGACTTTTGTTTCTTTTTCTTCTTTCTTTTCTTATATAGGATCATTAAAATATGTGGCAATTAAAAATTTTTAGCATTTCTACTGGGATGTAAATTTTTGACAACAATGATGAAAAAGATGCACAGACCTGTTGTCTATTATGAATCACTCTGGATTTGCTCAACAATGACCAAAACTCTTTTCTTATAGTCTTGTTTGTTTTCCTGATAAGGCTGTGCTGCCTGGATATTGGCTGGACTGTTTGGATTCGATTAATCAAACATAGACTGAATTAATGTTAAGGTAGAAGATACATCACATGTTGAACTCCATTGATTCTGAAGGATATCAGAACATATGCTACCATCAGCATACACATTTGGATAAAACATTTTGGATAAAAATCTAACAGCTGGTGGTTTATCTGGGTATTCTTCAGAAAATTCTATGACTACTTTAAAGCTACCATCCTCAAAGAGTGTCCCCTCTGGCCCAAATATAACTGCATTTCACTGCATGATGTTGCTTTCAAATGGTGAACACTGAACCCCGTGGGGTAGGTCCTGTTATAATAAGTTGAAATCCAACAAGAGCCTTCTCTGAGACAGGATTGACATGCTTTCCCGGCTCTCCTATGGCCAGTCTGAAAGAAACAGAGTGCCAAACAATTTAAAAAAACAAAATACTAGGTATGTTCTGTTCAAAATTACTTATAACAGAGTAAAGCACTAAAAGGAAAAATTTCCTCTCTTGTTTAAGAACATAATGATCCTCAACCAGGTCCCTTGTTTTAGGTAATTAGCTAGTTGTTCTTGTTCCTAGACCTTTCTCAAGGCTTTCTGCTGAGTGTTTTCTCTGAGCTTGGTTATCATCATTATTTAAGTTCCTGAAAGTGGCTCCTGAACAAAGGGGTGGTGAAGTGGCTGACAATGCAGGTTTTGTGCTTGGGGCAACCAGCAAAAGTCAGATTGTAAGAATGAAAGAGTACTCTTTCGGTCCCTGTATACCAGTAGCATGAATTTTTGTGGGATCAATGCCTTGGGCAAGCATTCCTTGTAGGAAAAATGGACACTTCCTTCTTGCAAAGCATTAAAGCAATGTCATGATTCTACCATGATAGCTTATCTTTCTTTCATTTCATCTCAATACATTTCAAGTTGGGGAAATAGTCGTTTATTTTTTTTAAAGATTTCTTATTTTTTTAGAGTAGCTGGAAGTTCATGGCAAAGCTGGGATGAAGGTCCAGAATTTTCTCAGCTATACCCTGTTCCTAAATCTCTTCCACATGTTAGCCTGTATTAGTGACCAGGAAAGGCCACCAGATCATCAGCATTCATTAACTAATGCTTTAGTTGCCGATTGACCCATTGCTGGTTTGGAATGACTGCAAGCTGAGACTAAGAGAAGGACAAATGAGAAATGTCTTTTGCCCCCTTTACCATCATATACAAGATCTGACTGTGTCCCTTGCTCCTGTCTGCTTTCCTACAGTGTAGTAGAATCCAGTTCAGAGGATTCGTGAATGCATTTGAGGCAAGAAGAAGGGAATCTCCATTGGCTACAGAAATGCTGTCTACATCTCTTAAACTATGTTCTGTATTCTGAGGGTTAGAGATGGGTGGATCTGCAATTTAACAGGAGCATCCTAAAGAGGAAAGGGAAGTCACTGGGTTCTAGGGAACTGTAGCTGCTGTTCGAATTTTGTTTTCACTTGTCCTAAGGCAAGGAAATACTCACAAATAGTGGTTGACTTAACTTCTGGGATAGAGCCCCAGAGAGTAAATGTCAGGCTGAAGGCTCTGGGAAATATCATGATTTGGGGAAAGTATTGGGATTACCTGATGAGAGGTTATTGGTGCCATATGTTGTGTCTATTTGGAAATATCAGGCTGATTCTGGAGGGCAGGAGAGTAAGTGATTAAAGCTCTTGATTGGCACCAGCCTAATCCAATAGTGGCCCTGCCTAGAGGCCTGGCTCTGATAATCCCACTCTAGTTTTTGGTGACTTCGTGGTCTGTCCTATGTTTTTCTAAGGAGAATGTACAACTGGGCTATACCTGGCTCCTCTAAGCCCAGGGAAGGGGTATTTATTCCTCTGGGTCTCACCTATTCTACACTCACATAGTTTCTTTGCATGTTGAGTTACCTTCTCCTGCTCAAGTGGAAACTCTTGGGTATCTCAAGGGAATATGCCTCTCCTGAATCAACAACACAGACTTTTTCTGCCTTAGGATCTTCTATACCCTTTCATCTGAATTTTGGAACTGTTGGGAAGAGGGTATCTGGTTTTAAGGTGTTGATAAACTTGGCTGCTTCAAGTTTGTTAAGAGTTAAGATATTGCCCAGGGCAAGGGAGATCCCTCAGGATGAGCTTTTGGGCTTCACTCTTTCCCATCAGTAGGGTCAAGTTTTCTTTATAGGCAACTGCTGATTCTGCTTTGTAAGTAGGAAACTTCAGCTTAGAACAATCAGTTAGTCTAATCCAGATAGTTATTTGAACCATATCTGATTTCTCCAAAGATCTTATTTCTTTGAGTTCCGAGTCATACAGAAAGAACACATGCAAAGCATTAGCTAACCTTCCCCCCCTTCCCCAACTCTTTCCCTCAAATTAAGGTACTAAGATCACATTTGAAAATATCAGATGTGATGGCAAGACAAGGGGATTATGCTTGTCGGTCTACGGATGTATTTCATCTTTCACTGCCTTTTTCCTAGCTAGTTGCTATAAGTATGTGTCTTACTTCATGTGAAAAGAGTCTCCTGTGTGTTCTTGCAAGATGAATTCATGAAAGTAGGGAAGGTCTCACTAGTTTGCACAGTAAAACATTTCCCATGAAATGCTTTGAATGTTTAACACTGCACTTCTGAGGTAATGGTTTTGGTGTTGTTTTTTGATTTCTGAATGTAGGTTCACTGGAGTAGGTTAAAATGTTATAGGAGAAAGCAGGCCAAGGTAAACAGGCCATAGAGTCATAGTTAATTTCTTCAGGCTATTTAATTTTGTTATATGTATCATATATGTGTCTCAGAAAGAGATTGTGGTTATATCTTGCCAGCAAAAAACTCTTGGCTGAATGGATTTCCCTGAATTAGTCTTTTTTTTTTTACTGCATTGCCAAATCCTCGGTTTTGTTGGTTTTATGAGTGCAACTGTTGGCAGAAATGAGTACCAAGATGATGACTAAGTGGAGAATATGGGGCAAGGTATTCTCTAATCTGAGCGTTCCATTAGAGAGATGCTCCTGAAATTCCTTCTTACCTCCAACATTCTGTTGATGCTCTATGACTACATGGATTCTCAGTATCTTTACTTACTGATCCACATCTACCCACAGTGGAACTATAGCAGTATGTATTCCTAAAGTTGAGAACTAGTTGACAGACTAAAAGTTTGATGCTGTCTTCTTACTCCTCATTGAAAGAGCAATTAGTTTTTTTGTTTTGGGTGTTTGGGGTACTGTCCACTTTGACTCACTTAAGATCTTGCTGTCTTCACACAAATGACTAACGTCATTCAGGAGAAGCCATGGCATTTTCATTGAGACATGTTATTGTAATGAGATAATAGCTTCCTTAGTTGCTGTACAAGTAGAAACAAATGAAAATTAATATTAAATATTTTAAAAATTAATTGCACAAATAGTATTTCTTTTTTCATATATATTTTTTTAATTAATAGAAGGGTTACATTATATTCACTACATAGAAAGTGCATTAGTTCATATACATTGATACCTTTTCTCATGTCTTTGGTCCCCATTTCCCTCCTTCTACCCCACCCCTTGTCTTGTTTCCTCCCTTCCCTATACGATTTCAAATAACCAAATATGCTTATACCCAATATGTCAGATAACAAGGTGAAATAGTGTAACAATATGAGACAGCCAAGGGACAGCAAAAGAGATGAGAGATAACATAGTACATTAAGGACAACAATTTGTCATTATATGGCTTTTGTTTCTCTATCCTGAGGTCCTTTCATTTAATGTCATCCCATATGGTCTTATGTATCTAGGTTTTGTTCTATTGTGAATCTCTGCTAGGAGAGCCCAAGGTTTCTACTGATTATGACAAATGAGGGAAACCATTGAGCCTATGTTCCTTTTAGTCTGGCTTACTTCACTTAATATTATTTTTTCTAAGTCTTTCCATTTCATTACAAATGGGGCAATGTTGTTCTTTCTGATAGCAGCATAGAATTCCATTGCATATAAATATCACATCTTGTTGATCCACTCACCAACAGAGGGGCATCTGGGTTTGTTCCATATCTTTGCTATTGTAAATAGTTTTGCAACGAACATCGTTGTGCTAGTGGATTTAGTATGTCCTTGTTTCTGGACGATTGGGTAAATGCCAAGTAGTACAATTGCTGGGTCATAGGGGAGTTCTATGTTTAGTGTTTTGAGGAACTGCCATACTGCTTTCCATAGTGGTTGAACGAGTTTGCACTCCCACCAACAGCATAGTAGTGATCCCTCCTGGCCACATCCCCACCAGCATCTGTTGTTATTAGATTTCTTGATCCTGGCCAATCTAACTGGAGTGAGGTGGAATCTGAGAGTTGTTTTGATTTGCATTTCTTTTATGGCCAGAGATGTTGAGCATTTCTTCATGTGCCTATAGGTCATTTTTATTTCTTCTTCAAAGAAGACTCTCTTTAAGTCTTTGGCCCATCTTTTAATGGGATGGTTGTTCTCTGGAGATTAGTTTTGGAGTGATTCAATTTTTTAAGCTGTTGATATGTTTTAAATATGAGGCCTTTGTCTGTTGTATGGCTAGTCAAGATCTTCTCCTACTCTCTAGGCTTTCTAGTTAATTTGCTAGCTATGTCCTTTGCCATATAGAAGCTCTGCAGTTTAATGCAGTCCCATTTATCCAGCCTTTCTCTGATTTGTTGTGTTTCTTGGTCCTTTTTAAGAAAGTTTCGACCTGTACCAAGGAGACCTAATGTATTTCCTATATTAATATGGATCGTATTTGTACTTGGTTCCATGAGCAATGTTTGATCTTCTGTTGTTAATGTACAGACTGACAAGTAGAGCCTTTCTATATATGTGTAAAATATTTATATATTTCACATATTATCTACATGTAAGTATTCAGAATTGATTTATAGGTTGCTTTGAAATGATTTTTACAATAAGTAGTATTTCTTTAATGTAGAAAACATAAAATATAGAGGGAAAAGAGAAATTTAAAAAGTAATATAATAACTCACCTGTAATATTTGTTATTATGGTATAAATTTTCCATTTATGTGCATACATGTCTTATGTGTGCATGTGTATGTGAAAAATACTGGGTTTCCACCCTGCAGAATGCTTGATAACTTTTTTTTTCTTTTCATGTAAAACATTCTAGGCACCTCTCTGGGCAAAGTAGGGCTAGCAATTACATGGATAATTCAGAATTCAGGAAAAAAAAAACAAGAGAGGTGTTTATAGATGATTCCTGAACATGCACATTCTTCATTTTTTTTTTGCTAGTGATTGAGGTTGAACTCAGGGCCTGAGCTCTGTCCTTGTGCTTTTTTCAAGGCTACATTCTGCCACTTGAGCCACATCCCCACTTCCAGCTTTTTATATGTATGTGGTACAGAGGAATCGAACCTGGGTCTTCATGCATGCTAGGCAAGCACTCTTACCACTATGCCAAATTCCTAGCCCCCCACATTCTTCATTTTAAAGACATTCGGAAGGAATGCATTCAAGGAATCACATTTTCAAGGCCGGGAAATTACCTGACTTGTGTAACTGTAACCCCTCTGTAAAAATAAATAAATCAATAAGTAACTCATAGACATCAACTTAGGGTGGTTTACACATACCAGATGAAGCCCTAGGAAGATACCCTGGCCTTTGAGTTCTATAATTCCGATAGTGTGTTTCTTTCTAAAGTTTTTTGATTATTTTGGGTTTGGTATGTGGAATTGGGTATTTGCTGCTAGGCTAGATGTTTTCCACATATTAATTCATTTAAAATTTACTCTATAGAGGTATGAAACCCCTCTGTTGAGGGGTTTAATTATTTATATAGGATATTTGTAGTGTCTAAGAATAATAAAGATACTTTTTGGTGTTCAGGGAAAGAAATAAAATATGGATGAATTAGGGTTGCTGGATAAAAGCTAGTTGATAGGTAAATTGCAAATACACATAAATAACTTTAGTATTAATGTATCTAAAATCTCTTTTTTTTTGTCAATTGTGGGACTTAATCTCTGGGCCTGGGCATTGTCCCTGAGCACTTCAGCTCAAGACTACTGCCCTTCCTCTTTGTTGTCTGTGAGCTGTTCAGCTTAAGGCTACTGCCCTACCTCTTGAGCCACAGTGCCATTTCTGGTTTTCTGGTGGTTAATTAGAGATAAGAGTCTCATGGACTTAAGTGTCCGGATTGTCTTTGAACTGGGATCTTCAGATCTCAGCCTCCTGAGTAGCTAGGATTATAGGTAAGAGCCATGGAGCCCAGCTTAAAAATCTTTGAATATTTATACTGATTAGGTATGTGTATGTGAAATGCAAGTTTAAGTAGCTGTACTTTTTTCATTTGTTAAACCTAGTTAACAGCCCTTGTTTGATAGGACCAGCTGGTATTTGGGTAGGTGGAAGAGAAGGGAATAGAGAGCCAAAGAACATGGTTAGATCAAGGAGTGATGTGATGAAATCTTTTCATTTAAGCAAGGAGGATGCAGAGCCCAGGGATTAGAATCAGGGAAGTGGTTACAATCATTTCAGAATAAGAACTGATGGAGCTCAGGCAGGAGCATGCCTGAGTTGGCTGGTTAAGTTGTAGCGACCAGATAGTTATATCCATATCTATAGCTATACCTACATCCATATATATATACATCTATATATCGTATATCTAGATCTAAGATTAGGCATATAGATATCTACATCTATCTATATAGATATATGGTTGTATATATAGATATAAATATATATTTCTCTATATGTCTTCCAAATTCAGCATTGTTACTTGAAATAGACAACATGAGAATATATACACCACAGGGTCTGGGAGCATAGCCTACTGGTAGTGTCCTCACCTAGCATGCAGAAAGCCCTGGGTTTGAATCCTCGGTACCATATACTCAGAAATAGCCAGAAATGGTGCTCTGGTTCAAGTGGAAGAGTGGTACCCTGACCAAAGAATGTCAAGGACAGTGCCCAGGCCCTAATTCCAGGTCCCAGGACAGAGAGAGATAGGCAGAGAGAGAGAGAGAGAGAGATAGGCAGAGAGAGAGAGAGAGAGAGAGAGAGAGAGATAGGCAGAGAGAGAGAGAGAGAGAGAGAGAGAGAGAGAGAGAGAGAGAGAGAGAGAGAGAGAGAGAGAGAGAGAGAGAAAGACAGACAGAGAGAGAGACAGAGAGAGAGACAGAGACAGACAGACAGACACAGAGAGAGACAGAGACAGAGGGACAGAGACAGAGAGAGACAGAGACAGACAGATAGACAGAGAGAGAGAGACATTGACACAAAGAGACACAGAGAGAGAATGATGAAAAACAGTCTTTTCTTCACTTTCCTCCCCTCCCAAACAAGTTGTTAAATATCTCCTAATAGTTCAGTGAGCCCAAGTAAATAAAGGTTTACTTCAAGGGCAAAATCAGTTCAATGTGGAAATTATTTTCTATAGAAATATTACTTGAAGAATTTAGAAAAGAGATGTGCCAATGATAATAAAGACTACATGGTGCCAGGCATAGTGGCTTACACCTGTAGTCCTAGCTACTCTGGAGGCTGAGATATGAGGATCCAGGTTCAAAGCCAGCCCCGGCACAGCAGGATCTGAGACTCTTATCTCCAATTAACTTTTAGAAAATTGAAAGAAGGGCATTCTTCAAGGTTAGGGTAGTAGTAGCCTTGGGGCGAAGAGCTCAGGGACATCGCCTAGGCTGAGATCAAGCCCAATGACCCCTCCACTCCCCCTGCTGCGACACACACAAATATGGGGCCTGGATCTTAGCCTAGTGGTAGAGTGCTCGCCTAGCTTGCACAGAGTCCTGGGTACAATTCATCGGTACCACATACACTCGAATAAAGCCAGAAGCAATTCTGTGGCTCCATTTGCAAAGCACTAGCCTTGAGCAAAAGGTGTCCAAGGACAGTGCCCAGGTCCTGAATTCAAGCCTCAGGTCGGGCAAAAAGAAAAAAAAAAAGACTATATGATCTCTTATTTTAGAAACTGGGAACTTTTTGAGGAAGTATGTCATGCTGCTTTTCTATGTCTTTTTTTTTCCAGTCCTGGGCTTGCTCTCTGGGCCTGATCACTTACTGCCCTTGGCCTTTCTCAAAGGTAGAGCTACACCACTTGAGCCTCAGCACCGCTTACGGCTTTTTTCTATGTATGTGGTACTGAGGAATCGAACCCTGGTCTTCATGCATGCTAGGCAAGCACTCTACCACTAGGCCAAATTCCCAGCCTTTGCTATGTCTTAAGTGGAGGCTTGTACTTAAAAACAGATAGACATGAGCTATCAGCTGAATTAAGGAAGGTTTAGAATGTATGAGGGTAGAACCTGATTTTTTCCAGCCAGGAACCAGATTGTGCCTTGGTAGATCAGTGCAGACGTCAAGCCTGGCTCTTCTGAGCTATGGGTCAAGTTAAGGACTCAAGATCAGTCATACAGAGAAGGAATTTGACTAATCAAGACCAGTAGCACAGAGGCCTAAAGATTTCTTATTTGTTACAGTCTCAGCCTGACCAGAGCTGATGCATGAAGGGGCTGACGTAGGGACTATGAATGAGACAGTGAGGAGAATTCTGAAAGATTTTTTTTTTTTTGTCCGCAAAGGATTGTTTGTTTTTGGAAAGTAAGTTTAGCTTTTAGCTGAACCAGAATGGCAGGGAATTACTTCTAATATTATTCTTGGCATTGCATCTTATGCTGCATTCTTCTTCTGATTCATTTCTGCTACTGTTCTATTGGAAATTTCTAGGATGTGACATTAGAAAAACAAACAATGACATTAAGTCCAATCTCTTGATCTCTGTAGCACCCCCTGATGACATGAGCCTGGTTGATACTTGGCTGTGTTATAGCCAAACTTACGGATATTGAGTAAAATATGAAATCCCTAAAAGAAGCCTGTTTCCATTACATGGCACAGTTTCCAGGCAGGTCACATGAGACTAGGCTACAAATATTTTCCCCCTCCAATGCATGTCAGTCTTTTTGGAACTGTTTCAGGGCTGGGAAGAAAGATATCTTGCGAATGCCATGACGCCTCTCAGTTCTGAACTGTCTAGACTCAGATTCTGCTTCATCCTCCCAGAAGCCACCATTTCCAGGAACAGTAGTGGGCACCTCACTTGGTCTCCCTGGTAGAGCACTATACTAACTAAGTTGCTTCCAGGCAATATCATGATGACGCAGAATCTGAAGTCAGACTGTTTGGGTACAACTCTTTGTTCTGTGATTTGTAAGCTGTGACCAAGTGGGAAGGTTTTGTTGTTTTTTAAACACCTACCTTCATTTTTCTCACTTGTAAAAATGGGGGCAGGCACTGTTTCTATGACACATGATTATTGGAAAATGTAGCATCTGCCTGGCACATAGTAGGCCCAAATAAATGTGTGCTATTGTTACTATTTTTTTTCCCATAATCTGCTAAGGATTTCCAGATTTCTTCATTTTCCCTGTGCCAAAAGCAGCACAGGTTCAAGCACTTGGTACTCAGAATTGATGGAGGAATGATTAGGGAAGTCTCCCAACAACAGGTGTGTTCATCACATCATCATAAGTTTAGAGTAGCTGGGTGCCTATGGCTCACGCCTGTAATTCTAGCTTCTCAAGAGGCTGAAATCTGATGATCACAGTCCAAAGCTAGCCCTGGCAGGAAAGTCCTTGAGCCTCTTATCTCCAATAAACTGCTCAGAAAAAGCCAAAGTGGAGCTATCGCTCAAGTGGTAGGACACTAGTCTTGAGGACAAAGAGGTTCAGGGACAGTGCCCAGGCACTAAGTTCAGGCCCCAGGATTGGCAGAATGTTTAAAAATCGTATGCAACAGTGATATTCACTAGACACTCTGTTAGAAATGAACTTTACAACTCAGGGTTGGGAGGAAGCAGTAGAAAATGTGGGAGGGGTAACAGTGCTCAAAAAATGTGCCTTACCTTTATGCTGTTAGCCCTTTTTATATCACCTTTACAGTAAAATTAAAAAAAAAAACAAATAATAGCAGAAGAAAAAAAAGTTGCAGTTAGAAGACCCCTATTTCCAATTAACCACCAAAAAAAACGAAAGACAGGAAATGGAACCCTGAATCAAGTGATAAAAGCACGAGCCTTGAGCAAAAAGAACTGAGACAGCACCCAGGTTCTGAATTCAAGCCCTAGGACCAGCACACACATACACACACACACACACACACACACACACACACACACACACACACACACACACACACACACACACACATTTAGGGGTAAAAAACAGCTTGAGGGGCCAGGAGTTTGGCCTAGTGGATGAGTGCTCGCCCAGCATGCACGAAGACCCGGGTTCGATTCCTTGGTACCACATACATAGAAAAAAGTCAGAAGTGGTGCTGAGGCTCAAGTGGTAGTGCTCTAGCCTTGAGAAAGTCCAAGGACAGTGCTCAGGCCCCGGGCTCAAGCCCAGGGCTGGAAAAAAAACCCCACCAAAAAACAGCTTGATTCATAAAATTTTTTTTCATTCCCTTTAAAAAGTCACACAAGGGGCCGGGAGTTTGGCCTAGTGGTTAAAGTGCTTGCCTAGCATGCATGAAGACCCGGGTTCGATTCCTCGGTACCACATACATAGAAAAAAGCCGGAAGTGGTGCTGAGGCTCAAGTGGTAGAACTCTAGCCTTGAGAAAGTCCAAGGACAGTGCTCAGGCCCTGAGCTCAAGCACAGGACTGGCAAAAAAACAAAAAAAAAAAAGTCACACAAAATAGGAAGTTTTTTTATTTGCAAATTATGAACAAAGACTAATACTTTATTAAAAAAATAAACCAAGTGTATGTGTGTGTGTGTGTGTGTATTCCATATGGCTGGTAATAGGGCTTAGTAGAAAAAAAGCCTACATTTCAGAGGCAGACTTAAAGTCCCTGCTTCATCCTTTACTGCTGTATGATTTTGTCAAGGTGCTTTTATTTCCTAAACCAAAATTTCCTCATTTATCGACTGTGCCAAATAAAACTTGCCTTCTGGAGAATAGTTGTGAAAACTAAATGAAGTCCTACACAATAATCAATCATAAGAACATACCAAATTGTCCACTGATGAGAAAAAGTTTGGGAAAAAGTTGGAAAAGCAGTACTGAGGTTTGAACTCAGAGCCTGAGCCTCATACTTATTAGATGCTTTACCACTAGAGCCATGCCCCAATCATTTATTTTTCATATAGGCTTCTTTTTTGTATTTGGCTTGGGAACATCCTGGATCATATCATGATCCTTCTACAGAGCTAGGATTGCACATCTATATGATCATGTCTGCCCCCCCCCCTTTCTCTCTTTTTCTTCCTTTTTTTTAAATTGGTTGTGGGGCTTGGATTCTGGGCCTGTGCGCTATCCCTTAGCTCTTCTTCTCAAGGCTACAACCCTAGTCCTTAAGCCACAGCCCCACTTCCAGTTTTCTAATGGTTAATTGGAGATAAGAGTCTCAAGTTCTTTTTTTTTATTTTTTATTGTAATTAATAAAAGGGTTACATGATATTTGCCAGACAGAAGGTGCATTAATTCACATACATTGATACCCTTTCACATGTCTCAAGTTCTTTAATGCCCGGGCTGGCTTTAAACTTCAATCCTCAGATCTCAGCCTTCTGAGTAGTTAGGATTACAGGAGTGAGCCACTGCTCCCGGCTTGGCTTGTTACTTGAGATGGCTGTTTCATTGACTTTTTGCCTAGATTGGCCTTGAACTTTGAGCCTCCTGATATTTTTATCATGTGTAACCTACTAGTTGCAGATTTTGTTGTTTAGGTGTTGTTAGACAGAGGTAGAGCAAGAGAAGAAAGGAAGAAGAAAGAAAAGAACCAAAGCAGATACAACAAAAAGGAAAAGGCAGCTAAAAACTTAAAAATAGCCACCAAAAATTAAAGGCAAGTAAAGTGGCTCATGCAGTTTTTTTTGTTGTTTTAGGATGTTATATTTTACTTTTTAAGTTTTTGCACAGATAAATAAAAGTACATTTTATATAAATAAAAGTACAAAAGGACTGGGTACGGTGAATCAGGCTTGTAATCCTAGCTACTCAAGAGGCTGAGATCTGAAGATCGTGGTTCAAAGCCAGCCAGGGCAGGAAAGTCCATGAGACATTTATCTCCAATTAACCACTAGAGAAACTGAAAGTGGTGCTGTGGCTCAAGGGGTAGGGTGGTAGCCTTGAGCTGAAGAGCTCAGGGGCAGTGCCCAGGCCCAGAGTTCAAGCCTCACGACTGCCTCTCCCCCCACCCCCAAAAATGGTACAAAAGGCACTGGGTAGAAAATACGTCACGTCATGCTCAAATCACCAATGAAAACTACTGTTTTTAAAAAACTCTTTTTAATTTTTTATTGTTGGGGTAATGTATAGAGGGGTTACAGTTACATTCGCTAGATAGTAGATACATTACTTCTCACACATTGATACCCCCTCTCATGTTTTTGTCCCCATTTCCCTCCCCCCACCAAAACTACTATTTTTTAATGATTCCATCTAGGAAGATTCCAAGGGATTTATGAGCACAATATTTGTATATTTTATTCTTCTATATATGTGGTGATGCACCAATTATAATGTCACATTTTGCATTTTAAATTGAATTTACTTTAGCAATCCTTTCTCACTAGGAGACACAAAGTTGCTTTCCTTTTTAGCCCTTATATTCCATTTAATTGACCAGTGCCCTACTGATGGAATTTTAGGTTGTTTCCAACCATTTGTTATTACAGCTAACTCTGTAATGAATAATCTTGTCCATGTACAATTTTGCATTTGTGAATGCATCAGTGGAATAGTTTCCTAGAAATGGAATAGTTGACTCAGGGGCATGGCAGCAGTGACAGAGACTGATAGAGGTTGTCACACTCTCCTATGTGGCTCCCCACACTATCGTCAGCACTCGATGCTATCAGTCTTCTTCATCTTTGCCAACCTGACGGGACTAAAAACATGCCTCATTGCAATTTTGATTTATATCTCTCTTATTATAAGGGAGAAGGGTCATCTGAGAGCCAGTTATAGTTCCTACGCCATTGGTATGCTTCCAAAAGAAAATTCCTCACATATTTTTAATTTCTCATTCCTCATTCTGCTTAGATGATAGTGGGTTTTCTTTCCATGCAAAAAGCATTTTTTTAGGTGAAGCAGACTTTGTGTTCTTATTTTATGGCTTTTAGATATTGTGTCTTACTTTTTTTTTTTTTTTTGGCAGTCCTGGGCCTTGAACTCAGGGCCTGAGCACTGTCCTTGGCTTTTCTCAAGGCTAGAGCTTTACCACTTGAGCCACAGCACAATTTCTGGCCTTTTCTATGTGTATGTGGTACCAAGGAATCGAACCTGGGTCTTTGTGTATCTAGGCAAACATTCTACCACTAGGCCAAACTCCCGGCCCCTGTGTCTTATTTCAAAAAGCGAATTTATACCATTCTTATATCATAAGAACAATCTTCTAGTTTTCTTCAGGTATCTCTATTTTTTTTTTATTTTTTTATTTTTTTTTGCCAGTCCTAGGCTTGAGCTGAGCTCAGGGCCTGAGCACTGTCCTTGGACTTTCTCAAGGCTAGAGCTCTACCACTTGAGCCTCAGCACCACTCTGGCTTTTTTTGTATGTATGTGGTACCGAGGAATCTAACCCGGGCCTTTGTGCATGCTAGGCAAGCACTCTACCACTAGGCCAAACTCCGGGCCCCTCAGGTATCTTTAAAAAAGAGGCTTCACAATGTTCAACAAATACAGACTATACAAACTAGCTTATCATTGACAACATGAACTATCATGTCACACCCAGGTGTAAATATACATCCACAGAAAAGGTTTAACCTTCTTTGAAAATATTTTGATTCCTAGATATCTTGGAAGACTACTAATGTTGCTGACTTGTCTTAGACACGGCTTGTCCTGTTCTACCCTGAACATCTTTGGTACAGTTCTAATGACTTTCTTAATGCTAACTCTAGTAAAAGTATTTTTGTCTGGTTCTTACTTAACCTAGCCCATCCAAAGCTGCTGACTACTTATTCCTTCCTGCCTGGCCTCCATCTCTCTTCCCTTTCTGCTGCTCCTCCTTCTCATGGTGCTACTCAGGCCACTGTTCCGGCTGATCCTTACAATAGGTAAAATTTCAGAGATCGGGTTTCCTTAGGACACAGATGTGTCTGCATATTTATCTCATTTAGTTCTCATTACAACTTTCTAAGGGAGCTATGGTTATTAACTGTTTTTTTTTTCTTTTTTTAGTAACATGGCCCAGATCCAGTCAAGATTTGAACGTAAGGCTCTGTTTTCTTAACCAGTATTCTAAATTCAACATTCTTCTTTGTGACTTCATTGGGCCATATCTACCTTGTTTGGATTTATTTACCATCTCTGTCTCTGTTTCCATTTCTGCCTTTAGCTCTTTCTGACTGTCTCCCCCTCCCCCTTCCATACTGGGTTTTGAGTTTAGAGCCTTGCATTTAATATGTAAATACTCTATCACTTGAGCCATGTTCCCAGCCTCATTTTTCTTTTATACACACACAATTTCCAAGTTAGTAGAGTTAATAGTTCATATACATAATTATGGACCTCCAATCATTGTTCTGCATTCCTAGACAGACCTGGGGCCATTTCTGCTTGCATGTTCTACAGGCATTTTCAATTAAACCTGTAACATTGTCAGAAGGAGGGATCTATTATTTTTTATATTACCTGATAGAAAAGGGCCTTGTGTATGGGAGACATCAATGCTGGCATTCTACATCTGAGTTTGGCAATTTGCTTTAATCAATGTACATTTAAATAATCAGCATCTACGTTAGGCCTTGATCCCTTACCACAGGAACCCTTTTATGATTCAGCTTGATTTATATGTTTTACTTTCTTAACACTAAGACCTCCTTTAGGAAAACTGTCTTTTCCCACAACCCGATGTACTGTAATTTGCTTATCCTGATGAGAAGGCCCATTCATTTCCTAAAACTAAAGGAGACTTCCTTTCAGGGAGTAATTAGCATTGAAAGCTAGAATCCGTTCAAATCCCCTGAGAGTCTATGGTTCAAGCCATTGGATTTAATACTCACAAAGAATTTGAGGTACATTAAAAGTAAAAACAACTGCAATTCCAGTAGGAAAAGAAAACTTCAGTCAGAAGAATGTTCTAGAAGAAAGACTAGTTTTTGGGTTTTAATGTCTTGAAATTGGTATACTCTCTGCAGGAACATTGCCAATTCTAGTTCTCCAGAATGATGGTTAAATTTTTCTAATAATTAAAACAAGTCTTAAAAGTAATGTATATGGATTGTAATTGAGGCAAGACTTCCAGCCCATTGGGATAGTGAGCATGTTGACTGCCTTGATACACCTGGCCATGGGCTCATGCAAGGGAGCATAAACTGGCATCTTAATTACATATATTTACTTGGGTTATTTATTTACTTTATATCAATAGTAATGAAATCATATACCATATATTACAACTTGTTTGTGTTCATCTTCTTTATATCATGGATATACCACCAAACTCAGTTAAGGTAACTTTCATTTCTGTAAATATACTTCATGATTTATTCAACCAACTCCCCCTTAATGGACATCTAGGTTGTTTCCTATTTCCTACCTCTGCAGGCAAGGATGCACCAGATACCTTAGCATATACCTTTTAATACTGTGAAATATTTCCTTCCTCCCCCTTCCTCCCTGAGATGATTTTTCTCAATGTGAGCTATTACTGAGCCACAGCACCACTTCCAGCTTTTTTGAGTAATTTATTGGAGATAAGAATCTCACAGAGTTTCCTGCCCAGGGTGGCTTTCAAAACATGATCCTCAGATCTTAGTAGGTAGGATCTGAGTAGCTAGGATTATAGGCATGACCTGGTGCCCAGCTTGAAGTATTCATTTCTATATGAGACTAAAAATATTGGTGAACTCCAGGGTTGGCTAGTTTCTAAAGCTACATTAATATTTGAGCAGAGTAAGGAAAAAGGGAAGTCACATACTTCTGCTTGCCAGGTACTATAGTAGGTACTTTCCATAAGTTGTTTAGTTTCATCTTGAACTCTTGTCTGTAGTCTTGACCCAATCCTTTCTCAGTGATAACCACAGATAACCATGTCAGTCTTTGCTTAAAAGTTCTCAGTATGGTCCTTGTGATCCTCAGGTAAAGGCTAATCTACCAACATGTTTTATATGTCTTTGCTCTTTTTACTTCATCGTCTTCTTTTTTTCTTTTGTCAGTTGTGGGACTTGTACTCTGGGCCTACTGCCCTACCCTTGAGCAAAGCCCCCCTTCCTGTTTTCTAGAATTTAATTGGAGATAAGAGTCTCAGGTCCTTTTGTTCCCGGGCTGGCTTTGAAACTTGATCCTCAGATCTCAGCCTTCTGATTAGCTAGGATTACAGGCGTGAGCCACCGCTCAAGGCTCTGACTGTCATGGCATTTTGCACATTAATAATGATCTATCACTGGAGTCATGCCTCCAGGCCAGTATTTTGCTAGATAATTTTTTCTGATGGTGCTGTCCTTGAACTATTATCCTCCAGGTCTCAGGCTCTTGAGTAGCTATGATGTACAGGCATCAGCCATAGGTGGCCAGCCTTTGCTTATTCTTATTACCACTAGCTAAGATTCTTTTATCTATCACATGTGTTCATTCCCATCTCTCCTTTCAGTATTCAAGTATTTTTAAGACAGGGAAAGGCTTTATTTACTACTGTAAAGAGAGTGCCCATATATTTATGGAGTAATTTAAAGGACAGTGATCAACAACAACAACAAAATAGCAGAAATCACTAGTCTGTGGTGGTGTCATACATACTCTTCCCCCTTCCTCCTTCCCTCCCCCACCATTATGGGGCTTGAACATGGGGCCTAAGTGCTGTCTTTGGGATTTTTCTGCTCAAGGCTAGCACTCTACTACTCTGAGCCTCAGTTCTACTTCCAGTGTTTCTGATGGTTAATTGGAGGTAAGAGTCACATGGACTTTCCTACCAAGTCTGGCTTTGAACTGTGATCCTCATATCTCAGCCTCCTGACTAACTAGGATTACAGGCCTGAGCCACAGGTGCCCAGATATACTTTTTTCTATTTGTTCAGATTTTTAGCCTTGTAGGTGGTCACGATACCACTTAGTCACACCTGTATCTCTTTTTCTCACTGGTTAGTTTTTAGAATACGATCTTATTTCCCATCCTGTTTGGCATCTAAACTGCCATCCACCATTTTTCAGACTTCCTGTCATTGTTTGAATCACTTGCCTTTGCCATATCTAGCAGCTCCCCTTTGACAGAAACAGATGGAGGCTCCTAGACTTTTCTTCTTAGACTGGCCTGACATCTTGACCCTCCCAATTTCAGCCTCTTGTGTATCTTGGGCTGATAGGTACACAACTTTGTATTAAGAATTTTTTGCTCAGGCTAGCTTCATGCTGTGATCTTCTGGTTTTCAGCCTCCTAGGTAACTACCATTATAGGCATGTGCCACCACAACCAGATCCATTAAAAAAAAACAAAACAAAACATTGGTCAGAGCTGTCTGACTAAAGTAATAAAATTTGCTTCCCTGCATGTAAACCTTCTAGTAGTAACACCTCATGCCCTAGAGGTAACCTAAAAGTTCAGGACCTTTTATGTGTCACCAATTATCTTACTTTGTCTCTGCTTTGCTTTACCTGATCTGTTGTCTTTTTTTCCTGAGTCTTTTATTACTGGGTGGAAGGCAGTCTATCCCTGTTAATTAACATGAGCCAGTTCCACTTCTCAGGTCTCCTTTCATTTTGACACAGCTCCTTTCGAGGAATTGCTTCACTTGCAGCCCTCACTCTTCTGGTACCTGTTAATGAGAATGTAGGCCATATCTTGCTCTCAAGTCCTGCAAGGAGGTGATGTGGGCAACATTGACTCTCAAATCTCATGGTCCTGCACCCTTTCTCTGCAGACCTGCTTTGTAAACTGGCCAACCAACAGTATCTTCCACCGTTGTTTACTATCTTTGCCTTGTCGCTTGGCAGCTCAGGTTACCTGGCCACTAAAATTTTATGTTCTTTTTCTGCCTCTTCACAGATTACAGAGGATTTATCTTCCACTGATATAATGCACCCACATCTCGAGGGGCTATATCTTCTTTGTAGATCAAATGGAAAAGGAGCAAGCACCTACTGCCTTCAAATATCCTTTCATTCTCCTTCTGAGACTTTGGCTAAGGAGGCAGAATTTTTGTGTTCTTAACGCATGTCAGACACTTTACCTGAACTGCAGCTCTCTTTGTGTTATAGCCTACAGAGCCTAAAGCTGGCCTTTTATTTTTCTTCTTTCTGCATCCTAGTGGTTTCTCCTAAGTCTTATCTTCTCTTTCAACTCTAATGCTGTGTCTAAGTTTAAATTCTAAGTTCAAATTTAGAGTGAAAAATAAGCTTCCTGAAAAATGTGTTTGGGTGTACTTCAAGAACGACATGTTCTTATGCATGTATATCTTTTATTTAGATTAGTTAAGAATGAAGTTGTCCCTTTGTATACTACATAAATATAGATAATAAAAATGTAGGCCGGGAGTTTGGCCTAGTGGTAGAGTGCTTGCCTAGCATGCACGAATACCCGGGTTCGATTCCTCGGTACCACATACATAGAAAAAAGCTGGAAATGGTGCTGAGGCTCAAGTGGCAGAGCTCTAGCCTTGAGAAAGTCCAAGGACAGTGCTCAGGCCCTGAGCCCAAGCCAAAGACTGGCAAAAAAAAAGAAAAATGTAAAAAGAGTTAAGTTGCATTATGGTATTTTATTTCTGTTTCAATTCAATAATTCATGAATATATTTTCATATTTACACAGACATATCTATTCTATTGTTCTTATAAAAGAGCTACATGACATTCCATAAAAAGTAAAACAATTTATTTACCAGACATTCTTGTCATTTGTAATCATTTTTCTATATGAATGTTGCTCTAATGAATACTAATCTGTATAGCTTTTTCATATTTATGGGAATATATCCTTTGCCCATGTCTCTAGTAATGGGATTGCTGAGCCAACTAGACTGTGAATCTTAGACTTAGATAGAACAGGATGTTATCACTTATATAATAATATGTGGGCACAGTTTTCCCTTAAGGTAATAGTTTTAGTAATTGGTGATGATAAACAGACCATGAGGATATATTTGGAGAAAAGAGAGGAAGAAATAAGAAGGGAGGTACTGAGACATTTACTGAGTACTAATATTATGTAATAAATAGGATGATAAGTGTTTGGGGTCATTTAGACTAAGTAAGACTGTTGTGAAGATAAACAAAAAATGCAGGTAAATTAGAACTCATTCAATAAATGCTTGTTTTCAGTACTACTGAAATACATGTGGTAGTTTGCAGGAGGTTGAACCTGTACTAGATACTGACAAGAATGTAAAAGGAACTGTAAGTAAAGACTTATTCTAGACTAGCTAGAAAATGCAATAGTCAAATGGAAACCATCAGGAAACATTAACAACTTACCTGGGCTAGAAACGTTCTATTAATCAAAAATCTACTTTGGAGATTATTTATATAGATATGTTTTAAAGTTTCAATTAAATAAGTACCTTTTGGATGCTTGATACTATGAATAATTTGTCATTTTTGCAAGGATTGCTATATCAACTTTAGTTGTCAGAATTTTAATTACATGTTCGTTATGGTTGCTATAGAGGCAATTGTTTGAAAAAATTAAATTATTTAGGCTAACCAACAGCTTTAGAGTAGAGTTGAGTAGATTTTATTCTTCCAATGTGTTCCAAAGGTAAGTTTTAGGTTTGCCATTAGGATTTTTTATTTTTAAGATGTGTGTCCTGGGTGTCTTTGGTTGAGGATGTGGTAGGGGTTGCCCTGGGTCAATATAGAGGAAATGACAAAATAATGAAACCTCATCTTTGGGAACAGAGGGACAGCTACAGCTTTCCCCCAAACTTTGCCATTTTACAGCATGACATAACATTAAGAATAGTCTAGAACTGCTTTTTCTTTCTCTTCCCTATTACTCAACCCTACAGTTTTAGGGTGAATCAGATCTGGATTTGAGTTCTCATTCTAGTTTTGAGTCCTTACACTACATGGACCTGAGTCCTCTTATTATCTGGATTTGAGTCCTCATACTATCTGAATGAACTTAGCCTACTCTGTTAAATCTATGTCTTATCATTGTCTGGTGGAGAGCAATGTCTATAAATCTGCAGGCCAATTTATCTATAGTTTTCTTATTATATCTGGTCCAGTAGCAATTGAACTGGACTTCTCTTACTATATCTGGTCAAAAAGCAGTCGCCTACTGGGGAAGAAGTGAGGAAGGGAAGGAACCTCTATTAATAGTCATCTCACTATGAAATAGTATTATTCAGAAAGATAATGTTCAGATGTAGAGTTCATCCGCTCACTGTCTTTACAGCTTTCACTGATGCTGCTCCCACCTTCAATGCCGTACACTCATACAGAAGTCATGCCTTCTTCATTACCCCAAATAAAATCTTCAGGACTTCCTGTCCATGTTGCCTTGTAAATACCTTTCAGATTTATTTTCTTCTCTGTCAACATTGCTACCACACAATCCAAGTTTCTATCATCTTCAATTTGGATTATAGCTTTCTTTCTTCTTTCAAAATGAACTTTTTGTAATGGAAGCTGTCTTTCTCTCACAGAAAGTCTGATGGAGGTAAGCTGGACTTAGAAAATAAAGGGGCCTCTGCTTTGCCCTCTTCTAGCTGGCTTGATGTATCAGCTCCTCCCTGTTGTGGGACTTTTTTGCATGATATCCATCTTCTTGAAGCAGTCTTGTCTCTTCCTGACCCTTTCCCCAACAAGTATATACTTTCCGCTTTAATTAAGCTTAGTGCTTTTCTTTTTTTCTTGTCTTTCTTTTCCTTCCTTCCTTCTTTCCTTCCTTTCTTCTTTCCTTCCTTCTTTCCCTCCCTTTCTTTCTCCTTTATTCCTGTCTTTATTTTCTTTCTTCTTTTACTTTCTCTCCCTCCATTTCTCCCTCTCTCCTCCCCTCTCTCCTTTTTCCCTTCCTCCTTCCTTCCATGATTTGAGTCTCTAAAGTTTCTTTGTGATATTTTCATACAAGCACATAATGAATTTTAATCATATTAGTTACACCCAGTGCCCTCTTTTGTCCTCTCTTTCTTTCCCTCTCTCTCCTTTTCTTTTCTCAAATTGGTCAGGGCTTTCTTATGAAAACTTTTCCCATCTGCCTCCAGTTTTTAGGGTTCTTGTTACAGGTACTCCTAGAACTCTTTTTGCCTCATGTGTCTGTTTATCATAGTATGTAACACCCATCTGTGTAAATACTCCCTTAATTTTGATCTTTCCCATCATATTTTATGTTCTACAAGAGCAGATAATAAAAATGATTTTGCTCACTACTATTTCACTGTAATGTAGCACAGTTTTGGGCACATAGTAGCACCTGAATAAAAAAATATTTTTGAATGAATGAATAAAATTGCTATGTTCAGCTCTCGCTTTTTTACTGAACTTCTGGGGAAATACCGCTAACCCTAAAAACCAAGGACAGAGTCACATTGGAGGTTATAGACTACCATAATTTTTGTTAATGCTTGAAACCTAAATAAGGTAAGAGAAAAAGTTGGAAATCTGTAGCCTCTATCTGTGAGAACCATAGCAGTAGGTGGTCTTGGAAGACTGTAGGTCAGTCGTCTCACATGATTAAAAGATCATAACTGAATATTGCTTTGAGCCACAACCTAAAGTCAGAAAGGATTTAAGATTGCAGATGACTGGAATCTTTGATATAGGGTACCTCATAGGGTATGTATTGGACAGGCCACATACACTGTCAGCCAAAGATTGAGGTAGGGTAAGAAGATTCTGAGGTCTTCCCTGGGGCAAATGGAAGTGTCCCCAAGAACCAAAAATCTGGCATTGTGAAACTAGGGACTATCCAAGATCAGGCATGCAGTGCCTCTGCCCTCAGCACTTAGTAAATTCTAGCAATTAGTTTTTTTTTTTTTTTTTTTTTACTATAGAGAGCATTAGTTTGGAAAAGAGGAAAACTGTACAGCTCTTCTTTCCTCTAGTGAATGGGCATACATTATGATAATCCAAGTCGGTTCCAGCTTTAAAAGGGAAACATTTATTTTTAAATGCATCCCTAAGGAAAAGAATCAATATTATACCCTAATGTGAGCCAAGAGAGAACTTTTTAAAAAATATTTCTATTGTAAAATGACTGAATTCCTGCCTGTGCTGTGAAATTTTGTGGAGAATAACCTTTTTTTGTGGACATAGTTTTTACATTTTCATTCTTTCTTTTATGCCCTTATCACTATCTACCATTATTTCCTGTTGATATCATTTTCGGTAACTTGGTCTGTCTGTGTAGTTTGTTGCTCCATGGTAACTGGCATTTGTATTTTGATGCCTTCTGTGTTCACTGGACTTAGAACTCTCTCTGGTGTAGGGTTTGCATTCAACAAGCATTCTCAAATATTCTCTTAGTCTTCTTGACAGCCCAGAAGGCAGTTATCCTTGTCATCCTCATTTTATAAATGAGGAGTTCAGAAAGTTTACTTTGCTAGTCCCTAGTGGAGCCTGAGTTTGAACTTAATTCAATATGAATGAAATAATCATCACACTCATTTCTGGACTGCAAATGTATATTTGTGAAAAGAACAAAGATTCTATAGGACCAGATCTGGAATAATTCTAGCTATGTAAATTATCTGTGTTTTAGCAAACTGGAGAGTCTTGATTATGGTGTGTGATTGAACTAGCGCAGAGTAAGTAGTGAAAGGAGCAGGAGAGGATATGGTAGACAGGGTGGACTAGTTTGATCACAGGTTCTATAAGAGTTGAGATCTGTATAGCTGATGATATTAGTCCTCGTTCCAATTAGAATTAAATTCTAATTTGTTCTGTAACTAAAGGTAGCATGGCTTAAATAGGAAAACTTTTAAAAAATTTCGATGTATAGAGGGGTTACAGTTATAGTCACCAGATAGAGGGTGCATTACTTCTTACACATTGATATCCCTTCTTATGTTTTTGTCCCTATTTCCCTCCTCCACCCCTCCCTTCATTTTCCCACTCATATTTCAAATGAACAGATAAACATCTATATAATATACCAGGTAATAAAAGTGGGATACAGTAACAATATGAAATTAACCAAAGGGCAACACAAGAGAAGGGAGAAAAGCATAATACATAAAGAATAACAGTCACTTATAGTTAAGCTCTTGTTTCCGTGTCCTGGAGGTCCATTAATTTGGCCTCATCTTATATGGCCTTATGTATCTAAGACTTGAGCTATTGTAATCCTCTGCTAGGAGAGTTTGGGATGTGTACTAATTATTACAGATGATGGAAACTTGAATAGGAAAATTTTTAATAAACTATTTTTGTTTTGTTTTGTGGATAGAGTCTTACTATGTTACCCAGTTTGGCTTGGAACTTGTGAGTCTGCTATCTTGTCCTACTGCGTGCAGAGATTATAGCACTTGTGTAATCACTCCAAGGGTTATTGAAATCAAATGTAGACCTTGTGTGCTTTATGTATAAGCTCCATGTGACCTTTTTTGCTTCAAGTATTTTTTTCAGCTAGAGTCTCATATTCTTGCTGGAGACTGGCTTCTCTCTCTCTTTTTCCTTTTTAAATTTTATTTTATTGTAAAGGTGTTGTTCAGGGAGTTACAGATAAGGGAATAAGTACATTTCTTGTCAAACATTGTTACCTGGTCTTCAAGCTACTCTCTTCTACCTCTATCTTCTGTGTAGCTAGGAATGTAGGAGGATGTGCCAATACCCCTAGCTTATTGATTGAGATGGGATCTCATCAACTTTTTCTCTGGACTGATCTGGAACTGTAATCCTTTTGATCATATCATATCATATCTGCCGAGTAGCTAAGATTAGAGGCTTAAATCACTAGTGTCCTGTTCTCTTTCTTAAATATATACATGTATATATCCACATGAGAAAGAGAGAAGAGGAAGGGAGGGAGGAAAGGAGGAAAGGAGAGAGGGAGAGAAAGAGAGAGAGAGAGAGACAGACAGACAGACAGACAGAGAGAGAGAGACAGAGAGAGAGAGAGAGAGAGAGAGAGAGAGAGAGAGAGAGAGAGAGAGAGAGAGAGAGAGAGAGAGAGATCCTACTATACTGGATTGACAAGGCTGACTTTGAATTCCTGGGTTTATATGATATTCCCACCTCAGCCTCTTAACAGAGACTCACAGGTATGTACCACTGCACCCACCCAGATTATTTCATGCGTTCTTTTTTGGTATACTGGGGTTTGAACCCAAGACTGTGCAAGGTAAGATCTCTATCATTTGAGCCATTGTCCCCAACCCTCATTTTTAAAAGCTATATCTTTAAATTAAAAAATCTTTAGAACAGTTGTAAACATTGAGCATTTTGTTTACTTATTTAAAAAAATTTACTTTTATTGTCAAGGTGATGTACAGAAGGGTTACTGTTACATACATAAGATAATGAGTACATTTTTTGTCAAACATTGTTACTCCTTCCCTTGTTTTTCTCTTTTAAAATTAGGTCAAATTATTCATTATGAGTTTCAAAAAAGAAACCAACTAGCTGGGCACCAGTGGCTCATGCCTGTAGTCCTAGCTACAGATCTGAGGATTTCCATTCAGCCCAGGCACAGAAAGTCCATGAGAATCTTATCTCCAATTACCCACCAGAAAACTGGAAGTGGCGCTGTGGTGGAAGGGGTAGAGCCTTAGCCTTGAGCTGAAGAGCTCAGGGACAGGGCCCAGGCCCAGAGTTTAAGCCCTACAACTGTCCAAAACAAAAACAAAAACAAAAACAAAAACAAAAACAAAAAACCCCAAACCCAACTACTAATGAAGGGTAGTGAAAAGCTACAAGTTGTGTCACCTCCATTTTTGTTCCAGCCTAGAGTTTGATGTAGTCTCATTTTCCACCTTCTCCACCACATAATGGAAACATACTTTATCATGTTCAGAATTTTTTCTTTTTCAAAACAGATCTAGAGGCAGATGCCAGTGGGTCATACCTGAAATACAAGCTGCATAGGAGGCTGAGAACTGATGATTGCAATTTGTAGCCAGCCAGGGCAAGAAATTCCACGAGATTGTTACCTATAATTAACATCCCAAAAGCCAGACATGGAGCTGTGGCTCAAGTGATACAGCACTAGTCTTGAGGACCAAAAAGTACTAGCACAAAAAAAAAAAAGAAAAAAGAAAAAAGAAAGATTTATCTAAAGGAGTTCTGGGTTAATATGATAGCCTGAAAACATAGTTTGCTGCAGTCTAAAAATTCCGCTAAGGCTCTAGGATTTTTTAAGGCCTGTATGTATGAAGGATAGACCAAATAAAAGAGGAAACAAAACTCACGATTTTGGAAGCAAAGCCAAATGTGACAGTGCAGACCCATAATGCCAGACCTCAGGGAGCAAAGGCAGGAGAACCATCTATAAGTTTAAGACCAGCCTGGGCCACATAGCAAGTTCCAAGCCAACCTGGCTATATATAAAATGTATAGACCCTGTCTAAAAAAAAAAAGTCTATTTTGGAAACAGAAGATTAGGTGGATGAGGAACAATAGGTATAGCAGATCTTAAAAAAACCTAACTCTTAAGCTGGCCATGGAGAAAGCTGAGAGCCACTGACTCTGACACAGGGTGCTCAAAGATCAGCAGCTGATCAGCATGTATGCATTAGGGAAGTGATGGGGCAGGGGATTTGGTACTTGGAATGGGCAAGTGCAAGGTAGAGCACACACTATACTGAAGATCAGGGATTTGATGAACACATGAGTGTTATAGATCTTCCTTCAGTGGCTCTCTGAGTTCACAAGCCAGGCCCCTACTCTCTAGATAGGGGCTGGAAGAGTACACTCTGAGAAAACTTACTATATGACAGAAAGACAGACATGTGGGCACTGTACAGTGTCCTTCATTCCATAGTGAAGTTCAAAGTTGCAGAACCCTACCCTCAAGCTTAAAGCTATCAAGCAACCTCTCACTCTTCCCCCACCCCCTCCTCTTTTCCTTTCTTCTTCTTATCTTCCTTCCTTTGGGTGTCTAGTATTGGGTCTTGAACTCAAGGTCTGGGATTTTCCATTCAAAGCTGATGTTCTGCCCTGAAAGCCACAACTCCACGTCTGGATTTTTCCTGTTTAATTGGAGATAAGTCTCATGGACTTTTCCTGCCTTGACTGGCTTTGAACCTTGATCCTTATGTCTCTACATTCTAAATAGTTAGGATTCCAGGTGTGTGCCACCCATGCCTTCACTTCTTTTATATATAAACAAACAAGCAAAGCTGACACAAGAAAAAGAAAAGTTGGATGTACTGGCTCACGCCTGTAATCCTAGCTCCTTAGCAGGCTGAGATCTGAGGATCTCCATTCAAAGCCAGCCTGAGCACAAAAAGGATCTGGGACTCTTATCTCCAATTAACTTCTAGAAAACGGGAAGTGGAGCTTGGCTCTAGGCTCCACTTGGCTCTAGGCTAGGGTGGTAGCCTTGAGCTGAAGAGCTCACAGACAAGCCCAGGCTGAGTTCAAGCCCCATAAAACCACCTCCCCCCCACTCCCGACACAAATAACCAGCTATGGAATTCAATATAGAAAAGTCCAAAATAGAGCAAACATTGTTCAGGGAGAAGAAAACCTGTCAGTATCTTCAGGGAAAATATTCTAACTGCAAAGAACAGGATGCTGCAAAAAAACCAATGTTTGGAAAAATGCTGGCAGGGATGTGGCCAGGAGGTATGGCTACTACATTGTTGGTGGGAGTGTAACTTCATTCAACTACTCTGGAAAGAAGTATGAAAATTCCTCAAGACTAAATATAGTGCTCCCCTATGACCCAGCAATCCCATTCCTTGGCATTTACCCAAATGTCTAGAAACAAGGCCATACTAAATCCACTAACACAGCAATGTTCTTTGCAGCATTACTTACCATAGCAAAGATATGGAACCAACTCAGATGCCCCTCAGTAGATGATTGGGTCAAGATGATTGTGGTACTTATACACAATGGAATTCTATGCTGCCATCAAAAAGAATGGCATTTATCCATTTGTAAGGAAATGGAAAGACTTGGAAAAAAATGATATTAAGTGAAGTAAGCCAGACCCAGAGGAACACAGGTCAGTGGTTTCCCTCAATTGTAATAATTAGTACACATGTAGGACTCTCCTAGCAGATTACATAGCGCAAAACCTATGTACGTAAGGTCATATACGATTATTCTAAATGAAAGGATCTTTAAGATATGGAAACAAGAGCTTTATCTTGTGTGATTGTTGTTCTTAATGTACTATGTTATTTCTCTTCTCTTTTTTTGCCCTTATGGTTAATCTTACGTTGTTACTGTATCTGACTTTGTTAGTTGGTATATTGTATATATGTTTATGTGTTTATTTGAAATAGAGAAGGGAAGGGGGGAATAAGATGATTGGGAGGGGGTGGGGAAAGGGAAATGGGGACGAAATATTGAGTAGGGGTATCAATATGCAAGAAGTAATGCACCTACTACCTGATGAATGTAACTGTAACTCCTCTATATATTATCCCGATAATCAAAGAAATAAAACATTAGTATCGTGTAATAAATAGAAACTTATGAACAATGGATTAAAATATGACAAACAGTACTTTAAAAAAAAAGAAATCTTTGGGAACAAAAAGAACCTCTGAACCAAAAAAAAAAGTCAGAAATAAAATATTTGGAAGAAGGGTTTAGATGAGGAAACTCTCAGAAGTAGAGCAAGAAACAAATGGAAACTAAGAGAACAAAGAAAAAAAATTAAAAGCAGAGTCCAGGAGTCCAACTACACAGCTGAGTGAGGACAGAGAACATGGAGAAGAGAGATCAGTGATCCTCCAGTGCAGTAGATAAACTGTATCTCTGGCATGACTGTGAAGTTTCAACACATTGTGTCTCAGGAAGATTCTACCCACTCCCAGAAAGAAAAAGTCCCACCGGAGGGAGTGGTGATTTCTTAGCAGCATTGGAAATCAAAGCATAGTACTTTTTATACAATTCTCTCTCCTTTTTTTTTTTTTTTTTGGCCAGTCCTGGGGCTTGAATTCTGGGCCTACGTACTGTCCTTGGACACTTTTTGCTCAAGGCTAGCACCCTACCACTTGAGACACAGCAGCATTTCTGACTTCTGACTTTTTCTGAGTATGTGGTACTGAGGAATCGAACCCAGGGCTTCATGCATGCTATGCAAGCACTCTACCACTAGGCTATGCTCCCAGCCCTCAAAGCATAGTACTTTTTAAAACACTAAAGACATTTATTCTAGTCTAGATTTCTAAAGCAAGCCAAACTTTCAGATAAAACATGAGAAAGTTTCTGTCAGTTATGCACATATTTAAAAAGTGATTTTTTTTTTTTTTTTTTTTTTTTGCCAGTCCTGGGCTTGAGCTCAGGGTCTGAGCACTGGCCTTGGACTTTCTCAAGGCTAGAGCTCTACCACTTGAGCCTCAGCACCACTTCCGTTTTTTTTTTTCTATATATGTAGTACCAAGGAATCGAACCCGGGTCTTCATGCATGCTAGGCAAGCATTTTAACCACTAGGCCAAACTCCTGGCCCTGTTTGTTTGTTTTTTAAGAAATTGGTATTTTGTTTGTTTGTTTGGCTGATTTTTAGTTCTGGCAATCAGCCCAAGGATCTTGCTTACGGCAGGCAAGGGCTCTACCATTAAGCTATGTCTCCTGCCCTAAATAAAAATTTAAAGTACATGTCTCATAAAATCCTGGAGGATACCTCTGTATAGATGAGGGAATAGGCTAAGAAAGAGGAAGGCATAGGATAATGAAACAAAAAGTGCAGTCACTGTGGAATGGAGGGGAAGAGAAGGGAATCTCCTGGAGACAGAAGAATGGGGAGCCCCAGAGAACAATTATGCATGAAAAAAAGAAGGCAATCAATACTTAGTGGGATATCACCTCTCAGGAGCTAGGCTGGGTTCTGTCATCACCAAATGTTTTTTGATATATTTGGCAGTTCTAGGATTTGCATTTGCTAGAAAGGTACTCTACCACTTGTTACCCCTAGCTCTTCAATACACTCTCACTTTTTGTCTCTCTATTTGTTTTTTTTTTTTTAATAGGGTTTCAGTCTGAGAGTAGATTCAGACCATGATCCCCTTACCTAATCCTGTTTATCTGGAATTGCACCACAAAGACCAGCTCTTTGGTTTGTGATGGGAACTGGCATGTTAACCTTTTCCCAAGGCTAGCCTTAAATTGCAAATCTCTGATTTCTGTTGTAGCTGGGTCACACATCTGGCCCTAAAGCATAATAACCTCAAGGTCAATCATGTTACTTCAAAGGCAGGCGATACTTCCTTCTTAAGGCTGGACAGTGTTTTGTTATGAATATAGCACACATTATTTTATTCATCCATCTACTAATGAATCCCTTCCACTTTTTGGCTATAGTGAACAATCCAGCTGGGAACATGAATTTGCAAAAATCAATTTGACCCTGATTTAAATTACTTTGGGTATATTAAGAAGTGCATTGTTGAATCATATAGTAATCCTATTTTAATTTCATGAGTTCTAGTTCTTTATAAATTCTGATGTTAATCCTTATTAGATATATGATTGACAAATACATTCATCAATCTCACAAATTTTTGTTCTGCTTTTTTCTCTGCTGATTGTGTCATTTGATGCACAAAGTTTCTGAGTTTGATGTAGTTTCATTTGACTATTTTTGCCTTTATTGTTTGCTCATGGTGTTTATAGCGAAGCAATCATGGCCAGTTCAATTTTATAAAGCTTTTCCCATATTTATTCCTGTGAGCTTTATTGTTTCAGGTCTTAAGTTTAGGTATATAATTCATTTTGTGTTAGTTGTTATAACTTGTATGAGATAAAGGTCCCACTTCATCTTTTTGAAACTGGATATCCTGTCTCTCAGTACTGTTTTTGAAGACTCATTTCCTACAGAGTGGGCCTGGAACACTAGTCAAAGACCATCTGGCCATTTATGCAGTAGTTTATTTGTGAGTTCTCTGATTTATCCTATTTGTCTATATCTGTCTTTTTGTTGTTTTGTTTTGCTTTTGCCAGTTCTGGGCTTGAGCTCAGGGCCTGAGCACTTCCTTGGGTTTTCTACAGTACCACTTCTGGCTTTTTACTATGTATGTGGTACTGAGGAATCGAACCCTGGTATTCATGTATGCTAGGCAAGCACTGTACCACTAGGTCAAACTCCTGGCCCCCTATATCTGCTTTTTATGCGAATTGTACATTGTTTTGATTACTGTAGATGTATAAAATGTTTTAAAGTCTAGAAGTGAATGTCCTACAAATTTATTCTTCTTCAAAATCATTTTGGTTTTTCACAGCCCCTCACGTTTCTGTATGAAGCTTGGACCTTATGCTATTTCTGGGGGAAAAAAGGTGGGGGCATTGGAATCTAGATGTGTTTTGTGGATCACTTTAGGTACTATAAGTTTTATACCAGTCTTTTTAACTACATAAAATATTACTAGAGTATGAGACTTGCACCATTTGCTCAGGAGGCTGAGATCTGCTTGATTGTGATTCAAAAAGTATGTAAGGCTCTGTGCCCAAAATAGCCAACAAAAAGTCAGGTTTAATGCCAGTGGTATAATGCCAGTCAAGAAAACAAGCCCAGCTGGATGAGGTGGCTCATGCCTATAATCCTAGCTACTCAGGACGCTGAGATCTGAGGATCGTGGTTCAAAGCTAGCTTGAGCACTAAAGAATGTGAGACTCATATCCAATTAACCACTAGAAAAGCAGAAGTGGGGCTGTGACTAGGGGTAGGGTGGTAGCCTTGAGCTGAAAAGCTCAGGGACAGTGCCCAGGCCCAGAGTTCAAGCCCCACAACTGATAGAGGGGTGGGAAAAAAGAATAAGAATAAGAAAGCAAGCCCAGTGAACACAAAGCACTGAGTTCAAAATCTGATACTAGAAAAAAGGGGAACCCCCACAAACTAATAGATGTTGAGTTTAACCAAAATGAGGTTATAAAGTAATAAAGTGAAAGGTTGGTAATCACTGGAATAGAAAATCTGTGGCATTGATTTGTGGAAATCTGTCCTTAAAGACTGTTGGACAGTATGGAAAACTTAGTATAATTGGTAGTCTTGCTCTCAAACAAAGAAAATAAGACAAACTTTATAATACTACAGTGTTTGGCTGTGGTTAACATTTGCATGAACTTAAAATATAAATATTAAATAGTTAATTAAAAAGTAACATGGAGTGTTATAGGGCATATCTGGAACCCTAGCACTCAGAAGTCTGAGGAATCAAAATAAGGAATCAAAATAAGGGATCAAAAATTGCAATATTCTTTGTTTCCAGCCATGCTGTCTATCCCACGTGATAGTCATCAGCCCGTGGGGTTACTGAGCACTGGAAGAATGCTGTTAGAATAAGCTACACATTGAATCCTGAAGACTTAACACACAAAGACCTTACAGCATCTGTCATAGTCCATTTTCTGCTTTTACAATGGGGCACCAGACTGGGACAGTGGAAAGTTAATCATGATGTGAAAGCTAGGCTGTCCAAGATCCAGGGAGTGATCTCTTGCTGTGTCATAACACTTGGAAGACATCATGGGGGAGGGACAGGGGACAATGGGAGACAAAACTTCTACCTTTCTAACCCCCTTTAAGGAAAACAGCCTTTTTTCATTTAATAAGGGGGGAGCCCTTACACCTCTTACAGTTCTCTCTTCACCTCTTACAGTTCCTCTTTTCAACACTTTTACACTGGCAATTAAATAGCTTTCAAGGGGGATATTTTAATCACTGTGACATGTTTATACTGATTACTTGCTGTACTGGTATATTCTGAATATACTGAGTTAAATAAAAATTCTATTAAATTAGTTTTATCTATTTTTTTCTTCTAATTTTTAAAAAAATGTGGTTACCAGAAAATTAAAAAAAATTATGTGGCTGACATTGCATGTCTGTATTTTGTATTACTAAACTAATCATTTAAATAAGTGAAACCACATGAAACCAAGTGACAGTATAAATGCCAGAAGTGGTTGAGATTGTGGGAAGCATTTGTTTCTGGAAAAAGAATTTGGAGACTGGAGACTGGGAATGAAACAGAGACTAGGAATGATACATAGGTATCATTTTCCTTTTTTTCCTTTTTTTTTTTTTTTGCCAGTCCTGGGGCTTGAAGTCAAGGTCTGTGCATTGTCCGTGGGCTTTGTCAAGGTTAGTGCTCTACCACCTGAGCCACGGCACCACTTCTGTCTTCTTCTGTGTATGTGGTACTGAGGAATTGAGTCCAGGGCTTCATGCATGTTAGGCAAGCACTCTATCACTAAGCCATGCTTCCGGCCCCCTCATTTTACTTTAAAGTGACTATATATATGACTAGTGAATAAACTTAATTTTAATATTTTGTATGCAGTTTCCAGTTAATGCATGTAGATTTACCTGAGTTTTTAAATAAACTACATAATATTCCACTATATGAAATTATTATAAAATTGTTTTAATTCACCCTTGTTCTGATTACTTGTGTTAGTCAGCTTTTCCTTATTATACATACGATAGCTTATAAAAAGGAAAGATTTTTCTCTGGATCATGCTGCATAGATTTCAGTTCACAATTACTAGATCCTGTTGCTCTTGGTCCTGGTTAACAGCACATGATGGGGAGTGCTTGGTGGAGCAAAACTGTTTACTAGGAAATAAAGATTAAAAGAGAGGCAGAGCCAGAGTCCTAATGTCCCCTTCTGGGCATGCCCCCAGTGACCTAACTTTCTTCCATAAGGCCCCTCCTGAAGAGGTTCTACCACCTCCCAGTGGTCACATCAGATGGCACCATGTCTCCAACATACAAGCCTACAGGAGGGTGTCCTGTAATATCCAAATCATAAAGGAACTTAAAATTGTTTCTAGGAAGAATCACTCCAATAAATACCTCTTATCATACATCTTTATTTCTCTACGTGCAAGATACATACACTGGAGCAATGGAAGTAGACTTACCATTTCACTTTACGAATTTACATTAGTTGAGGAGGCTGAGATCTCAGGACCCCAATCTCCAGACAAATCCTGGAGATTCTTATCTACAATTCTCTCTCTCTCTCTCTCTCTCTCTCTCTCTCTCTCTCTCTCTCTCTCTCTCTCTCTCTCCTCTCCCTCTCCCTCTCCCTCTCCCTCTCCCTCTCCCTCTCTCTCTCTCTCTCTTTCTCTCTCTCTCTCTGTGGGTCATGGGGCTTGAACTAGGCATGGGCGCTGTCCCTGAGCTCTTCAGCTCAAGGCTACCACCCTACCCTTGAGCCAAGCCCCACTTCCCATTTTCTAGAGGTTAATTGGAGATAAAAGTCTCAGGTTGTTTTGAGCCTAGGCTGGTCCTCCTCAGATCTCAGCCTCCTGAGTAGCTAAGATTATAGGAGTGAGCCACCGCACCCAGCCCAGTCTTTTTTTCCACTAATTCTTTTGGGTTTGTTTTGCCAGGCCTATGTTTGGGCCATAAGCCTTCTGTTTTGCTCTTTCAGATGTAGCTGAATGACAGTTGTGTGCCACCATTTCATCTTCTTATGAGCAGATGGAATTTCACAAGTATTTTTGCTCAGGCTAGCCTTGAACCTCACTCTTCCCAAGCTCAGCTTCCCAAGTAGCTGAGATTGTCTACAGACCTGAGCAACCTTGCCTGGCTACTTTTTGAAATATTTATGTAGCCCCAGACTGGCCTACAACTTATTATCCTCCTGTCTCAGCCTCTTGAGTGCTGGGATTACAGGCAGGTGCAATTCCCACTCCTGGCTCACAATGAAGTCGTTTAAATAAACAGAGCCTTCTGTGGCTCAGAAACAGAAAACAAAGCAAAATAAAGCCACCAATTCCTAGAACGAAGAAAAATTATACTGGGGTTGAAAGTAATTTTGTGACAAGAAACCAATTGAGTTTTAGGTCTTAGACCTTTGCCTGCTTCCTGATCTCTTCCTCTGTTTCATTATAGTTGTCCCTAATTTGTCTTCAACCTGACTCTCTTCTACACTGTTTCACACACACACACACACACACACACACACACACACACACACACACACACACACACACAGACACACACACACACACACACACACTTTTTTTTTGTACATATGAAAAAATGATGAAGCAACTTTTCTCTTTCCTGAAGTCTTTCTTACTCTCTAGTAGCTTGCATTTAGGAGCATTTGCTGCAGAGACAAGATTTGCCCAGTTGAAATGTAAGGACCTCCAGGAGAAGGAAACAAAAGCCATATAATGAGTGACTGTTGTCCTTAATTTACTAAGTTATCTCTCAACTCTTTTGCCATCCCTTGGTTATCTCATATTGTTACAATTTTTCACCTTGTTATCTGATATATTTTATATGTGCTTAATTGGTTATTTGAAATTGGATAGGGAAGGGGGAAATCAAGATAAGCGGGGGGAGGGTGGGAGAGAAATGGGGACCATGTCATAAGAAAGGGTATCAATGTTTGTGAAGTTAAGCACTTTCTATCTGGTGAATATAATGTAACCCTTCTATCAATCACACACAAAAAAAAGGTTTGCCCAGTTGAAGCTATGCCTCGTGTGTTGAGGATGCATGCAGGTGTGACAAGTCATTATGCAGCAGCTGGAAGTACCTTACTTAAATAGTTTCTCTGCCCCCAAGTAGTAAAATTCCTGTGTAAAAATAAAGAAGAAGCCAGGCACTGGTGGCTCATGCCTGTATTCCTAGCTACTCAGGAGGCTAAGATCAGAGGATCAAGGTGCAAAGTTAACCCGGGTACAAAAGGACCTGAGACTCTTATCTCCAATTAACCTCTAGAAAATGGGAAGTGGGGTTTGGCTCCAGGGTAGGGCAGTAGCCTTGACCTGAAGAGCTCAGGGACAGCGCTCAGGCCCAGGTTTGCTAACCTTGAGCTGAATAGCTCAGGGACAGTGCCCAGGCCGAGTTCAAGCCCCAAGACCCAGAAAAAAAGAAGGAAGGAAAGAAAGAAAGAATGAAAAAAGAAAGAAGGAAGGAAGGAAGGAAAGAAAGAAAGAAAGAAAGAAAGAAAGAAAGAAAAACAGAAGGAAAGAAAGAAAGAAATGTGTTCATGGGGTGGAATGGTAGATAGTGGAGATTTCTTAGGTGCAAGTAAACATCAAGAGGCAGCAACTAAGAATCTGAAAATAAGTTTCCCTTCACATTTTATGGAAATACAGCATCAAAAATCCCCATATAACATCATGAACACATAGCTTTGTCACTGGGAGCTTACCTCTTGGTTACTCGAGGTTACCCTTAAGCCCCTCAAATGTCTCTGGGGGAGGGATTGCTCCCTAGCCAACGTCAAAAAAAAAAACAAACCTATGAATCAGAAGGCTCCTGCTTTATTTTTATTGAGTTAGTTTCCTCTTTTGTTCTACTATGGCTAGGAAAGATACCCAGAGACTATCCATAACTTAATGCTCTTCGAACACCTATTCATAACCTAATACTCAAGTTTCTAGCTTGGCTTCTTCATGTTGATAGAATCCTCCTCAATGATACATAATTTTTATCTACAGCCTTGAATAATTTCAAAGCTTAATTCGGATTTATTTCCTCATATGAAACAATTCATACTGGTCTTAGAAATCAAAGATTTTTGTCATTAATGAAATACTTTGTATGTCCTGTCCTGTTTCTAACTCCAACCTACAGCACTAGCCACCAGCAACTATAACCTGATTCTTGGCCAACTCTGTATGTTTAACAAAATTTATGAGTGCTGACTTCAAGATAGCAGACTTTCTTTTTTAGCATTCCAAGATAGAATAATTCACTGTTACAGCACACCATAAAGGTGCACCAATTCAGCTCTCGGAATTGTGATGTGAAGTCTGATAGGGCTGACCTGGACACACACTGAAACCTCATCTAACCTCCAAAGATAATGTGAAAGACCCATTCCTCCTTGCCTAAAGCATTAGTAAATCAAGTGTTCATCCAACGATGCTTAGGAGAACTCCCTTCTTTCCTCCAACTTTGACTCAGTTCTCTTGAGTGGCATGACTTAAGTTTATGCAGCCCAATTCTCATGCTACACTGGTCAGGATAGGGCAACCAGGCTCTTGAATAAAGGGAATCATTCTTATACACTCTTTCTGAACTCTTTCAAAGCTGTGTGCATAGTATTTAGCCAACTGCCTGGCTAAGAGATCCTGTTGCGACTCAAAGGAACTTAGGCTCAATGGTTTCCCTCATTCATCATAATCAGTAGAAACCTTGGGCTCTACTAGCAGAGATCTGCAATAGAGCAAAATCTTGATACATAAGGCCATATAATGTGAAGCTAATTGAAAGGACCTCCAGGATATTGAAACAAAAGCCATATAATGAATGATTGTTGTCCTTAATGTAGTATGTTGTCTCTCATCTCCTTTGCTGTCCCTTGGTTATCTCATATTGGTATAGTATCTCACTTTGTTATCTGATATATTGAATTTATTTGTATTTGGATATTTGAAATTTGATAGGGAAGGGGGGAAAACCAAGACGGGTGGGGGGTGTGGGGGGGAGGGAAACGGGTACCAAGACATGTGAAAGGGTATCAATGTATGTGAATTAATGCACCTTCTATCTGGCAAATATCATGTAACCCTTTTACTAATTACAATAAAAAAATTTAATAAAAGAAAAGGTCATATAGGATGAGGCTATCTTGTTTCCAGGATATGGAAACAGAGCCATATAATGTGTGATTGTTGTTCTTAATGTACTATTTTATTCTTCATCTCTTTGTTTTCTCTTGGTTATCCTCATATTGTTACAATATCTTACCTTGTTATCTGGTATATTGTATATATGTTTGTTTGTTTGAAATAGGATGGGGAAGGGGGAAAAACAAGATGAGGGGAAGAGGTGGGGGGAGGGAAATGGGGATAAAAACATGAGAAGGGGAATCAATATTTGTGAAGTAATGCACCTTCTATCTGGTGAATATAATGTAATTCTATTAATTACAACAAAAAATTTAATAAAAAATAAAAACATAAATAAAGAGATCCTGTTGCTTGTCCCTGTTACTGAGAAACAGGCTTCCCTTAATATACTCATTGCTGTTCTGTTCAGATATCTTTCCCCTGGCACTCTGACATCAAATTCTGTTCTTGGCTGCAAACATATGCTTCTTCCTTCATTTTCTTAAGAATAAGTGTCGTTGTCCCTATTTCCAGAACATGCTCAATAGGAACATTTGGAAAATACCAAAAAGCCCAAGGGAAAAACCATTCATAATTATATGACCCTAAAGTTACTACTATTATCATTTTAGCCTGTCTGTCCATCTTCTTCCAGCCTTTCTAGACTTATCATACAGTGCTCCCTGTCCCAAACACTTTAAAATTTGGTGATATATTAACCACTCTCTTATTATTTATGTTGAATATATATATTCAAAATATATATCTTATTAGCTCAGTTTTATAGATGGAGATTATTTCCAACTATTCCATCATATATAACATTTCACTGAACATGATTGCAGAGATACTTTCTTCAGAGTACATTCCTAGAAGTGATGCTACAAGATTACAGAATCTCTCATTTTAAGACTTCGGTCAGCTTCACCACCTTGCCCTTCACTAAGGTGGCACAAGTTTTTTTTCCCCACAAGCTATAAATGCAATATCCTGTCTCAAAACTGTGGCCAAGATTGGATACTGACAATTTATGAATCTATATGAGATTGAAAAAATAAATCACATAGTTATAGGTTATATGTGTTATCCTATGCCTAATGTATTTCTTTAATCATGAGTCTGAATATATTTATATGTTTAAATTTGACAATTTCCCTCCCTCCCTCCCTCCCTCCCTCCCTCCCTCCCTCCCTCCCTCCCTCCCTCCCTCCCTTCCTTCCTTCCTTCCTTCCTTCCTTCCTTCCTTCCTATCTCCCCTCCTCTTTCTTTTCCTTCTTTTTCTTTTTTTTCTGCTGGTTCATCCTTAGCTTCTTTGCTAAAGGCTGGTGTTCTACCACTTGAGCCACAACTCTACTTCTCCATAATTCCAACATTTTGCTAGTTAATCGAAAATAAGAGTCTCTCAGATGTCAGCCTTCTTAGTAGCCACGATTATAGATGTGAGCCACTGGATCACACTGGTTATTTTTTATTTTTTGTAGACTTTCAAATTGTTTTTAAACAATTGATATACAAGGGTTACAGTTATATGAATCAGGTACAATCATTATAACTCTTTGAATCACTCTCCTTTTCTATCCCTTTCTCTCATTCTTTTCTTCTTATTCCCACCCATACGATATCCAGTTAATTTTCCACATAGTGTCTAGGGAATATCACTGTTGTGTTTGTTCATTTTTGTTCCACTTTTTATGTACCCTTCCAAATACAAACAGACAAACAAGACAAAAGGCCAAGAAAACTAAAACGGCAACAATGGTAACTGAAGAATGTCTCCTGTTTACTTTTCTTGGAGTTCATTTCATAGAATATTATTATGAATGATTTTCTGTCTGTAGCTATTGAGTCTTTGTCCTATGCATAGCCTTTTTTGGCCTCTGTATGTTAATGATGAGGGTCCTATATAATTTATCATGTCCCAGTTTTATTTATTTATTTATTTTCTGGCCAGTCGTGGGGCTTGAACTCAAGGCCTGGGCACTGTTTCTAGACATAATTTGCTCAAGGCTAGTACTCTGCCACTTGAACCACAGTTCCACTTCCAGGTTTTTTGGTGTATGTGGTACCAAGGAATTGAACCCAGGGCTTCATGCATACGAGGTGAGCACTCTACCACTAGGCTATGCTCCCAGCCCAGTTTTATTTATTTTAGTCATTCAGTGTGTTTACTTGTAGAGTTAAAGGCACATACTAGTTACTACAAATGAGGGAAACCATTCAGACTATATTTCTTTGGGTCTGGCTCACTTCACTTACTATAATATTACACACACACACACACACACACACACACACACACACAATCCTGCTGTGTGAACTCAGGACCTGAGCACTGTCCTTGGGCATTTTCAAGGCTAGAGCTCTACCACTTGAGCCATAGCACAACTTCTGGCTTTTTCTGTGTATATGGTACTGAGGAATCGCGCCCGTCTTTGTGCATGTTAGGCAAGCACTCTGCCACTAGGCAAAACTCCTGACCCCAATATAATATTTTCCAAGTCTTTCCATATATTTATAAATAGTACAATAGTGATGGATGAGTAGAATTCTTTTATATATATATATGTATATATGTAATTTTCACAATCCATTTGTCCACTGAGGGACATCTAGATTGATTCCATATCTGGCTATAGTAGCTGTATATCTAAAATATACTTAGAGCTCAGAAAATTAAACCCCCAAATACCAACACTCAAAACCTGAACAACCCAGTGAATGAATGGGCTAAATTTCTAAAAAGAGACTTCTCAGAGGAAGAGAAACAGTGGCCAATAGACAAATGAAGAAGTAGTCAGGTATTGTGGCTCACGCCTGTAATCTTAACTACTCAGGAGGCTGAGATCTGAGGATCTTGGTTCAAAGCCAGCCCGGGTACAAAAGATCCTGAGACTCTTTTTACATTTTTTATTGTAATTAATAGAAGGGTTACAGTTATATTCGCCAGATAGAAGGTGCATTACTTCACAAACACTGATACCCCTTCTCATCATTTTTCCCCATTTCCCTCCCCCCACCCCCACCCCTCGTCTTGTTTTTCACCCTTCCCTTTCCTATTTCAAATAAACAAATAAGCATATACATAATATACCAGAAAACAAGGTAAGATACTGTGACAATATGAGAATAACCAAAGGACAACAAAAGACATGAGAAATAACATAGTACATTAAGAACAACAATCATACATTATTATATAACTCTTGCTTCCATATCCTGGAGGTCCTTTCATTCAGTCTCATCCTATATGGGTTTATGTATCTAGGTTTTTTTTTTTTGCCAGTCCTAGGTTTGAGCTCAAGGCTTAAGCACTGTCCTTGGACTTTCTCAAGGCTAGAGCTCTACCATTTGAGCCACAGCACCACTTCCGGCTTTTTTTTTCTATGTATGTGGTACCAAGGAATCGAACCTGGGTCTTCGTGCATGCTAGGCAGGCACTTTAACCACTAGGCCAAACTCCCGGCCCTGTATCTAGGTTTTGAGCTATTGTAATCCTCTGCTAGGAGAGTCCAAGGTTTCTACTAATTATTACAAATGAGGGAAACCATTGAGCCTATTACTTCACTTAATATGATTTTTCCAAGTCTTTCCATTTCCTTACAAATGAGGTGAGGTCATTGGTTCTGACAGCAGCATAAATTCCATTGTGTATAAATACCACATCTTGTTGATCCACTCATCAACTGAGGGGCCCTGGGTTGGTTCCATATCTTTGATATGGTAAATAGTGTTGCAATGAACATCGTTGTGCTAGTGGATTTAGTATGTCCTTGTTTCTGGATGATTGGGTAAATGCCAAGTAGTGAAATTGCTGGGTCATAGGGGAGCTCTATGTTTACTTTTTTTTTTTTTCCCAGTCCTGGGCTTGAGCTCAGGGCCTGAAACATTGTCCTTGGATTTTCTCAAGTGTAGAGCTCTATCACTTGAGCCTCAGCACTACTTCTGGCTTTTTTTCTATGTATGTGGTACTGAGGAATCGAACCTGGGTCTTCATGCATGCAAGGCAAGCACTCTACCACTATGCCAAACTCCAGGCCTTATGTTTAGTCTGTTGAGGAACTGCCATACTGCTTTCCATAGTCGTTGAACGAGTTTACACTCCCACCAACAGTGTAGTAATGATCCCTCCTGGCCACATCCCCTCCAGCATCTGTTGTTATTAGATTTCTTGGTCATGGCCATTCTAACTGGAATGAGGTGGAATCTCAGAGTTGTTTTGATTTGCATTTATTTTATGGCCAGAGATGTCGAGCATTTCTTCATATGTCTATAGGCCATTCTTATTTCTTCTTCAGAGAAGTCTCTCTTCAAGTCTCTGGCCCATCTTTTAATGGGATGGTTGTTTCTTTGAAGATTAATTTTGAAGTGCTTCAATGTTTTTAGCTGTAGATATATTTTAGATATGAGGCCTTTGTCTGCTGTAGGGTTAGTGAAGATCTTCTCCCACTCTGTGGGGCTTTCTATTTAGCTTGCTAGCTATGTCCTTTGCCATAGAGAAGCTCTGCAGTTTAATGCAGTCCCATTTATCCAAACTTGATTTGTTGTGTTTCTGGGTCTTTATTAAGAAATTTTTGACTTGTGCCAAGGAGATCTAGTGTATCTCCTATTCCTTCTTGTAAAGTTTTCAGTGTAGCTGCTTTTCTTTTACCTCAAGTTCTTTGATCCATTTGGAGTTAATCCTGATGCAGGGTGATGTGGAAGTATCCAACTTTAGTTTTCTGCAGGTGCTTAACCAGTTCTGCCAGCACCACTTGTTGAAGATGCTGTTTTTCTTCCATTCTATTTTTTTTTCTCCGTTATCAAATATTAGGTGGCCATAGATCTGCAGATTGATTTCTGGGTCTTCAGTTCTATCTCACTGGTCCTCAAGCCTGCTCTTGTTCCACCAAGCTGTTTTGGTAGAACCCGATACTCTTCTCTCCAGTTAACCTCTAGAAAACAGGAACTGGGGCTTGGCTCAAGCGTAGGGCAGTAGCCTTGAGCTGAAGAGCTCAAGGACAGCGCCCAGGCGTAGTTCAATCCCCTTGACCCACAAATAATAATAATAAAAAAAGAAATTTTCAATATCTCTGGCCATTAAAAAATGCAAATCAAAAAAACATTGAGATTCCACCTCATTCCCGTTAGAAAGGCCATTGTCGGGAAAACTAATGATAACAAATGCTGGTGGGGCTGTGGCCTACTCGGAACTATGCTACACTGTTGGTAAGAATGTGAACTTGTTCAACCACTATAGACTGCAGCATGAAGGTTCCTTAAAGGAGTAAACATAGAGCTTCCCTATGACCCAGCAATTCCACACCTGGCGCTTTTATCCAATAGATTACAAATCAGGCCATGCTAAAATCCCCCAGCACAACTATGTTTATTGCAGCAACCTTATTTTAATTGTTGATCTATAAACTCCACTAACTCAATGGCAACAAACAAAATAGTTATCGTCTTGGAGGTAGAGGCTAAATTCCAACGTTGATTTCTCTCTCTCACTGTTTCTTTGCTTCTATATAATACGCATACATACATATGCAGATGTATTTGTATATTACATATACATACAAATATGTATATATTTTAAATATATAAAATAAGTAGTTGGACAAAGGAGTTCATTCAATAAATCAGTTTATTAATATGCATTTTGATCAGTGTCACCCTTTTTTATTTTTTATTGTAATTAATAAAAGGGTTACATGATATTTGCCAGATAGAAGGTGCATTAATTCACATACATTGATACCCTTTCACATGTCTTGGTACCCATTACCCTCCCCCCACCCCACCCCCCATCTTGGTTTTCCCCCCTTCCCTATCAAATTTCAAATAACCAAATACAAATAAATTCAATATATCAGATAACAAAGTGAGATACTGTATCAATATGAGATACCCAAGGGACAGCAAAGGAGATGAGAGTTAACATAGTACATTAAGGCAATGTCACCCTTTTCATCATTTCTCCCCTTCCCTAGTAACATTTCCTGTCAAAATTTTAAATTTCATAGAATATACATTGATAATTATGACTGCACGTTTCATAGCTGTGTGGTTCTAGGTAAGTTATATAACCTCTCTGCACCTTAGATTTATTCATGAAGAATCATGTCTACCCAGAGGGCTGCTTATAAAGATTGAATCATTTAACATATACAAAACACTTCAGCTGCCTGGCACACAGAAATGTTAAATAAATCAGTGTGGGCTCATAAATAGATGAATGTATACATGAATATAGGCAATAACATAATGACCCTATATAAGAAGGGTTTTTAACCTTTTTTCACTTATGCAACAAATACTTTCCCCTGTTTTTCTCAGTACTATGTATGGTATTTGGTTTTTGATTCAAAAAAATCTACAAATTAAATTTACCAGAATTTTTTCCTTAGATTTTCTTTATATTATCTATAAAGTCTTTTCTTAGTCTAGATCTACTGAAATATTCACATTTCATCCAGAGTTTTGTGTGGTTTTCATTTTTATATATTTTATTGTTTAATCTGCATTAAATTAATTTAGGTAAAGGAAGGATATTAAAAATATCATATTTATTTATTTAACTGTGGGTTATGGTCCTTGAACTCTGAGCCTGGGTGCTGTCCATGAGCTCTTCAGCCCAAGGCTACTGCTTTCCCCCTGGAGCCACAGCCCCACTTCCCATTTTCTAGTGATTTCTAGTGATAAGTGTCTCAAGGTCTTTTAGTGTCCAGGCTTGCTTTGAACTGAGGTCCTCAGACCTCAGCATCCTGAGGAGCTAGGATTACAGGTGTGAGCCACAACATCCAGCAAAAAATATCACTTCTTTTCTTACCCAATTATTATATATTGAACAATTTCTTATCTCCCTATTTGAGATACCACTTTCATTATTCGATGACTACTTATATAACCTTGTCAGTTTCTTGACTGTCTATGCTTTTTTTTTTTTTTTGCCAGTTTTGGGCTTGAGCTCAGGGCCTGAGCACTGTCCTTGGACTTTCTCAAGACTAGCACTCTACCACTTGAGCCTCAGCACCACTTCTGGCTTTTTCTAAGTATGTGGTACCAAGGAATCGAACCCAGGTCTTTGTGCATGCTAGGCAAGCACTCTACCACTAGGCCAAACTCCCGGCCCTGTCTATTCTTTTATACTCACAGAATCTTAATATTGGGTTATGGTAGCTTTATTTTATTTATTTTTTTTTGTGGATGTTCCAATGGCTTTATTGACTCTCTCTTTCTGGGAGTGGCAGGCAGTTATTTCTTAGCTGAAGACCTGGAAGGGAAGCCAAGCTGTGATCCTAGTAAGGGTCATTAAAGGAGTACAGAGCATGTCCTGCATCTCTTGGAACCCTCTTCCCATCCACCGTAATCATGGGTACAATATATCGCCAATTTTTGTTCAAGGCATCTAGCTGCTTCATATCTTCAGGGCTGAAGATGAAGTCAAATACCTGGATATTCTGAAGGATACGAGAAGGAGTGACACTTTTAGGGATGCAAATCACTTTCCTCTGGACCTGCCACCTGAGCAGGATCTGAGCTGGAGATCTGCCATATTTTTCAGCCAGTGCCAGGACCACCGGTTCCTCAAGCAAGATAGGTTCATCAGGATGTCGCCAAGCACGATCAGAAGAGCCCAAAGGGCTGTAAGCAGTCACCTCCAGGCCACGTGCTTGGCAGTGAGCAATGAGCTCGTTCTGAGCCAGGTATGGGTGGCATTCCACCTGTAACACAGCAGGGCTTACAGAAGCCACACTGAGTACATCATCTATCTGCCGACTACTGAAGTTGGACAAGCCCAGTGCTCGTACCAGCCCCTTTGCCACCAGTGTCTCCAGTGCCTTCCAGGTCTCCTTGTAGTGGGTAGAATCATAGCGCATAGTTCCATCATCATTCTTAGGGAAGAGATTGTCTCCTCGCTCAAAGCGTAAGGCCAGTGAATCAGATACAGGTCCAGATACTCCAGCTGGAGGTCAGCCAGTGTCTTCCGAAGGGCACCTTCTACATCCTCAGGGTGGTGCTTAGTGTTCCACAGCTTGGATGTCACAAACAGCTCCTCCCGAGAGACTGGCTTGCCTGGTCCCACATTCTCCTTCAGGGCCTCCCCAATCTCACTCTCATTGCTGTATACAGTAGCACAGTCAATGTGGCGGTAGCCTATGAGTAATGGCTGCTTTTACCTGGCCAGGCTCACTTTTCCAGGCGCCTAGACCAATCAAGGGCATCTTCTGCCCAGTGTGCAGGAGGACACAGGAAGCTGCCATTACCCCCTCGGCACTTGCACACTGAGAGCTGGCTGGTGTGGCCTAAAAGGAGCTCGGAGCTGGGCAAGTCGCAGGGCCCCGGCTTAAGTCTGGCGGCGAAGAGGAAGCTTTAAAATATATCTTACTGTCTGGCACTGAAGTTGCCATTTTTATTATTACTTTTTTCTCATTTTTCATCTGTCACATCTCATTAATTTTGGGATTTTTTTCAAATTTTAGAAAATATTTTAAAATTTTTGAAGTTTTCATGAAATGTGGAAATTATTATAGACAGAATTGATAGCTTAATAAAGCTGACTTGCTCATTTAATAAAGCAATGTCTGTTTCTTAGGTATTATACTTATTTCAGGCAATTTTTTCTTCTCAAGATTCTTTCTTTTTCTTCTTTGAAAATTGTGTTTAAACCATATATTTAAAAACATAGATTAGCCAGTTCTCAGCAGCTCACACCTGTAATCCTATGCTTTCTAAGCTAGTCTGGGCTAGAAGTTCATGCGACTCTTAATTTCCGATTAACCACCAAAAAGCTGCAAGTGGACCTGTCGCTCAAGTGGTGAAGTGCTATCCTTGAGCAAACAAGCAAACAAACAAAACAAACTTAGGCACAGCATCATACCCTGAGCTCAAGTCCTAGGACTAAATTATAGGATATGATGTATTACATAGAGAATAAATGTATTACATATATATGTATATATATACACATATATAGATATTCTGTCTATCTATCTAAGTATCTATCTAAGTATCTATCTATCTATCTATCTATCTATCTATCTATCTATCTATCATTCCCTCTAGGTTAATTTCTGTGTATTTTATGTTTTAATGCATTTTTTGAATAGGATATTTCTCTGATATGCATACAATTGGCTGTTCTTAAATTTTTTTATTGTAATGAAGAAAGCCTCTACATTTTGTATATATTGTACTGGTTGCTTTGCCAATCTATCCTATTTATATTCATGAATACTACTTGATATGACCATAGACTTGGTGGTTAATGTAAGACACTGTGCTATATACAAATGGAATCTTAGTTAGGACTCTTGGCAGGGAATTGTATTAGCTTTGGTCAGAATTTCCATTTCTCAAATTGATAGGGGATCCTCTCTTTGAAAACTTTATATCTTTCAGCTCCACTCCAGTTGCTATGAACTGGAATTTCTGAAAGCAAATACTGTTCTCATACCATTTGTGGCCTCTTTTGTGATAGTTATCTCAATACCAATAGAATATCTTGATTGTTCAATGCTCACAGTAGTTGTGAATATTCTTGCCTCATTTCAGTTTTCTCTGGGATTATTGACTGTTGAGTGGAGGAAACTATTGCAAGTTTAGTGATGTAACAAGATTATTCACTGAGTAAAACCATGAAAGCTTTGCTGTTGCTCATGTAAAACCATTCCAGGCTGGGACTTTGGCCTAGTGGTAAAGTGCTTGCCTAGCATGCACAAAGACCCGGGTTTGATTCCTTGTTACCACATACACAGAAAAAAGCTGGAAGTGGTGCTGTGTCTCAAGTGGTAGAGCTCTAGCCTTGAGAAAGACCAAGGACAGTGCTCAGACCCTGAGTTCAAGCTTCTGGACTGGCAAAAAATAAAAAAGAAGACAAAAGAAATAAATTGGCATTTTAAAAATCATTCCACATCCCTGTTGTCTTAACTGCATAGGGGTGGAACTGTTTGCCATTTTGTGATCAACATGACATAATCTTCATTTAGTACATGATGCAATTCTTCTAACAATCCTATGAAGTTATTGTTATTTCTATTTTCAGCTAAAAAGGCCAACATTCAAAAAAAATAACAAGTTTGATTATTTTCCAGTCACACTGCTACCATAGGACAATACATGATATTTTAATAATGATAAATGATTTTTTTCTCAGTATCTTATAAACTTATAGGAATAGGCTAGGAACTGGTGGCTTACACTTGTAATCCTACTTAGGAGGCTGAGATCTGAGGATCGTGATTCAAAGCCAGCTCAGGCAGGAAAGTCCATGAGACTCATCTTCAATTACCCACCAGAAAACTGGCAGTGGCACTGTGGCCAAAAGTGGTAGAGTACTAACCTTGAGTGAAAGAGCTCAAGGAGATCACCCAGGCACTGAGTTCAAGCCCCATGACCAATTAACCCCCACCTCCAACCAAAACAAATCCTAATAAATACAATGGAACTTGCATTAATGACTGTAAAAGCTAAAAGAAATATGGAGAACCATATGTAGTTTTCACTCCATAGCTCCCATAGTTTAATGCTTCTATGAATCACATGCAGTGCCTTTGAAAACACAGATATTTATGACATAGAGGGGATGAATTCCATCGAAATAAATTATATTGCATGTATATAAATATCATAGTAAAATCCTTTGTAAATTAATTTATGCTAATGATAATTTATAAATAAAGGTTACTGGGTACTTAAAGAAATCATACCTAGGTATCTAGCTATAGCTTTGAAAGAAAAGATTTCTAAGTTTCCCTGGAAGAAGCATGTCTACCGTGTCTATCAATCGCGTCTCTGGATCTCCTACTTGTCTTCTTTTTACAATGCCTTGAATAGTTGGACTTAAATGAACTACTTTAGCTAATCTCTAATTCCTTTATTTATTAGAATCTGCCTTGATGAGACCCATAAGAGAAAGACAGTGGGAATAACTTAAGAAGGGACTGAGCCAGGAACAGTATAAAACCATATTGGAGTAGATGGGTTCCCTACCAACCAGACTCTTGGCAGACTTTTTGCCTTGCTCAACCCTCTCCCTTGTTTGACCCAGACAGCCTTTTCTCAGTAGTGATCTAAGTTCCTAGAAGAAATGCTTACAGATTGATTGAACTTCTGCTTCTTGCCTGGACATGTGCTGATTCCAGATTTTACTTGGTTCGCTTGCAAACTTTAAGGAACAATCTTTGCCAAGAGTAGGCATGATGAGGATGCGTGATGAGGATGTTGTATTTTAGGTTACACTCCATTAGTGACAGAAATTGTGACACCCACCCACAAATGATGACATTCAATATAATACAATTACCAATTGGCTCTCATCCTCATTTCAATCTGATATTATAGTGACTTCCTCTGATGCTTTCATCATTTGATAGTTGGCCAGTCCATCTCTTAGTCAGTTGTCTACCTACTAATAAACAGAAAAATTTTTAATTTTTAAAACATTTTTGTTGATGTGATGAATTATATTAATTGGCTTGTGTATGTTGAACCGGTTTTGCATCCCTGTGATGAATCCTGTTCGATCAGGGGGCATAATTTTTTGGATGAGATTTTGAAGACGATTAGCCAGTATTTTGTTGAGAAGTTTTGCATCAATGTTCATCAAAGAAATGAATCTATAGTTCTCTTTCTTTGATGAGTCCCTGTCTAGTTTGGGGTTGAGGGTTATGGTGGCTTCATAAAATGAGTTCGGTAGAGAACTTTCACTTTCAATTTCATTGAAGAGTTTGAGGAGTATTGGTGTGAGTTCTGCTTTGAAGGCCTTATAAAATTCAGCTGTGAATCCATCAGGTCCGGGTTTTTCTTGGATGGGAGGTCTCTTATTGCCATTTCTATGTCATTACTTGAAATGATTCTGGATAATTGGTTTAGCTTTTGTTGGTTTAGTTGGGGTATAATAATATTTGCTAGAAATTCTTACATTTCTTCCAGATTCTCAAATTTGTTGGCATAAAGTTTGCACAGTATTCTCATATGATGTTCTGGATCATGATGTTTTGTGATATTTCCATTTGTGTCCTTGATTTTGTTTATTTGGTTGTGCTCTCTTCTCTTTTTGATAAGATTTGCTAAGGGTCTGTCAATTTTGTTAATTTTTTCAAAGAACCAACTACTTGTTTTGTTGATTTTGTCTATGGTTTTTTTTTTAATTCTAATTCATTTAATTCTGATTTAATTTTAATAAGCTGTTTCCTTCTACTGGGTTTGGGTTTGGTTTGTTGCTCTTTTTCCAAGAGCTTAAGGTGAATCATTAAATTGTTGGTTAGAGACTTCTCTAATTTGTTAATGTAGGCATTCAGAGCTATAAATTTTCCTCTGAGTACTGCCTTTGCTGTGTCCCAAGGAGCTGGTATTTTGTGTGCTCCTTTTTGTCAAATACTATAAACTGTTGAATTTCTGTTCTGATCTCTTCAATATCTCTTCAATGATTCAAAAATGTGTTGTTCAATCTCCATGAGTTATAGGATTTTCCTTGGTGGCATTTGGCCAATTTTATACCATTGCGGTCTGAGAGAATATAGGGAATACTTTTTGTATTTCTGAATTTGCACAGATTTGCTTTGTGCCCAGAAATGAGATCTATTTTAGAAAATGTTCCATGTGCTACTGTATATTCTAGTATTGCTGGATAGAATAACCTGCAGATGTCTGTTAGGTCTAGTTGGTCTATACATTTGTTCAGTTCTGAGGTTTCTCTGTTGAGTTTTTGCCGCCTTGTTCTATCCAGAGGTGACAGTGGTGTGTTAAAGTCACCAACAATCACTGTGTTTTCAGTGTAAGTAAAGTTTCTTTGATAAAGTTGGGTGCTCTGGCTTCTGGACTACAGATATTTAGAATGGTTATATCCTCCTGAAGAAGAGATCCCTTTATTAGTAAGTAGTAACCTTCATTGTCTCTTCTCACTAATTTTAGTTTGAAGTTTTTTTTATGAGGAATGTTTGCTTGATACGTTTTAGTCAAGCCTCTAACTTTCAGAATATGTTTTTTTGGGCAAGATGTGTCTTGAAGATAGCAGAAAGATGGATCTTGTTTTCTGATCCAACTAGTCAGTCTATGTCATTTAATTGGAGAGTTAAGTCTATTGATATTGAGAATTAGGATTGAAAAGTGTTCGTTAGTTCCTGCCATTTTATCTATTTCCTTAGGGACTGTGTCTTGTCTATCTGTGCTGTAATTACCTGGTATTCTGTTTAGGTGCCATTTCTCTGTCAATATCATGTTTTTGTTGGTTTTCAATGTGTAAAACATCTTTGAGAATTTTCTGTAGTGCTGGTTTAGTAGATATATACTATTTCAGTTTTTCCTTGCTATGGAAGGTTTTTATTTTTCCCTCAGCTATGAATAAGAACTTAGTTGGATACAGTATTCTTGGTTAGAAGTTATTTGTCTTTAGGGCATGTCATACAACATTCCAAACTCTTCTTGCTTGCATGATCTCTGCTGAGAAATTTATGATTATTCATATTGGTTTTCCTTTGTAGATGATTGTTCTTTTCTCCCTGGCCACTTTAAGGATCCTTTCCTTGATCTCTATTGATCTTGTATGGATTATAATGTGGCAGTGGGATGTCCTGTTCTGGTCTGATCTGTTTAGGGTTCTAAAAGCTTCTTGTACCTGGATGGCCCTGTCTTTCTGGATATTTGAGAATTACTCTGAGATAATTCCCATAGATGTACTTCCACTTGCATTAACTGCTAACTATATATATCTTAACAATGTAATTCATAGTATTAAAACTTCACAGGCTTCATATAGCCTATGATATGGTTTAGGTGCAGTAGTTTATAATTTTTGTTTTTTTCAAAAAAGTGGTTTTTATGTTTTTTTTACATTTTCAGCATTTAGTTCCTTCTCTATGTTTTCTTTGCTTTCTTCCTTCCATGTACTAAACACTCATGGTATCCTAGGTGGTACAAGAGACACTGCTTTTAAGCTAGTCATAGTAGGGTGACGTTGTTAGGACTAGTCTTTGTAGCTGAATAGCATGAAGCTAAGAAGTGACCTAATACCAACAATTCTTTTCTTCTCAAGAATATAACCATTTTTAGTTTTTTGGTTGTTTGTTTGTGTTTTTTTGCCAGTCCTGGTCTTGAACTCAGGGCCTGAACACTGTCCTTGGACTTTCTCAAAGCTAGAGCGCTACCACTTGAGCCTCAGCCCCCCTTCTGTTTTTTTTTTTTCCTTTGTATGAACCCTGGTCTTCGTGCATACTAGGCAAGCACTGTACCTCCAGGCCAAACTCACGGCCCTATTTTTAGTTTTTATATGCAAACTCCCTTTCTCCACTGTACATATTACTTCATTTTCCCACTTTATTCATATCAAAAAGCAGTCAGAAATCACTTAGTGGTTTGTTATCATCTCTAGCTCTTGCTCATCTCCTTGGACATTTTCCCAGACATATTGAGGTCTTCCTTCTGCTATCTTCTTGGGAAACTTCAGTGACCACATAGCAAATCCTTCCATTCCCCTGTAGACCTCCTCAGTGTTAATGATCCTCTCCTCCTCATCCAGCCTTTCCCACCAAAGGCCTCACCTTGGACTTGGCCATTGATCAGGTTTACTTCACCCTGCTATCACTCCACCATGCTCACAGAGTCTGATTTTCCTATACTGTTGCTCCTTCTTACATTACCTCAGCTCTAGAATACCACTGGGTCCTCCAGTTCTGCATCTTCCCTGGATTTCCTGTGGGTTAGTTTTATGATTTCATTTACCTACTGGCTATTTTTTTTACTTTCCTTCAGCATGAATCCAATGATGTATCCATCTGACATGGGTGTACTTGTGTATTGTAAGAATGTTTGCCTGTTATTACTGATGCAGAATTTACATATAGGAAAATGCCAAAGTCTCAATGTACAACCTGAAGAATTTCTGGGTATGTATCCCCCATGTAACTACTACTCAAATCATGATACAAAACATTTCCATTGTGTCATAGAATTCTGTCCAGCTTTTTTCCAATAACCACTCTGCACATGAAACCATTTACCATGACATAATCAGAACACATCTATTCTCGAATTTCTTACAAATGGAAAACTTTCTACTTAGAAACCAAGATTTATATAAGTTATCTTATCTCTATGTTATAGATCCTAACATAGTAGGAAATGGGTTTTAAATGTGTTCTGTTAATTGTGTGCATGACTGTGTGTACACATGTACACACCCATGAGATTATAATAAAAAGGGAAAAGTCTTTCTCCTCATACATTACTAAGATCTCTGTTCTGTCTTCAGTTGTCTGATTGTGGAAACTGTGTCATTTGGCTTAATTTCTGATTCTCAGATCACCTCCTTCATAGTCTGCATTTCTGGAGGAGGGGACAAATCCTTCTTTGTCTTTCTCTGATGCTACCTTTGCACAGTAATGCACAGGGACTAAGCAAATGAGCAAATAGTGCCACATAGCTACAAGGCAAACATGCTATCCCTCGATTTGAGCAGAGGAAGCTCAAAAACATACACTTTTTTCCTGACGTCATAACTCACACCCAGAGCCTTACACACATCATATATATATGTATATGCATTTCACCACTGAGGTATATCCCCAGCTCCCAATTTGCTATAATTATTGACTGTATTCATATATTAGATTCTTCACTATAGTAAGGAACAAGTTTTTACTGGTCTGATTTGTCCACACCTACATTGTCTGAATAGAAACAATGTAAGAATCCAAAGGAGAAGCTGGCCACATTTACTGTTTGTCTCAGAGTCTGTAGATGACATCTTCATGTGTTCTCAGAAATCCATTCTGGGCCATCTTTTTATCTTTCCTCCACACACTCTCTCTGGGGAAATTTGTCATTGTGGCCTTCAGTTTCTGCTTTCATATCTTTATGGGTGTGGCCCACATGTGTTTATCGCAGAACAATCTTGGACAGAACGCTTGACACCAGGCACTCTTCCTGGGGTGGCTCCACTTACATGGCCTACAGCATCACTAACTCCCCTCAGGTTCTCCTCTTTTCCATATCTGCCTTACCTTCCTTCCTGTGTTCTGTTCTATGTGTTCATGAGGAAAAGTGTCTTCTCCCCTTCCCTGTGAGTTTTGCCTCACTAACTTCTCCTCAGTTTCTTCCTCTTGCACCGTCATTTCCCAAGGCCACACTCCATCTTAGCCTGACCAATATGTCCTAAATCTTCCCTGTTCATCTCCTTCATTGGTTTTCAATGCCTACGTCAGACACTAGATCAGATTGTGTTATTTTCTGATTCAAAATAACTCATAGGGTTGCTGGGGGAAATATTGAGGACACAAAATTTCATTTAGAAGGGCTGAGAGTTTGTCATAATGGTAGAGTGCTTGCCTACCATGCACAAAAACCTAGGTTCAATTCCTTGGTACCATGTACATAGGAGAAGGTGGAATTGGTGCTGTGGCTCAAGTGGTAGAGCACCAACCTTGAGAAAACTCAAGGACAGTGCCTGCACCCTGAGCTCAAGCCAGGATTGGTAAACTAAATAAATTAATGAAAATTTAAAAATTTCAGTTAGGAAGAGTAAGTAAAGGAAATCAGTTGTACAGCATGATTAGCAACATATTATGTTTTTTCTTAAAAGTATTTTTACTAAAAAAGTTATTTTTTACTATCTTTAAGTAGTTGTACAACAGACTTGCTTAATAAAGTAGTTTTTGAATACAGAGTATCTTGACAAATGTCACTCCTTTCAGCATTCTCACTCATCCCTCTTGTAAACATACTATATTCTTGAAAATCACTTAGAGACTACATTTCAAATGTTCTTGCCACAAAATAAGGAGATATTTATGTTAATTAGCTCAAGTTAGCCACTCCACAGGGGAACACCATGTGTAACTCACTATATAATGTCATACTTGAGATGTACATTTTTCTACTAATTAAAAAAAAACATTAATTAAGAAAACCTAGTTTGGGCTAGTGGTGGAGTGTTTGCCTAGCATACGCAAAGGACCAGGTTCGATTCCTCATCACCACATAGATAGAAAAGCTGGAAGTGGTACTGTGGCTCAAGTGGTGCTAGTCTTAAGGAAAAAGCCCAAGAACTGGAAAAAAAAAAGAAAAAGAAAAAGAAAATCAACATGTTTCAGTGGCTCCCATTTCAAGCCTTTCTGACTTGGCCTTTGCCAGTTTGCATACCTTTACAGCCAGACTTCAGGTTTGAAGCAACAGTGATACTATCTATGTGGCCCTGTGTGACTTGCCTTCTTGCTACCTTCCACTTTCCTGAAATGTACTCTTCCTGCTGCTCACCTGAGATGAGAGAGCAGCCTAATCATCTCTCCTCTATGGAGTCTTCCCTGACTGCCTACCTGCTATGTGCAGGCTCATCAGTTCTGCAATTATGAGAAACAAATCTACAAACAAAGCGAGAGAGCTGGACATCAGCTTTAAGATGTAGTTCCTTCTGGTATTGCACCCAATTATTTAGCACTTCCGTGATCTATGTATTCCTAGAGGGCTGATGAATGCACGTATAAAAATGTAGGGGTACATGGTATACTTTGCAGATATGATAGATACCATTTGAACCAACTTCAAACTTACCTGTAGAATAAATGAAAAAAAGACAGAAGTCAAAAGGCCAAGCAAAAAACAGCTTTTTTTTTTCCCCTAGGAAACATTTGTCTTTAGCAGGTGTGTTAGGGTGGATTAGGCACAATAAATAAACTGCTTTCTCTTTCCTGTTTATCAGTGGAGCTGGTGACTCTTAGGAAACAAGATTTTTGAGATCTGACCTGCGTGGAGTGTGGAGAAGGCTTTCCTGACCTTGAGTGTGTTTTGGGAAGAAGGTGTGCAAGAGTAGAATGATTCTAGAAACGCAATTACAGAGGAATCTCTATCAGAGCAGGGTGGGAGAGGAATGAGACAGGGATAGAGAAGGTGGGATAATTCAGGCTTGCTGACTAAAAAGCCCAACTCATGTGATTTGGGGCTGAGTTCCTATTAAGTATGCTCAAATATTCTACCTTTGTGGATCATATCTAATTCATATGTAATATTTTTTTTGCCAGTCCTGATGCTTGAACTCAGGGTCTTAGCAATGTCCTTGGGCTTCCTCAAGGCTAGAGCTCTACCACTTGAGCCACAGCACCATTTCTGGCTTTTATTATATATGTGGCACTGAGAAATTGAACCTGGATCTTCATGCATGCTAGGCAAGCACTCTACCACTAGGCCAAACTCCCATCATATGTCATGTTTTAAGAGCAAATATATCATAATTGCAAACAAGCTGACTTCTGATTTTCCCCAAAGGCAACTTAAGACTGAAAGATAGTCAAGAAAAGCTTATTCTGTTACACACACACACACACACACACACACACACACACACCGTAAACAACCACAACCAGTCCTCCATTGACTCATAGCACTTTAGAATAGAGGGAATACAGATCACAGTATTTGAAGTGTACAGAAGTTCACACATAACTTTGGATATGTATGTGCTCAGCTTATATAAAGCATCAAGTTTGCAAACTTCTCAATGGCATTAGGTTCCTGTAATATAAATAAATGAGGATGAGACTTGCCTTTGATCGATGTGTTACTTTGAAAAAGTTACCTGAACTTTGTGAGCCTTTGATTTCTCATATCCAGTATAGAAATGATGACCCTATAATGGATATTGTAGTCATATCGTCAAATTATCTTTTGCTCATTCTCTAATATGTTGCAGCTGAGAGTTTTTGGTAGTTTAGGAAGGTAGAGATGCCAGTTCTGGGGCTTGAACTCAGAGCCCTGTCCTTGAGCTGTTTTGCTGAAGGATAGCATCCTACGAGTTGCCACAAATTCATTTCTGACTTTTTTTCCCCTGGTTAATTGGAGATAAGAATCTCATGGTCTTTCCTGCTTAGGTTGGCTTTGAGCCAGGATCCTCAGATCTCAGCCTTCTGAGTAGCTAGGATTACCGGAATGAGCCACCAGTAACACGTGTGTGTGTGTGTGTGTGTGTGTGTGTGTGTGTGTGTGTGTGTGTGTGGTGTGTGTGTGTGTGTTTTCTGATCATGGGGCTTGAACTCTGGGCCTGGGCACTGTCCTTAAGCTCTTCAGCTCAAGGCTACTCCCTTATCCTAGAGCCTGGGTATTATCCCTAAGCTCTTCAGCTCAAGACTACTGCCCTACCCCTTGAGCCACAGAGACGGACTTTAGTGCTTGGGCTGGCTTTGAACCTGGGTCCTCAGATCTCAGCCTCCTGAGTAGCTAGGATTAAAGACCTGAGCCCAGCTTTTTTTTTTAAATGTCAGTAATTCACTAGGTTACTTGACTAGTAACCTAAACCTATTAAAGGTTTAAGTTAATAACCTAAATCTATTAGAGGTTTCTGAAAATGTGTAGGGAGATTTTGATTGTCACAATGATTGACATTTAGTGAGTCAGATCCACTCCTGATCATGGGCTGGGTCCTGATGGGGTTAAGTCAACCAAAATTATCCTTTCCTTTTGTCTCATTGGGGATAGATGTATTCTTTATTCTTAGAGTACTGTCATTGGAGACAGAAAGCTTTAAAGAAGCCATAGGAGCAGTTATAAAGAAACATCAACAGGTACTATAGGTGCAAGAAAAAACTGGGTTCTTACTCATACTTTACAACACATTGCTTCCTACTATTTGATGGATTCACCTCATTCATTCCACTTGGATCCAAAGCTCTTTGAAGCACTGACACATTTTTCTTCTTCATAGTATCAAGTCCAATGCTGTGTATAAAACATACTCAATATATCACTACTCGGTTTAATTGAATAGATTTGGAGTTTAATTTCTGGTCTGGAAAGCATAGGTTTAGGCAAAATTTCTAGTTTCTGTAGGTACTGCTATGTTTGGTTAAAGTATAGTTCAGTTGAATCAGTAACCACTTAGAATTTGAAGGTTCTAAGTGGCTCATTTAGGTAGCATCATTTTAAAGGACTTGAATGATTTCTACCAGATGCTTAAACTCCACAGGTACCCAACAACTTTGTGAATGTTGTTGAGGTATTTGGTTTGTCCAATGAGTGGAAGCCACCAATGACACTTAGTTGGAAGAGCCAACATTCTGTAGAACTTTCAAAAAACAGAATGGAGGAAGAGGGGTGGGGATGGGGAGGGTGGTAAGAAGGCAGGTCAAATGTACATTTATGGTTCTTTGTCCCTCTTCAAATGAATACAATGTAGATTGTTTTCAAAATGTACCAACTCTTGAAGACCAGGAGAGTCAGAGAAGATGCAAAGCAAAAAACCAAATGTTAGAAAAGCAGACCTGGGAAAGATAGATGTTAAATATGATATTTTTTATTTTAACCTCAGAATCTCCTAGAAGTTAGAATTGACACTACTAGCTATCTGTGGAAACTGGGGTGAAAGATGGGACCTAAAATTAGGTGACTGAGAGAGAAAAGTTGAAAGTAGTAGAACATTGGGCCCTTCAAACACTAAAGATCATTGCCCCTCTTATACTCCAACCATAGCAAAAGTCTGGGTAATTTTCCTTTGAAATACTTCAGTATTTCAAAGAAGATTCAAAAGGGCAATGATTGTCCAGAATATTCCTGGGATTTCTATTAACTAGCATTCTCAACTTCCAAACAGGACAGTATAACCAAGCATATCTGACCAGCCAAGAATTTTCTGATGTTCCTGAGGGTGAAGGTTCCTCAAGCAACAAGTGAGACAGGTTGTCCTATGGTTAAATAAAACCTAGAAAAGACGTATTTGAAGGCTAGACATTGCAGTTAACATTTTAACATCTCTTTAAAAAGAGCCAAGCCAGGCACAGTGGCTCACATAGTAATCCTAGCTACTCAGGAGGCTGAGATCTGAGGATTTCAGTTCAAAGCCAGCACTAAAGAACATGAGACTCATATCTCCAATTAATCACTAGAAAATGGGAGGTGGGGCTGTGGCTCAAGAGGGTAGGGTGGTAGCCTAAGCTGAAGAGCTCAGGGACAGCACCTGGGCCCAGAGTTCAAGCCCCATGACCCACAAAAAACAAACAAACAAATACATACATAAAAATAATAAAAAAGAGCCCCAAATCAAGGAATAGCAGACCTTTGAGATTAGCCTCACAATGAAAGGTAGAGAACAGATACTCACCTAGACATAGCTAACTTTAGAGTCCTCTCTAATGAGAGAAAAAAACTTAAAGGAAAATACATTTTTAGAAAACACAGCTAATAATTCAATAGTAAAAGCTCTTAGAAAATAGATAGGCCAGTGCTTGTGGAAAACACCTGTAATCCCAGCTACTCAGAAGGCTGAGATCTGAGGATCAAGATTCAAAGCTAGCCCAGGCAGCAAAGTTCATGAGACTTCTTTTTTTTAAAAAATTGTTGGGGAAACATATAGAGGGGTTACAGTTACCTTTACCAGGTAGTAGGAGCATTACTTCTTACTGATACCCTTTCTCATGATTTTGTTCCCATTTCCCTTCCTCCACCCCTTCCAGTTATCTTGTTTTTCCTCTTCCCTTTCCTATTTTCAAATAAACATCATGAGACTCTTATGTGACTCTTATCTCTAGTTGATCAGCAAAAAGCCAGAAGTAGAGCTATAGCTCAAGTGGTAGGAGTAATACCATTCAGCAAAAAAGCTCAGGGACAGCATTCAGGCCCTGTGACCGGCATAAAAACACACACACACACACACACACACACACACACACACACACACACACACACACACACATATCAGTATTTTAATAGAGATATTGGAAGAAATGTTGAAACATCTCAGAAATTGGATGGAAAGGAAGAAAAAGGAAAATTAGAGAGAAAAATAAGATAAAACAGAAATCAGTCCTAGGAAAACAGTATTTGAGTAAGAGTGTTTGGAAGAGGAAACAAGGAATTGAATCATTAAAGAACATCGAGTGCGGGCCAGGAGTTTGGCCTAGTGGTAGAGTGCTTGCTTAGCATGGATGAAAACCTGGGTTCGATTTCCTCAGTACCACATGCATAGAAAAGCCAGAAGTGGTGCTGTAAGTGGTAGAGCTCTAGCCTTGAGAAAAAAAGGCCCAAGAACAGTGCTCAGGCCCTGAGTTCAAGTCCCAGGACTACCAAAAAACAAAACAAAAACAAAGGATGTCAAATGCATTTTTCAGAAGTGGAAGGCACGGATGTCCAAACCAGAATTACCTGTGGGATGTCAACACAGTTGAAGACCACAGACCCCACGCATGACATGAGACACTGGAAACAAGCTTTAAAGATGAACAGAACAGGTGACATATCAAGAGCCAATTACTGGAATGACTATAGATTTCTCAATGGCAACACTGGAAGATAGAACCCAGTCTTGAATCCAGTGTGAGGAACATAAAGAGAATGGTATTACTCAGATGCTAGTGGATCACACCTGTAATCCTAGCTACTCAGAAGGCTGTGAATCTGAGCATCAAGGTTCAAAAGCCAGTTCTGGAAGGAAAGTCTGTGCGAGTCTTATAACCAATTAATCACCAGAAAACCAAAATTGGAGCTGCGGCTCAAGTGGTAGAGTGCCTAGTCTTGAGTGAAAAAACCTCAGGGATAATGGCATAAGCAGGGAAATGGATAAATCTAGAGCGAATCATGTTGAGTGAGTCAAGTCAAGACCAAGGAACAAAAGGCGCATGGTATCCTTAATATGTAGCTATTAGATCCACACAGTACACAGAGCTAGGATTACAAGCATGAGTCCACCACTCCCCAGCTTCCACTTTCAACTTTAAAAAAAAAATGACTATTTAGAAAGATTTATCTGTACATTTCTAATTACCTATGCATTAACACTACGTTTTTATTTCAGTTTTAGAACTATTCTCCATCAATCCAGCTGTTAAAGCAAAATTTTGTTCTTGACATTCCCCACGGCCAGTTACCGTATACAAGATATTCTCTTCATGCCCCTTATTATTTTTCATATGGTTATTAACAGTGATTTTTAATTTGTGCTATAATTAGTGTTCACATTATTACAACTACATTGAGTCTATTCAGGAAGCTGAGTCATGAGTTTTACAACGCATTATTTGTCCTTTGTGTTGTTCTCTTTCCTTAATTTTCTGTGCACTAGTAATCCAAACTTTCAATTTCCTGCCAAAATGTGGTTCAAGTCCTTTACATATGCAGGCATATCAGGATAGTTCCAGGCATTTCATCCAGCTTTGAAGAAGGACCTTCTTTTTTTTAAAGCCTGGTTACCTTTAAAGTGGATGAAATGACTGGAATATCTGATATGCTGCATATTAAAGGACTTGAAAACATTTGGCAGGAAATTGAAAGTTTGGATTACTAAGTGCACAGAAAATTAAGGAAAGAGAAAACACAAAGGAAAATAATGGTTTAAACTCATGACTCAGCTCTGAATAGACTCAATGTAGTTGTAATAATGTGAACACTAATTACTAGCACAAATAAAAATCACTGTATAACCATATGAAAATAATAAGGGGATGAAGAGAATATTTGTATACGTAATGGGTGGGGAATGTAAGAACAAAATTTTGCTTTAACACTGGATTGATGGAGAATGTCTAAAACTGAAAATAAAAAAGTAGTGATAATGCATGGTAATTAGAAATGTACAGATAAATCTTTCTAAAATAGTCATTTTTTTTTAAAGTTGAAAGTGGAAGCTGGGTGTGGTGGCTCATGCTTGTAATCCTAGCTACTCAGGAGGCTAAGATTTGAGGATCAAGGTTCAAAGGCAGCCCAGACACAAAAGCACCTGAGACTCTTATCTCCAATTAACCTCTAGAAAGCTGAAAGTGGGGCTTGGCTCAAAAGTAGGGTACTAACCTTAGGCTGAAGAGCTAAGGGCCAATGTCCAGGCCCAGAGGTAGGGTGGTAGCCTTGAGCTGAAGAGCTCAGGGACAGTGTCCAGCCTGAAAGCCCCATGATCCACCAAAAGAAGGAGAAGAGGGGGAGGAGGAGGAGGAGGGGGAGGAGGAGGAGGAGGAGGAAGAGGAGGAGGAAGAAGAAGGAAGAAGAAGAAGGAAGAAGAAGGAAGAAGAAGAAGAAGAAGGAAGAAGAAGAAGAAGAAAAAGAAGAAGAAAAAGAAGAAGAAGAAGAAGAAGAAGAAGAAGAAGAGGAGGAGGAGGAGGAGGAGGAGGAGGAGGAGGAGGAGGAGGAGGAGGAGGAGGAGGAGGAGGAGGAGGAGGAAGAGAAAGAAGAAGAAGAAGAAGAAGAAGAAGGAGGAGGAGGAGGAGAACGAGGACGAGGACGAGGAGGAAGAAGGTAGAATCTCGAATTGCCCAGGGTGTAGTGGCTCACAACTGTAATCTAGCTACTCTGAAGGCTGAAATCTGAGGATAGTGGTTCAAAACTAGCCCAGGCACTAAAGTCCTTGAGATGCTTATCTCCAATTAACCACTAGGAAACTGCAAGTGGTGTTGTGGTTCAGGGATAGGGTCAGTCTTGAATGAAAAACCTCAGGCACTCAACCCTGAGCTCCATGACCAAAAAATAAAATAAAATAAAAGTTGAAAGTGGATTGCTCCCTAGGGAGAGGTTTCTGCTCCTTCCTTCCTTCCTTCCTTCCTTCCTTCCTTCCCTCCCTCCCTCTTTTCTTTCTTTCTTTCTCTTTCTTTCTTTCTTTCTTTCTTTCTTTCTTTCTTTCTTTCTTTCTTCCTTCCTTCCTTCCTTCCTTCCTTCCTTCCTTTCTTTCTTTCTTTCTTTCTTTCTTTTGTGCTGGTCCCTTGGTTCTGAGGCTTGAACTCAGCCTGGGCACAGACCCTGAGTTTTTGTGCTCAAGGCTAGCACTATACCATTTGAGCAACAGCTCTACCTCAGGCTTTTTTGGTACTTAACTGAAGAGTCTCAAGGACTTTTCTGCTTGGGCTGGCTTTGAACCTTGAACCTTAGATCTCAATCTCTGGAGTAGCTAGCATTAAAGGCATGCACTACTGGTGTCTATCTATGCTTTTTTATCTTTATTTTTTTCTTATACAAGTATCAGGGTTTGAACTTAGGGCCTTGTACTTGTTCAGCTTGCTTGCTCAGCTGGTGTTTTATCACTTCAACTATGTCTCCAGTATAACCCTGTGATGGGTATTTTGGAGATGAAGTTACTCAGACTTTTTTTCCCAGGGCTGTCTTAGATTGTCAGTTCTCTTGATCTCAGCCTCTTGAGTAGGTAAGATCGTAAGATTGTGCCACCCACTCCCAGACTATTCTTTTTTTGTGGGTCATGGTGTGTGAACTTGGCCTGTATACTGTCCCTGAACTCTTCAGCTCAAGGCTACTGCCTTACTCCTGGGCCTGAGTACTGTCCCTGGGCTCTACAGCTCAAGGCTACTGCCCTACCCCTTGAGACAAGCCCCATTTCCCAAAATAAAACTTTGGAAATTAAAACATGTAATACATACCTTGTTCTTAGAACAGAGACGGACATAGAATGCTAGTGATTTTTCCCTAGAATTTAGTATTATAGTATATCTGTGGAAATTTCTTAATTTGTGTGTGTGAGTGTGTGCGCGCGTGCACACGTGAGCCTGCCTGTCCAAATACTGGAACTTAAACTCGGAACCTCATGTTCTCACTCAGCTTTTTTACTTCAGGCTGGTGCCTTCTCCAATTCCAGATATTTCCTTGTTAATTGGAGATAGGAGTCTCATGGATTTGTCTGCCTGGACTGCCTTCAAATCTCTTTTGTCACATCTTAGCCTCCTGAGTAGCTAGGATTATAGGCATGAGTCACACATGCCCAGCTCCATTAATATTATTGATCATAGTCAATGAGTCAATCAATTAAACAACACACATTTACTGTATGTCTACTCTGTGTTCCGAAGGAAGGGAAGACTGGTTCCTCAATTGGAGGAGTTGCTAGTTTATTACAATATTGATTCACTGAATTAGTAAGATTCCATATGCTTGTCTTTTTCTTTCATTTTGAGAAAACATACTTTACAAAACCTCAATTATTTTCTATTATAGGTATATATGCACATTATTTAGAAGGTTAAAGAAGCCACACAGTGGCTTCCATATTACGTTTCACATTCTCCATTCCCCCTTCCAAGAGGCAATTGCTTCTGATTCTCAGCCACTTCCTCTGATAACTATGTACTTGTACTTATAAATACTATGCCTAGATTATATTCTGTGGAGTTGTGACTTTAGATATAATTGCCCATGATAGATGAGCACCCAGTCTTTTGTAATACTCTCTGTATCCCCATGTCCTACCCTCTTAAGATAATATGATCTTTCATTAAATAAACTATGTTGTGGATTTTGCCTTTGCAAAAACCAATCTCTTCCTCCTCTTCCTCCTTCACTTCCTCCTCCTCTTCCTCCTCCTCCTCTTTCTTCTTCTTCCTTTTCTTCCTCTTCTCCTTTTCTTCTTCCCCCTCTTCTCGTCTTCTTCCCCTTTCTCTCTTCTTCCTCTTCCTCTTTCTCTCCTCTTCCTCCTCCTCTTCCTCTTTCTCTTTTTTTTGTAAAATTGTTGCTTTTCTTCTGCACCTTTGCTTAGCTTTCTTTATACCTACCTTCTAGCATACATTTGATAATAAATGTAGAGTCAGTCAGAATTAGGTCTCTACTGCTTTCTCCCTCCTCCCCTCTTCAATACAGCCTTCCCTCTCCACCACTGCACTCCCTTATTCTTTTGGAGTAAGAGGTCTTCACTAATCTCATCCTCTTCTTCCTTATTTCATCTACTTTCTTGATTTACAGTATTTTAGAAGAGGCTATCCTCCATTTTTCAAGTTTAAAAAGTTTCTTCTTTATCCTTAATGTTCTGAACTTTTGTGGCTAAGCATTCCTCTTTACGTATAGTTCTAGGAAATCTAGAATCTCATCTTTCACTTCTGAGAAGTTTGTTTGAATAGTAGTAATTGTTGTTATTCTTTGATTTGTTGAGCTTTTGTGCTCAAGGCTATTGCTCTACACTTCAGCCACAGCGTTGCCTCAGGCTTTGTGGTGGTTGAGTTGTGAGAGTTTGGAACACCTTCCCCTTCAAGCTGGCTTGGACCTCTGACCCTCAGATCTCAGCCTCCTGAATAGCTAAGATTACAAGAATGTCTTGTTTATCTACTGTTTAATTGTGAAAGAAAGGCACTAAAATTCTGACTGGAAATTTCAGTTGGATGGGGCTTATTAACTGGTGGTAGGTTTCTGGAAGGGCTTTCATCTTATCCATTTCAATATCTCATTGTCAGTGTATGCCAGTATATCCCATGTCTCTTGGGATATTCAGCTTTATCAAGGGATATTATATAGTCTTTTGCCTGGAGAGCATCAAACTCCCTTCCATACAATATAAAGGAGAGCTTTAAAAATCTGGCAATCTGGGCAATATGGATTACAAGTACATGTGTCTCTAGGTCCACTTTGTCTCATCTAGTCTTTACTGCTGGTATATTCCGTTCCTCATCCTATCATTATGTTTTCTTAAAAATATTTTTTGTAATGTCATTTTAATGAGCTTGAGGAAAAAACCCACAAATCTTTAATTCTTCAAATGAAATAAGAAGTCTGTATTTATTCTTATCTCCTTGTGTCTTCTCTCTGAGCCATTGAAACTGTTTTAATGAACCTTATTCTCTCTCCTGCATCTTGTTTAATCAGATAAAGAATATTGGAGCTTTGTTCCATGTAATTTAATATAAATGTGAGAATATTTAGGTGCTGGCTTTTAAGAAGTTGGGATAGACTGACTTTTGGAGTATGGGTCAGTATGCCAACCTCTATAGGATAATGATTGGCAAAGGAGAGGAGAGTGATAGATGTGAACACACATACCATATGTGCCAAGGCATGTGCACACATGGATGTGGTGAGAGTCACATTGACGTACATGCTAGGCCCACAGTACGTGGTCTTTCTTAAAATAGGGATCTTGGCATTGCCTGTGCACCTCTGGAAAGCCCATGCACCACTCAAAAGCCATGATTTATTGTTTCCTCTGCAATTGTCTTGTAGATTGACAGTTGTCAACTCCCACTCTTTATGTGGAGCAAAGTTTTTGAGAAAATCTGGCTGTTGCAGCTGGTTCTTCTTGAGCACTACTATGAAACTCCAGCTATAACAAGGGGCCAGCGGTAAATCTGAAAATTCAGACCAGTAAAAAGCTACTGCTATTATGTTTGAATGGGAATAGAATCTTATAAAGAAGCTTTAAAAGAAACAAGAGTTAGCCAGGTACTGGTGGTTCACACCTATAATTCCAGCTACTCAGGAGGCTGAGGTCTAAGGATTGTGGTTCAAAGCCAGTCTGGGTGGGAAAGTCTGTGAGACTTGTATTGCCAACCAACCAGAAATGGAGATGTGATTCAAATAGTAGAGTGTGAATCTTGGGCACAAAAGCTCAGGGACAGTGCCCAGGCCCAGTGTCAAGTTCCAGGGATGGCTGAAGCAAAATAAAACAAAAGAGAAAGTTAAAGGAACAAATGGATTGCATACAGAATTGTTTTAGATCCTAATGAAGTCTTATCAAATTATGAAACAAAAGATACTCATTAAATATTTTTGTTAATTTTTCCTAAAGTTACATTCTGATTTTGAAAGCAATATAAACTACTTTCTGAAAATAGTCCTGTAACTCATATTTGATAAAGCATGAAGGAGGTTTTCATGCATGTAGGTTGACTATCATCCTGTTAGTTCAAAATGTTGAAAATTTTCAGGTAGGCTCTAATAATTTTTTTTTTGCCAGTCCTGGGGCTTGAACTAAGAGCTTGAGCACGGCCCTTGTGTTGTCCTCAAGGCTAGCTCTCTATCACTTGAGCCATGGTACCACTTCCAGCTTTTCTATGTATGCAGTACCAAGGAATCAAACTCTGGTCTACATACATGCTAGGCAAGCACTCTACCACTAGGCCAAACTCCCAGTCCCCTAATGATTTGTTTTTAAATAACCCTTGAATGCTCTGATGAAGCAAGAGGAATTTCTTGTTCTCATCCTGACCCCAGGAAGATGGTTTGATATGAGACTGAGCCTTACAATAGGGCCAAAAGAGCTCTTGTGTTGCTATAAGTCCTCAGGCTTCTTGTTTCTCCACCTGTGTTCTCACTCTTTTTCTACAGAGCAGGAGGAAAAGAAAAGGTCAGCTTGTCTTGGCCTTGAGTGTATGAGAAAACATCTGCCAAGAGAGCAGTTTTCAAATGGGAGTAGAACATCCCTTATGGACCAAAGTAGTACACTTAGGGTGCGGGGTTTTTACAACAGTTCCTAAGAAGGCAATGGACTTTAACCTTCATCATTTCCAGAAGTATACTACGTACTTCTTATCTATGAATTAATTTTCATATTCAATATTTTATTTATCTGTGTTGTCATTAGACAAGGTAGTTGTAAAGTTCTGATTCTATTGCAAAATGTGATCTTAATTTGTTCTTTAAATGTATGAGGGACAGGGAATTCGGCCTAGTGGTAGAGTGCTTACCTAGCAGGCACAAAGACCTGGGTTCAATTCCTCCGTACTACATATATAGAAAAAGCTGAAGGAGTTGCTGTGGCTCAAGGAATAGGGCTCTACTCTTGAGAAAGCCCAAAGACAGTACTTAGGCCCCGAGCTCAAGCCTGCGACTGTCAAAACAAAACAAAACAAAAAAGCAAAAAACAAACAAACAAAAATAAATGTATGAATAAAACTTATTCCCCAGTAGCAGCAATAGATTTTAATTATTTTGCTTGCTTGCTTATTTATTTATTTGTTGGTTGTAGAGGTCTTCAGCTAGTGCTCTACCACTTTGAGCCACAGCACCACCTCTGGGCCTTTTTTTTCTTCCTTTTTCCTGGTGGTTAATTGGAGATAAGAGTCTCACAAACTTTAATGCCTGGGCTGGCTTTAAACAGAGATCCTCAGATCTCAGCCTCCTGAGTAGCTAGGATTACTAGTGTGAGCCATTGGTGCCTGGCTGCTTGAATTCAGGGCCTCACATTCTCGGATGTCTTTTGTGTTCAAGGTTGACACTATCACTTGAGCCACATCTGGCTTTTTGCTGGTTAATTGGGAATAAGAATGTCATGAACTTTTCTGCCCCACCTGGCTTTGAACTGGGTCATTGGATCTCAGGACCTCTGTAGCTAGAATTATAGCTGAGAGCTACACTGGCTTACTAGTACAATTTTTTAAATCTAATTTTTTTGTGGGTCATGGGGCTTGAACTAGGCATGGGCGCTGTCCCTGAGCTCTTCAGCTCAAGGCTACCACCCTACCCTTGAGCCAAGCCCCACTTCCCATTTTCTAGAGGTTAATTGGAGATAAGAGTCTCAAGTCCTTTTGTGCCTGGGCTGGCTTTGCACCTTGATCCTCAGATCTCAGCCTCCTAAGTAGCTAGGATTACAGGTGTGAATCACCAAGCCCGGTTCTAAATCTATTTTTTATTAAAACTTTTTTTTATTGTCAGGATAATGTTTAGAGGGGTTAGAGTTACATTCATCAGGTTGTAGGTCCATTACATCTCACACATTGATACCCCACTAGTACTTTCTCTTTTAAATAAAGGGTAAGAATAACATAAAAATGCATGTTAACATGTAATTTCCTTTTCAGAAAAAAAGAGTCTATAATGTCTATCATACTGAGAACAAGAGTTCTATTATCAAAAAATTTATGGCTGGGGCCGGGAGCTTGGCCTAGTGGTAGAGTGCTTGACTAGCATGAGTGTTAAGACTCAGGTTTGATTCCTTGGTACCACATACATAGAAGAAAGCTGGAAGTGGTGCTAAGGCTCAAATAGTAGAGCTCTAGCCTTGAGAAAGTCCAAGGACAGTGCTTAGGCCCTGAACTCAAGCCCAGGACTGGCAAAAAAAATTATGGTATAGAAGGTGCTAAAAATGAGTATTACTTCTAAGCAACTGATAGATATGAGGTGATTCAGAATAGAGAATATGAAGCTCAGCTGTCAAGGATTCCCTAATTACAGAGCCTTGAGTAGAGGTAAAGAGGGGAAGATAAAGCCGTAAGGTTCTGTAGCATGTGAAATGTGCGCCTCTCTTTCTTTTTGATGGGTCAGGAGGCCTTTCCCTGAGCTCTTTTGCTCAAGGGTAGTAGTCTAACACTTTGAGCCACAGTACCACTTCTGGTTTTCTGGCAGGATATTGGAGATAGGAGTCTCATAGACTTTACAGCCTGGGCTGGCTTTGAACCTTGATCCTCAGATCTCAGCCTCCTGAGTAGCTAGGATTACAGGTATGAGCCACCACCAGCCCAGCTGAAAAATACAATTTTTAGATGAACACTTTATAGCTAGTATGGACAAAAACAAGCTTGCAGGTATAAAAAGTCCAATAAACAAGGTAGAATTTAAAAACCACATCAGATAAGATTTTCTTACTGCTGGGGTTCACTCCTCTAGCAAATACAGCACAATACAAATGCTATTGTTTTAAACAATGAAACACTTGCTTAGAGAGTCATATTGATTTGAAAGAACTCAGGGTAGGTATGTAAAATCAGGAATTAGTGATAATAGGCACAGCAGAGGAGAAAGGTGCTAAAAAGCATAGCCCCAGGCTCTACGGGCCTGGGGAAAGCTATAAGATGATAGGGCATGCTCAATTCTTGTTGTTAAATGATGCTATTACCTGTACTACTTCAGGCCATAGGGCAGGCCATAGAGAAAGCTTTTTGCTCAGGGCACCTGAATTCTGGCACACCTTAATTACAGCTGTGGTGGATGATGCTTACGGAAGAAAAGTATGCATTTCTTTTTCAGAGGAATGCTACTTTTTACTCTACTATGTGGAAAGCCCTAAACACCCCAGTACACCCCAGCCAGGGCCTTCCAAAAATAAATTCTGTTAGTCAGTAGTGACATTTACTGGTTTTTTTTTTCTCTCCTTCCTGTCACCTTCTTAGGAATGGAAAAAGTTTTTCTTCTTCCTGCTTAGTAAACTTATCTCCCTTGAGGATTTTTACTTTGTGAACAAAAACATGGCTAAATCCTATATTGCATTTACTATATTTTATTGCAAAATAAGTTAAAAAAAAACTAGATGGCTATAGGCCAGCTGAGAAGTATTACCATTATGCTGATAATGGAAAGGGTTAAATGTATGTTATTGCTTACAAATTGTGAAAAGCTAAAAGAAATGTCTCCTTGAAATAGTGACTGAGCATTCTCACCCTTTATGTGGATAAAGGTTTTGCATGCCAAGGAAACTGAAGAACGTTTACATAAACACCACAGATCTCTTTTCTAACCACAGTGGCAGGTATCCAAGACTCACACCTGCTGTATAGACTGTGAATAATCACATGTATCAGGCAATGAGGATGAGATAATTGAGAAAGAAACTCAATGAAAGGTATATGCCAGTAATAAGGAGTAAGGCCAGGCTTCTCATTCATTCATCAGTCTGCCCTTTAGCTTTTTCACTTATTCATTCACTCACCCATCCATCCATTCATTTCTTTTTCTCTCCTACTACAGGTTCTTGGACAAAGTCTCTACTTTCCTTCCATCAAGTTACCTCCTATTCTCCCTTCAGTTCTCAGTCACGTCTTCTCAAGAAAACCTCTCCAGCACAGGTGTTCTTAATGAACCACATTCTCCTATATATAATAGGTACAGACAAATGTTTGTTGAATGTATGAGCAAGCTAATCTACTTACTCATGCTTTTTTTTTTTTTTTGGTTGGTTTTGGGGCTTGATCTCTGGGCCTGGGCATTGTCCCTGAGCTCTTTAGCTCAAGACTACCGCTCTACCCCTTGAACCCTAGTTTTCTAATAGTTAATTGGAAATAAGAGTCCCACAGTCTTTAGTGCCCAGGCTGGCTTTGAACTGTGATCCTCAGAACTCAATGTCCTTAGTAGGTAGGATTACAGTTGTGAGCTACAGTGCCTGGCTTACTCATGCATTTTTTTTTTTTTTTGCATTCACTAAGCAAGAATTTACTAATAGCAGGAGGGGGAGGGAGCTCTCTGTGTGACCTCTTCTTTCATCAGAGAGAACATCAGCCTTTTACACCAGAGAACTTAAACAATTCAGGGGCCACTTTTTTCAAAATTTAATGGATAAGAGAGTGAGTGACTTGGATTCAGCATGCGTCTAGGTGTGGAAGTTCATGGAACTAACCAGAAGCAACAGAGAGTTGAGAAACAGTAGAAACTGGTTTCCCTTATACTAAGTTCACATGACTCAGAATTTGAGATCAAATTTTTCTTGTGAGGAAACTGTGGCCTAGGGGATTAATGAACATCGTTATTTTTGAAGTTGTAGAACTGATGAATGTGGTTCCCTGAGATTTCTTTGAACTGATGAAATGTGGTTGTAGGTTAAACTGTAGGAATGTGGCGTGTTTTGGTATCTTGGATTTGAAGAGGATAAGCTTTTTCCAGAGAAATGAAAGGACCCAAGGTGCAGATGCTAGAAAAAATGTCTAAGGGCAGAGAAAGAGAACCCTTAGAGTTCAGTGAGGAAGAGAGGCAGCCAGCAATACCGCAGTCTAGGAGATAACAGTGGGAGGGGCTGCTTCCTCAGCACTTGATTCAACCACTGCTGTTTCATCAGCAGGCAAACTTTTCTCATGGCACCCTAGAAACTTCTGGATGGTTTTCACTAGCTCTGTTTAACTCAGTTTTTCTATTAAATAAGTGACTGTTGATACTTTTTGAGTAAGTATACCTCAAACTTGCAGGCACAGAGCCCTTCCATATGTGATAGCTGCTGGATCCCATGACATTCCTGTGAAGAAATTCAGACCCAGAGACCTTGGTGGTTTGCCCTTGAGTCAATTGACAGGTTAGTGGGGAAGCGGGATGTCAGCCTGATTCAGCTCCTGCACTCTGTCCTGAAACCAAACCATGGTGGCTCACATAAAAGAAATCATTCCCCGCCCCCAAGAAGCTGAAGACAGAAACTTAGAAGGCAGACCTTCCCTTAGCTGTGCTTTATTTACTTGAAACTTTCCTTCTCAACACACGTTATCATGAGAGATAACAGAGGTGAGCAGAAGTGATTAAAGTAACGATAATTACTGTCTACATGCTCATGTGTTTCATGTGTTTCTATGTATGTATTTGATATGTATTTTTCACACATGTGCATATATTCATTTGTTTAATCTCACTATGAAACTGTGAGATGGATTCTACAATTATTCCACTTACGGATGTGAAAACTAAGGCCCAGCAAGGCAAAACAACTCAAGATCTCATAATGGATTTACTGTCAGAGATCTAAGTTCTAAGTTACCATATCCATCTGGCTTTTTACCTATAGATTTAGTGTGTGTGTGTGTGTGTGTGTACATGCATGCACACACACTGGTACTGGGGCTTGAACTCAAATCCTGGCTTCTGTCATTTAGCTTTTTCTACTTTAAGTTAGCACTTTACCACCTAAGTCACAGTTTCACTTCTACATTTTGAGTCATTAATTGGAAATAAATGTCTTGTGGACTTACTTGTCCAGTCGGGATTTAAATCACAGTCCTCAGATTTCAGCCTCCAAAGTAGCTAGGATTACAGGTTTGAGCCACCAGTACCTGGCTAGATTTACCTTTTTTTTCCCATATATTTTTTATTGTGATTAATAGAAGGGTTACATGATATTTGCCAGGTAGATGGTGCATTAATTCCCATGCATTGATACCCTTTCACATGTCTTGGTCCCCATTTCCCTCCCCCTAGATTTACCTTTAATTATACATTGTTGAGTCAAAGGGAAGGAAGGCTTTCCATAGTACTGTATTGTGGAAAATCTAACCAAAACTCTGGAGTCCAAAAACATAATTTTTCTTTGTAATTTCCTAAATATATTACTCTTTTGGGGAGGGGTTACTGAGGATCTAACTGAGGACTTTGTACACATTAAGTAAGTATTCTACCATTGAACATCAACACTTCTACTCCATCCCCAAATTTCATTTCTTGAGTCAGCAATCCGTATGCACCAGACATTGTTCACACCTACTAAAGAACCACGAAATAATCAGCCTGCTTCCATTTGCCGCTTGCTGTTCCTCATTCTCCATCCTCCTCTCCACCAGCATCTGCTATTAACAGTTCTGGCATTGAAAAGGCTGTTCTGAGACTTGCTTTCTCAAATGTGCTTACAATAGAAACAAAACAAAACAAAACAAAAGATGCAGCTGACATGCCAGCTTGGCCACCTCAGTGTTCCTTATCAGGACTTTCTGGGTAAACAGAAGGGCTGCTGGCAAGGAGTTAGAGCAGCCATCTGGGAGAGTCATGAGGGAGAACGAACTTGGTCCCATTGCAAAGCTGGAGGCTTTACTCTATGGGAGTGAAGTCTGGGAACCTCTGTGGTGATTTTCTGGATTACTTGGACAGAAACTTATCTGTCACAGGTTCCAAGTCTTTGGTTTGGAGAGAACCCAGAGTGCTGAAGTAAAGCATGCAAACATTGTTGTTTTGATATTCTAGAAGACACCGAATACTGCTCAGAATCTCTTCACATGAGAGGGCCATGAGAAGGTTAGGAGTTCCTTTCCCAGCTCACAGCAATGTCTGGGCATCTACAGGCACCTTAAAGTTTCTGGGATTGCTAGTGGAAGTGGAAGGATGAAAACGTGGCCAGCCTCTCTAAGGGCTCGAGAGCCAGAGGACAGTGCAGGCAGTCTGGACTTTCCAATCTGATTGCTACACATGTAACAAATAGGAGAAAAATGTCTGCTGACCATCTAAATGCATGGAGCAATCTTGTTCATCCCCATTCTTTATTCATGCTGACTCTCTGTGAGACTGGCCTTTTTCCTTCTCTTCCCTCCCCCTCTTCCTGTTTATACTCGGTCAGTCAACTCCTTTCCTACCCTCCACACCCGTATTTCATTATTTGATCTGTGTAAAAATGATATACCAGGTGGTCCGGGAGTTTGGCCTAGTGGTAAGTGCTTGCTTAGCATGCACAAAGACCCGGGTTTGATTCTTCAGTACCATATACTTAGAAAAAAGCTAGAAGTGGTGCTGAGGCTCAAGTGGTAGAGCTCTAGCCTTGAGAAAATCCAAGGACAGTGCTCAGGCCCTGAGCCAAAACCCACGACTGACAAAAAAAAATGATATACCAGGGGCTGGGAGTTTTACCTAGTATAGAATGATTGCCTAGCATGCATGAGGACCAGGGTTCGAATCCTCGGAATCACATACATAGAAAAAAGCCAGAAATGGTGCTGTGGTTCAAGTGGTAGAGCTCTAGCCTTGAGAAAGCCCAAGGACAGTGCTCATGCCCTAAGTTCAAGTTCTAGGACTGACAACAAAAGTGATATATGAACTAGTCCATCTAACACCACAGACTTATATTTGAGAGTGATTTTGTTTAACTTTGAAGAACTAATGTTTGGTTTTTCAATAAATATATTGAGGAAGAATTCTCTAAACTATGCCAGAGGTACTATTTGTTCTTCCAAAAATTCTTCAGTGACAGTTTGGTTTGTCCAATAATCTGCCCCTTTTGCTAGCTTGGAAAAACTAGTGAAATACTGATGGAAGCGGAGGAGCTGTCTTCTTACTGAGGGCAGTGCTGAAGTGTCTATCAAACTCTCTAGCAAATTGTTTTTGGTGGGAGGGGGGCAGTCCCGTGCTTGAATTCGGGCTTTTTGCTCAAGGTTAGAACTCCACCACTCGGCCCACAGTTCTACTGCCAACTTGTAGGGGTTAATTGGAGATAAGTGCCTTAACAGATTTTTCTGCCCAGGCTGACTTTGAACCATGATCCTCAGATTTCAATCTCCTGAGTAGCCAAGATTATAGGCGGAAGCCCCTTGTGCCCAGCAACAGATTTTGATTTCCTATTGATCATATCTGCAAAAAACCGCTCTGGAAAATGACCTGCATTGATACGTCACCATAACCAGTTCATTTCCTTAGATATCAGTCAAGATACAGTACTCAGGTTTGGATCATTCACACCCACAAAAATACCAACACAACATAACAAACTCAGGAAAGTTCATCCTATTTCTGTGAGGGAAATGTGAACCAATAATGAGATGGCATGCAGAAAGATTCCAGACCATTATCCTCTCTCCCTAGTGCTTTGTTTTTTTATTTTCTCCTTTTTCCACTCCAGAAACAAGTGTTTGAATCACTTAACTTAGAGATAGGATTAGGCCAAGCAAAGAAGAGGGACACATGCCTAATCAGTCTTCAGTGACAGTGTTCTGCAAACAGTATATTTCCAGCATGTAATTCTTCCTCTGTCTATAGTAGATGGACAAGGAAATACAAAATTTCTGAGTAGATTCTGCTTTGTCTAGTTCCACCTAAATAAACTAAATTTTGTGTTAAAGATTGTAAGAATTCTACGTAATGGTGCATGCTAAAGATCGGACACTTTGTAAAAAACGTAATTTCCCCCTTGGAGGCTATGAGACAGGAATGGGAGGGGGTGGGTGGGGGAATCAATGTTTAGGTCAAACATTTAAGATTTGAACACTATCTTCTTAGTCATCACTTTCATTTCTGTCTTCTAGTGAAATATGAAACAGCTAGAAAGCAATGGAAAACACTAAGTATTGCATCAGACATTGAAGAGGAACTGATCATACCATAGGTTAAAAGTGATTTAAGTGAGATTTTTTAAACTGGTTATTTAAAGGCAGATTTTGTTTTTCAGAAAGGTTAAGAAGTGTACAAGTTCTTCTTGTCCTATTAGCAGTGCTGATCCTGTGTTGCAAGGAGGAATGGATGTGTTCCTCTTCCTTTTGGCATAGTCTTGCAAGCATGAGCTATAAATGATGTGTATGATTTTTCAGGATGTTTCCCTATATACACTCTATGGGACAATGTCGATGATAAATTTAATGACTTTAGCATTTTACCTTAATTCTGTTGGGGCAGTGGTGTGTGTGTGTGTGTGTGTGTATCTTGGGCTTGAGCTCAGGGCCTAGGTGCTGTCCCTGAGCTTTTTGAATGAAGGCTAGTGCTCTCCTACTTGAGCTACAGTTCCACTTTCCAGTGTTTTTGGTAGGGAGGGTAGTTTATTGGAGATAAGAATCTCATAGACTTTTTGCCTGGACTGACTTCAAACCATGACCCTTAGATCTCCGCTTTATGAGTAGCTAAGGTAGGCATAAGCCACTGGCACCTGGCACGTACTCATTTTTTTGGACATTTTTTATTAAAGAATTTATTAACCTTGATTTTTACATCATATTTCAAATGATGTATTTAACAAACAAGTATCCAAGAAGGGAACCTCTATGTACAATCACTGGCACTTAGATTTTAGAACATAATTAAAATTAGGCTGAGGGTTTATATGTCAGATACATATTAATTTATGTAATAAACCATTATGTCTATAGAGTCATAGATTTTTATGTCTATGTAGTTGTGTTTATATTTCCAATACCATGTCCATAGCATTGGGTATGCAAATATTGAGTCCTTGCTCTTGTACTATGTGGATCTAATAGCCACATATTAAGAATACCATGCACCTTTTGTTCCTTTGGTCTTGACTTGTCTCACTTGTACTCATTTTTAACCCTCTGAAATTAGTCTGCAATGTTACTGACACTGTACATGACCCAGAGAGAAAGAGGTAAAAGATGTGGCCTCAGATTGCTCACTGGGAAGGAACCATACAATAATGATGACTGTCAGTCATATGGCTTTTTAAAATGTAAAGGTCACTTTCCACCACTTCACTTCATTAGCTCTTTCTTTAGGCATGTCATAATGCTAGGCATTGTTATCTCCATTTTTCAAATGAGGACAGTAAAGCTTGGACAAGTGAAGGGACTTCCCTTGGATCACATTCTAGTAAAGGACAGAGTCAGAGCTTAGAAATACTATTCTGATCTAAAACAGCATCAGATTCTGTGATTAAAGACCAATATCTATATAATGGCACACTGTGATCTAAGAAGAATGGCTCTTCATGGTGGTATCTTAGGAGAATGCACAGTATGATTATTAAAGAAAGTCAAAGGAATATCTGTTGTAGGGATAAGGATGGGAGATGACATGAGAGGACAAGGTCTACACTGACTGACATGGGAGACAGGCTTAAAGCAGAAGAATTATTGTTGGAAGTAATGAGAGATATGTGAGTGTAAGGGATAGGGGATGCTAGCATTTTTAAGTTTTCTTTACATTGCCTCAGAAAGCCCCCAGTGGAGGAGCTCAGAACACCCTAAGGATGTGTTCTGCACTGGTGCTTAGTGGTAGAAAGGGGGTTGCCAGACAAGTTATAAATGGAAGTTGTGCAAGGGAAGTTCATATGCAAAGTGTCTAAATATGCTCCATTGCCCTACTTGGTTATTTATAAGTGTTCTACAGGTACAGAAGTTGTTGGGAGTCCAGATACTATATAAGAGACTGAACAGAGAATCAAAAATATTTAACACGTGATAGGCTTCTAGGTTATCTATTACAACCTGTCCCACTGTCATAGTGGAGACTTCCTGGATGATGATTCCATTGACTCTTTTCCTGTACCTAACACTGATGCCTTGGAACCTGGGAGAGGAAGGTGACCTAATCTTAAGGAGGGAAGTGAGATCTGATTCAGATTTGGTGGTCTCTATAATTATGTAAATTTTTATTAAACTCCTAAGTCCATAAAATCAAGATCTCTCTATATATGAATTATTCTAATAACCTTGATATCTGGAACCTCAGGGATGAGGGTGACAGCTGGTCATGTATCACAAGCACAATAGCACCAAACTTGATTGCAAATTCATAGAGGGACCACCACTTATATAGAGAGCATGGTCTGGGGAATTCTGGTCCAGAACTGTACCTTGGAGGCCTTACCTGATTATAGAACAGGGATTGATCCATCATGGATCATAGGCTCTAGAATCAGTGAGCATAATAAACATTTACTAACTCTCATCAGTGTGTCCTTTGTTTTGAACTCCCATAATGGGTGTCCTTTGTAAAATAGTAATAAAATTGGGGTGAAAGTGAAATGATGCATGCATGGAAAGTCTAATTCCTTAAAATACAGATTAAGAGGAGATTCACATGTAGAGGATTCGCATTATTGGGGAGTCCCCTTGGGATCAATACTTTTTGTAAAGCAAGGATAGCATTTTTTTTTTGTCAGTTGTGGGGCTTAAACTCTAGGCACTGTCCCTGAGCTTTTCAGCTCAAGGCTACAACTCTACCACTTGAATCACAGCACCACTTCTGGGTTTTGGGTGGTTAAATGGAGATAAGAGTCTCACCGACTTTAGTGCCTGGGCTGGCTTTGAACTGTGATCCTTAGATCTCAGCTTCCTGAGTAGCTAGGATTACAGGTGTGAGCAACCAGAACCCAGGAAGGATGGGGCAGAGGGAAAGCATGAGCCAAGATGCACTCATGAATCTTATGATGCAACCACTAGTCTTACAGAGTCATCTGGAACAGAGATAAGGACATCAGTCTCTTCGCCCCACATTGGGTAGTCATTGGACATTGGCTCTCCACAGGAAGCAGGCATGATCTTGAGTAAGGAAACCAGCAGAGTGCAAGGGCTGGTGGGAGATCTGGCTGATAGCTGCCAGCTACCAATACTCCCAGAAGGTGGGAGAAGTAAGTTCTTAGGACCAGAAGGTTGAAAACTCTGAGTGATGCACTGCAGATTCATTTTCTTCCTATAGTACATTCTAAGAAAATCACTTTCTGGTAGTGTTCTTTTCCTAGAGAAACTTACAAGCTGGTAAATGGAATAAACTCTAGAAGCTGTTCTCAAAACTGCAAATGATACTTATCTTCTTCTTGTACTACCAATTCTACTTTTCTCTTCACCTTATCTAGTCCAAGAAATTTATTTGGTAGATCCAAAACTAGATTGTGACTTCTGAACTTACTGTTTTTCCCTTAAGAGACACCCAAGTGGGGCCGGGAGTTTGGCCTAGTGGTTAAAGTGCTTGCCTAGCATGCATGAAGACCCGGTGGATTCCTTGGTACCACATACATCGAAAAAGGCCGGAAGTGGTGCTGAGGCTCAAGTGGTAGAGCTCTAGCCTTGAGAAAGTCCAAGGACAGTGCTCAGGCCCTGAGCTCAAGCCCAGGACTGGCAAAAAAAAAAAAAAAAAAGAGACACTCAAGTAAATGACCTTTGTGCCAAATATTTTCTACACTTCTCACAATTTTAAAGGCAGCAATATTGCTTTCCAGTGATCAGAGTCAATTTCTCATGCTACAATGTTGACTCTTTTTGCTTGTACTTTCTTGGTACTAGATATGAAGAAACTGGTTGGCAGCCAGTTATTGGATACTGTGTTCTCTTAAAAGCAGACAACAAACTATAGTCTGAGCCACTGAAAGTCACATGATTTAATAAGATTACTTCTAGCTCCTCAGGTTACCCAGGCTAATGGTAGCTTTTGTCTGTCCCAAGTGAAAGAAAACTATTTTCTTTCTTTCTTTCTTTCTTTCTTTCTTTCTTTCTTTCTTTCTTTCTTTCTTTCTTTCTTTCTGCCTGCCTTCCTTCCTTCCTTCCTTTCTCTCCTTCTCCTTCTCCTTCCTCCTCCTCCTCCTCCTCCTCCTCCTCCTCCTCCTCCTCCTCCTCCTCCTCCTCCTTCTTTTTATTCTTATTCTTCTTCTTTTTTTGTGGGTCATGGGGCTTATACTTGGCCTAGGAGCTGTCTCTGAGTGCTTCAGCTCAAGGCTACTATCCTACCCTGGAGTACCCCACTTCTACCACCCTACCCTGGAGCCAAGCCCTGCTTCCCATTTTGTAGAGGTTAATTGGAGATAAGAGTCTCAGGTCCTTTTGTGCCTGGGCTGGTTTTGAATCTTGATTCTCAGATCTCAGCCTCCTGAGTAGCTAGGATTACAGGCGTGAGCCACTGCGCTTGGCTAAAGAAAACTATTTCTGATGGAAATTGACAAAAAATATACTTTTTGGATCCATAGTTGAAAATGGTATATCTGGCAATGTTCATCTGCTCTAGTCAAAAAATCCTATCTAAAGCAGATGTGATAGTACATGGCAGAAGATATGGCGGTACTTGGCGTAAGGACTGTGAGTTTTTAGTCATCTTAGGCTACATATCAAGGGCTTGCTTCAGACTATTTGAACTCTTTCAGGATCCTGTTTCCCCTAATACTATGACAAGTTCAGCTTTTTTTAATAGCATCTTTCATCAACCTGCCTCGAAGAGGAGGAGCACTATTGAAAGTCTCCAAGGAACTGGAATCTCTCTCAGCAAGTTATTCCTTGCATTTGATAGACAGTTGTCTCTGGCTCCTCTCATGAAACAGGAACCAGTTGGTGCATGTCCTCATTTAATGTATCTACTACAGTATGCCTGCTTCTGTAGATTTTTTTTTTTGCCAGTCCTGGGCTTGAGCTCAGGGTTTGAGCACTGTCCTTGGACTTTCTCAAGGCTAGCACTCTACCACTTGAGCCTCAGCACCACTTCCGGCTTTTTGCTATGTATGTGGGGTACCGAGGAGTTGAACCCAGGTCTTCATGCATTCTAGGCAAGCACTCTACCACTAGGCCAAACTCCGGCCCCTTCTGTAGATCTTTTGAGCTCTCCTGTTGTTTTCCATAACAGCTCTGGCATTTGTATTTCACTGTTTCTGTCAAATGTCCAAGAACCATTCTAGATGTGTCCCAATGCTCTCTTTTGAGTGTTAAATCTTCTGTCACAGAATTAGTATCCTATTTCCTTTTGGCATATGCTGTTTATTTGGGAAGCACAATTCCTTTCTTAGAAAACACAGAATATCCTCCATTGAGTTATGATTTAATTCTAGTTATTAGTTTGATAGAAAAGATGGGAGGTAGGAATACCTTCTGAGAAGGTATATGATTTATTATTTTATAAAAAATACTGCCCAAATCTGGCAGTTTAAAACAATGAAATTCATTATTTCAAAATTTCTCCCTCAAGGTATCTTCTACTGAAGTCAAAATGTTGGCTAAGATGTCATCACTTGAAAGCTTTACTGGGAATAGAAAACTCATTTCCCAAAGTGCCTAAATACTACTGTTGGCAGAAAGTCTTAGTTCCTGGCCATATGAGTCTTTTTATAATGCTGCTTAAGTATCCTTAAAACAAAGGAGATAGATTCCGCCAGATGTTATGATGCCTTCTATGATCTAGCTTCAGAAGTCACACTATCATTTCTGTACTCCTATTGGTTATTGAAATCATCCATATGCAGAGTAGAGGAAAAAAATACCAAGATGGGACCATCAGGAGGCTGGGAATATCGGAGCCACTCCTGAGGTTGCTTAGCAATTGGCAGTAAATGATGCAACAATAGGATGTATCTTGTTACTCTTGTTTTGCAACAAGAAGACTTATCTGTCTTCAGGTGAGAATGAGTAGCCTTTAACAAATGTGAACTTCTGGCTCGAGGGCCTTGGAAAGCAAATTAAGTCTCTGGTCTTGACTTCAATGCAATAGCAGGCAAAACTTGAAATTCAAAAGTCTAAAATCTGTATTTCCCCCCAAATCTTAATTAAATAAGTCTTGACCTGTGAATGATGTTATGAAAATCTAGCAAAATGTTTCTCTACCTCTACATGATAGAACAGAATGAGCCTGTTCGTAGATCCAGAGGCTTATGGGAATCTAGGGATTTGTCAGCAACTTAGGTATCTCCAATCTAAACCTCAGAATTAGTCCTTCCTATCCAGAGACCAGGTTCCATTATAGAAAACTTTCTGGTATCTCTAGTCTCTTGTTAGTTCACTAAAATATGGACTCTGCTGAAGTCCTACCTCTGTTATTGCCTACTGATGTGCATTACATAAAATTTTTCTCTATACGTTTCCCAAGAGGCCTTCTGCTCTATAGATTTATCATTTAAAAACACACCGGGGCTGGTAATGTGGCCTAGTAGTAGTGTTTGCCTAGCATGCACAAAGCCCTGAGTTTGATTCCTTGGAATCACATACACAGAAAAAACTGGAAGTGGTACTGTGGTTCAAGTGGAGCCTGGAGCAAAAAGAAGCTCAGGGACAGTGCCCAGGGTATCCTGTGACATTTCGATGCATGTATGCATTATATAATGTTCAAGCTTTACATTTAACCTTAATTTATGATTTATCACACTCAGCTTTCCATCCTTCTCCAATGTCCCTCTTCTCCCCGGCAAAAGATATCATGACTCCTTATAATTATTATCCATTGACCTGTTAATGCATAGTCTCCCACAGTGCATTTCATCCAAGCTCTCCTCGGAGCATATTTTAAAGGTTGTGCTGGTGAGCACTCATGGCTTATGTCTATAATCCTAGCTACTCAGGAGTCTGAGATCTGAGAACTGAGGTTCAAAGCCCGCCCAGGCAGAAAAATCCCCATAAGACTCTGATTGCCAATTCACCTTGCAAAAACTGGAAGTAGATTTGTTACTCAAAGTGGTAGAGCACTATCCTTGATGAAAAAAAAAAAAGCTGAAGGAGAGTGCTTAGACCCTGAATTCAAGCCCTACAATGGATAAAAAAAATGTTGTACTGCAATATGTATATCAGTGTTTTACTGCTGGAGATAAGGTACCAATTTTACCCTATTTTTAATGTATGCTTTGTATCACCAACTGTTGATGGACAGCTTCACTAAAATGTGGATGCTGATCTGGACATGGTGGTGTGGTACATATCTATAATCATGCATTTAGGAGGTTGAGGAAGGAGGATGGTGAATTTAAGATCAATCTGGCTATACAGGGAGATCTTGTCTCAAAAACTGTGTGTGTCAGGGATTTCTGAGATGTAGATTTGTTGTGGGAAGGTAGTGAGGAATACTCTTGCACATGAAGGACATGACAAAAAGCAGCAGAAGGATTGCAGTTCTGTTATAAGAAAGACCATAGCTGTTACTATGTGTTGCTTTGGATATGAAATGTCCTCTCCAGGTTTACCAGAGTGGATGAAAAATACTGTGACTTTATATCCTACAATGAGTGCTGTCATCAGAAGGGTGGAAGGTCTTGGCAAGGCAGGCCTCTTCAGTTGAGGCAATTCCTTAGAGACTTAGCTGAGCGTCCTCAGCCTCCCACATTCCTACACTGGGGAAAGGGTATGGTTAATTCTTTTTTTTTAACCAGTCCTAGGGCTTGAACTCAGGGTCTAAACATTGTCCTTGGGCCTTCCTCAAAACTAGCGCTCTACCACTTGAACCACAGCACCACTTCTGGCTTTTCTATGTATGTGGTACCAAGGAATTGAATCTGGGTCTTTGTACATGCTAGGCAAGCACTCTATCACTAGGCCAAACTCCTGGCGCCATCTATTCTTATTTTCTCACACCTGTAATCCTAGCTACTCAGGAGGCTGAGATCTGAGGATCGATGTTCAGAGACAGCCTGGGCACTAAAGAACATGTGACTCTTATCTCCAATTAACCACTAGAAAACTGGAAGTGGCACTGTGGGTCAAGGGGTGGGGTGGTAGCCTTGAGCTGAAGAGCTCAGGGACCAAGCTCAGGCCCAGAGTTCAAGTCCACAACCAACAAATAATAATAAGAAAAACACCAACGACAAAAAACTGAATTGTTGTAGTTGACACTTAGCATGTAAGATAATGATACATTACCAGTATAATTTATTACCCATAGCTAACATATGATCTACCAGATGAGCAGTTTATTAAGTCATCAGAATTAGTGTAGAACATAACCTGTATTTTCTTCAGACTTCCTCTACTTAGAGCCACAATGAAGCTTGCATTCTGACATAGAGTTCTTACTTAAACAATCCTGTTTAATAGTCTTAGATGACTAGCCCCAAACAGGGAGCATAGTGAAGATACAGACAAGTGAGCAGAGTAGACATTCCATTTCTTGTTTCTGATACTGGTCTGGGTGATCTTGTTCTAGAAGATAGGCACCTATACTCTAAGGGGAGTAGTTCCATGAGAAAGAGTAGGACAGAATGAGTTACAGGAGATGGCACTAGAATGATAGAGTAAGACTAAATATAGACAGAGTAGGAAGATTAAGGAGGGTGAGTTCAGGAAGAGATTGCAATCTTTTAGACTGTGTGACTGTTACCTAATTTCCTATGGAGTGGTGTGCCCCACTGACAGGGCAGGGTCCATCAAGGCACCTACTCAGCTCAGGCAGACAGTTCCAGACTAGCAACCATTACTGACTGATGCTTGTTACTGAATCTCTTTAATTATGCAGTGGCAATCAGGTCAGTGAGAGGTGACCAATTTGGGGGTATCTGGGGGGGCTCACAGCCAACTTTTCTTACAGTAGTGAGGTTTGACTTTTGGACCTTATGAACTATGCCCCCCAGCCTATTAAAATATTTTAGATAGAGTCATTGGGTCTCACACTTTTTTCCCAGGGGCAAAGGCAGTTTCAGACTCTGATCTTCCTACGTTTGTCTCCTGAGTTATTAGGTTTACTGGGATTACAAGCATGTGCTGCCATGCCCACATTATTTTTGAAGATAAGATCTCATAACTTCTTGCCTGGGTCAAACCATGATTCTCTCATTTCTGCATCTAATGTAGCTAGGATTATAAACAAGAAGTGACATGTGTAATCTCATTAATGATTTCTTCAGGAAATTGATCTCTGTCCTCCATATGGTCCCTTGACATAGATTTCTGCCCTCATAACCTGACTATAGCTGATTGGCATGAGAATGGATGGTTGATCAAACCAGAACAACCATTTTTCTCCCTTGGGAATGTAGAGTTGTGACTTTGAGACAGAGCTGTTTTCTACAGAACCATTTTCTTTACTTTTTTTTCTGTGCCAGTCCTGGGGCTTGAACTCAGGGCCTGAGCACTGTCCTTGGGATTTTCCTCAAGGCTAGCACTCTTCCACTTGAGCCACAGCACCACATCTGGCTTTTCTATGTATATGGTTCTGAGGAATCGAACCCTGGTCTTTGTGCATGCTAGGCAAGCACTCTACCACTAGGCAAAACATATGGCCTCATAGAACCATTTTCCACCCAGCACAGAAAGAGATAAATAAAAGAAGGCCAGTCTGCAGAGATTAAAGGATAGTTTTTTTGTCTCCAGTGTTCCTATCTTTTTTGAGCATCTGTTGCATGTATCATCTTTGATCTTTCTTGGTAACCCTAAAATACTTTGGCCTGCAATATTATTGTTGCATACATGTATTACTTGTCATCACAATTATATTTATTTCAAAAACCTCTCTTCCTGTGAGTTCAGACTTGATTTTATTTACAATACTTTCAGTATTAGAAATGCTGTTACTTGGACACAAAATCAGCATTGGAGCAGAGAGCATAGAGTCTCTAACATGCGGGATTGATAAATACTCTCATCATACCCCAGACGACCCCATTCTGATATTGGAAAGGCTTTGTGTTTCATAAGTTTGTCCTCACTAGTTTTGTTCTGTTACAGTCTGTGTGTATCCTTTCTCTCTAAGAAATAAGGAAAGGCCTAATCTCTGAAGAGCTGTTGGAGTTGAGTGTTAATCAAAGAAAGGAGAAGGAATGTTGGTAGATATGTGCTTTGACTTGCTGAAATCCATACCCAGTCTGATCTAGGTCATTGGGAAGAATATGACAATTACTAGAAGTTCGACAATAACAAAAATGGAATGATGCTCAAGCATTAGCTTGAGCACAGTCAATCCTGCATCATGGGTTTAATGCAAATAATGGCACCAAAAGTTTGGATCAGGGGATGGCCTGAGAAATTTTGAAACTGAAACACATATTTGATAATCAGCATAATGGGTGTTGAGACTTTATTTCTTTTCCAGTCCTGGTGCTTGAACTCAGGACCTGGGAACTATCCTTGAGCTTTCTCAAGGGTAGCACTCTACTTCTGGCTTTTTCTGTGTATATGGATACTGAGGAATCAAACCTATGGCTTTGTGCATGCTAGGCAAGCACTCCACCATTAGGTTACACTCACAGACCTGAGATTTTAATTTTTTTTATAAACTATCTATCATCTATTTTTTAGTCAGTAGCCCAAGATAGCCTCAAACTTGGGCTCCTCTTGCCTCATGCTCCTCGTGTTGGGATTACAGATGTGCACCCCTATACTCAACTATACAATATTTAAATCTAAAATTATTCTACGTGGAAAGCTTTATGTATTCATAGATTAAACTAAATACCTTAACTTGAGATTATTTCTGAAGTTAAAAATTATTAAAATAAGGGCTTGGGGTCTGGGAGTTTGGCCTAGTGGTAGAGTGCTTGCCTAGCATGCATGAAGACCCAGGTTCGATTCCTCGATACCACATACATAGCAGAATCTGGAAGTGGTGCTGGGGATCAAATGGTAGAGCTCTAGCCTTGAGAAAATCCAAGGGCAGTGCTCAGGCCCTGAGTTCAAGACCCAGGAATGGCAAAAAAAAGGGGGAGGTAGGTTGGGAGCATAGCCTAGTGGTAGAGTGCTCACATAGCATGCATGAAGCCCTGGGTTTGATTCCTCAGTAGCACAAACTCAGAAAAAGCCAGAAGGAATGCTGTGGCTCAAGTGGCAGAGTGCTAGCTTTGAGTAAACAGTGTCCAAGGACAGTGCCCAGGCCCTGAGTTCAGGCCCCAGGACTGGCAAAAAAGAAAAAAAAATTTAAACAAATTATTTTTTCATATACTCTGAGAACCTGTCATCATACTTATATAGTGTTAAATATTTGCAAGCAGGCAAATATGAATATCTAAACAGCAACTTAGAAAAGTGCTTCTCAAATTTCAATGCATATTAGAATCACAGAGGATGGAAGGAGAATCTTGCTAAGATGCGTATCTGGACTACATTTTTCAATAAGTCTAGGTGAGGTCTGAGCTTCCATGTTTCTAACAAGCTTTTAGTGGTGTGTTTTCCAGTTTTAAATAACAAGATCTTAAAAGGCTGGAAGGGATTGCTTCCTTCTGTGGATCAGCAATACCTTTTGATGTTTTGTTTTTTATCCTGGCTTCAAGTCAACAGTAAAAGAAACTGTGCAAGCAAGGACTGCCGCTGGAAATGGGGACCTGGGTTCTAATCCTGACTGTGACACCAATTACTGCAAGATCGAGTACAAATGACCACCTTTGGGGTTCAGTTTCCAGTCTGGGATAGATTATGTTTCAGGTCCTCTTGAGGGGACTTCTAGCTTTGTAGAGAGCCATAGGGTCTCTTAAGAAAAAGATGAAGTTAGGAGGAGAAGGAACAGAGGCAGTTAGAAAGGAAAGGAAATAACCAGAAAAGTTTCCTGATAGACTAAGAAGATGGCCTTAACAAGGATACAGTGGTAAATTTATCAAATGCTTTCATTTAGTTATCTTTTAACATAATGTGAAAGCTATTCTGTTCACCACTTCTGGGGTTGCCATGCATGCATTGTCCTAAGGAAATAAAAATTAATTCTTTTTTTTTTTTTTTGCCAGTCCTGGGCTTGAGCTCAGGGTCTGAGCACTGTCCTTGGGCTTTCTCAAGGCTAGAGCTCTACCACTTGAGCTTTAGCACCATTTCCGGCTTTTTTTTAGTATGTATGTGGTACCGAGGAATCGAACCCAGGTCTTCATGCATGCTAGGCAAGCACTCTACCACTAGGCCAAAGTCCAGGCCCCATAAAAATTAATTCTATACCTGACCTTTCCAGGCTTTATTGGGTGGTACCTGGTTGATTGGGAGGTACTTGATTTACTTGATATTATTCTTCACTATTTTTATCTCTTGGTATTGATGTGCTTGTCTTCTAAACGTCTATAAGAGGGAGGTTGGGATAGTAGTGTTAAGAATAGAAATTGCATATGATCTTGATGGGTAACCTCATTACTCTGCACTATGTCAGCACCATTATCAGCATCACTACTAACATAAAAAATATTAATGTTAACTAACATAAGGCCTCTTGAATGAAGCCTGAGTTCCAGCTCTGGTGTGTAGGTTTTGATTATATTCATGATGAAAGAGAGAAAGGGAAATACCATCAAATGAGTCATTAGCAACAACAAAAATGCCCTGCTCTTCCTTGGGTCTGTCTTCCTTCCTGCCAGTTTTCTCTACAGACCTTCTCCAATCCTTGGGAATAGAAGATAACTAATCATTTGCTGCCACTCTTGGGCAGTAAGCCAACAGAACCCCAAGGCCAAAATTTCATCAAGGATGAGGCAGACACACTGAGATCACTCTTATACCCCTATTTCCAGGAAAGAAAGAGAAAAAAGAAAGGGAAAATTTCCAGCAATATGTTTTATACAGTAGAATCATTTATAACACTTTAAGGAAATACTAATGTGCATGACAACCCCCCAGAAGTTCAGACAAGTGGTGTGGGGGGGGATTCAGGCAGTTGAATTTTTAAGGCACCATGAAGATTCTAAGTAGTCAATAGGCAAGTTAATGTATAGGGTTAGAGTTTTCTCTCTTTTCATTGTAACCATCTGCTTCAAATTGACCTGTTCTAAGCCGGGTAAGTTAGTTTACATCTGTAATATCAGCTGTTTTGGATATTTCCTAGCCATTTTTTTTGTCAAATCTTGTTACATTCAGAGTCAGATTACATGGGCCCTAAAATTAGACTCCATCATAGGAATCAAAAATTGCCTTTGAGGGCTGGAGGCATGGCTCAACAGTAATAGCATTTGCATGGTAAGCATAAGACCCTGAGCCCAAACACTAGTACTAAGGAGGATAAGTAGGAGAAAATGAGAAAGGGGGAAGGGATGAATGGGAGGGGGCAGGAGGAGGACAGGGAGTAAGAGATTACTCTTTTTCTACTATTTCATTTTCATCATTGCTTCAATGATGACTTACTTGAAGGTGTACAGGGTTCTCCTCATTTTAAATTTATGTCCTACTGAAAACCTCCACGTGGATGTGTCATGAGTTCCCTTAAAGCTTAGCAGTTATAAAAATTAACATCTCACTCTTTCTATCTCAGCTAACAGCAGCTCCATCTACCCCATCACTTAATTACCCATCAGAGTCCACATAGACTTCTTCACAAGTGAATCTATAGTAGCCATCTATTGTGCACTTTGTATGTGCTACCCACTGTGAGTGTGGTGGTAAGGCAGACTCTCATGGATTTTGCAGTTTCATGGAGAGAGAAGTAGTGTTATGCAAAAAATAAACAGTAGGACGGGATGGGCTTTTAGCCAAGTGTTAGAGTGCTTGCCTAGCATGCACGAAGACCTGGGTTCGATTCCTCAGTACCATATACATAGAAAAAAGCCAGAAGTGGTGCTGAGGCTCAAGTGGTAGAGCTCTAGCCTTAAGAAAGTCCAAGGACAATGCTCAGACCCTGAGCTCAAGCCCAGAACTGGCAAAAAAACAAAATCAAAAACAAAAAGCAGTAGGAGAGAGAGTGGTAGGAGAAGGTACTTACTGAGTGTGTGGTTACAGAGGGTTTTCTGAGGAGCCACGTGATTGAAGACGATCCATGGAAAGAAGGGGAACAATGAGTACCTTGGCCTTGGGACAGTCTAACGGATCTGAGAGACCAGTGGGGCAAGTAGACAGGAGGAGACTATATATACCATATTGTACTTAGGTAACATAGTAAAGATGGTACACTTGATTGCCTTTTATTAAGTGTATCCTTTTGATTCACTTATTCTTTTCCACATGATTTTGGTCCAAGACCTTTTGCATTTTATCTTGACTATTTTTCTTCCCAGTCCTGAACTCCTTCACTGGTCCATCCCTTTCTTTCTTCTAATCTGTAATACTCAGCAGAAGGGCTGGCTGTCACTATTTACTTCAGCACCTTTTTTAGCCCAAAGGAACAGAATGTCTGGGTAATTAATCATCTTCCCAAGTCCTAGCATATTAACATAATTAGGAATGGCAAGTGCTTTCTTAATTGACTTCCTTTTAAAATTACTCTCATTTCCCCCCACTTCCATTTTAGTATGTATTTTTCACTTGGATGTATCCTATGTTATGATTATTTTATTTGTGTCTGTCTGCTTATTTTAAATTATACTAATGATATTTTGCTTCTTTTTCTGTTTTTATGCACAATAGCTTTAAGATCTATTCATGTATCTACCTAATACATCGCACAAAACAAATGATAGTAATTCATAGTATGCACATTAACCTAGGTTATGTTGAAATAACATACAATTCCCATTCATGCAGAACTGTGATAGATATCGTGGTTACTCAGGACAGTTATTTTCTAATTCATAACTCAGGGGTTCCTATCACTTCATCCTACTATTTGTCATTGGGAGCCCAAAACTTTCAGAGTTACTGAGGCAGAGAAGAAGGGCATAAGAACAATCCATATTCACCCTTCCATCTTCCGAGTAGAAGTGACGCATACCATTGCTACTCAAAACTTTACCCAAACTTTTAAGTACCTCTGATCAACTATGGAAGCTGAGAAATATAGGAAGTGAGCTACGAACATCTCCAGTGACATGTGTATTCACCATTATGTATCTATGTGCTCTCCAAGATGTGTGCACATAACACCCCAGGCTCACAACAATGAGTACAAAGTTAGTGAGTAACTTTGACTATACTTTATATATTTTAATGAGCCTAGGTGAGAATCTTCCTATGATCTTACAAATGATGGCTTCTCTTCAAACAGGTCTATATCCTAGCCACTGAATTCGTAAACATAATTCAATTTGGAAAAATAATTTTTGTAAGTTAAATAAAATATTTTGATAAGATATCATTCTGAGTTATCAAAAAGGGTCCTAAATCCAATGATCAGTGTCTTTCTAAAGATGGAAGAGGAGATATTAGAGCCTTGCAGTTGTAGCCAAAGAACACATGAAGCCACCAGAGCTTGAAGTGATAAACATTTCCCTTCGCAGGTCTTTGAGAGAGAACTGTAATAGCTATTACAAACATTCAGACTGCAGCACTGTGAGAGACCACGTTTCTATTTCTGTAAGCCATAGATTTGGAGGAATTTTGATAAAGTAGGAAATTAATAAATATTTTGTACTTAGAAACAAGATGCTGCTGTAACAAATGCCTAAAACTATGGAATTGACTAACATACATAGGCTTGGAAATTTTTGAGGCATAGGGTAGAAAAAGTCTAGCCAGGCACCAGTGGCTCACACTTGTAATCCTAGGTACTCAGGAGGTTGAGATCTGAGAATCACAGTTTGAAGCCAGCCCAGGCAGGAACGTCTGTGAGACTCTTAAGCATTAAAAAAAAAAAAAGCCAGATGTGGTGCTCCTTTTGCTCAAGGAAAGATAATTCTTGTTATATATTGGCAGAAAACTTGGCTTAATTATGTATTCTGTCCTATATAGACAGCAGAACTTGTAAATAATGAGCTTTTGAGTGAAACATTGAAGGTACAAGGTAGTTTACCACTGCTGTCTGTAATAAAATGCAAGTTGAAATATAAATTAAAGAAGGAACTGTTAAAAATAATAAGTACAAGTAATTCGACTTTATAAGTTCTCTGTCTGAATTGGAAAAGAAATAGAGATGGGATTATTCAGGTAAAAATGGTAGCAGATCCTTTATATCTAATGGCAAGGACCCCCTGGGACCTCCACAGAAGTGCAATGGGGTTTTCAGTATAGCAGCAGAAACAATGCCAGTTTAGGCTGAGAATAATAGATAAGATGAAAGGCGAGATTATCAAATTAGTCAAGTTTTGATTCCCATGAGACTGGTGTTCTCTTTATTCTTTTCAATTGATCTGTTTTAAGTAATAATGTTTAGGATGTAACAGTGGTTCAATTTGTGCAAATCGACTAACAGAATGAAGGCTAAAAAAATCTTTGTTAGTGATTGAACATATTTGTGAATTTGGTAAAATAAATGTCTGTCATACTGATAGCTCTCTCTTTTTTTTTTTTTTTTTTTTTTTTTTTGCCAGTCCTGGGCTTGAGCTCAGGGCCTGAGCACTGTCCTTGGACTTTCTCAAGGCTAGAGCTCTACCACTTGAGCCTCAGCACCACTTCCGGCTTTTTTCTATGTATGTGGTACTGAGGAATCGAACCCGGGTCTTCATGCATTCTAGGCAAGCACTTTAACAACTAGGCCAAACTCCCAGCCCTGATCGCTCTCTCTTGAGTATACCTTTTAGGATAAAAATTCTCAACAAAAATATAGTTAAAATAAGTATAAAAGAAATGTACCTAATTTTAACAAAGACCAAACATGACTAGCCCAGAACCAATAGGATACTCAATGGTAGAAAGCTGAAAGCTTTTTCTTAAAGATTAGAAAGAAGGAAGAAGGTGACTCTTATCACTTCTATTTAACATAGTGCTAAAAGTTCTCATCAGAGTATTTAGGACAGAAAAAGAAAAGACATAAACAAATAAATAAATAATTTTTTTTCTATTTTCCAATGACAATCTAGTATGTGGAAAATCCTGAGGATTCCATCAAAAACTTAGAAAGGAATTCAATAAAAGTGCAAAACAAAAAAAATCTTTATACAAAAATCTTAGTATTTTTGTATATTAACAGTGGAATATCTGAAAAATTAAGAAAACAGTTTTATTTACAAGAACATCACATCAGAGAAAATAATTAGGGGTTTGGAATATGGCTCCAGTTGGAGAGTGCCTGTATAGGAAATGTTAGCCACATGTTCATTTTCAGCACTGAAAAAATGAATGCATAAAACGTCTGAGTGAATGTAGTGCTATATACCTGAAATTCTAGCTACTTGAGAGTTCAGGAGGGTAATGGTATAAGGTCAATCTGGGCAAAACTTAACAAGGCTCCATCTCAACCGATAAGTTGGGCATAAAATTGTGCACCTATGAGCCCCACTATGCAAGACGTGTAGGTAGAGAAACTTTAGTACAAGAATAACTGAAGAAAAAAAAGTTAAGAACATGTCTCAAGAGGTAGGAGAATGTCTGCCTACCTACTACAAGACCAGTACCACTAACAGATTAAAAATGAATAAAATTCTTAGGAATAAACTAATCTAAGGAGTCAAATATATGCACATTGAAAATGATGAAACACAGATGGAGAAAATGGATAAAAACACAAGTAACTGGAAAGCTACTTTATACCCATGAAATAGGAAAATTCATACTGTAAAGTGCCTATAGTAGCCAAAGCAATATATATTATAATATGTATAAAAATTAAAATGATAGTATTCATAGAATAAAGAAAAACAATTCTACAATTTATACAGTCCAACTCAATCCTGTGAAAGAACAAAGGTAAAGGAATCATAGCTTGATTTCAAAGTACACTATAAAGTCATAGTGGTACTATCATAAACACACACAAATAGACCAGTGGAACAGAATACAGAGCCCCCAAATAAAGTCAAGTACATAAAAGAGAGAACAATGAAACAATAATCTTTTATACAAATAGTGCTGGGGAAACTGTCTATAAGCAAGGCAATGAAACAATACCTTTATTTTACATTATACATAAAAATAAACAAAATGGACTCAAGGTTTTATACATGTACATAGATACATATATAAAGGATTTATATATATATATGTATAACCTGTAGGTTGTATACATGTATATAAATACAAAGGTCATACATATATATGTACATATATAAGTGTGTATGTGTATATATACATATATATAAATGAGATTTGTGGTTTGCTCTGTATAGTTTTTGAAATTGTTTCTCTTAAAAGATCATTATATATATTTAAGTAAAAATGAAGATCAGTAATAAAAATTAGATTTGTGGATTGGAACTGAAATGATCACCAATAACAAACAAAAACCAGATAATTGCTGAATATGTTAATTAGACTGTGGCAATCACTTCACAATGTGTATTAAGTACCATATTGTATACCTTAAATATATATAATTTTTATTTGTTATTTATGCCTCAATAAATCTGAGAGCTAAATACAAGCTGGGAGGGATCACTCAGACAAAAATGTCAGCTACCAAACTCATAGTGTCTTTACAGGAGACAAGATTATCCAACAGAGAGGGAATGTTAGGTGGGCAGGGAAGATGAAATTGCAGGAATGAAAATATTAAGTGAAAACATTTAAACTATTTTTTTGTGGGTCATGTGGCTTGAACTTGGCCTGGGTGCTGTCCCTGAGCTCTTCAGCTCAAGGCTACCACCCTACTTTTAAGCCAAGCCCCACTTCCTGTTTTCTAGAGGTTAATTGGAGATAAGAGTCTCAGGACTTTTTGTGCCCGGGCTGGCTCTGAACCTAGATACTCAGATCTCAGCCTCCTGAATAGCTAGGATTACAGGCATGAGCCACCGCACCAGGCTTAAACTATTTTCTGTAGACAGTATGAGGAGACTCTAGATTTTTTCTTTATTAAAGAATTTATTAACATTGATGTTTACATCATATTTCAAACGATGTTTTTAACAAACAAGTATTCAAGAAGAGAATCTCTATATACAATCACTGGCACTTAGATTTTAGAACATAATTAAAATTAGGCTAAGGGTTTGTATGACATAGATACATATTAATCTATGTAATAAAGCATTATGTCTATATAGTCATAGATTTTTATGTCTATGCAGTTGTGTTTATATTTCTAATACCATGTCCATAGCATTGGGTAGGCACATATTGAGTCCTGGCTCTTGTACTGTGTCTATTTAATAGCCACATATTAAGGATACCATGCACCTTTTTGTTCCTTTGGTCTTGACTTGTCTCACTCAACATAAATCACTCTAGATTCATCCACTTCCCTGAAAATGCCATTATTTTATCTTGTCTGTTGGCTATGTAGAATTCCATTGTGTATATATACCACATTTTCTGTATCCATTCATCTGCAGTAAGGCATCTGGATTGTTTCCATCACCTGGCTATTGTGAATAGTGCATAGATGAGCAAGTGTCCTTATCATATCTTGGGTTATGCTGTTCAGGATAGATGCCCAGGAGTAGTATGGCGGGATTGTAGGGAAGGCCAATTTTCAGTTCTTTAAGAAACCTTCACACTGCTTTCCAGAGTGGCTGAACTAGCTTACAATCCCACCATCAGTGCAATAGGGTTCCTTTTTCTCCACAACTCCGCCAGCATCTGTCATTGAGACTCTAGGTTTTTAAGCCATGACAACTTGTATAAAGGGAAATTTAAAAATGAATCTGCAATTGTATGAAAATGGTGTAAAAGATGAGATTAAATTTTATGAGTGCCCAGATTGTACTTATCGTACAATTGTCTCCTGGCATAGGTCCAATTAAAGCAGGAAAGTGCTTGATAAGGGATTGGAGGGTGCTTGATAAAGGATTAGAAAGAGGACGGTGAAACATAACTGGGTATGTAAGGAGGAGACTGGCATGCATGCAAAATTGGAGCCATGCCTGAGTGCTGAGTTGTTCCCATTGGGAACCTATGGTTCCTATGAGACATCAGGGTGGGAAATACTTTATTACCTATAGAGCTGAATGTGTGAATGTGTGCTTATTTGGAACTCCAGCTTTTACAAATATGATGTTAAAGAAGGAAGTAAATGAAGTTAAAATAGTAATAATAGATGGTGGTGGTCTCTAAACCAATGGTTACTATCCTTATTCAAGACAGGAGAGGAGAAAGACACAGAAGAGCAGAGCTATATAAAAAAAAAGAAGAGGGGGTTTGAATTAAGTAGCCACTGTCAAAGAACACCTGCAGTCTTTTGGAAAAGACAATGAAGGATGCTTTTTTAAAGCTTTGGGAGAGACTGGAGTTCTGCTGACAACTCACTTTCAAACTCTGAACCTTTAAAGCTAAACAAGAATAATTCATAATACTTAGTTGAGAGCCCTAGGAAACTAATATAGATGTTTCCTCAGGAAAGGTCATCAGTGTAAGTGTAGTGATGCATCAACTAAGATTTCGGTCCCCAGACTGTACTAGTTTACATTCCCATCAACAATAAACAGAAGTTTGCACATTTCTGCCAACATCTGAATTATCCAGCTTTCTAACTGCTACCCTAACAGCTATAAAACAATACTTCATCATTCAATTTTTCTATTTCCCCGACTGAGTTATATTTTGAGTATTGTTTTTAGTTTTGTTTGTTTTTTTCCCTGTCCTTTTGGAAATGGTCCTATCATATTCTTTGCTGATTATTCCCATTGGAAGGCTTCATTTTTGTTATTGACTTTCAGGAATTTGGTTTGTGCAACTGGTGTATTACCAATACAATTTCTCATTGACTTTAGACCTTGCAAATACCACCCCCCCTTTCAGCTCTTCTTTAATCTTGCCCACAGTGTCCATCAGTGTGTAAAAGTTTATTTTATTTCACTTTCTTCCCCCATGCTAAATTATACTAACCTCTTTAACTGAGTTTATTGGAATTTGTTAAACTACATTCAAATGTGATGTTAGATAGATTGTTTTCTCTTCACTTGTCCTTCAATTGTTGTACACTAATCATTTTCTAAACTCAGTAACCTGTAGTCATGTGCTTAATAAGTCAGAACTAGAAATGGCAGTCCTTTATTCTATAACAGAAAATGCTGCAATTGATTAGAAATATTTTGGAACTCTGGACATTCTTTGCAGCTAGGTTGTTCACATGTGGATTTGATAACTTGCAGCCTGGCCAGAATTGCAGATACCACAAGGAACCTACTGTTCCATCCTGGCAATAACATATGTTCAGGAACCAGTAGTATAAGTGGTAAGAGATGTTCGGGCTTTTGCGAGGTGAGTGTTTCCTGAATCATACAATTCAGACCTGGAAAGGCCCTCCGGGGTCATCCAGTTCTAGTCTCTTTTTTACAGATCCAGGAACAAAGACTCAGAGAAATGAAGGGCTTGTTCAAGTCATATGGCTGTCTATAGATTGCTGGGGCTAGGACTTGTTTTCTTATCTTCTTCCCATTTTGTGTGTGTTGCCTTTTTTGTTTGTATTGTTTTTGTTTTGTTTTGCCTTTACTTGGAGGACAGAACCCTCTAAACTCATCTCTTGCCATTCTAGGGTAATTCTGTCTCATCACACCAGTGCTCTCTCCTCCATTCTTATCTAAGTCAAGCCTTTACTATGGGCACACATAATTGGGCTTAGTTTACAATAAAAAAAAGCAAAAAAAAAATAATTGGGCTTAGTATTTCTTCCCTGTTCTTCCTGCTTAGTTTTACCTCCTTTATGTCAATGGTAACTAATATCATTTTCTCATTCCTTTATCTTTTCACTTGTATGCAACATCTTTTTCTGAAATTTCTCTTGTATAATTGACTAGGCAAATCACTTAATGTCTTGGTGCCTCACTCAATTTACTCACTAACAAAAAAAGATGTGTTGGTCAAATTAAAAGGTTTTGTTATATTATTCAATATATGCACATAAATTTTTATAATCAACCTAAAGCAAACTCATTTTTTTCCATCAGGGATGGGGCTTGAACTCTAAGCCTGGGCACTGTCCCTGAGCTCTTCAGCTCAAGGCTACCACCCACCCCCACCTACCCCTGGAGCCACAGCACCACTTCCCATTTTCTAGTGATTAATTGGAGATAAGAGCCCAGACTTTAGTGCCTGGGCTGGCTTTAAACCTCGATCCTCAGATCTCAGTCTCCTGAGTAGCTAGGATTATAGGCGTGAGCCACTGCACCAGGCTAAACATTTTTTTTTTGCCAGTCCTGAGGCTTGGACTCAAGGCCTGAGCACTGCCCTTGGGCATTCCTCAAGACTAGTGCTCTACCACTTGAGCCACAGAACTACTGGCTTTTTTCTATGTGTGTGGTACCGAGGAATCGAACCTGGGTCTTCGTGCATGTTAGGCAAGCACTCTACCAATAGGCCATGCTCCCGGAGCAAACTCATTTCTAAGTGGCCTTTTATATCTAATTTCTCAAGGAAAAGGACTCTTTGGCTTCTTTTGCAGTTCTCTTAGTCTACTGCTTCTCACTGGGAGACAACTTTGCTGTCCATGGAACATTCATAACATTTGGTTATTCATATAAGCAAGATGGGTGCTGCTGGAATAAATTAGTTAGAGGGTCAGGGAAGATGCTAGATGGTCTACAAAGCCCATGACAACTCCTTACTAAAAGAGATCTTTCTGTTGAAAATAGCAATAACTGCAAGATCCAGAGGCCAATACCACAGACAATAAATGAGCACTACCATCAATCAAAGAAAATATCCCTCATGGAGTGGATGCTGTTAGATATGGAGCTGTCATGGTAAAAAGAAAAGAAAAGAAAGGGAGCACCAAGACAAGAATAATGTTAAGTCAGAGAAGAGGATCTCATTTTTCTTAAGTCAGTGAAGAGAATAATATTTTTCACAGTCTAATGGGTAAGCAGAGAGTACAGTAAGGAAGGAAATATTGGATAGGTGAAAATTGAGACCTGAGAAATTATTTACTTTGTAGGAGGTGTTGATTTAAATAGTTCATCTTCCAGATATCTCTAGTGGAACAACTTGTGATTTTGCTAAGTAGTAGTCATGATAACTGGAACACATGAAGTGAAGTTCTGGGAACTATAACTTATGTTGTCAAGAAATCTCTTACTTTTTTATCTTTATTCTTCTTATCTTCCTGTGAAGTCTGGGTAATGAAAGTGATTTTTCAATGCAACAGTGATACTCACAAGACAATATATTGGAAATGAACTTCACAATTTGGGGGGAGGACTAGGGGAGAGGGAAAATAGGAGAAAAATGTGGGAGCGGTAACAATGTCCAGCAAGAAATGTACTGACTACCTTACATATGTAACTGGAACCCCTCTGTACATCACCTTGACAATAAAATTAAATTTAGAAAAAGAAAGTGACTTTTGTTAATTGCCAAGGGGATAAAATATGATTCCATGGTTTCTGACCTCCAGAAAATCCACAAGAACTCATTTCAGTTCCCCTCTGGGTGTTCTGGGGATGGGGATGATGGATGGTTAAATCTTCCCAGCCTTTGCTGTGGCTATGCTCTCAATGTTTTCTGTCATCCTGCCATGTTTGTCCTCTCCTTGGGTTCTAACATGCCTGAAATCCAATTATGTCTTTAGAACCCATTACCTGTCTTATCATTTACCAAATACAATTTCAAATATCATAGACATACAAGGTAGAAATCTTCCCTAAAACTTGGGATTAAAGGTGAAAGGCATGATGTAAAATTCTGTTGGGAGGGAAATCATTGTTCCTAAACTCTCTGAACTCTTCATAGAAATTCTGTAGCTACCTCAGCTACTAGAGGTATTTGGCAAGGTTTCTGTTCAGATTTCTTTGGAGAGAAGGGAACAAATACTTAAACACTGAAATTCATGAAAGTATTTCAGTTCCTTGAAAACTCTTTTAATCATAATTGCTTCATGAAAGATATTACTTCATTACTCCTTGCTTAGACAAACTTCTGAGGGGACTTCCGACAGTTCATTTCCAGAGATCTCTGAATCCATGAACAAGTCCAGACTGAACTAGATATATAAGCAATACTTATACTTTGTTTATATCCTTATCTGTTGCATGGGATCATAAGCTGGTTGTATAGAAAAAATGAGTTCTTTTCAACCAGTAATGCCTGAGTTGTTTTTCCAAGTTTTCCAGAAATACCCAAGTGAAATATGGGAATTGAAGCCCCTCCGTGCCTTTTCTAACTTCCTGTAAGAGAGATATCCATGAATAATAAGGCCTTGACATATAAGTATTCTTGCTGCTGCTGCTATATTTCTTGGTGAAATGATCTGGAAAGTACATAGGAAAGAGTAAGGCAAAGTAAATAATGTGTGACTGAGTATTTTGTAGCCATTACCATTTCTATTAGTGTGGAATTTTGGTTTTGCATTCCCTCTTCAACGATGCCTTCTTACATTTCATCATGCCTCCCTTATACTATCCTGCTTCCTCACACCAAACAGTAGTATATAGGAACTGAGTGTAAGAAACTTGAGCTACCTCTGTAAGTCCCTTGAAATCAACACATACTTTAGTAGGGCTTTAGAAGGAAATTTTCCCACTTTTCTCTTCTTTGTTATTTCAAAATGCAATGTCAAGAGTGAGGCCATCTCTTTATTTCATGTCTGGTTTTGCTTTCATAGCTGTACTCTCAGTTGAGTGAAACTGAGGCTGGTTTTAGGAGAAGCTACCAGTAAAGCTCTGAGTGGGAAAAGATGAGTAAACTCTTAACTCTGAAGATGTAGGTTGTCGAAAAGAAGGAAGGGTGATCCCCTTTACCCTTTATGAGAATATATTTGTAAGGCTCTATGGTTCCATGTCTTTCCATAAAATGATATATTGTTCATGATTTGGTGTTTTTAGCAACTCAGTATAATTCTGATCTGAATCTTGTGGATAATAACGTCTACAAATAACCTGAAGGTACCTGTGGTAGCAGCATTCTGAGAGGGACCCAAAGATGCCAGGCCCCGTCCATTATACATACCCTTCATGGTGAATATGCAGAACTATGAGTATGTGTGATTTCTCTTCTCTAACTACAAAAGGTTCTCTGGTACAATTGCCTTTAAAAAAGGAAGGTGACTAGTGTCATAATCAAATCACAAAAACATTTAAAAAGTCAGAGTTTTTTTTTCTAGCAGGTGGCAGATTAGCAAGACACAGATTTGAAGCAGAAGAATTTGATATATTATTGCTGGCCATCTCCTAAGGAGTGTGGGTGACCTTTAGAATGTGAGTATGGATGTTTCCTAGTGGCAGGCCTCAGTACAGCAACTTCAGGAATTAAATCAATTCTGCCAAAAGTCAGAGTGCTTGGGAAGAACCTTGAACCTCAGTCAAGAATATGGTACCAGTCAACATCTTTATTTCAGCCAAGGGAGACCTAAGACGAAAATCTAACCAAACTCACCAGACTTCTGTCCTACATCAATTGTGAGACAATATTTTTTGTGTTTTAAATAGCTACTTTGTGCTAATTTTTCTTTTCTTTTTCTTTTCTTCAGTCCTGGGACTTGATCTCTGGGCCTGAGCATTGTACCTGAGCTCTTCAGCTCAAGGCTAATGCTCTACCATTTGAACCACAGTGCCACTTCCAGTTTTCTGTCTTTCTTTGTTTCTTTCTTTGTTTCTTTCTTTGTTTCTTTCTTTGTTTCATTGTTTCTTTCTTTCTTTCTTTCTTTCTTTCCTCCTCCTCCTCCTCCTCCTCCTCCTCCTCCTCCTCCTCCTCCTCCTCCTTGTATTTTGTGGGTCATAGGGCTTGAACTCGGCCTGGGCCCTGTCCCTGAGCTCTTCAGCTGAAGACTACCACCATACCCTTGAGCCAAGCTCCACTTCACGTTTTCTAGAGGTTAATTGGAGAAAAGAGTCTCAGGTCCTTTTGTGCTTGGGCTGGCTTTGAACCTTGATCCTCAGATCTCAGCATCTTGAGCAGCCAGGATTACATGAGCCACCACACCTGGCTGCTTTGGGTCTTTTGTACTGCAAATATGGTCTCCAATGACTTCCCACTCTGTGCACAACTATGGCACAAAACCCTCCACATGAAGTGGTGGAAGCCTATTGGCCATTTCCTTGGTAATTGAGTAAAAGCATGTGTATTTCAAAGTTTCTTTGAGAGAGACAATACATTTGCTGCTGCTGCTGTAATGTATCAAGGTTGCTTAAACCAACACATTTTTACTCTTTCACTTATGAAGGTCAGAAGCCTAAACACTTCCACGTGGCTGAAGTCAATGTGGTGGTAGAAGGTTCCATGGAGCAATCTATTTCCTTGCCTTTGTCAACTTCTAGTGACAACCTACATTCCTTGGCTCATTGCCATTCTTTTAATTTTCAAAGCCAGTAATGGAACGTCTTTAAATCTCCCTCTCAGTCTTTCCTCTTTCATCACTTCTTTCCTACTTTCATGGACCTTCCAGCATCCCTATTACATGGGCCCTTGCAATTATGTTGGGTCTGTTCAGATCATGAAAATATTAATAACTGTTTGCAATAATTTTACACTTCCAAGTTGCTCGATTTAGTCACATTTACAAGATTACTTTTTCATATAAAGTAATATATTCACAAGTTCTAGTAAATGGGAGCATGTTTTGAGAAGTCATTAATTTGTGGCCACAGTTCATGTTTGGACTAGGCAATAACTCTAAAACATAAACTGTTCTTCTGATTGAATTTAGTTTTAGAGTGTAACAAATCCAGCTGATTTTTTGTTGTTGTTTTTTGGTTGTGGGACTTGAACTCTGGGCCTGGGTGCTGTCCCTGAGCTCTTTAGCTCAAGGTTATCACCCTACCCCTTGAGCCACACAGCCACTTCCTGTTTTCTAGTGGTTAATTGTAGATGAATCTTACAGACTTTAGTGCCAGGGCTGGCTTGGAACTGTGATACTCAGATGTCAGCTTCCTGAGTAGGTAGGATTATAGACTAGTTGGATTGCCTGGCAATCCAACTGTATTTTGTTTGTTTGTTTGTTTGTTTTTTGTGGGTCATGGGACTTGAACTCTGGCCTGAGCTCTTCAGCTCTAGGCTACTGCCCTATCCTTGCGCCAAGCCCCACTTCCCATTTTCCAGAGGTTAATTGATGATAAGAGTCTCAGGTCCTTTTGTGCCCCAGCTCCCTTTGAACCTTGATCCTCAGATCTCAGCCTCCTGAGTAGCTAGGATTACAGGCATGAGCCACCGCAACCGGCAATCCAACTGATTTTTAAAGTTACAACCTAAACAGACCTTTATACCCAGCATCTCATTTTTCCTGCCAGTTACATGATAACTTGTTCTTGCTTGTTTTGCTGGAAATATTCTTTCCTACCTTACTCTTTAACCCTTTCCTCCTTACCTCCCTTTCATTTTTACAATCTTTGATGGCAAAACTCTGTCACTTAATGTCTTGAATTTGGGAATGCAAAGCATTTGCCTACACTTCATAAAACACTGAGTTGATTCCCTAACTATGAAAAAAATTATATTTACTTGCTGGGAGTTTGGCCTAGTGGTAAAGTGCTTGCCTAGCATGCATGAGGACCCAGGTTCGATTCCTCAGTACTGCATACATAGAGGAAAAAAAGCCAAAAGTGGTGCTGTGGCTCAAGTGGCAGAGCATTATCCTTGAGGAAAAAGCCCAAGAACAGTGCTCAGGCCCTGAGTTCAAACCCCAGGACTGGCAAAAAAAAAAGAAATTATATTTACTTGGATGAAATAAGAAAATTGAGGTAATATAATTATTGATGAAAGACCATACCTTTAGATAACCTATGTATTAATCTATGTGTTAGAGTAGATACTTTCTCTATTAGTAAAATAATATATAACAAAAATATAAGTTTTGTTACTGTGAAAGATGTAAAATGTGTTTTTTGTTTTTTTTAAAGAATTTATTAATGTTGATTTTTACATCATATTTTAAATGACAAGTTTAACATACAAGTGTTCAAGGAGGGAATCTCTATTTACAATCACTGGGACTTAGTATTTAGAACTTAATCACAATTAGGCTAAGGGTTTGTATGTCATAGAAACATATTAATTTATGTCTATAGAGTCATAGGTTTTTATGTCTATATAGTTATGTTTAGATTTCCATTACCATGTCCATAGCTTTGGGTATGCAGTTATTGAGTCCTCGCTCTTGTACTCTTTGGATTTAATAGCCACATATTAAGGATACCATGCGCCTTTTGATCCTTAGGTCTTGTCTTGTCTCACTCATCATGATTCGCTCTAGATTCATCCACTTCCCTGCGAATGCCATTATTTTATCTTGTCTGTTGGCTATGTAGAATTCCATTGTGTATATATACCACATCCCCCCCCCCAAGTACTGGGGTTTGAACTCAGGGCCAGGCACTATCTTTGGGCTTTTCTCCAGGCTAGCTCTCTACCACTTGAGCCATAGCATCACTTCCAGATCTTTCTGTGTTTGTGGTACCAAGGAATTGAACCCTGTGCTTCGTTCATCACTCCACCATCAGGCCATGCTCCAGGCCTCTATAAATTATTTTTAAAGATAAAAGCTGAGTTGAAATTTTACAATGAACTAGAATTTTAGAATTTTTTACCTTAAGCTGTAACTACAGATAAATTTCAACAATGTTGTTATAATTCTTTTTTTTGTTATTGTTAGTTGTGGGATTTGAACTTGGCCTGTGCACTGTTCCTGAGCTCTTCAGCTCAAGGCTAACACACTACCCCTTGAGTCATAGAACTACTTCTGGTTTTCTGGTGGTTAATTAAAGAGTCTCATGGACTTTGGTGACTGGGCTGGCTTTGAACTGAAATCCTCAGATCTCAGCCTCCTGAGTAGCAAAGAATACAGACGTGAGCCACTGTGCCAGCTAACAATGTTGTTATAATTCTATAATGTTGCTAGGGTAAACAATAGAATGTAAGTCAATTACTACTGGCTCATACTTGTAATCCTAGCTACTTAGGAGGCTGAGAATGAGAGTACCATGGTTTGAAGACTGCCTAGGCATACATGCAAGACCGCTTTTCACCCAATAGCTGAGTACAGTTGTATATGCCTGTCTTGTTGACTAAGGGATAGTTAGATTGACAGAATGGATTATGGTTCCTAACTAGCCTAGGCAGAAAGATCTGTAAGACTCCATCTATCTCAGTGGGAAAAGCTGGGCAATTGCATGCCTGTTATCCCAGCTATAGTGAGAAGCATAAAATAAGTAGATCAGGGTCCAAGTATGCACATCAAGGCCCCTAATTCAAAATAATGAGTACAGAAAAGGGCTGTAGGCATGGCTCAGAAGTGGACAGCTTGCTTCTCAATCATAAAGGCATAAGTTCATATCCCTTTACTGCAAAAATACATTTATGTAGCATATTAATATTTCTTTTTATTTATTTATTTTTGCTAGTACGGGGGTTTGAACTCAGGGCCTGGGCACTGTCCTTGAGCTTTCACAAAGCTAGCGCTCTACCATTTGGTCCACAACATCACTTCTGGCTTTTTCTGTGTATAGGGTACAGAGGAATGGAACCCAGGGCTTCACGCATGCTAGGCAAGCACTCTACCACAAAGCCACACTCCTGGCTCTAACATTTCTTCCAAGAAGTCAAAGGGACTATTTGGTATGAGACACATCCTTCCACTGAGTACCTTACCTATGTTTCATAAGTGAAGTGCAAGGTCTTCTGCTGACTGGAAACAGCAATGTCCTTAAGGACATTTGTATATTGGGAAAGAGAAGGGAAATTCCTACAAGGGTTGCTTTTTCTAAATTGAGTATTGACAAAAATCGTTTTCAGTTTATAAATTACTATTGCTTGCACATTCAGTTCAAAACGCACTTTTTTTTTTTTGGTTACAAATCACTTTAACATTCCTCTTTGAATTTGTGTCAATCCAGCAGAAATTCAGGAAATGGCCTTGAGTATTTTGGAATGTGTAGCTCTAAGAGGGCAAAAGAGAGTATTTGGAGCATGAGGACCAAATAGTTTTGTGACTATTCATCTATATTCACCCAATTTCTGGAATTTTTTAGGAATGAATATGTGTCATTTAAAAATTTTTGTATAAGCCTTATTTTTTTTAGCACTCCCCCACAAAAATACACCCACACTCCATAGACCCTTATCCAAACATAGCTAGGAATGAATGGAGTGCTACATATCACCTCGGGTTTGAAATTCATAATGGGAAGACTTACTAATTAAGAAAATTATGACAAGAACTCAGCACACAATTGAGAAAGATCCATCTATCTCAGAGAAGCTATTTCTTCTAGTTATTAAACTCAGGGAAGATGTGACACAACAAAGAAGAAAGTATAACCTCTGGAAAGAGTGAACTCAAGCCTGAGGAAATCTGAGTCTATTTGATTCATTGCCAATTATCATTTTATTCCCTCATTCTTTTAGTCATTCACATTGGAACAGGAATATATAAAAAGTCTTCAAATATTTGGACTGAGCATGTTTGTTCTCTATATTCAGGCTACACAATGATAAATTGTAGACAAATTAACTCTTTATAAATGGTTTATAAAAAGGTGACAACAAAACCCCAGAAAGGTAAGTATTTTGATCATTATGATAAAGGAAAGGCTTTTTTTAAAGCTTAACATAAAATTAAGAAGTTCTAGAAGAAAAGAGTAACAGATTTTACTATATGAATGCTTACAATATGTACATACCATATTAAAAGATAATTAAAGATTACCCTGAACAAAGGTAAAGGATTAGTGAGAGGGGAAATTGCAAGACATATAGCAGACCAAAGGCTTATATTTCTAATATACAAAAGGAAAATCCAGTGGGAAAGTAATATTAATAAGCAATAAACCTAATATGAAAATTGCAGATTAAAATTCCAATTCTATCTAGATATGTAGAGATATAAATAAATACAGACACAGTTGTCGCAAATCAGATTTGACAAAGTTTTGACAAAAATTTGACAAAGTTTGATAATGTTTTATGTCTAGTGTTGGTGAGAATGCTAAATGAGAGCATTATTGATGAGACTACAATTTGTCTTGACCTTTTTGAGGGGTGGTTTAATATGACCTATAAGAGTAATATGTTTTCTTTCTACTTATCAGTGCTACATCAATAGAGAAAATATGACTAGAATATTGCAGACAGATCAGGAAAGAGCCCACTCACATTTATTTGTCACTGCAGTGCTAAGATACTGTAAGGTTTAGTTCTAGAGTTGCACGGCAACTTCTTCCTTAACTATTGATTTGATTTTATATAATTAATGTGAGGGGTGTGTGATACTAAAGTTTGAACTCAGAGTTGTACACTTGGCAGGCAAGTGCTTAATTGCTGAGCTACAATGCTAGCCCTCTTCTGCAATTGTTACATTTGAGATAGTCTTGCTTCCTCCCCAAGCACACGCATGGACTATAATCCTCCTGTTTTTCACTTCATGGACTAGCTGGCATGACAAGCATGAACCACCATGCCATGCCTCTTTCTTTGAGATGGAATCTCACCGACCTTTTACCTTGGATTGGGCTGAAATCTTTATCCTCTAAGTAGATAAAATGACAGGCACACACCACTATGCCCAGTTACTGGTTGAGAAAAGGTGCCACGTTTATCACATGATTGTCCTAATCTTGGCCTTTCAAGTAGCTAAGATTATAGGCTAGAGCCACTGAAGCCTGGCTTAATAAAATTTTCTAGTAACAAGCCCATGACTCTCAGTGTTTCAGAGGCCCACTGTTAGATTTTTGTTTTCCGATATCAGGATGTTCAAGAGAATGTGGAACAGCATTGGTTAGGACAGAACCTTCCTGTCCCTGCTGATTTGCCAGGAGCTCCAGAGCTCAATGTTGCCATATTTAAGTGGTTTGATTAATGCTGAAGATGACATGAGGAAACTTTGTAATTTGTGGGCTACCCAAAACACTAAATGCCATGTGCGCTAGGAAAGGAACATATCTTCATGGTTTCTTTTATCTTTCAGTAAGCAAGGTAATTTACCTTCGTGCCCCTTAGGTTACTCTCTTATAGGTCATACATTTTTTTTTGTGGTTGTTTTGTTTTGTTTTGTTTTGCATTGGTACTGGGACTTGAACTCCAGGCTGGAGCTCCACAGTTGAACCACACCTCCATTTCTGGCTTCTTTCTGGTTAATTAGAAATAGGAGTCTCATGGACTTTTCTGCTCAGGCTGGCTTCAAACAGCAATCTTCAGATCTCAGCCTCCTGAGCAACTGGGATTATAAATAGGGGACGCTAGCATGTGGCCTGGGTTAGAATTTTTTAAAACCTTTCTGTTTATTTGGGATAGTAACTTGTTTTGTATTATATCAGAGATGCCAACATGTAAGTAAGAATTTTTCAGAGAATAAATACAACAACACTTGTCTGTCTATTCATGTCTTTCTCTTACTAGTCAGGTGCTCTTAGATAACAGTAGTTTTCTATCACTATAAAACCAAAACTCTCTTCCTCAAATTTATATTCATTTCTGAATATTAACTGAAAAGAGATGCACACAACCATGGCTGCTACTATTCATTTCTATCCCTCTCCAGCACCCTCCGGAGCCAGAGCTTGGAAGATCATACATCCCAGGCAGAGGGAGAGGAGGGAGCTGGCTAAATCTGTGGACAGTCTGGAATTCTAGTAGTGTTAAGGAGTTCAGAATAATTTTTGTAACTGCTTTGAGCTTTTAAATAAGCCAATATACCAAAGCCAAATAACATTTCCAAATGAGAGAAAATAATTTTAGAGGTGCTGTTGTCTCCTTTCTTTCTTGGTTGGTCCAGTCTTTACTCCTACTTTCCCTCCACTCTCAGTGAGTATGGCTTCTGGATTTTTTTAAAATGAGATTGCACCAACCTGTTGAATAAAAGTAAAAATCACACTACTTCTGTTTAGTCATTTTAATTAATTGGACTAGTAAGGATTCCTGAGCTTTTCTGAGATAGTCTGCTGTGAATCAGTAAAACTCTCAGCTCAGTCACTAGCCAGAGTCTATAATGGAGATTACTTCAGTTGCCATTTGCCCCTCAAGCAAGGCATTCTACAGTTAACAACCTTTATAATGGTATGTGGTCCTCTTGCTTCTTCTTCTGTTCTGAGTCATAAGAAAAATGAGCAGTTATGAAAAATGGGTGATGCTAGAAGGAATAATTTATGGAAGTCAATGTAATTACAGGCCAAGTTTGGCCAGCACAGTTGCGTGTTTCTAAATACTCATCCTGTGTCTTATGTACAGACAGTCCCTGTCTTGGTATAATGGTTTAATTTACAGGGGTGCAAAGGTGGTACACATTCAATAGGAACTGTGCTTGGAATTTGAATCTTTTCCCAGCTTAGCAACCTGCAATATGAAACTCTGGCAATGTTGGGCTGAGGCCATGAACTCAGCCCTCACTTTCCGTGTATGATACTTAAAAATGGACTTTGCACCATCATGCATTGAGGATAATTTCTATTCGTTGTACAGTATTAACATGGATTCTTTTGCTCTTATTGTTTTAGTCTGACAACCAGATCCTCCAGCATCATAATGGGAATTACTAGACCCTCTGTGCAGGCCCCAGTAGAAACAGTGTTAGAAATGGAGACAGTGGGGAACCCAGGGGAAAGGAAGGGAGAGAATATTTCTGCCACTTCAAATCAAAGGTTAAGAGAAGCTCTTGTATATCATTCACTGGAGTATGAAGAAACACCTTTTGAAGTCTGAGGAGATAGTGCTATAGTTTGATACTTCACAGCCATGATATAGAGTTTAGTTGGACATGAGTTATACTTTAAAGTTTAGTAGGGCAAACTCTTCAGGACAAGCCTGGGTCGTTTTGTGAGAACTTTATCTAAGAAGACTGTTGAGGGAAAAAGACTCCAGCTGATAGGGGGAACTGAAGTCTAATCATTCTCTTTAAAAAGGCATTTTCAGGTATAGGAAAGCTCTGAAGCATCTATAAAAATGCTTTAGGAGAGAGAGAATTGGCATTTAAATTCTGTACCCTGGAAGAACATGGCATAAAATATTACCTGCTAATCCAGCAATACCTTTTCTACTCTATGGAAGGACCAGAAAACAGCTGTTCAGAGTGGCCAGTGAACAAGAGCAAACAAAAACAGCAGGTAATTCCCTGCAATGGGGTAAGATAGTGCTGAAGGAGGGAGAAAGTAAAAATTACATACATTTTGAAGTTTGAATATTGTACAGGGAGCTAAGATTACTAATGGATTGCTAATGGATTGCCATCCCTGTTCTCCAAGAGTAGAATAAGTCATGTTCCAGAATTTTGTCCAGGGGCAGAGAAACAAGTTGAGAGAGCTTGCTTGCTGGCAAAGGACTGGGAATAAATACTTGATTTCTGTGTTCATCTTCTCAGGTTTCAGTTTTGCACTGAGTCAGTTCTGTGCTAATGGCAGAGTCCAGTTTCCTGAAAAGTCTATGTGAATTCTGGAGGAAGTCTTCCCTTACCGTTATCCCCTTCTTGGGCACCTCTCCCCTTAATGCAAGAAAAGAATTTACTTGTCTGAAATGTTTCCTTTAGCTACTGCTCATTTTTCCGTCTTATTTTATGGAAAAATTATTTGAAAGAGTCTGTATTTCCTCATTCTCTTTTTAGACGGCAGGGGTTTCCTCTCAACCACACCACCCAAAGACACTTCCAACTTGATTTGTAACTTTGTTCCCAAGGGAACATTGCTCCTCCTCTGCACACATGGGCCTCTCTATGCCTCAGAATCCACACTTCCTGGAGTCTTCTTACTAGCTGTTCCTGTCTACTTACTTTCTCTTCTACCAGACCTTGTCTTCTCATCTTGGTCAGCATTCTCTTTCTAGGTGATTTGATTCAGGCTAGGGACTATGCTGGGCAGGGTAAATGTAAGACACTTTATCTCCAAAGGAAGTTTGACTAGTCAGCGCCGGTCTAAAAGTAGAAAAATGTATTTTTTTTTCCAGTCCTGGGCTTGGGTTCAGGGCCTGAGCACTGTCATTGGATTTTCTCAAGGCTAGAGCTCTACCCCTTGAGCCACAACTCCACTTCTGGCTTTTTTCTATGTATGTGGTACCAAGAAATTGAACCTGGGTCTTCGTTCATGCTAGGCAAGCACTCTACCAGTAGGCCAAACTCCCAGCCCCTAATGCCTCACTTTTAAGTGATACAACTTTAATCAGGTTCCACAAAAGTCCAATGCAAAAAATAAAATCAGGAACATTCTGTTTATGTGCTCATTAAAGAAACACATTCCTTTGATCCTAAGTAACAGAAAAATTCAATTCAACTGCCTTAAGAGAAAAGGAATGTGTTGGCTTATATATGCTGAAAAGTTCAAAGGTCCAATGGAGGTGTGGATACAATTTAACTGTGGCTCAGCAATGTCCTGAGGATGATCCCAGTTTGTTCTCCATCCTCTGAGCCAGTTCCACTTACAACTCTAACTGTTGATTCTGCATGCATAAACTGTGTGAAAAGGAATTAGCTCACGTCATTGTGGAAGCTGACAAGTGTCAAGATCTGCAAAATGAGTCAGCAACTAGAGAACCTGGAACTCATGGTGTAGTTACCACCCAAGTACAAAGGCCTAAGAACCAGGAGATCACATGGTTATCCTCCAAAGGAGTCAGGAAAAGCTAACATTCCCATTGAAAGGCAAGTAAGCAGGAATAGTTCCTTCTTACATCGGGGAAGTTTAGCCTTTTGCTGTCAGTCTTTCAACTGATGGTTGAGACCCTCCTACATTTGGGAGAGGAATAGGCTTTATTCAGTTTATAAATTTACATGTTAATCCCACTCAAGAAATATCATTACAAAAACTACTCAGAACAATGGTTGACTATGAGCAACTCGTTGCCCAGTTAAGCTGGTAAAAATTAAACATCACCGTCTTACTAGATTTCATTAGCCTATGTGCTTTTGTTTTCTGTAGCCAAATCTTCCACAGACTATTGTGTGTGAAAATTGAAAGACGGAAAGACTGTGAAAGCTAGGGACCTAAGTGGGTATTTTCTATGAGCTACCAACATGTATATTTGAAAGTTAAAGTGAGACTGGAACCAGTGAAGCATTAGCTGAGAAGTAGTCATGTGCTAATCAGTCTCCTAAATATATTACCTCTGGTCTGAGGAACTTTCTAAAGATGTTAACTTGCATCCTTTTTTTCATATACTGTAGATTTACAATGAAGAAAATAAACATCCCTTTCTCTTCATTCTTTTTTTTTTCCTGCCAGTTCTGGGGCTTGAACTTGGGGCCTGAGCACTGTCCTTGGGATTTCTCAAGGCTTGAGCTCTACCATTTGAGCCTCAGCACCACTTCCAGCTTTTTCTTTTTCTCTTTCTTTCCTTCTTTCTTTCTTTCTTTCTTTCTTTCTTTCTTTCTTTCTTTCTTTCTTTCTTTCTTTCTTTCTTTCTTTCTTTTTTTTTGCCAGTCCAGGGCTTGAGCTCAGGGCCTGAGCACTGTCCTTGGATTTTTCTCAAGGCTAGAACTCTACCACTTGAGCCTCAGCACCACATCCAGCTTTTTTTCTCTATGTATGCGCTACCAAAGAATTGAACCTGGGTCTTCATGCATGCTAGGCAACACTCTACCACTAGGCCAAACTCCCAGCCCATTTCCAGCTTTTTCTGTGTATGTGGTACAGAGGAATCAAACCCAGGTCTTAGTGCATGCTAGGCAAGCACTCTACTACTAGGCCAAACTCCTGGCCCTCTCTTCATTCTTTATCCCAATATAATAGTAAGAAAGACTATAATTAATGTTTTGAGTAAACTTACTCTCCTTGCTTTGATGGGGAGTAAACTCTAGTCAAGGCACCAAATTTATTGGAAATACTAGATTACTTTGAAGATACTCCTAAGGAAATTTGCCTACATTATTTTTCCCTTTAGAGTAAATTCCTGGTTTCTTTAGTCAAAGATAAAGAAACACAGTACAGTGAGGTTGAAAAGTCTACGAAAATGATATTTATTTGTTACACACTTGTAATGATTCACCATTAAAACCTTTATAAAGAGATTGTTAATTACTCTTAAAATCTCATTTCTTTTTGCTTTCAATTTAATAGATATAGAACTATTTGGATTCATAGATGTACAACAATTCACTATATAGATTCCATCTCTATACTTTTAGAACTATTGCAAAATTTTCTATTTCTCATGTTGATTTTGGTAAACGTATTTTTTTCTTTTTTTTCTTTCTTTCTTCCTTCTTTCAGTTTTTCTTTCTTTTTGTGCTGATACTGGAGGTTACACTAAAGGTCTCCTGTTCTTGCTTAGCATTTTCACTCAAGATTGGTGCTCTACCACTTTAATCATGCCTCCACTTTCAGCTTTTCTCTGGTTAAATAAAAATAAAAGTCTCTTAGATTTGTCTGCTTGGCATGGCTTGGAACCTTGATTCTCAGATCTTAGCTTCCTGAGTAGCTAAGATTTCAGGTGCAAGTCACTGGTATTCAGCTAAATTTACTTATTTTAAAGCTTTATTTCATCTAAATTTTTAAAAAAGTAACCAAGTTGTTCATAAGATCCTCTTGTTGGGGCTGGGAGCGTGGCCTAATGGTAGAGTGCTTGCCTAGCATGCCTGAAGCCAGGGTTCTATTCCTCCATACCATATGTGCAGAAAAAGCTGAAAGTAGTGCTGTGGCTCAAGTGGTAAAGTGCTAGTCTTCAGAAAGCCCAATGATAGTGCCCAGGCCCTGAGTTCAAGCCCAAGGACTGGCAAAAAAAACAAAATCCTCTTGGTGTTTTTATTCTTTTTTATTGCTATTTAATTCAGATTTACTTCATGTAATTGAGTGAATATAAATTAATGAACAGAAATTTAAGCAAGAGTTCAACCTCCAATAATCCTATTTCCCTCTATTTTTGGGGGATACAAAATCACCTCTAAATCCATTTTGGGGTTTTTAAGGAAATTAACCAATGTATGTATGAATACCATAGTTGAATGTCAAGTGCTTATGATAAATCAGGTTCTTCTATAATACAATTACAAAGATCCTTCAATAAATGTAGAAAAGTGTAACAGTCAAATGTTTGCCTCAATATAAAATAATAAAAAATATTCTTATTTCTTTGTTAGGGGGAGATTGCCTCTCCTTTTCCCAGTTAGTGATTTTTAAGCGTAATATCAATGAACTGAGCAAATAAATAGCCCCATTTTTGTTTTGTTTTGTTCATGTACTGATTTTATTTGGTATTGTTTGTTTTGAAATAGTCTCATATAGCTCACACTAGCTTCATTTGAAATCACAACTCCCCTGCCTCCTCAGTGCTAAGATTACAGATATGCACCACCATAACTATATTACCTCATTAATAGGGAGGTGTTAGTGCATCTCAGTTAGGACATCACTTATTCTTTATTTCCTAATTACAAATAGAATACAGGGCTTACAATAGGCTATAACCAAGCTGTTTTTCAATTCAAGAGGTAGCTCCAAAGATAATATACTACTTAAAAGGATTTAAGGCAATGAATTTCATTTCCAGTGACCAAAAAATTGTGCAAACTTAAAAACTCCATGTGTGTCCCTAAGATATCACCTTACTCCAATTAGAATGGCCAATATTCTGAACTCAGACAATAACAGATGCTGGTGGGGTTGTAAGCTATATCAGCTACTCTGGAAAGCAGTGTGGAAGTTTCTTAAATAACTGAAAGTTGACCTTCCCTATGATCCCACCATACCACTCCTGGGCATCTACCCTGAACATCATGACCCAAGATATGATAAGAACACCTGCTCAGCTATGTTCATCTCTGCACTATTCACAATAGCCAGGTGATGGAAACAATCCAGATGCCCTACTGCAGATGAATGGATACAGAAAATGTGATATATATGTGGAGATATAGATATAGATACAATGAAATGGACAAGATAAAATACTGGCATTCGCAGGGAAGTGGATGAATTGTGTTGAGTGAGATAAGTCAAGACCAAAGGAACAAAAGATACATGATGTCCTTAATATGTGGCTATTAGATCCAAAGAGTACAAGAGTGATGACTCAATATTTGCATACCCAGTGCTATGGACATGGTATTGGAAATATAAGCACAACTACATAGACATAAAAATTTATGACTTTATAGACATAATGTTTTATTACATAGACTAATAAGTATTTATGGCATACAAATCCTCAGCCTAATTTTAATTATGTTCTAAAATCTAAGTGCCAGTGATTGTACATAGAGATTCTCTTCTTGACTACTTGTTTGTTAAACATGTCGTTTGAAATATGATGTAAAAAACAATGTTAATAAATTCTTTAATGAAAAATAAAGTGAAACTCTGTGTGTGTATGTGTGTGTGTGTGTGTGTGTGTGTGTGTGTGTGTGTGTGTGTGTGTGTGTGTGTGTAGCTTTTGACCAAAATGCTAGTTATTTCAGAATAGGATTTGGGTGGATAAGAGAAGAAACTTATTTCATTTAAGAAAAATAAGCTCCATCCTTTCCCTAATCTTCAACACACATTGTTAAATATATAGCCACAACCACATATCACACAATTCCTAAATCCTGGAATGGTAATGACATCTAAGTACAAGTATAGTTTTAAACACTAGGTAAAGTCTTTTTTTCATATATTTTTATTATAATTAATGGAAAGGTTACATTATATTCACCAGATAGAAGACGCATTACTTCATAGTCATTGATACTCTTTCTCATGTCTTGGTCTCCATTTCCCTTCTCCCACCCCTTCCCCTCATCTTGTTTTCCTCCCTTCCCTATCCAATTTCAAATAACCAAATACATATATATATATATATACAATATATCAGATAACAAGGTGAAATACTGTAACAATATGAAATAACCAAGGAACAGCAAAAGAGATGAGAGGTAACATAGTACATTAAGGACAACAGTTACTCATTATATGGCTTTTGTTTCTATATCCTGGAGGTTCTTTCATTTAGCATCATCCTACATAGCTTTATGTATCTAGGGTTTTCCACTACTGTAAATCTCTGCTAGGAGAGCCCAAGGTTTCTACTGATTTTGACAAATGAGGGAAATCATTGAGCCTATGTTCCTTTGAGTCTGGCTTACTTCACTTAATGTGATTTTTTTTTCTAACTCTTTCCATTTCCTTACAAATGGGACAATGTCGTTCTTTCTGACAGCAGCATAGAATTGCATTGTGTGTAAATACCACATCTTGTTGATTCACTCATCAACTGAAGGGCATCTGGGTTGGTTCCATATCTTTGCTATGGTAAATAGTGCTGCAATGAACATCGTTGTGCTGGTGGATTTAGTATGTCCTTGTTTCTGAATGATTGGGTAAATGTCAAGTAGAGGAATTGCTGGGTCATAGGGGAGCTCTATGTTTAGTCTTTTGAGGAACTGCCATACTACTTTTCATAGTGGTTGAATGAGTTTGCACTCCTACCAACAGTGTAGTAGTGATCCCTCCTGGCCACATCCCCACCAGCATCTGTTGTTATTAGATTTCTTGGTCATGGCCATTCTAACTGGAGTGAGGTGGAAGTATAGTTTTAAATACTAGGTGAAGTCTTTAAATAAATATACCACCCTAGTTACAACTCTGTTTCTAAAATATCACAGCGTTTCCTCAGCTTCTTTAGGTATCTAGAATGTTTAGGAAACCTTTGGTCTGATCACAATTCCTACTCCTGGAGTTATGGAGTCAGTAACCAAAGATCAAAATCCACAAAAAATGATGGCTTACTTGAGCCGAGAGACTTTGGCTCATCAGAGTGATCACCACTGCATCATCTGGCTCCCTAGAGTTGTGGGACAAGTGAAAGATCTCATCAGGAAATCATTGTACAGTCCAGAGGATAAATATGTGTGCAAAGCAGAAACCAAACTGTGTCTCCATAAATAAGATCCTTTGTATAGTTCACACATTCTGTGATCCACCTCTTCTGAATGAACTCTCCTTAATTCATAAACTCCTTAAGGCAACTGTGGGTTCTTTCAGCCATCATAATTTGTTCCTCTGTGTTGTAGCCCAGTCTGGTTACAGATATTTGATGATACACTGGCAGCAGATCTTGATCTGGCTCCATCATCTTACCAAAGTGAGGATATGTATGATCTCTTACCTGTGCACTGTTTTGATAGTCTTCTGTTCCAGATACATTTATTATTGCTTTTCCTATCTTTTTCCCGGTCATTTTTGCCAAGATTCTATCAATTATATAAACTGTATACCTGCAAACGACCAGCTTGTAGCTTGCTTTTCTTTATTGTATTTCTTACCTATTTATTCTGTTGATTTATATTTCTTTTTTTTGAATTTAATTTGTCTGAATTATGTTTATTGGTTTTTCAATCTTTTTGTCTTTCCCCTTCAAATATGCATTTATATTTGGAACTATGAAATTCCTCCTGGGGCATCACTGTATGACATATCATTTTCCTTATTTAGTTAAGATTTTCTGATTTTATCTGAATTTTTGATGATTGAATGACTTAGAAGTAGAAATGTGTTGCATAATTGCAAATGTTTGGGGCATTTGCTTATTGACTTTCTTTTGCTAACTTACATATTAATTTCCCTGGAAAAACTGTGAGGCTTCCCATAAGATCTTCATAGGGCATATTTTATTAATATCTACTCTAAATATAACAGCTCATGTCTCCTCTAGCCAGTGTGATAGCTTCTAGATGTGCTACCTTTTAGTTAGTGTTTACCTTTTTTTTGCCAGTCCTGGCCCTTGAGCTCAGGATCTGAGCACTGTCCTTGGGCTTTCTCAAGGCTAGAGCTCTACCACTTGAGCCACAGCACCACTTCTGGCTTTTTTTCTATGAATGTGGTACCGAGAAATCGAACTTGGGCCTTTGTGCATGCTAGGCAAGCATTCTACCACTAGGCCAAACTCCCGGCCCTTTTATGGTCTTTTCATTCCCTTTGTTTTCTGTAGCTCTAAAGATAGAGTGACTTTTGGTGACATAGCATGGTTGCTGCATTTTACCATTTATTCAGTCCTCATTAGAAAAATCTTATTAGCTCATTTATATTATATGTCATTATTATTGATGTAGTGGGTTTAAGTCCCCTGTCTTATTATTTATTTTTTATTTATTATTTCTTTCCTACCTTGATTTAGCTTTATCAAGTATGTTTATGGTTTTATTCATCCATATTAGATTGTTAATTATAAATTTATATATTATTCGTTGTCTTAAAATAATCAATCCAAAGTTTTGGGTTAATGTGGTCATATATTTTATTTATATATATTATAACTCCCATAGAAACATTATTATCATTGTTGTCATACAAAATAGAAAAGCAAACTTCATATTTATCCACTTGCTGAGGCTCTACATTCTTTTTTTCAGCTTTATAGTATATTAATTTTGTTTGTATTATCACACTGAAATACCTGAAGCAAATAGCTTATAAGGAGAAAAAGAGTATTTTGATTCATGATTCTGAGGGTCTCCTGTCGAGATTGGGTAGGTCTGTAGCTTTGCCCCCCTGGTGAGTGCAGCATACCATGGTGGAAACTTAGCAAAATACTTCTCATATCATGAACTAGGAAGCAAAGCAAGAAAGAATGAGCCTATTTAAATATCACTTCTACTCTAGTTTATTTCTCTTTTTCTGGGGTTCTAATATGGTAGATTTTTTCATCTTGTTCCACATAACTCTTACACTCAGTTTAGTTTTGTATATATATTCTTTTCTATGTGCTTACATTTGTATATTTTCTATTGCCCTGCCTTAGATTCTGATAATTATTTCTTCTTCTCTGTAGAGCCCACTGTTAAATGCATCTGATGTGCTGTTAACCATAGATACTGTATTTGCCAGCTAGAAACTGTTCATTTGATCTTTCACAGAGAATTTAAATCTCTAATAATGTTTTCTCTATGTTGTTATTCATTTTCTTGCCCTTTCCTTTTAAGTCAGTTATTTTAAAATCCTCATTTGCAACTATAATATCTGTATTATCTGTAGGTCTGCTTTTGTTTTTTTATCTCTTCTCTTCATTTTGATTATCAGTCATATTTTCCTGCTTTCTCTCCAGCAACTTTTAAAAAATTTTGTGCCAGGCATTGTGCATAGAAACACTGTAGAGGTGCTGTTTGATGTTTACTCTAGAGAAGACTTCCATAGTCCTCTTTGGAATGGTAAGTAGGTGAGAGGTTTATTTTGAGCTGGGAAGGGATTTTACGTAAAGTTGCAATCTTGGTAAGTCTTAGACTTCTATTTTTTTTCTGTTGCTCAAATATAGCTATCTGGCTTTTAATGCGAGTCCACAGAAGCTCTGTAGGAGCTCTTACAATTCTGAAGAAAGACTAGGGAATTTAATGCTATCTGTTAGAGTTTTTAATTTTATTGTTTATATTTAGTTGTTCAAGGGAGTTGCCATTAAACAAAATAATATATGAAGGATCTTGATCAATGTCACTCCTTTCCTCATTCTCCTCTATTCCTCCCAATCACATCTCTTCCTTCAATTTTCTTCATTTTATAGGATACACATTGAATTCTCGACTACATTCTCCCTCATCTCCTCTTCATTTACTCCTCACCCTTTGTCCCCAACCCACTCTTTCAAGTTCCTATTTCCTGGTATCTATTTTGTTGAACTCTGAAATTAGCTTTTCTAAGGAATTATATCATTTAGAGGTTTTGAATTTAGCACTTTTAAAACCAGTTTATCCTTTGCCCTATTTATAACCGGAAAATGTTCTAAGAAGCGTATGGCTGTGTCTTTGAATGCAAAACTTTCTCTAGTAAAATTTTTTTACTTAGCATTGGGAAACAAGTAGAGATTTATTCTGCCCCTTAGAATCCTTCAGCTAACTTCCCATTCTTGTTTGCATGGTCCCTGGATTCAGAGGATATACCAAGGGGAAAGCCAGCTGAGTTTAACTTCTTTTTTTCAAGTTTTGCATTTTTTTCACCAGCTCCACATAACTGCCAAAAGTCTCTCTAGTTTTTCTTTCCCCAAGTAAATTTTTGTTTACAAGGGAAGTCTAATAGTTCATGTTCTGAACTGTAAAATGTCCCCAAACAACTGGTAATTTATGTAGCTTTCATTGCTTCCTTCTTTTTTGAGATCTTTTAAAAGTGCCTTTTATAAATTATTATTTGGCTCTTTTATTTATTTATTTAGTTTTGGTCAGGGCTTGAACTCTAGACCTGGGCACTGTTCTGAGCTCTTTAGCTCAAGGCTACCACTACCCTACCCCTTGAGCCATAGAAACATTTCTGGTTCTCTAGTGGTTAGAGATAAGAGTCTCTTGGTCTTCAGTGCCCGGCTGGCTTTGAACTGCAATCCTCAGGTCTCAGCCTCCTGAGTAGCTAGTATTACAGTCATGAGCCACTGCACCGAGCTGTATCTGGTTCTAATTGCTACAATGAGACTTCTAGTCTGCCCTGACCAGCTACTACATTTTATTCAGAAACGCAAGTGCTCTGAGTCATACATTTTAAGAGCAAAGATTGACTGACATAGCTATAACTTCAAAAACCGAGAAGGGTTATGAACTGCTTTTATTACTTAGATTCTGGTAGGAGTGGGGTTACATTTATAGGCCACACTTTGGCCCTTAACTGCAAAGGTTCTACAAAAAGAAGTAGCAGGGCCTGGGGAATCCTTGTTTTATTTAGAGAGCAAAGCTGTCAGCATAAAGCTTTTGAATGAACTGTATGCACCTATTATCACAGCAGGAATCAAAATGGATAAAATGAAGTCAGACACACATCGTGAATCCTTGCTACTCAGAAATCTAACATTGGGAAGATCAGGATTTGAGACCATTCTGAGCAGAAAAGTCTGTGAGACTTCATCTCCAAACTAACCAGGCTGGAGGCATGGCTCAAGTTAGGGCACCAGCTAAATAAGAAAGCTATGCAAGTACGAGTTCAAACTCTGGTACCATAACAAATAAAAATAATGAATAAGTAAAATGCCTAGGCCCCTCCATTTTCGTAGATATAAATTATCATGATTCAAATTCAGGGAAAGTATTTTCTTTCAATTTGTGAGTGATTTTTTTGTTTTGTTTTGCCAGGCCTAGGGACTGAACTCAAGCCTGTGCACTGTCCTTGGGCTTTCCTCAAGGCTAGTGCTCTACCACTTGATCCACAGCACCACTTCAGGCTTTTCTATGTACCCAAGAATAGAATCTGCGTCTTTATGTAGGCTAGGGAAACACTCTACCAGTAGGCCAAACTCCTGACCCAATGAGTGATATTTAAGCAAGATTAAGTCTGAGTCAGAAAAATTAAACAAATTTGAACTTTTTCACAATGAGAAACATACATTATTATTCCTAGGGGCCTGACCAGGTGACTGGGCACAAAATTGACTCAGAACTGTGAGCAAATGAATATGAAGTTTTATAAATACTTCAACAAACGCATTTTGTAAATCTTGTCATTTTTCATATATGTACCTACATATACATCTAGATATTTATCTAGCACACTTTTATTCTACTCTTCATTTTCAGTCATTGCTAACATAATGTGAAGATTTCTTAATAAATTATCCTCTTTCATTTTTTAAGAATATCTGTGCTTTAAATTGTGACTTTACTCTTGTTTGATTCATTTTGCATAACATTTTGGTCATTTGAAGATATCTTTATTTCTTCTAGAAGGTAAATTGATGTTTTGTAAATACTCGAGTTCCTGGACATATTTCATTTTGTTTTCATGAGTGAAAAGGAACCTCGTAATCCTCCAGTGGCAAGTTTTTGCCCCTAAATCTCCAAAGTAGTATTTCTGTACGTTGAGAATATGTTGGAATTTTCTGAGGAGCTTTTAGAAAAATGTCAGGTTTAGCTCCAGCTATTCATTCCTGTAGTTCTAGCTTCGCAGTATTCTGAGAGCTGAGGATTATGAGTCACAGCCAGCCTGGGCAGAAAAGTCCATGAAGCTTTTACCTCCTATTAACCACCAAAAGTGAACCTGTGGCTCAAGTGATAGAGCACAAGTCTTGAGCTAAAAAATTCAGAGACAGCACGTAGTTCCTCAGTTTGAGCCTCAGGACCAACACACACACACACACACACACACACACACACGCACGCGCACACACACACACATACACACAGGCGCACGCACACACACACACATACAAACACACACACACACACACACACACACACACACACACACACACACACTAGCCAGTACTTATTTTCAGTTACTCTGATTAAAGAAGTTTGAAATGTAGCTGGGATATGAGGTTTAAAAACAATGCAAACAATGATAAAAAAATATCAAAAAAATTAAGACCCTCCTCTAAGTTATTAATTTAGGATTTCCTACTGAGAGATTTGAATATCAGTGTTCTTTTTTGTTTTAAGTGAAAAGTTCTCAAGTTTTCCAACCACATCAGTAGTTTCCCATAATGTTTTTTGTTTTTAACTGTTATCAATATGGATTGCGGTTCTGTATATCATTTTTGAGTCTGTCTTTTCTTCTGTGAGTCCAGAAAAATCCTTTTATCTCCTTTCCTTCATTCCTTGCTTTTGATTTTCTTGTCAGATCCCTGTTTTGTTGCTATTGTGGTTTTGTTTTTATTTGTATGTATTTCTTTTTTTTTTACCTTTCAAAGAAGGCAAAACTGATAAGTGGCAGTAGGATAATAGGTGATTAATATTCTCAATCTTCTCTATAATACGGTTATTAAGAATCACATCTGGGCTGGGAGCATGGCCTAGTGGTAGAATGTTTGCCAAGTGAGCCTTGGGTTTGATTCCTCAGTACCACATACACAGAAAAAACCAGAAGTGGTGTTGTGGCTCAAAGGGTAGAGCTCTAGCCTTGAGAAAGACAAGGACAGTGCCCAGGCTCTGAGTTCAAGTCCCAGGACTGGCAAAAAAAAAGTCATACCTTCCCAGTCTGATTCCATACCTGCTTGCAGGGACCCTCCAATACCATTTAGATACAATGAGCTTTAAACTCTGGGCCTGAGCACTGTCCCTGAGCTCTTCAGCTCAAGGCTACCACCCTACCCCTTGAGCCACAGTGCCATTTCTGGTTTTCTAGTGGTTAATTGGCAATAAGAATCTCACAGACTCTATTGCCTGGGCTGGCTTTGAACTGAGTTCCTCAGATCTCAGCCTTCTGGGTAGCTAGAATGATACGTGTGAGCCACCACACCCAGCTAACATAATTATTTTTTAAAACCTCTTTCCAGCACTAACTCTTACCTTTACATGTGTATTTTCCACCCAAGATTCTTTCCTTCTAGGGACTTATTGTCCTCAGGATCAACTTACTATAGCCAGGACACAGCTCTCGCCTTAGTCCTGACTCAGTTTTCAGTTTTCAGTGTCAGATAGTGAGTGAAATGGGCTGGAGCTAAGACAGCTTTCCTAGAGGGTGACACGAGAGGATCTAGGGAATGAGTGAGTTGCCTCTCATGGGCTAATGGCTGGCTCTCTGAGTTAGAGGTCTGCCCAAAGGCTAGATCTAAAGGACCTTTTTGTTCTTATTCAGATAAATAAAATAAATGGAATAAAAATTGGGTAGGCTGTTCTCAGTCCATCTGTGTCTGCTTGATAATAAAACTTCACAGTGACTCCAGGAAGATAAGGAACCACAGTTTTAGCCAATAGTTGGCAGAAGCTCTGGAAGGACAACTAGGACACAGTATCCAGCTAGAAGTCCACACTGTATTTGGGTAGGGCAATTCTGGGTGGTAGAGATTGTAAAGGGAATGACAATGTAGTATCAGGTGATGCTGTTACATGAGACAGTGACTCTGGGAGGGGAGGGGTGTATGAAGTACACAAGTGTGCAAAGCAATAAAAAAAGCAGTAGTGAGATAACTTGGATTCTGAGTAGATGTAGCATGAAAAAAAAAGAGAAAATTAGCAAAAATGCCAAAGATCCCACTCTCATAAGTGCTCATGGACCAAAGAAATGTTCATTTGATCTTTTAAGAAATGACATAGTAGGGGCTGGGAATTTGGCCTTGTGGTAGAGTGCTTGCCTAGCATGCACAAAAACCCAGGTTTGATTCCTCAGAACCACATACATAGAAAAAAGCCAGAAATGATGTGGTGGGGTCAAGTGTTAGAGCTCTAGCCTTGGGAAAGCCCAAGGACTGCGCTCAGGCCCTGAGTTTAACCAAGGGCTGGGGGTGGGGGCGGGGGGAAGAAATGGCATAGTAAAATCAAAAGATGGCTTCATCTATTTACCAGAAAGGAATTTTTGAACATCTGCTGTGTACCAGGTATCTTTCTAAAACTTGGGGACACATGATTTAGGAGAAATGTAAACAACCCTAAGAGAAATACCCCCTCCCCACAATGGAAACCTGTCATAAAGGCATGGGAGGCATGAGAACTTAGGGGTGTGAGACACAGTACTCCAGAAAAAATAGATGGGAAATAGATAGGATCACAGTTCAGCTGGAGGAGGGAAGATTCTGGGTGTGATGGGAGCTTAGACTTTGATGAACGGGTTACAGAAGAAGCTAACAGGTAAGGAAAGGCCTTGCAAGAAATAAGATTCTTTTGTTTTGTCAGAATCATAGTCCAAAATCCTACTTTGATTTTGCTGTCTACATATCAAGTTTGCAACTATTGTTGATCTATTTCTCTAAACAAGAAAGGTTTTTATATAGAACCTATGAAATTCTATGATACATAATTAATAATTTTTTTGCCCATCGTGGGGTACTAAAGACCCTTATCTCCATCAACCTCTAGAAAACGAAGTGGTGCAGTGGCTTAAGGGGTAGGGCAGTAGCCTTGACCTGAAGACCTCAGGGACAGTGCCCAGGCCCAGAGTTTAAGCTCCATGACTGACCTAAATAAATAAATAAATATAAAAAATACAAAAGAGTCTCATGGACTTCAGTGCTTGGGCTGGCTTTGAATCATGATCCTCAGATCTCAGCCTCCTGAGTATCTAGGATTACAGGCATGGGCCATGGCGCCTGGCTAGTAATAATACTTTTTGAGACAGGGTCCTTTTCTGTTGCCCAGGCTGGGCTTGAACTCACAATTATCTTGCCTTGGCCTCCAGAGTAATTTTAGGCATGTACCATCATGATGGGTAAAAATGAATTTTCTTTTCTTTGCGCAAAGCTGCTGAACAGTTAGTGTAGCTTGAAAGGTGAAAGTAGCCCAGTATATCTGCTTGGTAAACTTGACCAAAGATTTTTCCAGTGAGGAAAAATCTAGAACAGACATTATCTCTGTCTGAGCAAATGAGCAAATGAGCACTTTTAAGTTTGCTCTACTTCATGAAATCTCAGGACCTCAGAAAGCAAGATCCATGGTCACAAAGATGGTGTGTCCTCACCATGGCTCTTTCTCTCTGTCTTTTTCTGTCTCTCTTTCTCTCTTTTGCATATTTGTCAAGAAGTCTCATCATAGACAAGATTAGCCAGAAAAAAATAAACACAATACCTCATGACCAAAAAGCAAATCAGAAACCCTTCCAGAAACACACTCCTTCACATTAGCTGGTGTTTCTATCAGAGTAACTGCAATCTGGTTTTTCCTCCGCTTTGAGGAAATCTGTATCCCAATCTGTATCCCAAATCCTGATGCCTTTGCCTTAATCCTCCCACCTGACTTTCTAACAATCTTGCATACTCTTTCCGGCTCCCTCTTTGTGCTTACTCCTTTGCTTGAGGAGTCTTCTCTTGCTCTCCCGACTTCAGTTGTTACTTGTACTGGGCTGTCATTCTTGCTCTTCACCCTCTTCACAGTGGCTTTCACTTTCCCTGTCCCTGTTCCTGCCTGCCTGCCAGCTAATCTTCTTTCCTTCCTTCCTTCCTTCCTTCCTTCCTTCCTTCCTTCCTTCCTTCCTTCCTTCCTTCCTTCTTTCCTTCCTTCCACTCTCCCTTCCTCCCTCCCCCCTCCCCTCATTTCTTTCACTCTTGCTCTCTGGCTTTCAGTTTCCTCTCTCCCCTGAAACTTGTGAAATGACTTCTTCAACTTGGGTTTTAGCTATCACCTACAAAGAGGCAAGAAACGTCTTCTCTATATTTATAACATGTGGCTGCTTTGAAACTCTTTTTCTTTTTTTTTTTTTGGCCAGTCCTGGGCTTTTTCTGTGTTTGTGGTACTGAGGAATCGAACTCAGGGCTTCATGTATGCTAGGCCATGCTCCTACCCCTGTTTTGAAACACTTGACTGGGGATGGGGGAAAGATAAAATTAATTAGAAGGCAACAGAGACATCTAATAGATTCAAGAATTAAGTAATCATCAACAAAGAAGGCTCTGGAGTATACTGCTATTATCTAAACAATGCCAGTAATTCCTAATTGACTTGCTTTTCTGTTCCTGGTTTCAAATTTCTGGAAAGGAATTTGACCAACTCTGATCTAACTTTGGATCACTGTGTGCACAGAGGTACAGTATTGCATTATGCAGAAATCACTTTTGGTCAGCCATATCTACTGACTATTCCTAGAGTTCATAAACTAGGCAGCAACTGAAACATGTATACACTGAAAATCTTTTCTGAGTACTGGCTCTGTGCTAGTAAGCAACTTAGAAAAGTCTCTGATCTTAAATCTTCTGGTTTAGCAGGAAAGACCAACTTCAACTGTGTTAAGCATCCCAAGGGAAAAGTTCTATGAGCAAGCATACTGAGTGAGAAGTCAGCAGAGACTTTCTGATGGAACTGATGCTTATAATGAGATCCGGAGCCCAGGAATTTGTGTGGTAAGGAGGGGAAAGGAGAGAATCTTTTCAGGCTGTGTGTGGGCATCTGGTCCCCAAAGGAACCCTGGGACATTTGAGGAATTGAGAGTCCAGTGCAGTTGGAGCACACAGTTGGAAGGAAGGTGCACTATATGAGGCAGATCAGCCAGTAGGAAGGCCTGCTGTGTAACAGGTAACAGATTTTACTGAAAAGCCACTGAACAGTCTTTAAGCAATTGTAAAAGAGGATCAAATTCAAGTTTTGAAATGATCTCTGTAGCCTCTAGAATTGGAAAGGCTTGAAAGGGTATGGGCAAAGTGAAGGACACAGTCAAACAAATCTAGAAACAACTAGAAAACATCCTCATATCTATAAACTTGGAAGAAAAAAGTTAACATTTTCTGATAATCTTATGATTATTTTCATTTTTGAACCTGTTAGTCATCATAGTTCAAAGATTATATGTGTAAAAGAGGGAATGATGTCAAGACAGAAATGTTAAGTGACTAGAACTTGCCCTGAAACCATGTTGTTAAGGTCAAAGCAAGGATAATTCCTAGGTTTCCAGCTTGGACAATTAGGAAAACTAGGTTCTATGCTTCCTGTGTGGGTTACGCAATGAGACAATCTTAGCTTTGCCTTTTCTTCAGCTGATCAATCTCCTAACTCAGACTACATATTAGTGGATTTCCACTGTCATCCATCATTTTGGAGATAATATTTCTTTATCATGATTTTTCCATCTTAAAAGTCTATAAATACTGCATTTGGTAGATGACAGGAAATACCAGATTCTAGTACTAAGTCATTATGAAAGACATTCTTCAAACTCTGGCAGAGAGAGTGTGTTAGTCACTGCAACAGAAGTTTATGTAAAACGTATTGAGACATGGGAAAAATAGCACTTTCAGCGTCGGCTCTTTATGATAATGGGAGAGTTGCAGGCAACATGAGTATCTATTGCTGGGGAACAGGGAGGCCAAATGTGGTGGATTCAGAGGTTAGAAGGAGGAGATGAGTTGAGCAGATAGCACAAGGATGGATCCTTGTTTAACACAGATAAGTTTACTACATAACTATGTTCTCAATGGAGAACATGGTATTGAGTTGAAACTGCAAGATTTCAGACTGTAACAAGATAAAATCTCATTTTTCTTTACAAGCCTAAGTATTTTTTTCCTTCCTTTGTCCCTCCCACTTCCTCTTTACTCATTCAGCTAATTTTGGTTTTGATTTTGGAGATGGGAATCTTGCTGTATAACCCAAAGCTGGCCTGTCAATTCTTATTGCCTGCATAAGCCTCCTGAGTGGTGGCACTGCAGGTTTGGACCACTACCCATGATCAGCTAATGTTATTCAGTGCCAGGCACTGAACAGGATAGATGTGTGTTCTGTTCTCTTGGAATGGGGAGACAGGCTGTGACAGATAACATACATGTAAAGCAGATAATTATATACTATGTAACATTCCTTGAACAAAAATAATAACTGCTAAATTAATAAAAGATGGCCAGGATAGATCCCCTTGAGCAGATAACAATTGAGCTGATGCCAAAGAGTGAGATTTTTTTCCAGGATGAGATGAGAAAAAACATCCAAACAGGAAAGCCCACCTGTATCTATGGGAAACTGAAAGAGGCTGATGCACATGTGAGGGAAGGGGGATGGGGTACAAGATGGTGCTGGAGAATCACATGGATCTCAGAATGTGAATAACCCTCTAGATTTTGTTAGATCTTGGATGTGACGCAAAGGTAGTTATTATCTGTTGAAAGTTTTTGAGCAGGGATATAAAATTATTTGATTGATATGGTGACACTGTCTTTGCTATATAAGAAATGTGTGGAATATGAATTGAGCAGACATAAAAAAAGAACCATGAAGAGATGTTTCAGGAATTCAGGTAAGTTGTGGCTTAGATAAGGAGGTGGTAGTGGAGCTGGAGAGAAGTTGGACAAATCTGAGAAATATTTGGGGAAATTTGAGGGAATCAGGACTTGGTGTCACTATTAATATGATGTGATAATTGTGAAATCAAGGATAACTTGAAGGTTTCTGGGTTGAGCAATTATATAAAATGTTACTAACCATTTACACAGTGGAACAAGCTAGAGGCAGATCATATTTTCAAAAGAATCAGTTCTATTTTGGACATGTTAAAATTTCTGTGTATTTGGTTATAAGGGCCTAGAATTGAAAAAATAAATGAGATACTGGCAAAAGTAAAATAGACTGAGAATATACAGTGTGAAGAGAAGAGGTTCCAGACCCCTAAGGATACCCTAGTGTTAGAAAAGAGGAGTCAGAAAATGACCAGAGATAAGAGAAAAGTCTGGAGGTATGGTGCCATGAAAATTAGAGAAAAGAGTATGTGAAGAGAAACATAGTCTTGAATGATGCTGGGATATCCAGAAAATTATGACTATAAAAGATTTATTGTATTGTCTCGCATGGAGATGACAAGCAATCCCAAGAATAGTTTGGGGGCCGATAGTTTGGCCTAGTGGTAGAGTGCTTGCCTAGCATGCACAAAGACCTGCGTTCAATTTCTCGGTACCACATACATAGAAAAAGCCGGAAGTGGTGCTGTAGCTCAGATGATAGGATTCTAGCCTTGAAATAACCAAAGGATAGTGTTCAGGCTCTGAGCTCAAGCCCAAGACTGGAGGTGGGGGAAAGGGGAAAGACTAGTTTGGGAGATCAAGGAGACATGGTGGATAAAGAGATTATAGTACTGTTTGTGATCAGGAGGTAGAAAATGGAGGTAGTATACATATACACATTTTACCATAAGAATGAAGGACCTATAAATATGAAGAGACATAAGGAGTAAGAGCAAAGAAAGAGGGGCCGGGAGTTTGGCCTAGTGGTTAAAGTGCTTGCCTAGCATGCACGAAGACCTGGGTTCGATTCCTCGGTACCACATATATAGAGAAAAGCCAGAAGTGGTGCTGAGGCTCAAGTGGTAGAGCTCTAGCCTTGAGAAAGTCCAAGGACAGTGCTCAGGCCCTGAGCTCAAGCCCAGGACTGGCAAAAAAAAAAAAAAAGAGCAAAGAAAGAAACTGCATTGTTATCTGCATGCTACTTCAAATGCCCTTGGTTTTTCTTCATTTCCCAGTCACTATCTTGCTAACTTCTGAAGTGCCAGTAGGTTTAACTGTACCTATGTGTTGCTGACTTTCACTTCCTACTGTGGTTCTTCTTTGTTTTGTGACTGGAAATGCCTGAATAGCTTTTTTGTCATTTATGCCTGAACAACCCAAAGCCAAGGGAGTTAACACTCACTTTGGCCAAAGGTCAATGAAACTGAAATATAAATGTTTTCTTGTTTAGTTCTTGGGGTAGACAATTCTGAGATATATTCTATGAGTCTGCTTAGAAGGTCCTATGGGAACAACATGAAGTGCCTGTAAAGGAGTTTGATTTTTAATTCACTCATGCATTGTTCTTTCTTATTTCTCTGTTTCATCACTCCTTTCTCTACCCTGGGATCATTCCTATCGTAAACCACTTGTCTGCATGCTAGAATATGGTATAGAGGATCCAGTAGAAAAGACAAGGTTGAAGAGGGACAGAGTAAATAGTAGAGCCAGGACACAGTGAAGGTGAGAGGAGAATACTACAGAAAGACTGCCTGTCTACAGGAGAAGGGGATTTCCTCTATTAGAACAGGAGAGCAGGTAAAGATAAAATTGAGGCAGGTCTCCTTATAGTTTTGGAATTGGATGTGTTCTGGTTCAACCAAACAGAGACAGAGAAACTTTCTGAATAGTTATGTCTATGTTTGTATCTGTAGAGTGATTTTGGGGCGGGGGTGGGAGGCAAGGAATTGGCTTATATAATTGTGAGTAAAACATTAAGATCAGCCAGGTGCCCATGGTTCATGCCTTTAATCCTAGCTACTCAGAAGGCTGAGATCTGAGGATCACAGTTCAAAGCCAGCCTGAGCACAAAAGGCCCAAAAGTCCATAAGACTCTTACTAATCTCCAGAAAACCGGAAGTGGCATTGAGGCTCAAGTGATAGAATGCTAGCCTTGAGCTGAAGAGCTCAGGGACAATGCCCAAGCCCAGCATTCAAGCCCCATGACTGCAAAAAAAAAAAAATGTTAAGGGCCACAGAGCATACTATAATGCTCAGGCATAAACTAGAACTTCCTAAATTCTGTTTGTAAGGACTTTCAACTGATGGAGTCAGGATTACCCAAATTAAAATAATCTCCTTTACTACAAGTCCATTGACTATGGATTTTAATCATACTTACTGAATACCTATATAGCAATATCTAGATTAGTTTGATTGATAACCTTCCAAGCTGACATATTCAAAGTGTGACATACAACACTGTTGATTGTTGTGGTTAGAGCTACCTAATATAAACATTTGCAATTATGAGAAAGTTTTATATTTGCATGTTCTGGTACAGCACTCACTAACCACATGTGATTATTGAGCATGGTGGCTGGTACAACCTGGAAAAGAAAGGAACTAAGTTGGCGATTTTCCCTAATTTAAAAACCAACAGTATAAGGCAGGGAATATCAGTTGAGAATATTATTGCTAGTTAAAAAGAATACATAGATAGAAATTAATGAAAAAGAATATTGTATCTTCTTTTTAAATTTTAATTTACTATAAGGGTGATGTTGGAGGGGTTATAGTCACATAAATAAGGTAATAAGTACATTTCTTTTTTTATTATCCGGATAATGTATAGAGGGGTTACAGTTACATTCGTCAGGTAGTAACACATTGCTATCCCTTCTCATGTTTTTGTCCCCATTTCCCTTCCCCCATCCCCTCCCATATGAGTACATTTCTTATCAAACATTGTTATTCCTTCTCTGTTTTCTCCCACTCTCTTCTTCCCCCTCCCCCCACCATCTCCTCCTCTCCAAGTTGTATAAAGTTCATTTCAACAGGGTCTTGTGAGTATTGCTGTTGCATTGGTTCACACTTTGTCCTTGTCTCACCATTTTGTTAGTCCCCTTCCCTTCCCCAAATCAGATAATACATATGTACGTGTGTGTGTGTGTGTGTGTGTGTGTGTGTGTGTGTGAGACACAAATACCAAATAAAAAAGTGACAACAGGAGAGATAAACCACAGGAAAGAAATGAAAGAAGAAAGAAAGAACTTCACACACTACATTAAAAACAATAACAACCAAGAATAACTTCCTGTGTTCATATCTTGGAGTTCATTTCAACTAGCATCATTTTATACAATCATATATGTACATAGCTATTGAGCTATTGTGATTCTCTTCTAGGACTATCCTAGATATATACCAACTATTACAAATGAAGAAAACCGTTGGAGCCTATGTTTCTTTGGGTCTCGCTTACTTTACTTAATCTAATTTTTTCTAAGCCTTTCCATTTCCTTATTGAGGGGCATCTGAATTGGTTCCATATCTTAGCTATGGTAAATAATGTTGCATTGAACATGATTGTGCTGGTAGCTTTAGTATGGACTTGTTTGTAATTGTTTGGGTAAATGCCCAGGATGAGATTGCTGAGTCATAGGGTAACTCTATGCTTAGTCTTTTAAGGAACCTCTATACTGCTTTCAGAGTGATTGAGCCAGTTTAGGTTCCCACCAACAGTGTAGTAGTGTTCCCGTTTGGCCATATTCCCACCAGCATCTGTTATTGTTTTCTTGATAATGGCCATTCTAACTGGGGTGAGGTAGAATCTCAATGTAGTTTTAATTTGCATTTCTCTTATGGCCAGAGATGTTGAATGTTTCTTTTAGTGTCTATTGGCTATTCTTATTTCCTCTCCAGAGAAGTCTCTTCAATTCTTTAGCCCACTTAATATGAGTTTCTTTGAGGATTTGTTTTGGGGGGGGTTAATTTTTTGAGTTTTAAGTACATTTTTGATATGAGGCCCTTGTGTTATATAGCTGGTGAAGATCTTCTCCCTGTCTGTGGGCTTTCTATTTATCTTGCTAGCTATGCCCTTTGCCATCCAGAAGCTCTTCAGTTTAATGTGATCCCATTTATCCAGCTTTTATTTGATTTGTTGTGTTTTGGGATCTTTATTTAGGAAGTTTCAACCTATGCCAAGGAGCCCTAGTGTATCCCCTATCCCTTTCTGTAATATTTTCCAGGTATCTGCTATTACACAGTATCTTTTTGTTGGTGTGTGTGTGTGTGTGTGTGTGTGTGTGTGTGTGTGTGTGTGTGTGTGTATGTGTGTAAGTGTGCCAATCCTGGAGCTTTAACTCTGCTCCTGAGCATTTTTGCTCTATCACGTGAGCCATAGTTCCACTTCTGGCTCTTAGATGGTTAATTGGAAATAAAAATCTCATGGACTTTCCTGCCCCAGCTGGCTTTGACTCTTAATCCTCAGATCTCAACCTCCTGAGTAGCTAGGGTTACCAGTATGAGCCACTAGCACCCAGCTCTTGCTTCTTTTTTATACCACACAGCAGGAATTTCTCAGTCATAGCTATCATCTTTAATGCTGAACTTGTCAACATCACAAGAAACTGGAATTCTTGCTGAGCAGCCCACACAGTGTAGGTCAGTGTGTTCATTCCAGCCTCCAGCAAACAACTGGCTTATTTCCTTAAGCAAAGGGCCTCTTCCAGATGGCAAACTTGTTATAAACAACTTCAGTCCTTGCACATCCTCTGATTAATAGTTTTCATTACAGCTCTTCCCCTAGCACATGTGTTAGCGTGTGCTAGGAGAACTATCCTAGCAGAACAACAACAAAAAATTCTCAGTGATGTTTTAAAAATAGAAAGTATATGAGTCACATTCCCAAAATATAATGCATTGATGGTCACACTTAGCAATAACAATAAAGCTGTTTATAATACATAGAAGCATTATTCAGAATAAGGCTTGGATCAAAGAGAATCAAAACAAAAATTAGAAGTAGTTAGATAAGCTGATAGCAAGCCTGCAACATATTAAAACAGGGAATGTAACCAAAGCCACATTTAAGTACTTAAGCTGGGTACCAGTGGCTCTTAAGTACTCAAGTTGTGCACCAGTGGCTCATACCTGTAATCTTAGCTACTTAGGAGACTGATTTTCAGAATTTTGGTTCAAAGCTAGGACAGGAAAGTCTAAGAGTCTTAATTCCAATTAACTGCCAAAAAGCCAGAAGTAGAGCTGTGGCTCAAGTGGTAGAGTGCTAGCCTTGAGCACACAAACTCAGGAATAGCTCCCAGGCCTGAATTTAAGCACCAGGACTAGCACATTTTTTTTTTCTTAGATAGCTTTAAAATACCTTTTAGGAGCTGGGAGTGTGGCCTCGTGGTAGAGTGCCTGCCTAGCATGCACAAGCCCTGGGTTTGATTCCTCAGTGCCATATACACAGAAAAAGACAGAAGCGATACTGTGGCTCAAGTAGTAGAGCTTTAGCCTTCAGAAAGCCCAAGGACAGTGCCTAGGTCCTGAGTTCAAGCCCAGGGCTGGCAAAAAAATAATAAAATGCATACACACATATATAAACATAGACAAAATATAAACATTCAAAGTGTAGAAGATAGAATATCAAAGTTAACCCAAATAACATACAATATAGCAATGAAGAAAAAAATATAAAACTGAGCAAAACCAGTGTCTATTCTGTGTGTGTGTGTGTGTGTGTGTGTGTGTGTGTGTGTGTGTATAAGAGAGAGAGAGTGTGTGAGTACTAGGACTTGAATTCAGGGATTGGATGCTGTCCCTTAGCTTTTTTGCTTATCTAATACATGAGCCACAGCTCTAATATGGCTTTTTTGGTAGTTAATTAAAAATAAGTCTCATGGACTTTCTTGTCTGGGCTGGCTTTGGGGCTCTTGAGAGACCACCATTTAGAAAACATTATTTCACTTAAGGAGACTGCAAAGCAAGTCCAATTCTACTACCATTTTCCTCTGCCTCAAGCTTGGCACATGGGAAATTTGTCTGAAACAGTTCTTCAAGCTCGGTCATGAAGAGATGGTTTTGGTGATGGCTCATGCTGGCATAGGAATGAAAACCTATGATGAATTTCAAGATTCCTGAAAGGGTAAAGTGGAGTTGTATAAACATGGTAAAGTTTTAGGCTGCATCAGGAAAACTCTGATTTGGCCACAGATTAAGATTATGGCTTGTTTGTTCAGAAGGGCACAAGCATGGGGGAAATAGGTCCAGAGACATTCCACTGCCACCTGTCTCATCCAAGCAGCTTGGCCTAGTGAACAGACCTGTTTCATATATTAAATTAGTGTGATTTTATTTTCCTCTATACTAATTAAGGATCTTCTCTTGCTTCTGAAATAACCATAATATTTATTACATTTCTGTTGAGAATTTTATGTTCTGATACAACTTGGCTGAATAGCTATGTCTGATGTTACCATCAAGCTGTTCCTCCCTCCACTGTTGAGAACATTATTTACTTTATTGCTGTCTGAGTGATTGATTTGGAACTTAGCTGGAACCAACAAGATTAAATCATTAAATAAAATGTACTGATTCTATTATGTTTCAGATCTAATTTTCTTTCTTTCTTTTGTGTGTGTGTGCATGTTGGGGGTTGGTCATGGGGCTTGAACTCTGGCCTGGGGCTGTCCCTGAGCTCTTCAGCTCAATACTACCGCCCTACCTTTGAGCCATAGCCCAACTTTCCAATTTTTAGTGATGAATTGGAGATAAGAGTTTCTCGGCTTTGTATTGCCTGGGCTGGCTCTGAACCATGATCCTCAGATCTCAGCCTCCTGAGTAGCTAGTATTATAGGTGTAGGCCACCGCCTGGCTTTTCTTTCTTTCTTCATTTTTTCCCTAGTCCTGTCTTGAACTCAGGGCCTGAGCACTGCCTTGGACTTTCTCAAGGCTAGAGATCTACCAATTGAGCCACAGCACCACTTCCAGCTTTTTCTTTTTTTTTATTGTAATTAGTAAAAGGGTTACATGATATTTGCCAGATAGAAGGTGCATTAATTCACATACATTGATACCCTTTCACATGTCTTGGTACCCGTTTCCCTCCCCCCACTTCCAGCTTTTTCTATGTATGTGGTATGGAGAAATCGAGTCCAGGTCTTTGTGGTTGCTAGGCAAGCACTCTGCCACTAGGCCAAACTTAGTCATATGTAATCTTAATTTTTCTGGAATCTGTATGTGGTGGCAAATCTTGACTGGCAACTTAGTTGGGCTGAAAGACAGTATAGAGCCTTGAAATGTGTCTGCATGGTATTTCAAGAGATGATCAGATCATGAAGGCTCTAACCTAACCCATAGTTTAATCCATTGAAAGATTCAAACTGGGAGGCAGTGGAGTAGGGTGCCAGTTAGAAGAAATGGGTCATTAGAAAGGGTTGTGTTCAAAGGATGTATGTAGGTTTTGGACCCTCCCATTATTCCTCTCTGCTTTGTAGCGATCACAAGTGAGAGACTTCTTCTGCCATATGCTTCTGCTGTCATGATCTTCTGCTTTAACACAGGTCCAAATACATGGAGCAGAGTGATTAAGGACTGAAAACAACTAACAATTTAGGAGGCTGAGATCTGAGGTCTGCAGTTCAAAGCTAGCTGGGGCAGGCAAGTCTGTAAGACTCATATCTCCAGTTAATTACCAAAATGCCAGAAGTGGAGTGCACATATACATGCATGCATGTGCGCACATTGACACACAGACACACAGACACAGACACACACACACACACACACACGCACGCACGCACGCACGCGCGCGCGCACACACACACACACACCAGTTATCTCAGTTATTCGTCAGAGCGATGAAGAACTGAATAACAAGCCACATAAAGGAAGTGAACAGAAGCAAGTGAAATGAATTTTTTAAATTATTTATTTATTTTTGTGGTTTGTGGGGCTTGAACTCTGGGCCTGGGTGAGCTGTCCTTGAGCTCTTCAGCTCAAGGCTACCCCTCGACCCCTGGGCCTGGGTGTTGTCCCTGGGCTCTTCGGCTCAAGGTTACCACCTTACCCCTTGAGCCACAGCTCCACTTCCCGTTTTCTAGTAATTAATTGGAGATAAAAATTCTACTTTCTTTGTACCCAGGCTGGCTTTGAACCATGATCCTCATATCTCGGCCTCCTGAGTAGCTAGGATTATAGGCATGAGCCACTGCGCACAGCTGAAATGAATTTTAATAGTGTTTGATGTAGCAGATCCAAAATAGTATCATTTCAACATGTAGTAAATACTAGGAAAGTTATCAATAACTTAATTTACATTTTAAATCTATAAAATCTAGCATATATCTCACAGCACATCTCACTTGAGACCAGCAACACTTTAAGAGATTAGCAGCTATATGTGGCTGATAGCCTCCCTGTTAGTGCAGCTTGAAGGTATTAGAGCTTGAAGCAGTTTGAAGCCATTTTCCTAAACCAATACACCAGAGAAATGGAATATATTCCCAATCAAAGTATTGACTCACTAGGCAATACTTTGATTGGGAATATATACATTTTCTGAGAAATGTAAAAGTAGTTTAGTCCCTCATCTACTTGTAGTGTGGGAATGAAGTAGGTATAACATTTCTGATCCAGGACAAGGTCTATATTTCATGCTGGAGAATCAATTCCAATTTATAGCCTAATACTATATTCATGCAACATCTTAATCGTGAGGTCCAAGAAAATAAGAGAGAATGGGGATGGTGAAAGAAAAAAAACCCTACAGTGCCTCAAAGAGAGAGCATTAGCATCCTTTTGAGGAAGAACTCTGTAAATAGAGAATAGACTTCAAATCTTTAGTAAGGATGAGTTATATATTCTTCTTTAATCTTACTATAGAACACTGTACAATTTGGATGCAGCAAGAGCTCCAATACTTGAGCTTTATCAGGAGGAACAATGTCTAACAGGTATCTTGGGGGAAAGATGGAAATGTGGTTGTTCAGCAAACACTGGGGGGATAACCTGAGGACTTCTAGAAACTCGTGCACAGTAGAACTTAAATGGGGACTGAATTCCTTATAAAGGTGAAAAGCAGGTCCAGGAGTTTGGCCTAGTGGTAGAGTGCTTGCCTACCATGCACGAAGACCTGGCTTCGATTCCCTGGTACCACATACATAGAAAAAGCCAGAAATGGTGCTGTGGCCCAAGTGGTAGAGCTCTAGCCTTGAGAAAGCCCAAGGACAGTGCCCAGGCCAGGAGTTCAAGGCCCAAGATTGGCAAAAAAAGAAAAAGGTGTAAGGCAAATCCTGTAGTACCTGGCTTAATATTGTTAAGGTGACCTAATTACATGGATTCATTCTGAAAGGGTCAGGAAAAAAAATAGATCAAAAGTGTATATAACCCAAGTCAAGTCTGATGTAGGACTGATGGTTTCTGGAATCAGGTGTGGTTGGGAGTCTTTAAGTAAAAGACGCAACTGAGAAAATACTAAAGAGGTTGAAAGGCATTTTGACAAGAACACAATCAGCTGGAAGGAAAACAGAGAGCTTGAGCTGCACATGGTAGACAGAACTAGCCCATGTTGGCCCTGGAATATCAGGCTTCTAATTTTAGACTTTCCTTGATATGAAATAGGGAACTCTTGCAAGCTTTTGAACACAGAAGTGCTCAAATAAGATTGTTATCAATGGGAAAATAATTTGGCAACCACAAAAAGAATAAAAATGTCCACAAGAGAAACAGGAACTGCCTAGATTTGCAAGGAAAGTTGGGTAAGTGAGGAAAAGGAAAGGAACAAGAGAAAAGACCAGAACCAGAAATGAAAAGAAGGAGAAAGAAAAGAAGGGAGAAGGGGGAGAGGGGGGAGTGAAGGAGACAGAGATAAAGATAAGTATGCACAAAAAAGGGAGGGAAGGAAGACAAAGATTATCCAGAGAATTTAAAACTACAAGCTTGTGCAGTGGGGAATGCCTTTAATAGACACAATGAAACACAGAATAATCTTTCCCACATATGCTATGGTTAATTTGGACCTTGGAATTATCATTGCTTTAGTTCTATGCATCCATTCTGAAGACAATGGCTATGTGATCACTTTTAGGTCATTATAGAAAAAGCTATGGGCAGTAGATCCAGTCCTTTTAGGAAACAGTTCTACTATAAGATGGTAAAACAGCTATGTTGCTAGGAGACAGAGTCTTGCTGAGTGAGGAGAGACAATTCTAATTAGTTATAATGTTCAGAAAAGATTTTCAATTCAATTCAGGGATGATTTTTTCAAAACTTTAGACTGTTCTTGGAGAGACGAGTTATCTAACTCCATACCCCTCCCTGTCCTCCAGAATAGTGATATTTCCTTTCTCAGCCAGCAGCCACCAGGATGGATCACTCTCAATCTCATATCACCACTTTCGACCCCTGGTTTTTTTCTTTCTTTTTTTTTTTTTTTTGCCATTCGTGGGGCTTGAACTCAGAGCCTGGGCCCTGTCCTTGGACATTTCTCAAGGCTAGAGCTCCACCACTTGAGCTACAGCACCAATTCCAGCTTTTTCTTTTTTTTTTGTATGTGGTACCAAGGAGTCGAACTCGGGTCTTCATGCATGCCAGGCAAGCACTCTACACTAGGCAAAACTCCCAGCCCTCAACCAGTGTTTTATATCACTCCACATGACGGATTTAAAGCCTAGTCTTAGAGAAGAAAAAAAATCATCTTCAGGGAAAAAAAATATCCAAACTTCTGCTTCATACTATTGATCCAAGAGGGATGGAAAAAAAGATACTTCATGATAAAATAAAAGCTGACTGCTGGGTAAGGTGGCCAAAGCCTCTAATCATACTTACTTGGAAGGCAGAAATTGGGGGATCAAAGTTCAAGGTTATCCTGAGAAAAAAGTTCAAGAGATTCTATTTCAAGCAATGATGAGGCATGGTAGCATGTGCCTGTTTCCTGAGCAGAGTGGGAAATCACAAGCAGCAGGATCACAGCCTAGGTTGGCCTGGGCATAAAGTGAGACCCGATTTGAAAAGCACCAACATAAGAAGGAACCAGAGAGATGGGCTCAGGATGTGAGGCACTAAGTTAAATCCCTACTGTTCCCCAAGAGAAAGGGAGAGATTCTTAAAGGAGACAAAAAGAATTTTCCATTTATGCTTCATTTTGTCTGTGGAGCCCATTTAATCTTTTCCTAAGTTTTTCTTTTGGAATACTTCGTGGAAGAGGGACATTATATCATCTGAAAAACTCACTTAAAACCCTGGGATTTGTTTGGTAAAAAAAAAAAAAATTACCCGTTTGTTCCCCCTGGAGGAAATCTAACAATGCTGAACTATTGTTAAACATTCCCTTTTGTTTTCCCAATTCCTCTTGAAGAAGTCCAAATGAAGTAGTCAAACTTTTCTAAGCAAATATGTAAGTATCACAATTTGCATGTTATTTGCATAATATGAGCTATAGGGATTTTCTCCTTTCTGTGGGAGAAACCCAAGTACTGGACCTTCTTGTTTTGAATTTCCTGTCAGCCACAGACATTTGAGAATTTTCCAAGCAATATTGTAATCTGATTCCCTCTAGTATCTTCTACTCTTTCTTAAATAACTAAATCTAATTACTCAAATCTTCATCCTGTACAACAGCAGGAAATCTACTAACTTCCAGAATGTCCTAGAGGACTCCAGAGAAATCTCTTACACTCTTATGACTGCTTTTGGTTTTGCTCCAGTAATTAATACCATTTAGCCTTCATTCCCTTAAGGCTTTGCAAATACTATCTAAACTATAAGAGCTAATCCATTTCTTAAAGATGGAAAAAATAAAGAGAATTATAAAGTCAAAAAAATAGGAAAGCTCTTCAGTACATGGGCCTCTTGAGAGAATATTTTACAAAATCTTTTCTTTTCAGGTTGGGCTTGTTGCCAAGAACTATTTATTCACTCTCACATTAAAGCCATCTTTGCTTTTCCAAGTCCTATACCCTGCAGAGGAGAATGAAAATTCATTAAAGCAAATAAACACAAAAATTCTTTTCCCCAGAAGCCCAACTCATATTTTTGTGCTGAAGAAACACACACACACACACACACACACACACACACACACACACACACAATATTCATCACAAATATTTATCAAGAATGAGGTTTTTATAACCTCATAGACATACAATCTATCATGGGACATACGTTCTATAGACATATTGATGTATTATATAGATCGATATATACCTATGACATACAAACCCTCAGCTTAATTTTATGTGCCAGTGATTGCATGTAGAGATTCCCTTCTTCAACATTTGTTTGTTAAATATGACATTTGAAATATGATGTAAAATCAGCAATAGTAAAATACTTTTAAAATTTTTAAAAAGATAAGAGGAGAGGCTGGGCACCAACATCCAATGTCTGAAATCCAAGCTACTCAAGAAGTTGAGACCTGATAGCAATGTAAAGTAATCTTGGGGAGAATAGGCTGCATGACTTTATCATGTTTTCTAGTTAACCAGCAACATTTTAGCTAAAGGCATTGCTCAAGTGGTAGCACATAAGCCAAGCAAATAAACCAAATGAAAGGACAAGACCCCACTCAAGACCCACTACTTGTAATAAATGAATAAATAAATAAAATAGGAATAAAAATAATATGAGTTAATATAGATATGCAAACTAGTGCCAAGGCTTTCCTAACTCATGTATATTATGAAAACTATGGAAACTGGTATTTTCAGACTTTGCTCTTTATTTTCCTGGAATTGACAGCTTTTTTTTTTTTTTTGGCCTGTGGCACAACAATTTTACTTAAAACAGAAACACCTTTCTGAAATTACATAGGTATAATTTGGCAAGCAGTAAATGCACAGAAGTTTCAAATGAATCATCATGATGACCTTAGGTAATAGAGACAGGATTTCTAATATGTTACTTAATTGATTTTTAGGACTATTACTGGGGCCACTATTACATCTCACTCCAGAATGCAAAGATTCTAATAATGAAGCTGTGTTCATTCACCAAGGGTTTCACTTTGCTTCCTTGCCCCCTTTAATTTTCTTTTAGGGTTTTTAGAAATCAGAAACCTCCTCTTAGTTAATCAATCACTGAGGCAATCAGATGGGTTGGGTGTGTGCACACTGCAAATCAAGATCAAATTGATCACAGAACTCTTCATTGCACCTTGGTCTATACCATTTTGCAACAAGGTGTAGAGCTTCAAAAAGGGGAGATGTGAGAAATGGGACTATCAATAATTCTCTTTTCCTCTTTGTACTGTATTTTATGTAAGTATCCTCATTTACAAGATTCCCCCCTCCCATTTTCTAGATTCTGGTTAAAAAGAAAAGTCTTTGCACACCTCATACCTTGTGCTAAAAGAATCACAGCTTTAAGCTGGGCAAGGTGGCTCATGCCTGTAATCCTACCTATTCCGGAGGCTGAGATCTGAGGATCACGGTTCAAAGCCAGCCCAGCCACTAAAGTCTGTGAGACTTATCTCCAGTTAACCACCAGAAAATGGAAGTGGTGCAGTGGCTCAAGGGGTAGGGCGATAGCCTTGAGCTGAAGAGCTCAGGGAAAGAGCCCAGGCACAGAGTTCAAGCCCCATAACTCACCAAAAACATAAAAGAATCACAATTTTGTTTACATTTGTTCAGTATGGTAGTTTTAGGTCTCAATCAAGTACCAATTCGACTTCCTGAAATCTACTTAGTATTTGAATATATTTTACAGAAATCTCCTCACGGTGCACAACAGTAGAAAATACACACCATTAGTTTGGACCTTCTGTTTGGAGCTCTTATTTGAAACTAATGCTCAGATTCTCTTTTAAGAGCATCCAAACCCATCAAGCTTGCCTCTTCTACTTTATAACCACTCTTCTCTTAAACCCCAGTTTCAGCTTTTTTGAGAAAAATATAGCCAAGTAGGCTATATTTTAGCTCCTATAAACTCAACATCTTTCTAAATGTGAAGGAAACGTACACAGATGTTTGTATTTTTTTGGCCATAGTAACACAAAATGTTAATTTTTGTAACTGTATACTTTTTTGTAGAGGTACATTTTTATGATTGTCTTCCCCAACTTTTGCTGTAGAAAGAACTCAGTTTCTTAGTGGCTCAAAACCACAATCATTCACTTCCAATCTACAGCTCATAATGTTGCGACATCACTGCTATAGACAGCAGGACTAACTACAGATCTCCTCTACATTCTGGAGTCCAAGTTGAAGAGAAACTCCCATTCACATTATATTACTTTATGGCAGAGAACACACATGGAAGAGGTTTAGGTAATGTGTATGTAAAACAGATTTAGAATATCATATTCAATGAACCAAAACATTTCCTATTAAAAAGCTAAAAGTCAATGTGATGGAGATGTATAATTTTTAATCACCTTCCTCTCCTATAAAACTTTAATAACAACTTACTTACCAAATTTTTCCTAAAAGACTACATGGGTATAATTTTTGTTTAAAAGCTATCAACAATTTTATTTTGACTAATCATGTTATTATATTCTTTTATGTGTGTGCCAGTACTGGGGCTTGAACTCAAAGCTCAGTGTGTTTGCTCAGCTTTTCCTCTCACAGCTAGCATTCTACTACTTGAACCACACCTCCAATCTAGCTTTTTTGCTGGTTAATTGGAGATAAAGGCTAACAGATTCCCCCACTTCTGCCTCCATCCCCCAGAATGGCTTGGAGTCACATTCCTCAGCTCTCAGCCCACTGAGTGATTAGGATTGAAGGTAGGTACCACCAGTGCTTGGCTAGTAATTTTTCTGTAAAAAAGGAACACTTTCTTGGTACAAGGTAAAACCTGGCCTGGATGGATTTCCAGAAAAATGAATGAAGAGCAAACAGTTAACTTTGAAATGACAAAGTTATACAAATTAAGAATGGATTAATAAATATTAGAGGTATGAGAAGAAAACAAGGATAGCAGCAATTATGAATACGAAAGAATAAAAAAGAGAATAAAATGGACTAAGTATGGTGGTACACATCTATAATCCTGGCACTTGGGAGAAGGAGGCAAGAGGGTCACATCAGGCCTCCCTGGGCTACATAGAAAGACCCTATCTAGGGCAGGGAGTGTAGCCTAGTGGTAGAGTGCTTGCCTAGCATGCACAAAGTCCCGGGTCCAATTACTCAGTATCACATACTCAGAAAAAGTCAGAAGTGGTGCTGTGGCTCAAGTGGCACAGCACTAGCTTTGAGCAAAAAATGCCCAAGGACAGTGCCCAGGCCTTGAGTCCAAACCCCAGGACTAGCAAAAAAAGGAAAAGAAAGACCCTATCTAACAGCAACAACAATAAAACAACAAAGGATAATGTGGAGATGTCTGTGTTGATAGAATATGCTGTATGATTGTGGTATTATAGTTTTGTGAAATGTCACCAACTTAAGGAAATTGTATAAAAATACCCAGGATTTCCTCTGTATTACTTCTTATAGCTGCATGTGAATCTAAAGTATTTTGAAATACAAAATTTAGTTTTAAAATTATATGTAATAAGAAACTAAGTACATTATAGAGCTCAAAAAAAAAGTGAATGGACTGAACACCAATCAGAATACAGAGATTATCAGACTGGTATGAGAATTTAAAAATGCAAACCTCTATGATATCCACCTTCTGGAAATAGACAAACAAGGTATAATTAATCTGTACTGTAGGGTTTCTCCAGCCACAATAATAAAAACTAATAATACAAAACATTACACTGAATGGAAGATTCCAAACATAAAATATGAAATTTTTAGACAGTGGATCAATGAATGTCCAAAGCTGGAGATTGGAAATATTGATGTCAGGTGGACTTTTTGACTTTAACGGGACTTCAACAGGACTTTGAGAGAGATGGGAATGTTCTAAAAGAACTGTGCACATTTACTAAGAAATGACTGAACTGCACATAGTGGTTGAAATTTGGGGCAAGTTATACATCAATAAAACTTAAGTTTAATTTAAACTAACTCTTATATCTCTTACAAAATCCACTTGTGAAGTTAACAAGCTAAATCTACAGATTAAATTAAGTCAACTTACCAAACTAATAAAATTCAAATGAGTATTTCCAGTGTATAATACAGAAAATTAAAGATAATACCTAAGAAACCTTTTGTTGTGTGTTATTAATTCACTTCTACTACTGGTGGAAGTTAACATGCAGAAAGACAAGGTCCACTTCATAAATCCTCTGTTGCTGTGAATGTGGCCAGGGTGATCTGACATAGGTTGTCTTTTAGAGGTTGCAATATCTAAACTACAATGTGCTCAATCGATGACTTAATTGGCTTACCTACTGCAAAACTTTCCTTTGCACTGTTAGGATTTTATATGCTCTGGCTTTTACTTTTTTTTGTAGTTTTTTTTATTGTAATTAGTAAAAGGGTTACATGATATTTGCCAGATAGAAGGTGCATTAATTCACATACATTGATACCCTTTCACATGTCTTGGTACCCGTTTCCCTCCCCCCCACACCCCCCACCCGTCTTGGTTTTCCCCCCTTCCCTATCAAATTTCAAATATCCAAATACAAATAAATTCAATATATCAGATAACAAAGTGAGATACTATACCAATATGAGATAACCAAGGGACAGCAAAGGAGATGAGAGACAACATAGTACATTAAGGACAACAATCATTCATTATATGGCTTTTGTTTCACTATCCTGGAGGTCCTTTCAATTAGCTTCACATTATATGGCCTTATGTATCAAGATTTTGCTCTATTGCAAATCTCTGCTAGTAGAGCCCAAGGTTTCTACTGATTATGACGAATGAGGGAAACCATTGAGCCTAAGTTCCTTTGAGTCTGGCTTACTTCACTTAATATGATTTTTTCTAAGTCTTTCCATTTCCTAACAAATGGGGCGATGTCATTCTTTCTGACAGCAGCATAGTGGAATTGACAGCTTTTAAGATCAATTATCTTTAAATTCAATAGCAGACGCTTTTCATCTATGCAAAGAATTTAATTAATATAAATACAGCTTTTTATTTCCACAAAAAAGAATGAAGTTTTTTCAATCATTTGAGGGAAAATCATGTGATGGAGAATCTGTACACTTAGGGTCCAGATGGATGAGACTCCTGCATTCACACCCAAGTATAACCATTACTCTGTTTTTAGAAAGTTACTCTAAGTTCTGTAAAATAGGAAGGAATACATATATATCATTAGTTGTAAAAACTGAGAGAACTTACGTAAGCACTTGGTATCTAATAGAGGACTCAAGACATAGTTTTCTTACCACGTCTCAAACTAGTAAACTGATATTGTTAGTCCATGTAAACTGGTGTGTTACATACTTTAAGAGTAACCAGCTGAGCTGGACACTGGTGGCTCACATCTGTAATCCTAGCTACTCAGGAGGGTTAGAGCTGAGGATCACTGTTTAAAGCCAGTTAACCACCAGAGAACTGGAAATGGTGCTGTGGCTCAAAGTGGTAGAGGACTAGCCTTGAACTGAAGAGTTTAGGGTCAGCATTCAGGCCCCATGACCAACAACAACAAAATAAAAAGAGTAACCAGCTAAATAAGAAAATCAAATAGCATGATATGTTTTCTCTTTTCCTCAGGCCAAGCAAAATTTTAAAGTGACCTTCACAAGAAACAAGCATTAAACAAGCAAATAAACTGATTTTAAGTTTAATGATCTCAGTTGATTTGGAAAGGTGAATTTGGAGAGTAAGAAAAATGTTTCTAATGTTGCCTTAAGTAACTTTGTCTCATTGATTGACTTAGTATTTATTCAGTTGTTACATATATCTATATACTTTTTAGAACAAACAGAAGACCACAATCTTTCTGCAGTTATGCATCCGGTATCAAAAATGCAGGAAGCACCCTGATGCTTTCCCTTCCTTCCTTTCCCCAGTGGTGTGCATCAGCAAATTGCTTGGGTTCTTTAACCAACATATAGTATGTACCCAGTCATTGTTCTTCTTTTCAAGGTCACCATGCTAGAGCTTCTTGACTTCTCCAAGAGCCTGATAATGAATCCTCTCTCCCTACCATAATCTTCTTACCACTAACAACCAAAATAGAATTGCTAGATTTAGTAAATAAGTCATCCAGCCAAAAAATTAAATTGAATATTATTAATGAGTAATTTTCTATATAGGAAATAGTAAAATTATTGTTATTATTCATTCTGCTAGATAAAATTATGAGAGGACATTGTGCCACACTTAGTTCCTACACTGACCCAACAGACTGCTCAAAGTAGAATGGAGTCCTTGGTGCTTCATTGTCTTGTAATGGAATTGAGATTTGAAATGATCTTGTTTTCCACAAAACAGGAGATTCACAGCAACCAGTCAGAAGGGGTGCAGTTTACCTGAGCATGAGAAAGTCCTTGAGTTTTTGGGGGTTTTTTTGTGGGTCATAGGGCTTGAACTCTGGGCCTGGGCGCTGGCCTAGAGCTCTTCAGCTCAAGGCTACTGCCCTACTCCTTCCCGTTTCTAGTGGTTAATTGGAAATAAGAATCTCACAGTCTTTAGTGCCTGGGCTGGATTTGAACTGTGATCCTGAGATCTGAGCTTCCTGAGTAGCTAGGATTACAGGTGTGAGCCACCTTGCCCAGCTGAGTTTTAAATCTTTGTGAAAGGTAACTTTGAAACAACTCATTTGTTCCCTTTTCACCTTATTTCAGCCTTTTCCTATCTATAAAGCTAAGCCTCTGCTTAGCTGTATCTAAAGCTTTTATGAATTATAAGAAAAGCTAACTCAATCTCCAAACTAAATTACTGAGAAAAAAACAATTGCATATTTGAAGTTGAATGTTAACTAGACAGCCTGTAATTTTGATTCTGAAACCCTAGAATAATCTCTTAAAATGCATATCAATTATACAATTCAGGAAGCTGAGATCTGAGGATCTTGGTTTGAAGCAGCCCAGGAAGAAAAGTCCCTGAGAATATTATATTCAATTAATCACCACAAAGCAAGAAATGGAACTGCAGCTCAAGTAGCAGAGCACTAGTCTTGAGCAAAAAAAACTTAAGGACAGTGCCCAGGCCCTAAGATCAAGTCCCATGATTGGCACAAAAAGTACATGTGATACAATAATGCATGTCATATAACATTATACTCCAGTGATTTCTCACTGCTTTCTAATGAAAAAGGAAAGAAAAAGAAGAGCTCTCTGCCACAGCATGCCAAACCTTTCAAGGACTGGGACCACCTTCCTCTTTGGCCTTGGCTGCTCTCCCTGTCTGAAATTCTCTTCTCCAGACCATTACTTGGAGGCTTTTTGTCCACTGGCCTATTTAATCTGAAGCAGCTCTGCTAAGGATCGTTGTCCATCTTTCATTCTCTCTCTCTCTCTCTCTCTCTCTCTCTCTCTCTCTCTCTCTCTCTTTATCCCCTCTCTCAATTTCTTATTGTATGTATATATACATATATAATATGTTATATAATATATGCAATACATGTAATAGACAAATATATGTACATAGTATATAATATAAATGTAATATCATATATGTATATGTAATAATACAACAAATGGATCAAGAAAATGTGGGGTTTTTTTGCTCTTTGTTAAATATCATCATATGACTGTAGGTATATGTGTTCATGTTTTGTTTCTTTACCAGTACTCTTTTCAATGCCTTCTGAAGCTTTATGTCATCCTTACTATAAGCTTATCTCTGATTTCACCTGTAATGTGCTATGGATTATTAAGCTTTCTTTTTTTTTGTACTTCAGAGCCATCATTTTCATGGTTATTTCTTCCCCATATTTTCCCTTAATTCTAGTTGAAGTAGTTCACAAACAATAAATGTAATGTTATAGTTTTTTAGGTTATAAAAACTTCCTTTTTAATCAAATCTTAAAACATAGAACAGATTTCTTGAATAAAATGGAAAGCTTCCAATACATTGGAGAGAAATCTACAAGTCATCATACATACAGTATCTGGGAGGAAAAAATAAAATAGCAGGTTTACACAATCCCTGGTACAGCCACGGTCTGATTCTTGACACTTCCTTCCTCTGCCTGTGCTCTGTGTATACAGAGCACAACCATGACTTCTGAGATCCTACTCAGCTCAGCTTGCAGTCCACAAAGGCTGTGGTGGTGGCTCTACTCAAGAAGCAAAGCAGTTTTCAGCACATTCAAACAGTGTATCAAACATCCTTTAAACACCAAAGTGAGAAATAAGAAAGAATCAGAACCATGCTATGACAAAGATGTTAGGAAGCACAGCTATGTAAAGTTTGAGGTTGAGATCAGTTCTCCAGCTTCATTTCTTTGGCTTGGTGGGCAGTGGTCTCCGGAACAGCAAGATGTAAGGTTCTGGTTCATGGATCATATAGTGAACCCATCCTTGACTCCGTTGCACACCAAGATTCCTCCATTCAGATTCAGACATCAAATGAGTTTTAGAGACAAGTTTGGCTATGTCCTTGGGTAACATGACATGTTGGTATTTGAACTCCTCATCATCGTATTTATCCAGATAGTAAATTTGTTCATGCGACATGACTGCTCTGCCACTGAATTCCTGCCATGAACTCCAACCTCCAAACAAGTCCCAGGAGCACGTGCTTCCATGCTCTTTGGCCTCCTGTTATAGTTTTGACTTGAACTGTTTCCCAAAGGCTCAAGTAAAAAAAGCTTGGTAGGAATTTTTTTTTTCAATAAGTGTCAGTGATGCCTGGCTAGCTGGCTGGCTCTTTCTGTTTTTCCAATATGGCTATAAAGTGACTGCAGGAGAGAACAAAGAACATACCTGTAATAGAGAAGAGTCTAGAATGCCCAGTATTCATCCTGCTCCCAGGTAAACTGTGGTCCCCAAATCAGGAGTAAACATCTTTCATTTAAAGAAAAAAAAAGGGTGAGTTGGGGGCCAGGACTGTACTCTAGTGGTAGAGTGCTTGTCTAGCATACACAAAGCCTTGGATTTGATTCCTCGGTACTACATACACAGTAAACACTGGAAGTGGTGTTGTGGCTCAAGTGGCAGAATGCTAGCCTTGAGAAAAAGTGCTCAAGGACAGTACCCAGGCCCTGAGTTCAAGCCCTAGAACTGTATATATATATATATATATATTATATAATATATATATGGTGATTTTTTAAATTGCCTTTTATGTTCTGACTCCCCTCCTCCTACCATCAGGTGTGCCGAAATTTGACCAAATTGACAAGTTCTTCATTTGATCCTGGTATATCACCTCACTACACATCAGTGCTTTCTTGTCCAAACTCTTGAATGTGTCAGGGACCACCAGAGTCTCCTCTTCCTGGTCTACCCCATCTCCCCTAGCTTTCTTTCTTTTTTCTAGCCTACCCCATCTCCTCTAGCTTTCTTTCTTCTAACTCACATGTCTGAACCTTTACACATCTTACTAATAGCCTACAAAATACCACATCTAATTGTGTTTTGTCAGAGTTCGTGTTTATTACCTTCCTGAATAGGACATAGTTACTTTATCTCTCTGTCTCTCATTTTTGCCTTTATAAAATGTCACTTTAAAGTTTCACTCTGACTTTCATTCTCTGATGTTCACTAAATCTCTGTTGTTGTTTTTTTTTAAGTTTTTTTTCCCCCCACTCCATTGAACTGAGAGTATCTTCCAAAACTGAAGTCTACTCATGCTCCTTCTTTAAAGGCATTTAGTTTTCTGGCTTAGTATTTCAGTTCAGAGGATAACTTCTGTATCAGAAAATCAAGCACAAAATAGAGATGGGTGCTTTATAGACAGACACTGCTGAATCCATGAATCAAATAGCTGATAAAGAATAAGACCCCAGCCTCAAACTCCAGGAGTTCACTTGCCATGTCCAGTCATTCACCCCATAAACCAAATCAAGAGACATAGTGAAAGGCAGAGAGGAAATTTATTATGTGACAGCCACTAGAATACAACTTTCTGCCATCTTCTGTGGTCTGTGGTTTTCAGGGGGTACAGACATTGGCCTGGTTAAATGGAGAGAGCTGAGGACTGAAGTATAATGACATGCATAGTTAAAAGTGTTCCAAGTCATAACTGTGTTCAGAGGAGTCCAGAGATGGATCAAACCCTGACCTCCCTTTTTTTTGCCAGTCCTGGGCACTATCCTTGAGCTTTCTCAAGGCTACTGCTCTACCACTTGATCCACAGCACTACTTCCAGATTTTCTGTGTATGTGGTGCCAGGAAGTCCATCCCATCATGCATGCTAGGCAAGCACTTTACTCCTAGGCCAAACTCCCAGCCATCAATCCCATTTCTTAGGATTGGTCAAGTGGGGCATGTCCATTCCTTCCAAAAGAGCCTCAAGTGACTACAGTAGAGAATGGCTGAGGACAAGGGATGTAGATACAAAATTGAGGAATTTGGGATGCCTAGCTTTTATCCTGTTCCTACTTTATTTGTGGGCCCAAGTAAGGAGTCACCATTTCTAAGAAAAACTTTTAAACAACTCACAATTTCCCAATAGAAATTCTGTTTTATAGGATAGAATCTGCATCTGGATATGAGCAGGAAAGGGCTGCCCAACCATGCACCTGGAGCAGAGACTGACCTGGTGGGACTGTTATATCTTGGAGTCCTCCTGGCTCCTTTCCTATGACAGTCAGTCTGTTCTTACGTATTGGCTACAAGATGCCCACCTAAGGATGCTGGCTGGCTTTCAACTAATTAGAATGTTGTTTACAAAAGGAAAATGGGAACCATTACTAGTGATTCATGTATGTAATTCTAGCTGCTCAGGAGGTTGGGATCTGAGGATGGCAGTTTAAAGCCATCTCAGGCAGGAAAGTCTATGAGACTCTTATCTCCAATTATATTCAAGTGGTAGAGTTATATTTCAAATGGTAGAGCACTAGCCTTGACCATACAATCTCAGGGACAGCACACAGGTCATGAGCTCAAGCCCCACGACCAGCACCAAAAAACAGAAAGGAAGAAACAGAGAGAGAGGGCGGGAGGGAGGAAAGGAGGGAGGGAGGGAGAGCGAGAGCGAGAGCGAGAGCGAGAGCGAGAGAGAGAGAGAGAGGAAGAAGAAGAAGAAGAAGAAGAAGAAGAAGAAGAAGAAGAAGAAGAAGAAGAAGAAGAAGAAGAAGAAGAAGAAAAAAGAAAGTCCACCTCATGACTGGTCTACCTGGGGCAAAAAGTGTCCTCCTTGTTCCTTGTCTCTGGGTAGGTAGTAATATTATAGGAACTGATTCTGATTTAGGAAATGAAGGAAAATTCCCCAAAAGGCACATTCAAAAGTATTCCTAAAATAGGGAATATTCAGAACTGCCTTCAAGCAAGTTATATTTATGTTTCTTTCATCCAAACACCAAAAAATCATTATCTAATAAAATGTTCAGACAACTTTTTAGAAGGCTCTATGCCAAACAAGACTGAAAAACAAGAAACAAGTTACTTCCATTATCACTGACAACCTATGTGGATAAGGGGATTATCTGGGTCCTCTCACTATGTTCTTTTTTATCTCGATTGCACACGCCTGTATTTCTCAAAGGACTAGCTCAGTATGTTGGTAGAAGCTCAATGATTATTAAATGAGGTTGTGGAGACGAGAGGAATAAGAGGAGAAAACTGAGAAAGAGAACAAAGGAAAAACCACTACAATTTCACAAAATGCTTTTACTTCCAAAGATGTAAGTGCCAGAACTTGGTTTGTCTTGGCATCCTCACTCCTTAGTATCCCAAATAAGCATAGCATTAGCACCAAGCCTGCAACAGGAAGGAGTGACAGGATCTATCTGATGACATCATATACCAGAAATTGTGTTGGATCATGGAAGAAGCAGTGTCTAAGATGGATCCCTGACCCCACATTCCTCTGGGAAGTCTGGAGTAGAGCTTTGTGTTGTTTTAGACTCTCTGGCCCAGGAATCCTTACTGGATGGAAAGCCGCCGCCTCTGATCCAGCTCCCCCGCAGATTCCCAGTGCTGTCTTGTGGTCAGTGAAGTACACGCGGTTTGTGCCTGTTAAGAAATATGGGACAAGAGGCTGAGGGGAAAGCTGCCAACATGACAGTCGAGGTGCGTCAGTGGGCTGGGTGACAGGTGGCCGAGGTCAGGGGCCCAGGGAATCATTTACAGGCACAGATGAGTTTTCTCTCCCAGCCATTGCCCACTGATGGGAATGGGGTAGTAGACAGCCAAGCCTTGGGAGAAAGAAGTCTTGGACAATTTGTACATGGATTTTCATCTTTAAATAACTACAGTATGGCAGATTTCCCAGGAGGAATTTATTGACCATCTTACTGTTTTTTAAGTGAGTTTTTTTAAAGGCACAGCTCAGTCTCACACAACTTACTCAGACTTATCTTGTTCTCTATAATAATGAAGATTTGTTCTTCAACAATTAGGAAAGAGCTGGCTTTGAATCTGAGAACAAGGGTAGGGAGAACAACAGGTTGATTTGGTAAAATCCTGAAACTGGGCTCTTAGACCACAGGCCCAAACTCAAAGACTTTCACTTGTCTGTTCTCCCCACTCAACCCCAGTCAGCAAATTGAGAGCCATGGTAAAGGGCAGAGAAAGGCAGTTTAGTACATAGCAACCACGGAAAGACAGCACCTCAGTACCTCTTCAATCATCTTTAGTTGTCTTCTAGGAAGCAGATGTTGGCCTTAGGTTAAAAAGGAAGAATTAGGGGCAGAAGTATGTGTAGTTAGAATAGTCTCATGTCACAAGCAAGTTCAGAAGTGGTCAAAGGAGGTATCAGGTGCTGATGGTCTGTTAGTCTATTGTAGAAAACTGGATGGGACCTTGTTACAATGAAGTATTATATACCTGGCAACCATTCTGATCCTTATTGATTCCAAGATAGCTACAAAGTGACTACAGTGGAGAATGATTCAGGGCAAAGGGCATTCATACAAAGTGAGGACTCTGAGTGTCCAGCTTTTATCCTGCCTTTTGTTAATTGAGGGGCCTAGCTAAAACAGCTTTAAAGTTGCCTTTTAAAACTCCGCCCACACTTTATATTTGAAGGCTCCTCAATCTCAAATGAATGGGACCATTAACTGAAATATAAGTCAAATGTAGTTATTTAAACCTCAAATCGAAACACCAATATATAGCAAGAATTCAAGATGCCAAAATGTCAAAGAATATCCAATTAAGTAAATTCCATATGAGAGCTTCTTTTACATAATCCAGGGGAGGTATAGCTCAAATGTTAGAGCAGCCATGAGTAGAAAGTTGAGTAAGAGCTGGAGGCCCTGAGTTCAAGCCTGTCTATTCCTGCCTCTATTTAAATAGAAGGCCTGGCCAAAAATTAGTTTGTCTTCCATCAAAGGTGCCTAGAAAGGCTTCAGTGTCAGCCATATATGGATAAGAACTCCTTATTTTATTTATGGGACAGATCAAAATATTTTTTGGTAGGTAGGTTAGTCCAACAGTCAGGCACAGGCACTGGATGACTGGATAATGAGCCTGCAAAAAGATTCTTTTAGATAAAGGGAAAAATACTGGCTGCTCTGCAGAGACATCCTAAGTATTCCAACTTATCCTTTATCCCAGAGAGCAAAAAAAAAGGGGATGTAGGACAGACCTGCATGGGAGCTGTGGGTAAATTCTGAACAACAGGTAAATTTTAAATCTCAATTAAATACCAATTAAACTCAATCACAATGCCAATTAGCAAAGTCTGTCCAAGCACAGAATTATGATTGAAGTTAATAAATACCTAAAAACTATACAGATAACAATCCTTAGATTCAGCCTTTTGAGATGCTCTGTCGGGAACCCTCTTTCTGTGGGAGAGCTCTATTTCTTCTTCAAGAAGTAAACCATACACACACACACACACACACACACACACACACACACATATGTATGTATATATATACGTATATGTGTATGTGTATATATATGTATACATACGTATATGTGTATGTGTATATATGTATATATACGTATATGTGTATGTATGTGTGTATACATATATATACACATATATACATACATGTATATATACATGTATGTATATATACGTATATATATTGCCAGTGCTGGGCTTGAGCTCAGGGCCTGAGCACTGTCCTTGGACTTTCTCAAGGCTAGAGCTCTACCACTTGAGCCTCAGCATCACTTCCGGCTTTTTTCTATGTATGTGGTACAGAGGAATCAAACCGCTGTCTTCGTGCATGCTAGGCAAGCACTCTACCACTAGGCAAAACTCCCGGCCCCACACCTGTATTTTTTTATTTTTTTTCCAGCCCTGGGCTTGGGCTCAGGGCCTGAGCACTGTCCTTGGACTTTCTCAAAGCTAGCACTCTACCACTTGAGCCTCAGCACCACTTTCCGCTTTTTGCTATGCATGTGGTACCGAGGAATCGAACCCGGGTCTTCGTGCATGCTAGGCAAGCACTCTACCACTAGGCCAAACTCCCAGCCCCCCACACCTGTATTTTTATTGTCCTTGGATTTCATTCCTAGATTCCTCAAGTTAGGGACCTGTGGGACTCGTCACACCAGGGAAATGGAATGCTGGAAAAGGAGGCCTAATTCCTGGCCCAGTGCTCATTCCCTGGTCTTGGGACCGCACCTGGCTGAGATGGTGTATGCCGCCCACTTGGAAGGTGTGGCTGTGGTTTGTAAGGCCACCTCTGGGATGGAACCCTTCCTCCCTCTTGGACAGCACATGCATCCTACTTCCGCAATGAGAGTATCCTATGTTAGCTGAAGGTCCTCAATGAGAGTACCTCCCCCGACCCTGCCCACCTTTGTGCTGATAGGCTCCTGCATCCTATATTAGCTGAATGGACTTCCTCAATAAATGAGTTCATTCACAGGGCCCAGAAAAAGCATCTTTTAAGTTGTCTCTTGGAATGTTATTTGTAAGCAGCATTAAATGAACTGATTTCGTTAAGACTTAGTTTTCTAAGTAGTCAAAAGCCTGACAAACAATTATCATGATAAAATATAAACATTTTTTCTTTAAGTTTTTTTTTACAAATATTATTAAGAGTGGAACAAAGTTTTATTATGATAGTAAGTTTTAGTTTTATACAGTACATTGAATGCTGACCATAGGGAAAAAATTAGGTAATTTTTAGATTATAGCCAATTTAATTGCACACATACTTTTCATTTTTTTCTTTTTCTTTCTTTCTTTTCTTTTCTATGTCCCTCATGGGACTTGAATTCTGGGCCTGGGTGTTGTCCCAGAGCTCTTCAGCTCAAGGCTACTGCCCTACTCTTGAGCACAGCGCCACTTTCGGTTTTCTGGCGATTAATTGAAGATAAGAGTCTCACTGTCTTTAGTGCTCAGGCTGGCAATCCTCAGATCTCAGCCTCCTGAGTAGTTAGGATTACAGTCATGAGCCACTGCAACCAGTACACATATTTTTCATAAATCACATCTTTTTTTTTTTTTTGCCAGTCCTGGGCTTGAGCTCAGGGCCTGAGCACTGTCCTTGGACTTTCTCAAGGCTAGCACTCTACCACTTGAGCCTCAGCACCACTTCTGGCTTTTTTCTATGTATGTGGTACTGAGGAATCAAACCCGGGTCTTCGTGCATACTAGGCAAGCACTCTACCACTAGGCCAAACTCCCGGCCCCAAATCACATCTTTTATATACTTTAACTCCTAACATGGTAACATGCATTCTGCACAAGTTTTTTTGTAAGTCTTATTTGTCCATGATTTTTTTTTATCCATCTGGCAATAACATTTTTTTCTAAGGTAAACTTGTTCTGAAAAAGTCTTTTTTTCATTTAATAGTTCTCCTTTCCTCTTAGCATTCACCTCCAAAACCATTTTCTCCAGTTTCTTCCTGTATCTTTTCCATTTGCCAATTCTGTTTTTTTTATTTTTTATTTTGGAGTAACTTTATAAAATTTAAAATTACAAAGTAAGCTTTTTCTTTACAAATAAATTATTTTTGGACTCTATGAACATATTTTTGGCAGTACCAAGCTTGTAACTCAGGGCCCTATGCTTGCTGGATGAGTGCTAAACTGCTTGAAGTAATCCTCAATTCACAAAAGCATATTTGTTAATAGACTCATGGAATATAAAGAAAACCAACAGAATGCAATTTACCATGGTTATTTAAGCTACTAGTCCACCCTGTGTGTGTGTGTGTGTGTGTGTGTGTGTGTGTGTGTGTGTGACTATTGGGGCTTGAACTTGGGGCCTTGTATTCTTGCTTGGTTTATTTTGCTCAAGGCTGGAGCTATACCATTTGAGCCACATTTCCACTTTCTTCTTTTTGCTTCTTAAGTGGAGATAAGAATCTCATAGATTTGTTTGCCCCATCTGGCTTTGAACCTCAATCTTCAGCATTCAGCCTCAACTATAATTATAGACATGAGCCATAAGCACTGTGCTTTTTCCAGGCCTTTTGCAGGCTTTCTGTTAGGCAGCCATGATAGGCTGGTTTGAATTCAAGTTTCAAGTGATTCCCCTGTTTTTTTAAGTCTGAGCCTAAGAGTTAATTTCTGCATTTTAGTTAGATTCGGCTGAGCTAAGAACTTTGGAAAATTGTTTTTTTTGTTTTTTGTTTTTGTTTTTTTACAAGAGGCAGAAGAGAGAAAGCAAGACTGGAGGGCAGGAAGACACAATACCTCTTATATAGGTATTAAAATTAAGAATCACCCTAAAGATGGTATATGTGTATAAATATCCATATATATATATATATGTAACATTTCTAGATTTAATCATGCATGAGTTCCAGAAAATGCAAAAATTTAATCGAATGGTTGCAAGTATGCTGTTCAGTATGCTGTTCTTTCTAGGAATTTCAAGAGCACAGAGGTATGCCAATGCTGCTCTTTTAGATTTCATTTTTGTGTTGGCTGAAACAAGAGTCCATCTCTAAAAAGGTCTATAGTTGCCACTATTAGAATTTTAACTTCTATCAAGATACCATCCTAAACTCAGACCGATAGACATACACAAAATATATGACACACAAAATTACATTAATACAGAATGTGCTTATTGCTACATTTTTCTTTTGCTTTTTTCCCTTTTAGTAGACTAGCTAGGTAGAATTCTCCCCAGGGGTCAAGATGGACTTGGTTTCTGGTTGTTGGGTATTTGATTTGGTTTTGTTGTGCTAGTGCTGGAGTTTGAACCCAGGGCCTGGGTGGTATCTCTGATTTTTCACTCAAAGTTACTGCTTCCCTACTTGAGCCAAAACTCTATGTCTAGCTCTTTTACTGGTTAACTGGGAACAAATGTATCAGAGACTTTCCTGGCCAGGCTGTCTTCACACTGTGTTCCTAGGATCTCAGCCTTCTGAGTAGCTAGGATTACAGGCATTAGCCACAAGCACAGGGTTAGACTGTTGATCTTTTCATTCTTAATTACAATAGGGATCTCCCAAACAGACTAATTGTTCCTGTGTTGTCTCAAAGTTTCCCAGTTTAGTAGCAAATAGCCTAAATCCAGAATAGCCCCCAAAGAGCTGAGGAACAAGATACAAGATTTCAATTTTTCTTGTTAAATGGTCCATTCAAACAACAAGAAAACAAAGTCCAACTGTGCACTACCAGGCAGGACTTACCAGAGATCCAACTCAAAAGGCTTCCTAATTGATTAGTTTCTCTACTTTACTGAGTGGTGGTAAAAGGCAGCTGATGCTGACCAATGAAGAAACATAAAAGTTCTGATTCCATCTTCCCTCTCCACCCAGGATTGACTAGCTGCAAGAGGCTAGTGCCTAAAAGGAGAATGTTCTCCTGGAGAGGCTGAATTTCTTTTTAGATTCCATGTCCTAACTACATGTCAGGTGTCGCCATGCTTCCCAAGTGCCATGTAAAAAGCTATGGTAAAGGGCATTGAAAGGAGATTTATTCCATGGCAACCATGGGAAGACAGCACTTCAGTACATCTTCAGCCATCTTCCAATCTATAGTCATTTGTCCTAGGTTAAAAGGGAAAATTGTGGCAGGAGGTAGGAAGGTTTACACAGTTAGAAAAGTCTCAAGTCACAAGGAGCTTTAGGGGTAATCATGTGGCTTAAAGCATCTGATAGCCCATTGTCAGATGCAAGTAGGGCCTTATTACAATAAGAATCATTGATGCCTGTGGCACATGGTCTGATTCAAGATGGCTACAGGGTGACCACAGAAGAAAATGGCTCATATCAAAGAACACAGTTGCAAAAAAGGGACTCAGGGTATCCAAGTTTTATCCTGCAGCTTTTAAATTGTATCTTATAGAGCCACTCAGGTTGGCTATAAAAAAAGAACTTTTACATGGCATGGGCAGATAATACAGATGACACAGTTGGGATTGCTATCTACTGGAAAGGGCAAACTGAGTTGCCTCTCATCTAAAATATAATATCTTCATTTTTGGTAAATTCTCCTAACACAGAGCTGAGCAAGAGCATGTCTTATAGGCTGACTCTTTGAAAAGAAAGGAAAAGGCCATGTTTATAATGGTAGACAATTTTCATATTTAAATATTCTGAGTATTGGGGCTGGGAGTTTGGCCTAATGGTAGAGTGCTTGCCTAGCATGCACAAGGACCCAGGTTTGATTCCTCCATACCACATACATAGAAAAATGATGCTGTGGCTCAAGTGGCAGAGCACTAGCCTTGAGGGAAAAGCCCCAGGACAATGCTCAGGCCCTGAGTTCAAGCCCCAGGACTGGCACAAAAAAATCTGCCCCCCCAAATAATCCTTGCATAGTTTACTATCAGCTATCCAGAGCTGGTCCCAGCAGTTCTAGTTGTTTCACTGGCCAAGAAGCAAATCTCTACTTGCCACTTTCAAGCTTGGCTTTACCACCAACTGCATGTCTGCTTCTTGGCAAATTTCACCTCAGAAAACTGATCTTTCTGCGGTTCAGATGATGCGGTAGTTGCTACTGGCATCTCTGCCAACTGTTCTCTGCAACTTATATTTTTTCTGGTGCTTCCTCTTGGTGCCATATTTCACCTCATAGACTCTGCATTCTTGGCCTGAGCCAATTTATCAGGGGTGACACAGACTCTAAGGGGAGCAGATTCACTTGATCTTTTCTTTGATTATTTGAATTGAGAAATCTTGAAACTGGAGCATAATAGCTAGGAAGAGAGGCAGAGGAAGAACAGATACAGAGGGGAGGAGAGGGGAAGGGAGTTGAAGAGAGGTGGTCAAGAGGGAAGGGAGGTAAAGGAAAGAAGGGGAGGAGAATAGGAAAGGAAGAGAGGGAAGGGTACAAGGAAGGAAGGGGAGAGAGAGAAAGAGAAGAAGAGAGAAACAGGAGATTCAGAGAAGAGAGCTGCTTCTTGTCCCATTACCGCTATATGCCTCACTCCTGGAGTCAGAAATATCCCAACTGCTTCCAATAAATGTTCTTCAGTCCACAGGCCATTTTACGTAGGATTTTATAAATGGTAACTAGTAGAGTTTTAATTAAGTCAGAAATAATCCTCAAGGCCTTTTGAGCCTAGACATTATACTAGTGGTCCTTAGACCAGAATCACTTTCTCCTGGGCACTTGTTATACATGCCAGCTTGGATTCCATCCCTGGCCTACGTGGTCAGAAACTCTAGTGACAGCCACATGAGGTGGCTCACGCCTGTCATCCTAACTACACAAGAGGCTGAGATCTGAGGATTGTGGTTGAAATCCAGCCTGGGCACTAAATCTGTGAGACTCTTTATCTCCAATTAACCACTAGAAAACTGGAAGTGGTGCTACGGCTCAAGGGGTAGGGCAGTAGCCTTGAGCTGAAGAGCTCAGGGGCAATGCCAAGGCACAGAGTTCAAGCCTCAAGACAAAAAAAAAAGAAGAAAGCAGCTCTAATGACAGGGCCTAATTTTGTTGTTGTTGTTGTTGATGATGCAGAGTATCACTATATAGCCCACTATGTCCTGATGAACAAGCCTTCCAGGTGATTCCTGCTCAGGTTTGAGAATGGCTGAATTACTGCTATATGAAGGGTCTCTTTTATGCATAAAAGGCATGTTTAATCTGGTCTGATTTTATTTTCTAATTTATTAGATGAAGGCCAAGATATCATTTTAAGTAGTTAGAATTTTAAGCGTACAAAGGAAATATACTACCTTTGTGGTCTGAAGGAAATGACAACACATTTTCCCCTTTCTTTCTTTTTTTTAAAATTTGTTTCCGTGGACCAAGAATGACATCTTAAAAGGCTGGTCTAAAATGTAATGAATTGAAGCACAATAAATAGTGAAAGGCTAAAAGAAAATATAGAACAAATCATTCAGAGGCTGTGTGGTTTTGCAGTCGACAGTATTTCACAAAAATGTGCCATGAAACAAAATGACTAATATTTTCTGGCCCTAGGAAGCAATTCAGTGTCCACTGAGGATCCATTTACATAAGTACAGTAAAAAGTGAAAGAGGAAACTGATTTAACTTGGTTCTGACGTCTATCAAAGCGTAACATTCACTGCTGGATTTCTAGTCATGTGGTTAGATAGGAATTTTCCCTACAAAATATCTTAAAGCGATAGTTGCAATGGTGAGGGCTCATTTGTTAGTTCAATGTTTGAAATTAATCCTGATTTTTCTCTGGGAATGTTACTGCTCAGGAGATTCAGGGTAGGCAAAGGAATCCTCAGCTAAATCAGTGCTGGGAATTTTATGAGCCCCAAGGCAGCAGAGGTTGAGCTCTAACAGTTCATTCTTCTGCCCATAGAGGGCAACCTCTAGGCTGAGGAAAGAGGAAGGTTTATGGATGGAGGGGACTGGGGAAGAACTCCTTCCTCTGGTAGAAGGAGTAGGGCTGAAAGAGGCTCCCTTTGCAGAAGTGTCAAGTATGAAGACTAAGGATAAGGATTTTCCACAGTTGAGTGGCTGTATGAGGAAACGAACTATTTTTCTCTGTGCTTGGTCTCAACATGCTACTTCAGACCAAATGTCTGAGGGTTATTCCCACACCAAGCTAGTCCCTAGTTCTTTGCAAAAACCAATCTGTGTCCTACTGGTCAACTCTGACACAAGTGCAGAGTTACTGCAGACTCCACAGAGTAGAGGCTTTGATCAAGACACATACACCAGCCCCACATCCCAAGTTGTAATCTGCACTCTGATCAACAAACTATAAATCCTGTGATCAGATTCAGTCACTTGCTGGAATGGCTCCCAGAACTCTGGCAAACACTTACTGGCTTATTACAAACAATAGAGTTGAACAGAAGAAGAGTTACACATCTGGTGAAATATGGAAGTGGTCAGAGCACAGGCGCTTCAGTCCCTGGATTTGGGGTCTGCTACCTTTTTAGTTTTGATGGTATTCGCCAACTCAGAAGTTCTCTGAACATGTCCTCCTGCTAATATGGAGGCTTCATTATGTATTCATGATTGATTAAACCATGGGCTATGGGTGATTAAGCCAACCTCCTAAAAGGTCTGATGCTCTAATCACATGACTGGTTCCTCTGGCAACCAACTCCCATTTGGAGGTAATTCAGTATCCCCTTTATTAATCTCATTAGCATACAAAGAGGAGTTTACTTCCTTTTAATCCTAAGGATTCAGAGAGCTCTAAGACAGGAAATACAAAGACTAGATACGGATTTCTTATTATAAATCATGATATCCAGTGACCAAATATATATTAGTAATTTGAACAATCAAAAAATTTGGAAATTTGTTGCTGCATTAAGTAATTTGAACAATCAAAAAAATTAGAAATTTGTTGCTGCATTCAGTTTGGTACAGACCTCTGAGGCACAGGCTAAGGGGAGGTTAAATGACATGTTTAGGAAATAGCAACAGCAGGCTAAGGACCTATTTGGTTGAAGGCTGTGCAAAGGGTAGAACTATGGATTTGGCAAGAAAATGGAAAGAGCTGAAGGATATTCTTTTGACTTGGACTGACTTTTTATTTGCAATGAGTATGGTCATTTCATTCACACGTGGTCTTGAGTATACACATTTTACCTTAATGGATTTCTCTTGAGTGAAGTTATAGCCTTGTTACAGCAAAGTTCATCTCATAGTGAGACAGTATAGTTAACACAAGAAATAAAGTCCTGGAGGACATTTTTTTAACAGTCCTGGGGCTTGAACTCAGGGCCTGAACACTGTCCTTGGACACTTTTTGCTCGAGGCTAACACTCTGACACTTGAGCCACAGCGCCACTTCTCATTTTTACTGTGTATGTGGTTCTGGGGAATCAAACCCAGGGCTTCATGCATGCTAGAGGAGCACACTACCACTAGGCCACACTCCCAGACCATGAAGGATATTTTTTAAGTCAAAATACTTGGATATTGTATTGTTTGAGGAGAAAATTTCCATTTGGGTGGGTGGGTGGTTGGGTGTACGTGGGTGTGTGTGCCTGGACACTGTCCTCGAACTATTTTTCTCAAGACTAATGCTCTTCTACGTAAGGCACAGTGCTCCTTCCAGCTTTGCAGTGTTTTTAATTGGAGGTAAGAGTCTCACGAACTTTTCTACCCAGGCTGACTTTGAACTCCAGTCCTCAGATTTCTGCCACTTGAGTAGCTAGAATTACAGGCCTGAGCCTGTAATCAATGCCCAGCTGATTGCCATTTTTAAGAGTTCATGCTGGCTATCACCTAGAGCCGAACACAGGAGGCAGAGAGGATGAAGAAGACCAGGTACACTGCTACTTTGGAGTCTCTGGATAAGAATAGGAGGAACTGACATTTGTAATAATTAGTAGACATCTAGGACTCTCCTAGCAGAGGATTACAGTAGCTCAAAACCTAAGTACATAAGGTCATGTAGGATGAGACCAAATGAAAGGATCTCTAGGATATGGAAGCAAGAGGTTTATCTTGTGTGATTGTTGTTCTTAATGTACTGTTATTTCTCTTCTCTTTTGTTACCCTTTGGTTAATCTCATATTGTTACAGTATCTAACTTTATTACCTGATATATTGTATACATGTTTATTGGCTTATTTGAAATAGGAAAGGGAAGAGGGGAACAAGATGATTGGGAGGGGGTGGAGGGAGGAAAATGGGGACAAAAACATGAGAAGGGATATCAGTGTATGAGAAGTAATGCACCTACTATTTGGCAAATGTAACTAGAATCCCTCTATTCATTACTCTGACAATAAAAAATAACAAAATAAAATAAAGAATAGGAGGAGCTGAAGAATGAAAAGTAGAATAGGATTTAGAGATTGGCCCATGGCATTGGCTCATGTACTGGATGCAACATTTGAGAAAAAAGTTGAAATAGAATGAGCAGATTTTTGAAGTAATTGAGCTGGAGGTGGCATGCATAGGAGGAAGAGCAAATTTTGTGAAGGAAAATGAAGCATTTGGTTAGGGCACTCATCCTGTCCTAACATCCTGTCCTATTGCTTCATTACAAACTAACTGAGACTCATGATGCAAAACTACCATTTACTGTTATCTTTCATGAGGTTAACTGGGTTCACAAATTCACTCCTGCACTTGCAATTAGGCATCTGACCCTCACTCGTGTGGCTGGTACTCAGTGCTGGCCATTGAGTAGGAGCCCAGCTGGAGTGTTTGGCAGTGCCAGGATATGTTGCTTGGCCTTCTTATGGTAGAGCAGTTCCAAGAGGGAGCGCTCCAAGCAGTTGCATTCCAAGAGAGGCACGTGGGTATTCAAAACACTCCTAAGACTGAGCCTGAGAAGTGTCCAAAGTACTTTTGCTATGTACTATTTTCTTGGCCAGGAAATTCACTAAATCTCTATTTAAGGAAAGTTTTACCTCTTTCTGTGAAGAACAGAGAGAAAATAAACTGTTAACAGATTTTTTGTATTTTCATATGTATAATAATATTAATGAGTTAATTCTGAATCTCTAGACTACCTCCTTTATTGAAGTACCTCAGACCCAGTGGGGGTACTTAAAAGGGTATTTACACTGAACATTTGGTCATGTCAGTGCCAAGGAAAGAGAAATTCTTTTGTTGTTGTTATCATTTTGTGCCTCCTTGGGATTTGAACTCAAGACCTGAGTTCTGTCCATGAGTTTTTGTGGTGAAGGCTAGCACTCTACCACTTGAGCCATACCTCCACTTCTGGCTTTTGGGTGGTTAATTGGAAATCAGAGTCTCATGGACTTTCCTGCTATGGCTGGCTTTGAACCACAAACCTCAGACCTCAGCCTCCTGACTAGCTAAGATTACAGGTATAAGACACCAGTGCTCATCATGAGCAAAGCTAAATTCACCTATATTTTTTCCTAAGGTTTTATGTCATTTCAAAGAAAAAAGTAATGGGAGAATGAATGACCCATTACACTGCAGGTACAACTATAGAGACCACAGAGCTGACCATCAGTACAAATTCACTAGCATTTTTTAATGAAATCTCTTTCTTTCTTTCTCTCTCTCTATATATATTTATGTATATATGTGTGTATTATGCATCATCCACAAATGATGTATATATGTGCTTATTACACTATTATACGTATAACATCTATATATGTGTTGATATTATATAAATGAGTATTATAGATATATATTCATATTTAATATATTTAGTAGTGACTAGTGGTGGTAAATACAGTGGTAAAAATCTGTTTTTTTTCTTAAGTAGTATATTTTAATTTCAGTATTATATTTTGGAGTGTAATAGATCTGTTGTTTAAAAGAAAACATTTTTAAAGAAGCAACAATAAAAATGATTATTCAAAGGAAAATTAAGATGCATTAATAAGTAAAATGGTTGATTAAATACATCAAGTAAAATTGTACATTTTGTAACATTAAAATTAGATAATACATCAGTACATTTTCTACCATCAAATCAAACATCAACAATCAATGGCAGCAAAATTATTACACTAAATTTTGCTGCTAAATTTATTTATTGAATTTTTGCCAGTCCTGGAGCTTTAACTTAGGGCTATGGCATTGTCCTTAAGCTCTCTAAAGGCTAGCACTCTACCACTTAAACCACTCTTCTGGCTTTTTCTGTGTATGTGGTACCAAGGAATTGAATCCAGGGCTTCATTTCATGCATGTTAAGCAAGTTCTCTACCACTAGGCCACACTCCTGTTGCTAGTTTTCATTGCTCTGATTAAACTCTCTCTCTCTCTCTCTCTCTCTCTCTCTCTCTCTCTCTCTCTCTCTCTCTCTCTCTCTCTCTCTCCCTCTCCCCCTCCCCCTCCCCCTCCCCCTCCCCCCCCCCCTCTCTCTCTCTCTCTCTCTCTCTCTCTCTCTCTCTCTCTCTCTCTCGTCCTGGGGCTTGAACTCAGAACAGGGGTACTGTCCTTGGAAACATCTCAGTGCTAGATCCTGTCACTTGACCCATAGAACCCCTTCTGTCTTTTTTGAGGAATTGATCCCAGGACTTCTTGCATGCTAGGCCAGCACTCCAGGCCCACACATGTAATGCTAGAATGCTAGCTACTCATGAAGCTGAGATCTGAGGATCGAGTTTCAAAGCAATTCCAGGAAGACATATCTGAGAATCTAAGACATTTATCTCCGATTAACCAGCAAAAATGCTGGAAAAGGTGTGGATCAAGTGATAGAATGCTAGTTTTTCGCAAGAAGAACTAAGCAAAAATGTGAGGCCTGGAGTAAAAAAAAAAAAAAAAAAAAGAGTTGTTAAAAATTCTAGGTCCATTGTTAGCTGTCTCACTCTTTTATCTTTTTATCTTGCTTTTGCTATTTTTTTTTGTTGCTTTTGGTCATGCAGCTTGAACTCTGGGCCTGGGCCCTGTCCCTGAGCTCTTCAGCTCGAGCCTACTACCCTATCCTGAGCCACAGCACCACTTCTGGTTTTCTAGTGGTTAATTGGAGATAAGAGTCCCACAGTTTTTAGTGTCGTTAGTGTCTGGCTGGCTTTGATCCACGATCCTCAGATCTAAGCCTCCTGAGTAGGTAGGATTACAGGCGTGAGCCATGGCACCCAGCCTTGTTTTTGCTTTTCTAAATATTTTTTGATCATTTTTTTCTTGTGTGGAATGTAGTAGAAATTAGACTTGCACCTTTAGATTTATTATTATTACTATTGAATATTTTATTTCAAGGTGATGTATAGACGGGTAACTGTTTCATAAGTCCGGTAATGGGTACATTTCTTTTTGTAAAATGTTACCATTCCTTTGCTGTCTCCTACTTTTCAGCCCACATTGCATAGTTCTTTTCAATGTAGTGTTTATTGAGTACTACTGCTGCATTATTCACGCTGTATTTTATGATATTTTAAAGAAATTTACTCGTTATGCTTAGCTGATACGAATCTGTACTCAGTTCTAAGAATACATCAAGCTACCTCCCCCTTGGCACGCTTATCTCCTCTATATTCTCCCCTGCCTTTCAGTATAGTTCATCCTTTTGGATCTTCAGGTCTCTACTTAAATATTGCTTTCCAAAGTGCCTTCCATGAGACTATGATTGTCTAAATGATAGTTCTTGTTTTCTCTCATTACCTTCCACACCACACTTAAGGAACTCTTATTTAAAATCATCCCTTTTGCCAAGCACTGGTGGCTCAGGAGGTTGAGCTCTGAGAATCACTATTCAAAGCCCATCCAGGCAGGAAAGTCCGTGAGCATTTATATCCAATTACCAGCAGGGGGGGAAAAAAAGGCCAGAAATGGAGCTGTGGCTCAAGTAGTAGAATATTTGCTTTGTGCAAAAGCAGCTAAGAGACAGTGCCTAGGTAATATGTTTAAGTGCCAGGAGTGGCACACATTTTTTTTCTCTAATATTTATTTTACTTAAATGAACTATACAACTTGTAGATAGGGATGGGAGGGAAAAACTGGGAAAAAGTAAGGGAAGGGGTGACATTATCCAAAAACAAACGTGCTCTTTATTTGACTTATGTAACTGTAACCTCTCTGTGCATCACTTTTATAATAGTATTTTTTTAATTATCAATTTGGGTGAAGAAACAGACACGTGTGTTAAGGCTACTAATGTTACCACACCACATGACCTGCAATCTGATGTCATTTATCCAAACATTTTCCATGTTCTATAACCCTTGCCAATGATTCTACCCTCATTTCCGGCTACTCCCAGCATTCATTCAATCTGCACTCCTTCATACGTTATCTATGCATTACCATACTTGAAGGATGAGCTGTGTACTTGTGACTTTCCTCTTTATGAGACCCTTGAGAAGAAAGTTGACAAAGAGACACATGGTCCATCTGTACAGAAGTCCATATTGAAGTGTTCAGTTAATATATATGGACGAACAAACAATTGATTAACACTGCTTCGCATATACTGTCTGGTTTGAACATTGATGAAATGCCCATCCTTTCCTGCCCTACTAACCACTAGTAAATCCAGCTATCATGGTGAACTCTTTCAGAATTTTAGAAACAAGTCATTAGATTAGGTTCTCTAAAACATACATTACATATACCATCTTGAATAAAATTAATATTTTAATGAATTCAAAAAGCTTCCCTAAACTGGCTTTTGCATTTGCTTTGTCACAAAACCAATATGATTTGTGTCCTATATTAAAAACTTTAAAATGCAATTTAGCTTTCTTACCTTGCATCATAAAATTTGTTGCAAAGCTATTTTCACTTTCTTTTAGTCTTATTTGTCCATTTATGTGTCTTTGGGAGTATAAGGAGAGGCACAGAAATGGAGGGACAAAAGGCGAACAAATGCAGTCGTGGTACTCATGGGACATTATCTTCAAAATGAACTCTACAATTTTTGTTTTTGTTTTTGCAAGTCCTGGGGCTTGAACTCAGGGCCTGAGGACTGTCTTTGGGCTTTCTCAAGGCTAAGAGCTCTACCACTTTAGCTACAGCACCACTTCTGGCTTTTTTTTTTCTACGTATGAGGAAACCAAGGACTTGAACCTGGGTCTTCATGCATGCTAGGCAAACACTCTACCACTAGGCCAAATCCTGGCCCAAACTATACAATTTTTAAGTGGGAATGGGAGGGAAAAACTAGGAGAAAGTGAAGGAAGGAGTGACATGGTCCAAAAAGAAATGTACTCTTTACCTGCCTTATGCAACTGTAACCCCTCTGTGCATCACCTTTATAATGACAATAACAATTTTAAAGATTTGTTGCTGGGGCCAGAAGTTTGGCCTAGTGGTTAAAGTGCTTGCCTAGCATGCATGAAGACCCAGGTTTGATTCCTTGGTACCACATACATAGAAAAAAAGCCGGAAGAGGTGCTGAGGCTCAAGTGGTAGAGCTCTAGCCTTGAGAAAGTCCAAGGACAGTGCTCAGGCCCTGAGCTCAAGCCCAGGACTGGCAAAAAAAAAAAAAAGATTTGTTGCAAAGAGGAAAAAATAGTATTTTACTTATTCATTGCCTGCCTCCCTCTTCAGACTTGCAATATGGCAGTACCCACATACATTATTTGATTTTGTTTCATGGTGTTGGGAATAAAAGTTCGGGCCTCCAGCAGGCTAGGTAAGTGCTTTACCATTGAATTACACCCCAAACTCCACATCCATGGTTTTTATCATTGCACTCCAGCATTTGGCCTATTTGTATAGCACACACTAGAAACATTTGAGATATGGCAATTCCTGCTTTGTATGTATTCCTGGGCACCCTGTCAGCAAGCCATTAATAAAAAAGAAAAAAAAAAGGAGAACTTACTCAATAGTAAAAAATCACTCTATGTGAATTAAAGGAACCAGTACAGGGTCAAAGTTTATTGGCTGAATTAAGAGGTTCAGAGAAAGTCACTAATTTTCCAATGAAGTGTAGCTTCAGTATGTGAACTACAAATGCTCATTTGTTCACTTTACTCTCATGGGCTCCTGCCATCTCCATAATTTGATGAAGGAGAAGAAGGTAGATAGTTGTCCTTTGTTTTATAAGGCAATGGGCCAGAATGAGCACCTTAGTCAGAAGGAGACTGAGGGAAGTCAGTACTCAACATAGCCAGTGATCAAAAGAAGTGACTCGTTTCTAAACCTCATTCATTGTAGAACGCTGTTCAGTTACACCTTGAATTCTCGTACCTTTTAGCATCTATAAAATTAATCACAATGTATGCCATGACAATGTTTACTTTGTGGCTTTATTCTTTTTAAAGAGTAATTGAAAACAATTTGTATCTTATAATTGGCAGCATTTTGAAGCCCATAACAAAAAGACAAGAGGCAATTGGTGAAGAAACTTGGAATTAGCTTGTTAGGAGTTAGCCATTATAGTAGATTTTTTTTTGCCAGTCCTGGACTTGAGCTCAGGGCCTGAGCACTGTCCTTGGGCTTTCCTCAAGACTAGTGTTCTGCCCTAAGCCACAGCACTTCTGGCTTTTTTCTATGTATGTGGTACCGAGGAATCAAACCTGGGTCTTCGTGCATGCTAGGCAGTCACTCTACCACTAGGTCAAACTCCTAGCCCTATAGTAGATTTTTGAAATGAAATAATTCCCACCAATAGTTTCTATATGGCCATGTACCTCTTCCTGTCAAGCAGTGGGGTGTCTTTTCTCTCTGCATGATTCTAGGTTGATTAGGTTGATCTTGTGCTTTTCTTTGATCAACAAAGTAGAGGAAATGTACAACTGCACTGAATGACTTCTGAGATTTTAGAGGATTTCCAATTCTGTGTGTGTGTGTGTGTGTGTGTGTGTGTGTGTGTGTGTGTGCGTGTCTGTGTCTGTGTGTGCCTTCCTGGGGTTTGAACGCAGCCTCTTAAGTAGCTAGGAGTACAGGCGTCAGCAGCACCCAGCTATCATAACATATTTTTGAAAGCATATGCAGTACTTTTCCTCTGCATACCATCTCTAGCCTTAATAGGACACTAAAATTGAGATTGAAGTATAGTTTAAAGCACCCAGAGCCAGGATGCTGTCACTGAGCTTTTTCTTTTTTCTTTCCTCACAGCTAATGCTCTACCAATTGAGCCACAGCTCCATTTCAGCTTTTTTGATCATTAGAGATAAGGGTGTTAGACTTTCCTTCTCAGGCTGGCTTTGAACTGTGATCCTCAGATCTCTGACTCCTGAGTAACTAGGATTATAGATGTGATCCACCAGTGCCAAGCAAGATTTCCAGTTCTTTTGTAGAGCTTGCCACCTCCATGTAAATCTAGTTACTGAGTGACAGGAGTTTACTAAAGGAGATCATGAGGGGGGCCACAGCCACCACTACCAGTCCAGTTGATCTGTCTTAGACAGTTTCATGTGCTGCAGAGGTGAGCCATCCCCTCCTGAATCCCTGACCCACAGAATCATAAATCCTAATAAGATGACTTTGTCTTAAGCCTCTACATTTTAAAATTATTCATTGCACATCAATAAATAAGATACCCTACTCTTCTCTACATTTTCCCCAATTTGAAACAACTTTTCTCCTTCAAATAAAGAACTCTCCTTCAATGGCGGGTGCCTTAGAAAAATTGCTAATGTTTCTTACACATCACATTTCCCAGTACCAACAGAGAAATCATGACATATTATGGGAAGTCCGTTGAAAACCAGTCCTGATGGAATCATTTCCTCAAGACATCCATTCCCGATTCTCTCTACTTACTGAGCTTCACTGAGTATCTCAGTGTCCTTCCTAAAAGACATTTTTCTGTATAATCTAATATCAATTCATAATCATCACAGACATCATATTTAACATTGTCTAATACTTCTAGTTAGTAAGTAATTGCTTGTCTGTGGCAAATCTTTTAAAATGTAGGTTTAAGGCCACTAGAATAACCTGGATCTGCCCAATCCTGAGGCTTCTAGGGCACAGGCATGCCCCCAAACCAACGCTCATGAGAATGGCCACTCAGAACAACTGGCCTGCTAACCAAGCAGGGCATCTTTCATGTGCGTGCTGGTTTCTCAATAGAAAACATGAACATAAGGAACATTGCAAAAGGCAGGGCAAGGACTCGGAAGGATTTAATATCTGGCAAGGTATGAGAGGGAAACTTATGTTTTTACTCTGCAGTAACAACTTCTGAATAAAAATCTTGGTTGGTAGCCATGTGTGGAAACATAACACTAACCAAATAAACCACAAGGTCATAAAACTAGGAATGTGCAGAAATTAATGAATCTGCTTTTTCTAAATTTATTTTCTCTGTAGGAAAAAAATCCCTTATTGCTTTATGAAATATAAGTATGAATGTGTATCTATATATGTTTACTCTGTAAAAAAAGGTGTCATTAGTTCATATTATTCCTATTCTGTGGTTTAATCCATGCCTATATTCTAATATATTTTACTTTATTCTTTTTCTTTTGGTGCCAGTCTTGGGGCTTGAACTCAGGGCCTGGGTACTGTTCCTAAGCCTTTTTGCTCAAGGAAAGCTCTATTCCACTTGAGCCACAGTTCCGCTTCTGGCTTTCTGTGGGTCATGTTTTGAAGATATGAGCTTCACAGACCTTCCTTCTCAGGATTGGAGTCCAAATCAGTCTACCAACCCAGAAAATCCATGCAGCCAGTTCTAGACATGGAATCAGTCGTGCCATCAGCCAACTGATAGATGCATCAGGATGAGGATCAATAATACAGTCTTTGTTACAATTCAGTAAAGTGTCATGCTTGGATTTGGATAGCTATATAACATCTATAAGAGGCATAAAGTTGAAAAGAAAACTAAAGAATGGAATCAATAACAAGAAAAAGAAAAGAGAGTGCATAGGAAAACTTAGTCTGACACACTACCATGGATTTCAGTGATTCACCAGGAGACAGAAAGACAGATATCCTTTTCTAGCAAGTACAAAAGCCCATCATTATTCTCTATTGTTGCAAAAGTACATGGACTGACATCCCTTCTCCCCCCAGGCCTCCTGTCCTCTTTTCTGGATACCAATAGCAGTCCCGGAGAAAATAAGACTAAATGTCACAGGTTGTCCTGTTGACATTTTCTTTTTTAATTTCGGTACCCTTTGTCTATTCTTTTCTTTCTTCATTCTTTTTCTTTTCTTTTTTTTTTTTTTGCCAGTCCCAGGGCTTGAACTCAGGGCCTGAGCATTGTCCTTGGGCTTTCTCAAGGCCAAAGCTCTACCCCTTGAGCAACAACACCACTTCCAGCTTTTCCCTATGTATGTGATACCTAGGAATCGAACCCAGGTCTTAGTGTATGCTAGACAAGCACTATGCCACTAGGCCAAACTCCCAGCCCCCTTAATATAAGCTGGGGAAGGGAAAGACAATCACAGAATTGGTGAGACAAAAGATGAACCAATTCAGCTGTGATACTCATAAGACACTATGTTGGAAATGAACTTTACAACTTGAGAAGGAAGGGAGGGGAGGGGAGGAGGAAAACAGGAGAAAACAGGGAGAGGGTAACACAAGAAATGTACTAATTCCCTTACTTACATAACTGTAACCCCTCTGTATATCACCTTTATATGCATTTTTTTTTTTGCCAGTCCTGGGCTTGAGCACAGGGCCTGAGCACTGTCCTTGGACTTTCTCAAGGCTAGAGCTCTACCACTTGAGCCTCAGCACCACTTCTGGCTTTTTGCTATGTATGTGGGGTACCGAGGAATCGAACCCGGGTCTTCATGCATGCTAGGCAAGCACTTTAACCACTAGGCCAAACTCCCAGCCCCTATGCATTTTTTTAAATATAGGGCATGCACTCATTGAAGATAGAAAATCACTATTTTTTCCAAATGAATATGGGAAAATAACAGCTCAGTTCTTTTCTAGCAAAGGGAGGAGGGCAATTCACATCAAGCCAGAGACTCAAAGTTGAGCTTTGTAGGGTATACCCCTTCTTTCTTGATGGGAATAGCTTCGGGATGGAAGTGAGAAACATTCTCATGACTTCAACATTTCCCCTCATAGCACCTGAGGGCTTCCACTTCAATTTGTGCCACTTTGCTGAAACACCACCACTTACTAACATAGATGCAAATGTCCCTGCAAAGGGGCAGGGGGATGGGAGTAGGACCCCTGGAGCTACACCAGGGCTTAACAACTGAGCATGATCCAGGAAATGTGTGTTGAAAGCTTGATTTCTGCGTATGAGACAGGAATGGGTGGTGGGCATAGAGAAAGGGGGGATACCAGTACTGGGGCTTGAACTCAAGGCCTTGTACTCTTGACCTTTTAACTTAAGGCATCCTATCACTAGAGCCACATCTCTCCTGGCTTTCTGCTGGTAAGTTGGAGATAAGAGTCTCGGGGACTTTTCTGCAGGAGCTGCCTTTGAGCTTGGATCTTCACATTTCAACCTCCTGAGTAGCTAGGGTTACAGGTATGAACCACTAGTGCCCATCTGGGACAGTGGTCTTAGTGGACATCAGCTCCCTTAAGAGTTTGGATATAGAGGCAATGGAATAGGGTTGAGATGGGGGAATGTTGATAGAAAAATCAAGGAAATGAATGAGACAGGACAAGGACACAGAGATGGCAAATGATGTCAAAATTGGCGAAAATGGTCTCAGAGAGTCCCAACTGCAGGATAAGGTTGAATGTTCTTCTTGTCCCTAGGGTCCAGGATTAGGCTAGAACTGCCTGGCATAGAGATCCTTCAAGGTGGGATTCTCCAGTCATTTTGGCACCTGAGGCCAGGTCTTACCAAATTTAATCCGCCTATTAATGAACTGTGCTACTGGCACATTATATTCTGTGAACTGCTGGCTTCTAAACATACCCTGTCAGTTCTTTTCAACAGGAAAGGTTTTTTCCATATATTTTTATTGTAATTAATAGAAGGGTTACATTATATTCACCAGATAGAAGGTGCATTACTTCACAAACATTGATACCCTTTCTCATGTCTTGGTCCCCATTTCCTTCCCCCACCCCTGCCCCTCATCTTGTTTTCTCCCCTTCCCTATCCAATTTCAAATAACCAAATGTGCATATATACAATATATCAGATAACAAGATGAAATACTGTAACAATATGAGATAAACAAGGGACAGCAAAAGAGATGAGAGATAACATAGTACATTAAGGACAACAATCACTCATTATATGGCTTTTTTTTTTTTTTTGCCAGTCCTGGGCTTGGGCTCAGGGCCTGAGCACTGTCCCTGGATTTTCTCAAGGCTAGGGCTCTACCATTTGAGCCACAACACCACTTCTGGCTTTTTGCTATGTATGTGGTACCAAGGAATCGAACCCAGGTCTTTGTGCATGCTAGGCAAGCACTCTACCACTAGGCCAAACTCCGGCCCCATAGCTTTTGTTTCTATATCCTGGAGGTCCTTTCATTTAGCGTCAAACTATATGGCCTTAGGTATCTAAGTTTTATTCTGTTTTAAATCTCTACAGGGAGAGCCCAAGGTTTCAACAGATTATAACAAATGAGGGAAACCATTGAACCTATGTTCCTTTGAGTCTGGCTTACTTCACTTAATATTATGTTTTCTAAGTCTTTCCTTTTCCTTACAAATGGGGTGATGCAATTCTTTCTGACAGCAGCATAGAATTCCATTGTGTATAAATACCACATCTTGTTGATCCATTCATCAACTGAGGGGCATCTGAGTTGGTTCCATATCTTTGCTATGGTAAATAGTGCTGCAATGAACATCATTGTTAGTGGCTTTAGTATGTCCTTGTTTTTGGATGATTGGGTAAATGCCAAGTAGTGGAATTGCTGGGTCATAGGGGAGCTCTATGTTTAGTGTTTTGAGAAACTGCCATACTGCTTTCCATAGTGTTTGAATGAGTTTGCACTCCCACCTGCAGTGTAGTAGGGATCCCTCCTAGCCGCATCCCCTCCAGCATCTATCTGTTGTTATTAGATTTCTTGATCATGGCCATTCTAACTGGACTGAGGTGGAATCTTAGAGTTTCAACAGGAAAGTTTTAAGGTTCAGTGTCTTGTAGCCACAACCAGAACTCTAAGATCAAGCTCCTTTACACGGAAGTTTGCCAATCAGGACTGGACTGGAGATACTCAGGCAACTAGTTCTCATTATCGTCCTGTGCATTTTCAGCAGTCATGTTTCATATGACATAGTTCCTCAAAAGACCAAAAGATGACAAACCAACCTTCACAGAAAACTTATTACTGCTATGGTTCCTGCATATGTATTTTAGTGTTATTCTTCAGTATATAAGTATATGTTAAGGTCTTCAGGTTTTGAAATGTAAAGAAAACTATTTCTGGTAGTCTAATATAGGGAAATAGTGGTCTGTCATCTTAGTGTGTGTGTGTGTGTGTGTGTGTGTGTGTGTGTGTGTGTGTGTGTGTATGCTCACACACACGTGGGTCTTGTGGCTTGAATTTAGAGCTCCAACTCTGCCCCGTTCTTTGGCTCAAGGCTAGCACTCTGTCACTTTGAGCCACAACTCTCCTTCTGACTTTTTTGGTAGTTTAGTGGAGATAAAAGTCTCACTCTCTTGTCCTGTATAGCTTCCAACTTGATTCTCAGCTTTTTGCTGGCTAATTGGAGGTAAGAATAACATGGACTTTACTTCCCAGAGTGGCTTTGAACCCCAATCCTCAGATCTCAGTCTTCTGAGTAGCTAGGATTATAGGCATGAGCCACTGGCACCTGGCTTTATATTTTTTCTATTGCTTTCCTCTCTTGAAACAATTTAAAAGTTAGTAACATTTACAACAAAGCTGACTTCTTAAGTGTAGGGCTAGGGATAGAGTTAAGACATTGAAGGTATGTATGTATGCGAACAGATCAATCACTTTAATATTCTAATTAAATCCTGAAATTTAAATCTCCTTCTAACAGCATATTTAGAAAAGGAAGTAAAATGAGAATGTGACAAGATTATAAAACCACTAGTCTAGCAGTTCTCAATGTATATCCAGAGGAGTCTGGGGGCGGGGCAGTCTTCTGGGTTCATTTCAAGAGACTTGCAAGAAACCAGTTCTGCATAAGCGTGGATTTGCCTTAGTGCACTTTAGCCAAAACGCATGAGCAACCGATCAAAAGCAGAAATAAATGGATGATTGTAGCCATCCTCTCTTATGCCACACCCTAAGACTTCCAATAATATAGCACAATGGCCACCTTCTCACTATAATTTTAGGGAAACATAGTTTATTTTTATGAAGAGAGCTGTGTATATTAAGGTGAAAGCATTTGCCATTATTAATTTAAGTGAACAAAACATATTACAGCAATTTCTGTTTTTAATTTCTAACATGGCATTAGTAAATGTAAACCACATAAATAATTTCTATGGTCCCTTATACTTTTTAACGGTATGACAAAAGGTCCTAATACTGAAATGCCTGGGAATTGCTGCTTGGTTCCTAAGGAAATTCTATAATTTTTACCTGTATACTGTGGTTTATATTTAGTTCATGTGTATCCCCTAAATTTTGTGTGTTAATAGCTTGGTCCTCAGTATATGACATAGGTGATGAATTTTTAGTAGGTGAGGCGTAGGGGAGGTGTCTAGGTCATTGAAGGTGATTAAGGCTGTTCTCTCAGAACCCCTAAGCTCTTACACAAATTAGATCCCTGAATCTTCCCCCTGGCTTCCTGTTTTGCAATGTGATCTCTTCCTCCCACATATGTTCCTACCTTTGCTACCTCCGGAGTGACAAAGTCTAGGGGAGCCCCCCAGAGCCTTTTAATCTACAAGCTAAATAAACTTTTTTGTTATATAATTACTTTCTCTAGGTATTTCATTATAGTAACAGGCAATAGGCTCGTCCACCACTTAAAGTCCATTTCTCTACCATAAGCCTGTTTCTACCTCTATGTTCCTTTCCGCTTCCCTCTCAACAGAATGTCCCTATGCAAAGGGTAATATTAAAATATTTAGAAATTGTCATGACATGAGAAGCCATGCAGTGTTTATGTTTGCTTAACCATAAGCAGAAATTCTGAAAACAGCAGATTCCATCTTTGTGTTCTAAACCGTCTCTTCTCACTTATGGATTCTTTCTATCTGTGAGCATGTGAGAATTCCTACTCTCACACTAAAGACTGTTCTGCTCATTAGCAAATCCCCAAGTTTGGCATAGTTTCTTGGCACTTTGTAGGGGTTTATGGCTCTGTACTCATATATCTCTCCTGATCGCAAACTCTACCTGACCTAGCACTATTCCTCGGTTTTTCTATAACGACAAGAAGTAGAAAGGTCATCAGCCATTTTAATTACCCACCTAACTTATCCCAAGGAAATGGAACTTCGAATAATCAAATATTATCTAATGTTTTAAATACCAGGATTAGAGTTATTTGACCTTAATGGACAGGTGAAATGCTCCAGAAAATCACTTTAACTGAATCAGTCAAATTAATCTAAATAAAACCTGGTTAGCACATTGCACAGAGTGCAAGAGAATGAGCTTGTCATCAGAAATGCACGGAATGTTCTTAGATGTCTTTTTTGGGGGTGGGATGAGATTCTGAGAAATGGGAGAAAAGATGCAAGGAATTTCCAGAGGTCTAAGCTAAGCAAATGAGTGTCAATTCTGCACACTTTGTTCTCAATCTCCTGGAACAGATGGCTCCTCTTAGGATAGTCCTTTCCTTCCTACTTGCTTGGAGGGATAAAATCCCCACCCCTTCCCTAATTTAGATGTTAAAGTCATAGTCTTCAGTAGCCCATAGTAGAATCTTATTTTGAGGATCATCTTTAGAAAGGTATCAAATTAAAGTGAGGGTGAGCACAGCCCAATACAATAAGACTTGTATCTTTATGAAAGAGACCTTGCAGACAGTTATGTGATGATATAAGACATCATATAAACATTAAGCTATTATATACAAGCCAAGAGGAGAGGCCTAGAGTAATAGCTCCTTTCCTCTCATCTCTCAGAAGGAAACAACCTTACAAATACCTTGATATTGGATTTATCTCTTCCAGAATTCTGAGTCAGTAATTTTTCTGTTGTTTAAACCAAGCCACCTAATCTGTGGGATTTTATGTTATAGCTACCTAAGCAAACTTGCATTGACATTGACAACTACAACCCCATTTTCTCTAAGGCATAAGGACTTCCTAGGTTTCCTAGCTTTGTCATTAAAGGCTAGAACTCTATGTCTTGAACCACATCTTCACTTTCACTCAATTGGAGATAAGAATCTCAAGGATTTTCTTCTTGGTCTGACTTTTCAGATCTCAGCTTGCTAATTAGCTAGGATTATAGGCATGCGCCACCAGTACATGGATGTAATTAACTTTAAGAAATGATTATCACAAAGGCTCTACTGAGAGACAGAGATAATCAATTACAAACTGCTAAGTATTTTCTGTATTAAGACAACAAAAGTTAAAGCTTGGATTATATCGGGCAAGCATGCAATGGATACTATCTGTGATGAAGTACTCGTCATGCTCTTTGTCTCCTTTTGGCCTTTTCTGCTTGCATGGACTTGAAGCAAATTCCGGGGCAGAAGTGGGAAAGGAAGTCAACAAAAAAAAAAATGCTGTTTCCATCTGAAAATCTCCTGTAGAGATATGAGTTGCCTGGACCTGTTTGCATAGTTTTGAAGGAACAGCTAGCACATGATGAATGAAGTTCTGATGATAGATGCAGGAACTTATCTAACTGGCCTGGAGTCGCAGACAAGAAGGAACAGGAAAAAACAGGTTAAGATATACATAAGGGGGGGTGAGGAAGAAGGGAGAATATATAAAGATCACAAAGATGAAGAGACTCTGGGGGATCAAACATGTGTCTCTGGACATAAATCTGAGCACTAACCTTGCTGCTGAGTCCTTAGGTCTCAAATAGAGAGGAACACTACCAACCACAACTGACACATGATTTTAAGGTGAATGACCATTATAATTGTTTACTTTGCATCGTCTGATTTGTTCGCTTAGAATATAAAGTCCAAGGACACTAGTTCTAGCTAATAGAGAATGCTAAGACCCAGAAAAGGTTTTTGTTGCTTTTTTTATTGCCCCAGACCACAGACAGAGTCTATCCATCTCCTAGTGCTTTTTAAGTACAACCCAACACCCTCAATGTTATTTCTAGTGTGTGTGTGTGTGTGTGTGTGTGTGTGTGTGTGTGTCCTGGGACTTAAATTTATGGCCTTGCACTCTCATTTGGCTCTTTCACTCACAGCTGGTGCTCTCCCACATTAGTCACAATTCCACTTTTAGCCTTTTGCTGTTTAATTGGCAATAATAATCTCTCACTTTTCTGCTCAGGTTGGCTTCGACTATGATCATCACATCTCAGCCTTCTGTCTAGCTTGGATTACAGACATGAACCATCAGCTCCTGGCCTCTAGAAGTATAATTCCAACATTTTCTCTGCAGAAATCTTCCTATATGCCTTTGACAAGAACTTCCTGAGGATGATATACTAGGTTTTCTCTAGCCACTGCACTAAAAGGTCATTCATTCATCTGTCCAACAAACTTTTCCTATACCTTAGCCACTGTTTGAAGTTATGGAAAACAAGGCAAATAAAATACTGTGTTTTAATATTAGTAATAGCATTCAATAACAATATTAATATAGTAGTGACATATTAGTAATAACATGTAATAATAACACTGCTCCTGATTGGGGCTTACATTTCCTGAGCACTTACTCTGTGTCTGTCACTATTCTAAGCACTATATATTGAGTTTTTCGATCTTCACCACAGCCAGTGAGCTGGGTGCTGTTGCCCTCACCTTCTTATAGATGAGCATCCTGACACACAGAGAGATCAGTAAACCTGTGATTATTCAGAGTTTGAAAACTGGACATCAACTAAGAAGTAACAGCAAAATAATCAGGCCATAGTGAAATGATTGCAGACAATCCTTGGTTGTTAGGGTGAAGTAGAATCAGGGACCTAACACACCTGTGTCTGGGGCTGAGAGAGACTATCTTGTCCTCCATGTGGGTATGGGACTTTTGGTTAGCTGAGATAAGAGGGCTAAGAGAGTGTGATGAGCTTGAGAATTGGAGAGGCAGAAATGAAATCCCTCCACCTTCCTTCACCTCATTTCAGATGTATGGGCTATTTCTAATGCAGCACAAGGAAGGGATGCCTTGATATGCTTGGAAAAGATCAGCAGCATGCTAGAAGCCTTGTACTTACAGGAGTATGGGATGTTCATTTCCCTATCAGGATTAAAGGCCAGGTGTTTGTGTAGTGTTTATTCATTCCATCAATATTACCACTACGTGGCTGGAAACTATCGCGTGTGTGTGCACCCGCGCGCATGCGCGCGCGCACACACATACATACATATGTTGGATACTTAGTGGATAAAAGATTAAGAAAAAGAAAACATGATTCCTTGAGCTTACAGAGGCTATATTCCTGTAGATGAGACGACAATATGGGAGCAATATAAATGTATCTGTTACAATGCACATCAGCAACCAGGATAGTGGCTCATGCTTCTTGGCAGTTTGAGGCAGGAAGATCTAGAGTTTGAAACCAACCATAGCAAGACAGTCTCACACAAACTACATCAGCCACAACAGTAAAAACAAGAAGTATATTAGATAATATGTAAGGAAAAAAGAACATACAGGAAGTATATTTGAAACAAGTCTTAAAGGAGGCAGAACAAACTGGTGCCAAGGCGTTAAGGCAGGAGTTGCCTGGTATGTTAGGAGGTTAGCACAACTGGTATGGTTGGTGAAGGTGAGAAAGCATCAGGTGAGATCAGAGAGAAAATGGCTGTGTGGCACCTGTCACATAACTGTAAAGACCAAAATGGGAAGGGTAGTAGGAATGGAGGTTTTGATTATGGATATATTTCCAAGTCAGTAGTGTTCTGCTGGTGGCTAGGTTGGGCACCAGAGGAGAAGTATCGAGGTCAAGAGAGGTCAAGGCAGCTCCATGGTCTTGGCTAAATCTAGAAGGATGGAGAGGCTGTGAAGTATTACAGAAAGCTTTCCTGTGCAATTGGTTTTGGAAAAGCCCAGACATTTTGTCCTAGATCTAGAAAGTTAGAGAGACTGTCTGGCACTAAGTTAGAAAGGGGAAGTCTAATGTGGATTAGTGTAAAGAACAGACATCTGGGCCAAGAGTCCTTCATGCTTAGACACTGTCAAAAGACATGAGAATATGAAATCTCCCCATGTGACTAGCTGGAGTATTTTTTATTTTAATCACAAGAATTAATGTAATTACAAAAGGACAGAGAGGAAGAAGAAGAAAGGACCAAGATCAATGTAAAGAGGCTGTAGAAGAAGCAGCAAGGGAACTGAGGAGCAGTCCCTGAAGAGAAGAAAAGGGCCTGGGGTCCTGATACAGGTTGGGAACATGTATCCAAGACAAAGGTCTTTGACTGGAGGCATGGCTCAAATAGCAGAATTCCTGCCTAGTGAGAGGTCTGGAATCCAATCCTCATATTACCATAAAGAAAAACAGAATAAAAAAGAGAAAGGCAGGAGGCAATACAAGAAAACAAGAAGAGTCAGGAAAGAGAAGAGAGGGGAGGGGAGAGAAGAAAGGAGAGACAAAAGGAAGGAAAAGAGAAGAGAAGAAAGGAAAAGAAAAGAGAAAAGAAGGAGTCCGGATCTGCCTGTTCCACCGGGCTGGCACACCCAAGTGACAGTCTTATTCTGATCCTTGCTCATGTCCAAGGATCAGAAGTTAAGTCAAGCAAACATTTTTAAGAAACAGATGCATTTCTTTCCTGAAGACAGCAATTTGCCTAAGTAGGTCCTAAGAGCTCAGGGATGAATGGAGGAGATTCTAACCATCAATCCATTGTTAACCCAGTTTTTCACCTCTTGTGTACATGTGGTTTCTAACCACACTGGAATTTGTTTAACTAAACAGTCCTGATTTCCATTTCTCCCACATCATCCTTGAAGGAACAGAGCATTTTGAAAATGTTAGTCTTTGCTAGTACACTGCTCGAGTTGTCTTATTATTATCTTCCCAATTTTATGGGAACAAATATATACAGAGCCTTAATGAACAAAACTGTAATTAAAACCAAAGTTCTTAGCCAGGTGCGGCGGCTCACATCTGTAATCCTAGCTACTCTGGAGGCTGAGATCTGAGGATCACAATTCAAGGCCAGCCCAGGCACTAAAGTCCACGAGACCCTTATCTCCAATTAACCACCAGAAAACCAGAAGTGGCGCTGTGACTCAATGGGTAGGGTGGTAGTCTTGACCTGAAAGAACTTAGGGACAGCACCCAGGCCCAGAGTTCAAGTCCCATGATGGACCAAAAGAAAATCCCCAAGTTCTTTTGTATACTCCAACTCTTTCACTTCCTTATGCCTTGCTGCTGATCCCCATTGATGATTAACACAGTCCATTCTTAAAATGGTTCCAACATTCTTCCATTCATTTTGTCTTTGACCTCTGCTTTGGAATGAATCCCTGAGAACCAAGTTTAGCTGTATCTCAATGGCAGTGCAAGACAAAGGGAATCCAGTCTCAGTTCTGTGTAGACACTGGCAGGAGACAGGAATTCATCTGAAGACATCATCCACAGGTCAAGTCAAGGGTAACATGGTTGGCTGAGCAGATCCTGGAGCTGTCCTGAGCAAAGGGTAGTCAGATGGCTGAGTTCTGGAAGATTTAATGTGTGAAGAGAGGGAGCTGATAAAGATGATGGCCCTTTCATCTAGCTAATACCCTTTCCTACATCTCTCCTAGGTTAGTAGACTTCGTAAGTTAATTATATTTATTTTATGAACGAAACCAGACATAGCTCAGGAATGAGAGTCTGGGAATTAATGGCACAGCAGTGGAGAAGCAGTATCAACTGTTGTGTCAGGCTGGCTGAGGTCCAGATTGCAGCCTGGACAGCTTTCCTGAAGCATTGCTTAACCTCCTTGGTCTCAGCAGTTTCCTCTGAGGGGGGACATTATGATACATTCCTCGAGGAGCTGTGTGACGATCCCAGATGATCTAGGGACAGCAGCTGTTCTAGATATGTTAGCAGGAATTGCATAAACTGTAATAGCTGCTATTATTTTGGGGGTTATTGTAGCCTTTCTATGAAGAAGCTAAGGAAAAGGTAGGGAAAGGATAACATTCAGCCTGTTCACCTTTACTGCTCTCTGCAGACATTAATAATCAGTCACCACACTTCTACTTCTAAATTATGCCCCCAGATCATAACCAGAGAGCTGGACTTTGCTTGTATGAGGTGATGTACCCATTTGCTACAGCCATTTAAAAAAAGAAAAGCCCAGGGAGGCATTTTTAAGGGCTTGTAGGTAACATCTATTTTAATGAGAAGAGAAGATCTGACTCAAAACCAACCTCTAGTAGTAAAGATTCAGGTGGGCCTGTATACCTTAGAAGCAGCAGTGAGTGAGGAACACGATTAGAAAGAAACTGCAGAGCCAGTGGATTCTTTTCTCTGTGGTTACGCATAGGCTGTCTCCACTGTCCCCGCCAGGAAGGGGCAGTTAAAGACAGCTCACTCTGCTGGGCCTGGGGCCCTGTGATGTCCAAGAAAGAGGAACCCAGCTCCACTCCCTTGTGCAGGGGCCCCTTCCTTACCTCCCTCCATCACCCAAGATGGGCTCAGGAGCCAGGAAGAAAGCCCAATGCTCAGCTTCCTCTTCCACCCAGCCCTGTCTCAGCCAGAGCTGGCAATGAGAAAACTGAGCACTTTTCCTCCCCATCACAAGACAGGGCCCACATTTTTTTAGTATTCAGTGGAAATCACCCCAGGCCACAAAGTCTTACTAATACCCAAGCCCCCAAGGGCAGAGACCCGTCATTAATACGAAAGCAAATAATCCTACAGGAGAAGCCAGCTTAGTGACAGGGGAGAGTCTTGGTTTCAGATTTCTACTTTAGCAGATCTGTGGTTTCTGCTTCTGGCTGGACAATGGGGAGCTGCCCTGACTGGTAGAGAAGGTGGGAAGGAGGCCCCAGCCTGTATTTTGTGATGACTCACCCCATCTCACATCCTTTCAAAATGAAATTTCCTGATAAGCGACCTTTTCCCCTGCAACACTTCTTCAAGGATTCAAAAGAGAAAAGAAAAAAGAAAAAAAAAACTATGCTTTACCAATATTAGCAGATCCTTCTATATTCCAACAGAGCCATGATTGTAGCCAACCTCTACTGTATACAAGCAAAACTCAGGAGCTGGTCAGAACATCTCTGGCTATAAAAGAAATGCAAATCAAAATAACTTTGAGATCCTATCTCACTCTAGTTAGAATGGCCATGATCAAGAACTCTAATAACAACAAATGCTGGCAGAGATGTGGTCAGGAAAGGATCACTACTACACTGTTGGTGGGAGTGTAAACTTGTTCAGCCACTATGGAAAGCAGTATGGCAGCTCCTCAAAAGACTAAACATAGAGCTCCCCTATGACCCAGCAATTCCACTCCTTGGCATTTACCCAAATGTCCAGAAACAGGCCATAATGAAGCCACTCGCATAATGATGCTCATTTGTCGCTATCCCCTCGGCCGGCAAGGAAGATGCAACAAGTGAGACTTCTTCTCGAGCAGCAGTTTATTCAGCAAGCTTACAGCTATGCCGGGTCGACCCCGACTTCCTCAAAACCCTGGGCTTTTATAGGCCCATCATCCAATCACATTTGCTTTCTTACAATTCTATAGCCAATAATATAAGTACACCTCTATAGCACATTCTAAACAAGTAGCAATATGGCATTACACATACTTCCAATCATGCATAAAGCTCATGAACAATCACATCTCTTCCTGGAAACTTTCAGACAAACAACTCAGTGGCACAACCACAAAGGCGGATGCCAGCGCCATCTTGTAATGGCGAATGTAATAGCTCTCTACACTCATTGCTGCACTATTTACCATAGCTAAGATATGGAACCAACCTAGATGCCCCTCAGTAGATGATTGGATCAAGAAGATGTGGAATTTATACACAATGGAATTCTATGCTGCCATCAGAAAGAATAACATTGCCCCATTTGTAAGAAAATGGAAAGGCTTGGAAAAATCATATTAAGTGAAGCAAACCAGACCTAAAGGAGCATAGGCTCAATGGTTTCCCTCATTTGTAATAATTAGTACACATCTAGAATTTCCTAGCAGGGGATTACAATAGCTCAAAACCTAGGTACATAAGGTCATATAGGATGAGGCTAAATGAAAGGATCTCTAGGATATGGAAACAAGAGCTTTATCTTGTGTGATTGTTGTTCTTAATGCACTATGTTATTTCTCTTCTCTTTTGTTGCCCTTTGGTTAATCTCATATTGTTATAGTATCTGACTTTGTTACCTGGCATAATGTATGTACGTTTATTTGTTTATTTCAAATAGGAAAGGGAAAGGGGGAAAACGAGATGCTTGGGAGGGATTGGGGAGAGGGAAATGGGGACAAAAACATGAGAAGGAGGTATCAATGTGTGAGAAGTAATACATGTACTTTCTGGTGAATATAACTGTAACCCCTTATACATTACAATAAAAAAAGAAGCTTCTCAGTCCCTATTGTGTGGGGGGAAGGGAAGGGGAGGAGGCTGCAACTTCAAACCCTCTTTGGATTCAAATCTGAATTTGTAAATCTGCAGTTAAAAATTTAATGGATCCAGGGCCGGGAGTTTGGCCTAGTGGTTAAAGTGCTTGCCTAGCATGCACAAAGACCTGGGTTCGATTCCTTGGTACCACATACATACAAAAAAGCCAGAAGTGGTGCTGAGGCTCAAGTGGTAGAGCTCTAGCCTTGAGAAAGTCCAAGGACAGTGCTCAGGCCCTGAGCTCAAGCCCAGGACTGGCAAAAAAAAAAAAAAATTTAATGGATCCAAAAAAAAAAATTTAATGGATCCGTAACAAGAATGAGATTGGAGTGGACTCTTCACTAATGGTGAAGTAAGCGATTTTGATATAAATAGCCAATATGGGCTAAGCAGAGGTAAGAAAAACATAGAAGACAGTGAACGTTTGAGGTTGTTCTCTAGCATTCCCATATCCTACTTATGGGCAATCCTCTTCTTTGTACTACAACCTTTGAATAGTCTCTTCCATGCATTGATTCATTTACAGAGCTCATGCCTGCAATCCTAGCTACTCAGGAGGCTGAGATCTGAGGATTGTGGTTCAAAGCCAGCCTGGGCTGGAAGGTCTGTGAAACTCTTATCTCCACTAAACTACTGTGGCACTGTGGTTCAAGTGGTAGAGTGCTAGCCTTGAGCACAAAAAGGCTCAAGAACAACATTCAGGCCCTGAGTTCAAGCCACAAGACCAGCAAAACAATTTTTTAATAATTTAAAAAAATTAAAAAGAATTGTGTACAGGATGCATTCCCCTATTTTTCAGATGGCAGAGCAGGTTAGAAAAGTTTAAGACAAACCCTGACCACTCAGTAGGGAAAGAAGCTCCACTGTGAGCCTTTGTGGTTCTGAGTACAAATAATCTGCTCTTAAATAACTACCTGATCACATAGCAAACAATGACAGCAGACACAGAGAGAGTCATACTGTCAGCCACCATGTCTCCCAGCCCCTGGGCTGCTGTTACATGGCCTCTTTGGAAAGCCTGTTCTCTGGATCAAGATCCATCTTCAAAGTTAGCTGTTTGCTAGGCTGATTAAGTCCTGAAATCTTGACTCCACCCTCAGAGTTTCTGATCTTTTATGTTAGGGCTGGAGGTTCAGAATGTACAATTCTAACCCATTTCCAGATGATACTTATGTCCAGATAGACATGCCTTTCTTCCTAAAAGTGCAGTAACAGTACTAGTAGTGAAGGAACTACTTTTTAACATGTTCTTTCTTACTCTCATAAATAAACCCATATGGCTTTGTTTGGTGACCAGTTGCAATCATATGTCTCTCTTTTTATGGAAGAAGAGTTCTCACAGGTTGTGCAGGTTTAATATGCCCCCGTTGAGTAGCACATGTGTCAGTTGTTTGTACCAGCCATCCATTTTCTTATGTGAACAGGCTCTGAGAGTTCCAGCAAGGAATTAACAGCTTGTCTGTTTCTGAGTTCAGCTTGTTTAGAGAGCCAGTGTCTCCTGGGTCTTCATCATCAGCTATGCTGAATTGAATCCCATACATGGATCAGCCCTTCCCTTCATCTGCAGGCTGATGAGTGTTTCTTTACCAGGGCATGAGGCTTCAGGGAAAGAATTCTAGCAGAATGCGGGATAGTCAAGACTTCCCAGCCCTGTTATCCTCTACAGCTCAGATTTCTATCTTTTCTCTGTTTTGTTTGGTTTGGTTTGGTTTTTGGTTTTGTGCTGGTCCTGGGACTTGAACTTAGGGCCTAGGTTCTCAAGGCTAGTGCTCTATCACTTGAGCCACAGCTCTACTTTCAGCTTTTTGGTGGTTAACTGTAGTTATGAGTGTCATAGTCTTTCTGGTCTGGGCTGGCTTTGAACAGCAATCCTCACATCTCAGCCTCCTTAGTAGCTAGGATTACAGAAGTAAGCCACCAGTGCCTAGCATTCCGGATTATTTTTGTCACTCTTATTTATGTCTCTTAACCAGCCCTCTCCAATAGAAATATGTTGTGAGTTACAGGTTATTTAATACTTTTAGGAGGCACATTTGAAGTATTTTACATCACCCAACACGTGAAAGCATTTTAATTTCAGCATATTATATCAGTGCATCATTTTATATATTTTTACCTCCCAAGTTTGTGAAATTGGGAGTCATTTCACACTCACTCACAGCTGGTCTCCGTGGAGACTGACCACATGGCTCAGCTGTCTGGGACCGGTGGCCACTTGTGGGAACGGTCGAACTCTTCTGTGTTTGAAGCTGGTTTGAGATCTGTGAGACTGACACACTCCTTACTGTGCTAATGAGGCACCTAGGTGTGCAGTCTAACCCCGGAAAGAATCATTTCATTAAAAAAAAAAAATCTAAGCACAGATGTGCACAGATACAGGCAAACATTCGGTTCCTCAGTATCCACTGAGACATCTGCTGAAAATAGAACCACTCCGACTGATCCTGAATCTGCTTAACTATAATGGGGTCAGGAGAATCAACATATTTAACAAGCTTCTTAGATCATTTGCTGCGTTCAATCGAGGGCTTTCCAGGAGAAGCATTTCAGAATCACTAGATAGAGAAGGAAACCCTACCTTTTTACTGTCTGTCCATTTTATTTGCTTGCTCTTGTAGTCTGATTTTGCACAGATGTGTATTATCTGTCGGGGTTAGGTTCTCATTCAACTCGTAGAATAAATATAATATAATTCACCACCATGGCTTTCTCACGATTGGTTTCTGTAGGTTTTAATGTGTGAGACTTCTTCATGCACAGGTGCTGCCACCTCATGACAGAAGCAAGTATGACACATGATAAAATGAACGATGAGGCCCATTTACTACACAGGCTTCAATCCAGCAGCCTATCAGAGCTACCACTGATAGCATCCCCTGGAGACTTGTTGGAAACACAAGTTGTTAGGCCATGCTCCAGGCTTTCTGAATGAGAAATTCGGAGCCTGATTTCAGTAACCTGCATTTTTTTTCCCACACACCCTTCCGGGGATTTTCATGTGGTACAATTTGAGAACCATAGCTACAATCTGAAATAAAGGTTCATAATCATTTAAGAGGTGTTGATGCTGTGAAAATCATGGAGAGTTTCCTAAAACAAAGATAAATACAGGGCACACTCACTACCCTGCTCCTTGCAACCACCTTCAAGTGCTGCTAGACTAGAGCACATGCTGGCCGTTAGGCTGAGGTGGAAGAGTGGAGTAGGAGAGGCGGGAGCCAAGGACACTCAGGGTCTTTGTCCAGCCTGCTGTCAGCACACACTGTGGTTTAAAGATCCTCTCTGGCAAGATTTGGATTTTCATTGGCATTTTTTTTTTCTTTTAGATCAGAGGCTGGAACTTAAACCTGGTACCTTTCACAGTTGCCCATTGGCTAGAGCTCTAACTGAGCCACGCCTCCAATCTCTTTGGCTTGGTTTTTAGAGCCACTGGGCACCTTGACTGTGGATGTTCATAGTTTTGTTGTTGTTGTCGTTTTGTTTTGTTTTTTAAATGTGCCGTTAGCTGGGTATCAGTGGTTCATGCATGTAATCCTAGCTACTCAGGGGACTGCAATCTGAAGATCACAGTTCAAAGCCAGCCAAGGCAGAAAAGCACCTGTGAGACTCTTGTCTCCAATTAGCCATTCAAAAACCAAAAATGGCACTGTGGCTCAAAGAGGTAGTGCAATAATAGCGTTGAGCAAAAGAGCTCAGGGACAGCATCCAGGCCTTGAGTTAAAATCCTACAACTTTGCCTTTACTAAAGTCAAATAATAAATTTTACACTTAGCAGTATTTTAAACTTTTCAATAATAAAAATGCTAGTGATATTGTAATAAGCACATTATTCATTTTTAAATAAGCAAATCAAATTCTTTTTTTTTTTTTTTTGGCCAGTCTTGGGCTTGAACTCAGGGCCTGGACACTGTCATTAGACAATTTTTTCTCCAGGCTAGCACTCTGCCACTTGAGCAACAGCACTACTTCTGGCTTTTTCTGTGTATGGGATTCCAGGGAACCAAACCCACGGCTTTATGCATGCTAGGTGAGCACTCTACCACTAAGCCATACTCCTGACCTTCAAATTCTTTTTTTTTTTTTGCCAGACCTGGGCTTGAGTTCAGGGCCTGAGCACTGTCCTTGGATTTTCTCAGGGCTAGAGCTCTACCACTTGAGCCTCAGTACCACTTCCGGCTTTTTTCTATGTATGAGGCACTGAGGAATCGAACCCAAGTCCTTGTGCATGCTAGGCAAGCACTCAACCATGAGGCCAAACTCCTGGCCCCAAATCAAATTCTTAATAAGATAATATGATAATTTTCAAGACAATAATGAGAAACTTGAAGCCATTAGGATACAATATTTGGTCATAAAACTAAATTTCCAGCACTGGTGGCTCATGCCTACAATTTTAGCTACTCAGGAGGCTGAAATCTGAGGATCGTGATTTGAATCCAGCTCTGTCAGGAAAATCCATGACATTCTTATCTCCATTTAACCACCAAAAACCAGAAGTCGAGCTGTGGCTTAAGGGGTAGAGCCTTATTTAGCCTTGAGCAAAAAACAGGGACAGCATCCAGTCCCTGAGTTCAAGCCCCAGGACTAGTGCATGTATGCGTGTGAACACACACACACACACACACACACACACACACACACACTCATGCTGTTACTTAAACAATACCATTTGGTAATTTGGGTGGTCCTAGACAGGGTGAGCCTAGAGTCTTGTGTTTGCAAGATAGGTACTCTGTCTCTTGAGTGACATCTCCAGCTCTTTCTGTTTTAGTTATTTTTCAGATAGGGTCTCACAATTTGTCAGGTCTGGACTCTGTGATCCTTTTATCTAAGGCCTCCTTCATACATAGATAGGATGATGGGATGACAGGTGCATGCTATCATATTGGTTGAGATATGCTCTCACTTTAAGCCAATATTAGCTTGGATCTGTGATTCTCTTGGTCTCTGCTTCCTCAGTATCTGAGATTATAGGCATAAGCCACTGTGTCTGGCATATTATATGTTCTAGTATCTTAATTTCTTTTTTTTTTTGGCCAGTCCTGGGCTTGAGCTCAGGGCCTGAGCACTGTCCTTGGGCTTTCTCAAGACTAGTGCTGAGCCACTTGAGCCTCAGCACCACATCCAGCTTTTTTCTATGTATGTGGTATCGAGGAATCGAACCTGGGTCTTCGTGCATGCTAGGCAAGCACTCTACCACTGGGCCAAATTCCCAGCCCCCTAGTATCTTAATTTCTGTAGAATTTTTTTTGCCAGTCTTGGACTTGAACTCAGGGTATGAGCACTGTTCTTGGACTTTCTCAAGACTAGAGCTCTACCACTTGAGTCTCAGCACTATTTCCAGCTTTTTTCTACATATGTGGTATCAAGGAATTGAACCCAGGTCTTTGTGCATGCTAGGCAAGCACTCCACCACAAGGCCAAACTCCCAGCCCTCTATAGAGATTTTTAATGTGACTCAAATGTAGCATAAATATAGGTAGTTTATGTTTTAAATAAAATTGTGAGAGTCTGTATTTCATGACAGTCACAAAAATATTTGGACACTTCTGGTAACTGTTAAAAAAATACTACAATACCTAAAGGCACTTACATTAGAATTTAGATGAGTGCTAAGAATTTTAGTTCCTCTTTTTTTAATTATAACTACTTCCAAAGTAAGACTTAGTACAACTTTCTGGTACTGGCTTCTGGTAACAAGGCATATCTAATTTAGGTAGAATGTCATAGATGGACTACATAGATGTGTGCACAGATCACATTTGAGTTCTAGAATAAATACAGGTAAACAAGTATTATTATTTTTGCAGTTACTATACAGTACTCAATGTATATTTATCTACAACTTGATAGATATTACAAGGTAAAAAATGGTAAGGCTTTCTTTTTTTCTGGTACCAGGGCTTGAACTCAGAGCCTTGTGCACTTGCTTAGCTTGCTTGTTAGGTTGGCTTTATACGACTTAAGCCAAACCTCCACTTCCAGCTTTTTGCTAGTTAGTTGGAGATTAGAGTCTCGTGAACTTTTCTGTCCAGATTAACTGTACACCTCCATCCGTAAATCTCAACCTCCTGAGTAGCTAGGATTACAGGTGTGAGCCATTGGTGCTCAGCGTTAGAAAAGTCTTGTTTCGTAAACATTTTATTCACTATGCTCCATTAGAAATAATGGGTAGCCTCATAAGGTGGTTGCCCAGCTATGAGATCACTACCAATAAAATAACTGGAACCACAGTCTGTGTTAGCACTTGCTCTTAAATAGGCTTAATTGGTTCATTTATTAGTTACACATAAGATGCTATCTGAGGGGAGTTAAAATGGAAATTTATCTGATCAGGAAGAATGATCATTTGCATGGCACACAGGTAAAAAGAAATAAACCATGCGATTGTGCCAGTTGGCCTGATCTGTGCATTTGGTGAGTAAACACCAATGTGAAATGTGCCTTCCCGGCCTCCCGTCTCAAAGATGTCTGGATTTCAGTTAAGATAGGAAACAGCAAAGAGCTTGAGATAGGATATGTTTTAAAAAATGTATGTTGGCTAGTGAAACAGCAATAACAGTATATTTTATTTTTCTTTGATCTGTTATTAGCTCTGTTAAATCTTTTGTGGGGAAATTAACATTTTTGCATGTGCACGCATGTGCGCGCGTGCATGCACACACACACACACACACAGACACACACACACACACAATCTTAGTTTTTCATTTATCTGTGTCCAGTAAATAGCATGCTTGTAAGCAAGTATTCATTGAAAATTTGCATGTGACTAAAGTAGTTAATTTTGTAATCTTAAATTATCTAACTATATATGTCATCCAGAAATCTCAGAAGTCTGCGATATTCCTTCAAGTATTGTAAATCTGTCTTTTAATCATGAAATTACCACATCTAATGTAGTAAAAGAAGAATGATTTTTGAAATGTAGTTTGGAGTTCAGAAAGGGTTGGCTATGGGATTAATCATTGATGACTTGCTTTGTACTAATTAATTTATGGTAAAGTTGGTGTTAAAATGAACTGAGTTGGCAATGTGTTTAGCATGTATGCTTGATAATTATAACAACCTGTTGTCTCCAAAGAATTCCTTAGCTCCTTTTATGTTTCAAGGGCATACTTCTACCTGTATGTTTTTGGAAAGTAAAAACAAAATGGGTTTTTTTTTTTTGGTCAGTCATGGGACTTGAACTCTGGGCTTAGGTGTTGACCCTGAGCGCTTCAGCTCAAGGTCCTACCCGTGGGCCACAGCACCACTTCTGGCTTTCTAGTGGTTAATTGGAGATAAGAGCCTCATAGGCTTTAGTGTCTGGGCTGGCTTTGAACCAAGATCCTCAGATCTTAGCCTCCTGAGTATTGAGGATTACAGGCGTGAGCCGCCACTGTGCCTGGCTCCAGAGGTGAATAATTCCTTTTTTTCATATATTTTTTATTGTAATTAATAGAAGGGTTACATGATATTTGCCAGATAGATGGTGTACTAATTCCCATACATTGATACCCTTTCACATGTCTTGGTCCCCATTTCCCCCCCCCACCCTCACCAGAGGTGAATAGTTCTTAAAAGAGGGTCCTATCCTGTATAACTCCACCTGACTACCACCTTGGATTGGAAGAAAATACATTCAGTTTAAAGGTTTAAGAGTAGTTTTAGGTTCTCTAACTATTCTTCAGTTGTCTGACACAGAAGCAGAGGGACCTGGCTGTAACTTCTTGCCACACTCAGTTAAAATCAGGACCTTTCACATTTCTTTTCTTCTGATATTTATTTTCTCCAAAAATACATACAGTCATACAAATAATTTTCCTTTTTTTATTGGGGGTAACAAATCTCATTTCGCATAGTCTCATTCTATATGGCCTTATGTTAGGTTTTGAGTTATTGTGATCCTCAGCTAGTAGAATCTTAGATGGGTACTATTTATTACAAATTAGGGAAACCATTGAGCCTTTGTTCCTTTGGGTCTGGCTTACTTCACTTAATATGATTTTTTTTCCAAGTCTTTCCATTTCTTTACGTATGGAGCAATGTCATTCTTTCTGATGGCAGCATAGAATTCCATTGGGTATAAATACCACATCTTTATCCATTCATCTACTAAGGGGCATCTGGGTTGGTTCCATTGCTATGGCAAATAATGCTGCAATGAAAATCATTGTGCTAGTGGCTTTAGTATGTCCTTGTTTCTGGACATTTAGGTCAATGCCAAGGAGAAGAATTGCTGGGTCATAGGGGAGTTTTATGTTTAATCTTTTGAGGAATTACTAATAGTGGCTGAACGAGTTTATACTCCCAACAGTGTAGTAGCGATCCCTTCAGGCTACATCCCCGCCAGCATCTGGTTGTTATTAGAATTTTTTTTGCCAGTCCTGGGCTTGAGCTCAGGGCCTGAGCACTGCCTTGGACTTTCTCAAGGCTTGAGCTCTACCACTTGAGCCTCAGAACCACTTCCAGCATTTTTTCTATTTATGTGGTACAGAGGAATTGAACCCAGGTCTTTGTGCATGCTAGGCAAGCACTTTACCACTAGACCAAACTCCCAGGCCCTATAAGATTTCTTGATCATGGCCATTCTAACTGGAGTGAGGTGGAATCTCAAAGTTGTTTTGATTTGCATTTCTTTTATGGTCAGAGATTAATTTTTCTTAATGATCTTCCATTTTTTAATCTGAATTCAAAAAATCTTTCTGACAATTATTGTGGGATGTGGAGTATCTTAATGTACATTGTGGTTCTTCTATGTTTGAGTCGGACCAGGCAAAGGAGTACTGGGATAGTTAGGGACCTTACCTCTGCCTTTGTAGGGAAAGCGTTTCAGGGAGAAACTAGCGCTTGGTGGGCTGAGTAAGCTCACCCTTACGAGAGAGGAACCACTTCAATCCATTGAGTGTCAAGTGGAGGAAAGACAAATTGATTTTGTGTTGTTACTGGGGTTTGAACTCAGAGCCTTGTGCTTGCTAGACTGGCAATCTTTAACTGATCCATACTAGTTCAGTCTATAAGAGACTATAGAGACAAAGTAGAAAAATTGAAGCTTGATGTACTATGTTGTCTCTCATCTCCTTTGCTGTCCCTTGGGTATCTCATATTGTTACAGTATCTCGCTTTGTTATCTGATATATTGAATTTATTTTTATTCGGTTTTTTTGAAATTTGATAGGGAAGGGGAGAAAACCAAGACGGGTGGGGGGCGGTGGGGGGGAGGGTAATGGGTACTAAGATATGTGAAAGGGTATCAACGTATGTGAATTAATGCACCTTCTATCTGGCAAATATCATGTAACCCTTTTATTAATTACAATAAAAATTAAAAAGATTGAAGCTTGAACAATAGGAAACAAGCTGTGGATTGTACCTGGCTCACAGAAAGGATGCTAATAAGCCATTACCTAAAAGTCAAAGTCCTTCCACCAGATGGCAGTATTGAACACTTTCTGACCTTGGCTCCCATTTGAATCTTTGCTAATGGAATTTCTTTCATAAAAAGCATCTGACATGTCACCTTTGCTTAGATGCTTTCAGAAGCCCTCCACACATGAATCAGGAAATAGACCACTAATCAGAAGAATCAGTGTTCCCAAGCCCCCCCCCCCATTTAAGGAATGGATGACAAACCAGGGGGAGTTGTAACAGGGCTTCCTCAACTTGGAGTCTAAAATTTCAGTCCTATCTTCCTACAGCAAATATAGAGGAGACAAAACGCCAGCCCCACCCAAACCCTGGATCCTGGTGCCCATAAAGCCAGAAGTGTGACTTTTGTGAGTTGTCTCCCAGTACAACTCTCTGGCACAACTTACAGCTGAAACTACATGAAGGTTTTTGAACTGAAAGCGAGAGTCTGAGTGGACACATGGCACCATTTCCATCAAGGTGTTGGTACTAACACTTAGCATGTGGCTTTAAAACTGAGTGAAACAGTTTCAGATCAGCTTTGCCCGGGTGCCATGCTGTTCCTGATGTGCCAAGACTGGGGAGAGATGTGTGACAGTCTTTAGCCCCACTTTGAGTAGCTTAATTACCCCATTCCCACCCTGACACATCCTGATTCTTCTCAGAGAAGTGGACTGCACTGGGCAAGGGATGGGAGAAAGGAGCCTTCAGGAGGGGAAGCACACTGGGCAGGGTGGACCTGGGGAGATCAAGAGTCCACAGGTGATTCACCACGTGGTTTCCATGTCCTGCTTTTGACCTCAAGTATATAAAGACAAACCATCCCCCACAAAACTCCTGCAGCCCCCTTTACTGTGGGCACATGTATGAGACTGTGCTTAGTCCTAGCAGAACCCAGCTGTCCAGTGCCCCAGGAGAGTATTCCTCTAATCTGTCTCTTAATGGTCCCAGAATGTTATAACTACTACCCAGTATGTTCCTATCTAGAAAATGTCTTGTCTAATTGTGCCAGATAAATGAGAAATTCTTTTAAAAAAGAAATAGAAAAATAGCAACCGGTCCTAGCTCTTGGTTTCCATGAATTCCAGATATATTATGAGCTTCTCTGTGAGCACTTGGGTTCTGGGTTTCTCCTTATCTAGTTCAGTGCTGTTGTGAACAGCAGATGTCGCTGTTGCACAGATGTTTCTGTTGCCTGCTCTTCATTCTCCACAAAATCCCTAGGGCAGAAGAAAAAGGAATATGTCAAGTGCGATGTCAACCTCTCATCTTACTCAACTTTAATCCATTTGTGGGTATCCATGGAAAGATGTGAACCCTTTCTGACTTATCTCTAGTCTCAGCCAATGCCTTTGTGTGGACTGGCTCATACACTAGCAGGCTGAGGCCTTGTGATTGAGAAATTGAGTTCTGTGCAGTGAAGCCTACATTTTCATAGGCCCCATCACCTCCTTTGGAGGGCGATCTGGGCATCCATCATTCAGGATGAGGCTCCTATGACAATATGACCTGGTCTTCCAAGAATGTTCTCCTTTCGTTAGAGATAAAATATCTAAATTCCCCGCCATATCTGATTCCTACTTTGAATTTCTCCTTTGTAAGGAATGGAATTAGTGCACCACAGTGAGGATGAAGAGGGAGTGGAGATCTTCCTATCCCCACTGACACTACCACTGAGTCAGGCATGGGTTTTTGCTCTGTTCTGGCTTGTAGAATGACAGATACAAGAGTGGTGCACAGGCCCTCCAGCCCGGGAGTACTTGCCGGCTCTCCGCTTCTCCCCGTCCCGCTTGCACTTGCTCGCCTTCTCTTTCAACATGACTGATGCCACCATGTCCTTCGTCAAGGACTTCTTGGCCGGTGGAGTGGCGGCTGCTATCTCCAAGACTGCTGTAGCGCCCATCGAGCGCGTTAAGCCCCTGCTACAGGTACAACATGCCAGCAAGCAAATCACCGCCGATAAGCAGTACAAGGGCATTGTAGACTGTGTGGTTCGGATCCCTAAGGAACAGGGAGTTCTGTCTTTCTGGAGTGGTAACCTGGCCAATGTCATCAGATACTTCCCCACCCAAGCTCTCAACTTCTCCTTCAAAGATAAATACAAGCAGATCTTCCTGGGTGGTGTTGACAAGAAAACCCAGTTTTGGCGCTACTTTGCAGGGAATCTGGCCTCTGGAGGGGCAGCCGGGGCCACCTCCCTGTGTTTTGTGTACCCTCTTGATTTTGCCCGTACCCGTCTAGCAGCTGATGTAGGCAAAGCTGGAGCTGAAAGAGAATTTAAAGGCCTTGGTGACTGCCTGGTAAAGATCTACAAATCCGATGGGCTTAGAGGCCTGTATCAAGGTTTCAATATGTCTGTGCAGGGGATTATTGTCTACCGGGCTGCCTACTTTGGTATCTATGACTCCGCAAAGGGAATGCTTCCAGATCCTAAAAATACTCATACCTTCATCAGCTGGATGATCGCACAGTCTGTCACGGCTATTGCTGGTTTGATTTCCTATCCTATTGATACTGTGCGCCGCCGCATGATGATGCAATCAGGTTGCAAAGGAACTGATATCATGTACACAGGCACACTGGACTGCTGGCGGAAGATCGCACGTGATGAAGGCAGCAAGGCCTTTTTCAAGGGTGCAGGGTCCAATGTTC